>NC_141901.1:64316713-64941713 GCF_057802395.1 Ceratotherium simum simum | reverse complement strand
ATTTATTAAATCCAAGCATTCCTAAGGAAATTATTTAAATGACTGCTAATTCTACTGCATTAGAAGTATCAACATTCATTTGATATGTATTGAATTAAAAAAAAAAAGGTACAGCTTCTCAAAGTATATTCTAATAATCTTCAATTTAGTCACAAATGTCATTTAATACTTTTGAGTAAAACTCAATATTATTGCACAAAAACTTAAAAATTAGTTCAGTGCAATTTTTAATTAATTTTTAATTTTAATCACTATTAATAACTAGTAAGCCTTTTAAAATATAAAGCTTTCTTATAATCACTTTACGTAATTAAATATCTCATTCTTTGCAAATGGTTTGTTTCCCTCATCTTTTACTATTTTTTTCTTAGTTTATTTATCTTTTATATAATAGACGCAAACTGCCTTGTGTGGAAGGAAGGAGCTGGATGATGTACTAGAAGTTTTGTATGTGATGGAATTTAACCTCAGTTTATGTCTCTCCCCTACACAGTCCCTTCAGTCTGAATATGTTCATTACTAAGGCCTTGCCACTCCAGTGAGAGCTGTTCCACCCTTAGACACAATTTCTTCATCTGGACGAGCAATGGAGAGGGAGAGCAGCTGCTTGCCGGGAGAATACCTCTGCCTTCTTACCTTAAATTAAAGAAAGCGCTAAGATAAGACCTTCGAGAGACTTGAAATCAGAAAACTCTGGCTAATGACTACTATAAATGCACTGAAACTATGTTTGTGGAGACATCAACACTTTTTAAGAGAGTTTTAATGTTGACTTTGGTATTTTGAAAGGTTATTTTTAATGTATTTCGGTAATACATTTGTTATTACATAGACGTGTACAGTGTTACATTATGTAAGTATTGTGAACTTTAAAAGACTATTTTGATAAATTTATAAATATATAAAATTATGTAAAAACTAGACTATATTTTGACTTAGATTTTCTTGCTGTTTGCTACCAAAAATTTGTATTTTGAATTTGTTTAGTATGGTTTTGTCTATAATGAATAAATAATTCCTCTTTATTAAGAAAAAGTAAGGGAGAATGTTTTTGAAAGTGATTTTTATGTTCCCACTATGATGGTAGATCAGTTCATTCTTTCGGGAAGTCGGTCTAATTTAACCTGTTTATCCAAGTTTATCTCTATCAAGAGTATAATCGTTTGATTCGGCTGATTTAGACCATTTCCTTTCCCTTTGTTTTTGTTTCTGAGCCATTTAATTTGGCATCCTTGGGGGCTTTAACAAAATTTAACATCCAGCTGAAGATCAGAATTCGCTGCGTGTTTCTCCTGAAAGTGTGGTTTTTCTCTATGAAATGACTCAACATTCCAAATGCTTTTATTTCTTTCTTCCTCTCAAAAGAGTTCTTAACTCGATTAGAATATTCTGCGTTTGGTACGACGTGGTTGTTCCCTGTAATCACACATGGTCTGGCACCAGTTTCAAATCAATGAAGAGATAAAACTGAGAAGGATGCTGCTAAGTAGTTCACTGTATTAAAGGAGCTATGCTTGAAACAGATTACAAACCCCTAACGCATCAGCTAGCGTATCAGAAACCTAACATGAAAATGAAGGGACTCCATATAGGTACTCACAGCCCTTTCATGTAAGTGTAATCTTGAATTTAGGCCTCCAGAAGCCTGTAGGCTTCATTTCTTTGGGGAGTTGGGGAGCCTTAGATCCCAGTTCTCTTCCGTGCTGCTTACGAATGGACTACTCAGAGACAGTTAAATGGATTCATATGAAGTGCTTTACTCTCAACCATTGAGTTATTTATAATGTATTTATTAGAAGGGGGTACCTTGAGACTATTATACTTGCTTCAGCAAAACATCTTGTTCGTGTTTTACGTTTTACAAAAGGCATTTGAATGAATGTTTGACTCAGGTTTGTTAACTTAACCTTCAATAACTACAGTACCAAATAATTGCACTAAACTGATGAAAAAATGAATTGTATGTTTTAGGAATCAAAAATGAAAATAAGTGGAATTAAATTGTATACTTTTTCTAAAGCTGAAATAGTAAAATATTTTATTATGAGTTGTTGTAACAAAAGATTGGTTAATTGTATAGGAAGATGATCGTATTTTTTTAAAATTATGAGTGAAAAGTAATTCAGATGACATTTGGGAAGTGGGGGGAAGGGAACCATATTGACCATTTTAGTTCTGTGAGCACTAATTTGTGTGCAGCTATTAAAATGATTGTAAAATTGTCTACTGTAAATTTTCCATAATTATGTGTGTATATTAGTCATATGTATCTACATGTGTATGTCTTAAAATTATTTATACACATGTGCATACATAGACAAACCAAGAAGTGATTGTATATAATATAGAAAGTATATAGTAAAGTAATTCTACTCCAATAATAAAAAGTGTTTGACATGTATTTTGTTATGAATAGTTTACCTTCCAAAAGATATTTTGTTCTATTTTAAAGTGTAGAAGAATACACTGCTAATAAATAATAAAAGTTTTATGCAATTTATGTTTTCCCTTGCTTTTATAATTTGGATTTTGAGTTATTAATGTACTGAAGTCTCTTTATAATTTTATATTTGATCCAATCTGGTTGGTGCCTTTTGAGTTTCTCAAGATCTCTGTTCTGGATTTTTAGTTTACCTTTTATTGACTTTCCAGGTTGTGGCCATTTCCTGAAATACATGACAATAAGCACGAAGAAATCTTTTACTTCAAATTTCATAAAAGTCAGATAATGTCAGGCTCTTGCTGTCTTTCTCTCTCTGTAATTTTCCTTTCTGTTAATAAAACACTGATCATGACCAGTGTTTTGAGTCCTGCTTGGTCGTTTATGACTATTGTATGATACACTGGTCATCAGTTCCTTTGGAGAAAGAATCACGTTTTTTTTCTTTTTCTTTTTGAGGAAGATTGGTCCTACACTAACATCTGTTGCCAATTTTCCTCTTTTTCTTCTTTTTTTCTCCCCAAGGCATAGTTGTATATTGTAGTTGTGGAGTTGTAGCTCTTCCATGTGGGGCGCCACTTCAGCATGGCTTGATGAGCGGTGTGTAGGTCTGTGCCCAGGATCCGAACCTGCGGACCCCGGGCCACCAGAGCGGAACGCGCGAACTTAACCGCCAGGCCACCAGGCCAGCCCGTGAATGGCGATTTTTTTTTTAAAGGAGAAATTATAGAAACAAATCAGATCTATGCCCTGAAGGACCAGCTTGGAAGAAGCTGCACTACGTATTGGAAATATTTTATGTATTAAACTGGATCTCTTTGGGTTGTGATGTTTCTGAGTGTTTTCCCTTCTCTTTTGTCTTTTAAAATTTTTCAGAACACATAGGAAAGGTTGTGGGTGGGAAGGTAGTTTCACTTCTTGAGTTGAGAATCAGCCAATTAGCTGTCGTTACAACACTGTATGAGGCAGTTGGGGTACCATGGCTGTCATGGGGCCACATCTTAGAGAAGGAGATTTCTTATGAATTCATGAACCTGTCTAGAAGGGCAGAAAATCTTTTTCTACAGATTCAGTTCTTAGGAAAAAAATAGTAAAAAAATCAGTTAACTAATTCAACAAATTTCTCACCTACTGGTCATTGAGTTCATGTGGTTTTGCTACCCTTAGATGTCAAGTGATTTGTAAATCTCAAAACACACCTAGAGAGTCTACCCAATATATGTATTCAGCTGTGATTCAAGTAACAGCAGGAACATGAGTTTACTGTGTTTTCAAAATCATTCTCATTTGTATACTTTCCTTGGTGACATGTTAAACCATCCATATATTAAAAGTTTCTACTCAACTCAATTGTTGGTATATAAGCTGAACAGTCCTCTGTGGTGTTTCATGTCACATAAGAAGTCTGTGCTCTTTCCCAAAGTGCCCTGTGGGGCAGAGTTGATGCCTGCAAATGCCTTGCAGTTCTCTTTGCAACACTCAGCGAAGCAAGAATTGGTCACTGCATGTCTCCTCGGAAGATTAATTAGGGAGATTTCCCATTACAGCAAGATATAATTTACAGCACGAGATAAAACTCCTTTATTTACACATAGGCTGCATAGGGGTGGCACCTATGGCATGGAAAGGAAAGTAGAAAATAATTGTATTAAGTTATTTTGGGCTGCATTGAAATGTTAATATATTCCCACCCAGTTTCTTCTTTATGGATTGAATTATGATAATCATATCAAGAAGGAGAAAAATAGCTTTTCTAGAGAATTTTAAACTTTTTTGGTAAGTGCAAGTAAAAACTTATATTGAAGGACTACTTTTAATGCAAAATACAGTTATTTGGAACTGGTTTTAAATGGACAAACATAAGTTACCCGACCTTTTCACTCACCATGTCTTGCTTTAACCGCATACCACCAAAATAGAGTTGACTTACATCACCGCTTGCTATCTATCCTTTGGTTTGAATCAAGGTGACCAAATTTTTTTGAGAAATTGAACTGCAAGTGACAAACAGGGCAAGGTAGTAACTGTAGAAATGACTCCAGCTGCAAATGTTTTACATTTACATTAAACTTCTGATTCAAGGGTAACAACCTATCAAATGTATTTTGTTTATTTATATTATGGCTCTCTTCCAAAAGGATTTAATGTGGCTTCAAAGAACGGAGCAAGTATACCATAGAGGAGTGAGAAGGGGCTTTGGAAACAAATTCTGAGGCAACTGATATTGAGTCTTAAAACCGAGATAAATAGGCCTCTCAAATGTCACAGGCTATTGGTCGTCTCTTCCTAGTTTGGCCAAATTTACACTAAATACACACTTTTAGTCAGCTCCAGAATTCTTCATTGGGATTTATTTTACTCAAAATTTTAAGAATAATACAATATATTATTATTAACTACAGGCTCTATGCTATACAGTAGATCTCTAGGACTTATTCCTCTTGCATAACTGAAACTTTGTACCCTTTGACTAATTTGCTAAGAGGGTGAATCTTACGTTCAGGGTTCTTACAGCAAAATAGTAATAAATAAAGAGAATGGGAGGAAACTTTTCGAGGTGATGTATATGTTTTTGGTATTCTGTGACACCATCACAGATGTGATGGTGTCACAGATGTATACTTTCCTCCAAACTCATCAAGTTGCATACATTAAATATGTATAGCTTTTTGTATGTCAATCATGCCTCAATAAAGTGGTTTAAAAATTGTTTTTAAACAAGAGATTATCTCCAAGTGAGGTTGTCAGTCTTGACATTCAGATCCCCAAAAATGATTGTGTCGGGTACATGGAATAGAGAGTTCAAAAGACAAATTGAAACCAGAGATCAGAATAGTATAATGGTAGTCTATGTAAGTATCTATCTATTTATCTCTCTATCCATCCTTCTATCTATCTAGTAATACATCTGGCCTTTACTGGGAGCTGATGGAGATTAAGCTGTAAAGTATAACATATGCCTTTTTGTATTGAAAAGAAAACTTGGAAGACACAGGGATCCGAGAGACTTGAGATTAAGGGAACCAGTCCATTCTTGTCTTCATCCAAAAAAATAAGAGGGTAAAATTCTGGAGGAGATGGAACCATTTGTAAAAATCTAGGTTTCTTGCAGACAGACAGACTTTTAATACCATACTGCACATTCTAAGAGAGCTACCATACCCCAAGAGGCACGTTCCAGGCAGTTTTTTTAATTCTAGAAAGATGTAACCAATTAGCTGCTCATGTAGCTTGGGTTGTAAAGTAACACGGCAGCTGCGGAGCGTGACCAGCAGGGGCAGGTAGGCCTAGGTTTTCCTCATTTGAGAAAATATGTAATAGTCACTTCCTCTTTCTCCCTTGGCCACTTTTCATACCAATTTCTTTCACAAGTATAACAGCCAATCCCAGACTTTTCCTGCTGCTTGAGAGCTAGCCAGTAGCTTACTTTGCCACTTAGATCACATGCTTCAATGATCAAGAAATAAGTGGCCAGGGGCCACGCCAAATGGCAACACTGCAGAAACCGTAAAACAGAGTAGAGACGCTGGTGGCAGAATCACTGGGCTCAGAGATTCTCATGTCCCATCACCACAGAGCACCAGCCTTGCAGTTCTCTTTCTGATATTGCACCAGAGGCTGAATGAGGGACGCTGGCCCCGAGATGGCTATCCTGCCATGACAAGAAGTGAGACTGCTGAGAGACCTTGATAATCGACCAAGCTGACAAACTGAGACTTTAGAATAGCTTGATCTATTTTAAAGTCAAATCTGTTGGGAAAATTAGCCCTAATTAAGGATTCCTGTTTAAGTGACAGGTGCTTAGGACTGCTAATTTTTAAGGTAAACCAAAAGAGGAGAAGTTCACCCATCTGGTTGGGAGGTGAGATAAAAGTCAATTACTAAGTCAGGAACTAATTATTTTTCACCTGGTCAAGAGCTAGGAGAAGCCCTGTTTGTCAGCTCCCCCAAGGTCACCCCCAAGTTCAATGATTTGCTAGAAGGATTCACAAGACTCAGCATATGGTTGCACTCACAGCTAAGATTTATTACAGTGAAAGGGTACCAAGCAAAATCCGCAAAGGGAGAAGGTGCCTGGGGTGAGGTCTGGAGGAAACAAGGTATAAGCTTCCAGGAGTCATCTCCCAGTGGAGTTGTACAAGATGAGGTTAATTCTCCAGCAACTGGTGGTGACAACACACGTGAAGTGCTGCCTACCAGTGAAGCTCATTAGAGACTTAACACTCAAGGTTTTTTATGGGGGGCTGGTCATGTAAGCACCCTCTGCTTACAAACTTTGCAAACCAAAATCCCAGATTCGCACAAGGAAAGCAGGAATTCTGCATCAACCTTCTTATTTACACGGTAGGCACAGTGAACCACCCTCATCATTAGAGGCAGTTTGATATCAGTGTAGGGAGCTGTAAGGTCCCAGGTGGAAGCCAAGGGCAACCTCAAAAGCAGGCCTTTCTAAGGACACCAGTCTCAGGCCTGCTGTGTAAACACTTTTTTGTACACTCTGTATCTTAGCCAATTAATTTTGTAGTAACTAAAGGCCATTTAAATTAATCTGCAGTTTTACCTTAAGAAGTTGACCCAAAGTCCCTGTTTTTCAGAAGACTTCTTTGCAGATGGGAGGAGTTGTGATCTAGGAGATGGGAGCTCCATCTTTCTGGGTCTCCAGTGCTCCAGATGGGCCAGAGTTCTGGTTTCCGTTTTGTTTTTAAATGTATGAATTCAGAAGTCAGGCAGCTTTCTCTTCCTAAACACTGTTGGTCGTAGACCCCATATCTTCAATATTTCAGACCCTTTCAGGGCAAACTAGAGTAGGAAAAACTCCCAGAATCTTCTTTAAGAGATGAATTAGTTTAAAAATTTTGCATCTAATATTTACCCATTATTTAATAAGTAAAAGAAAAAAAAATATGAGTTAATAGTTTTTAAAATATTGCAGTTTCAAAAATATTAAAGTAAAAAAGTATTGAAAAAAATGAAAGCTAAAAATATAATGATTGCATTAAAATAAAGGTAACATTGAGGTTTTAAAAAAGACATACTTTAAACAATAAAGATATAAATTAAATAATAAAATATCTAAATTGATAAACTGCTTAAAATAAATGGCAAATCTAAAGAATAAAATGCAGTGAAATAATATAACCAAGGAATTGAAGATTTAAAAGGGTGAGGTAGAGGGCCCGGCCCGGTGGTGCAAGTGGTTGAGTGCGCACGCTCCACTGCGGCGGCCCGGGGTTCGCTGGTTCGGATCCCAGGCGCAAACCGACACACTGCTTGGCAAGCCATGCTGTGGCGGTGTCACATATAAAGTGGAGGAAGATGTGCATGGATGTTAGCCCATGGCCAGTCTTCCTCAGCAAAAAGAGGAGGATTGGCAGATGTTAGCTCAGGGCTGATCTTCCTCACACACACACACACACACACACACACACACACACACACACAAAATAAATAAATAAAAGGGTAAGGTAGAATAATCTGAAATAAATTAAGAATAAGTCAAGAAAGACCTGGATTTTTAAAAATGAAAACATAAAAAATAAAGAGAAGTTTAAAACACTCTTTCATAAAGCAACAGGGCTGCTTGTGTGGAGAAAGTTTCAGAGGCCCCTAGGCCTCCCATTTGGCCTGAAGCCAAGGCTGAGCTACCCTGGACAGATCTGGTGATACTCAAAATCACCAGGCAAAATAGTCTAAAGAAAAGACCTATGAGCAAGACATTTTGTCAGCTCAAATTATCCCATTTAGATTTCCAGCCTGGCATCTGTAGACCTGCAAAAGCTGTTAAGCCTTGGGGTAATGTAAATAAGACAATTTTTTCTTGATTGATTACTGTAAGACAGCCAATGTATTAAGTTTCATAAATTTATAAATAAATCTATAAGCTATCTTCCTATATAGTCCTGAGAGGTTTTAGGTGGAGGAAACAGAAGTGGAGAACCAAAGTGACTTGCCCAAGGTCATACAGCTAGCAAAGAGGTACAGCCCAGATGTAAACACAGCCTTAATGGCAAAGCCCTTCTCCTAATGTTTTCCCTGTTACATGGAGTCAGTCTCTGTTCAATATGGCCTGATTGCTGTGAAAGAGCGCATCAAAATGTAACACCAGAAACACCTCAAGCAAGACGGTTCTCAGCACTTTAAAGCTTCAGGTTGGAGCACACATTGTTAAGCCCAGAAAAAGTTTGGGTAAAAGGTGTTATTGCTTTGAAAATAGAGTATGCTTCAAGGCAGGGTATCTTAGAGATATGTATATAGGAACAATCTCTTGCTGATTCTCAGCTAGCACGAAAAACCTAAAAAGGCCAAGAATTCATACACTGGGACCTGATGGAAGAAAATGAAGTTCTTGAAATTTTAAAATACTGTTTTAATGCTGTGTTGAAAAGATTCGTTGGCCAAAAGGCAGAGAGTTCAAGTTTGAAGTTTCCACAGCAACGTGCCTGTGCACTTTTTTGACATGAATGAGCAAAGGCTTCTCTTTTTGTGCTCATACAACAAAGAGCAACATCTAATAAACAGGCAATCAAAGGACTTTTTAATATAAATTTTAACATTGTCCCAACAATAAACCCTGAGCAATTCTTTTCCGAATTGTACTGTTCTCTTGGTTTTAATGGCTTCAGACACTGTGCTTGAATATACCTGACTATATTATAATTAGAATCCTATTTAATAAAATGTTTTATTGAAAGCACGTCTTGTGGCTTTTAGTCTATGTATTAGTTTTATCCTAAAAAGTAATATGATTCTTGTAAAAAATCAGCGATGTGTTAAGAGTAAAATGTTCAAATCCTCCTTTTCCTCAAATCTGCTAACCTGAAGTCATTGTAATAACAGATTATACTTCCAGATTTTTTTCTAAAGCATGTTCTGTACTTAAATAATGACTGTCTGAACATCCGAAATGTTGTGTGTCTTCCTGTTCCTGCACAAATAGGCTCAGTGTTCCGAATGATGTGCTGGCTAAAAATAGGCCCTGTCCTCTCTTGTGAGTTACACTCTAAGGCTTCTTCCTACATATTTTACACGCCACATATAGTCAATCCTTTTAGTGGTCAGCTTACTATCCACCTTCTTCAGGAAGCTTTTTCCTACTTTGGATTTGGTGAAGTGTCATTATTTCCCCTCACTAAGCTGTGACATCCTGAAGCAAAGTTGTACGCCTTTTGTTGCTGTATCCTGAGGTACCCGACTCATAATAGGCATAGGTTGAAACCTTTTATTTCACTTTTATTTTTTTCATATTTTCTCTGAGTTCTTCAGAAATTAAGGGCTACATTGATTTCATTTTCTCAGGTAGGCCCTCAGCCATTAGATCTAGAAGTCTGAGTGAAATCTGGTTCCAGACGGCTTCCTGCTGGGAGCAGAACTTTGAAGAGGCTTTATCCAAAAGGATTGGGGAAAGTTGAATGGCCTGCTGTCTCTGGTGACTTTGCTGATCTAGAAAGAATGGAGACAATGACGAGAAAGAAATCAAAGAAATTTACTCATATTGACCCACAGAAATTGGAAAGTTGACTGTGGATTGATATTTCGTTCATTCATTCAACAAAGTTTATTGAGAGGCTACTAGGGAGCTACAGATATAAAGTTAAAATTGCTGTGCTCAAGTTCACAGTCTTGTGAGGAACAAAGACACCTAAACAATGACCGTCCAGGTTGATGACATGAGCTTCTTGGGTCGTGAGGAAAGAGCATGGATAAAACTTGAGAGAGTGTGGTCAGAGGGACTTCACAGAGGAGAGAGCATTTGTTGAGATGGTTTTGAAGGCAGCAGGTGTAGGAGCAGATGTTGGTACATTTTTTCTAATTAATAACCTGAATGTGTTCACCTGGCAAGGAATTAGAAGAAACAGCAACCTTCAGACCATTGGAGCCATCCAGGGCTGAGGCTCCCTCCCACTCTCTGCCCCGGCAGGGTCCACACTTTCTAAACTTTAAGGTGCGCCCAAGAGGAGAAGAGATGGTGTGCAGGGCAGAATGAACTGCTCAATCCTTACTGTTTTTCCACAAACGGACAGAATTGAGTAAGGGAGTGGATAGTATTGACTAAGGAAGCGGACAAAATTGACTAAGGAAGTAGACAAAATTGACAAGCGGGGTTGCAGGTTGGAAAGGGTCATCTGGGAACTGACAGAAACAGAGGCATGGGAACACTTTAATTTTATTGGAATTTAACTTTCCTGACTGTCATTTTCCTTGACTGGCTATGTTTAAAGGATGTATATAAATTTATCATTAAAACAGTCATAAAGGGAGATTCATATGAAGCTATAATTCTTAATTTTGGCTGCATTAGAATCACCTGGGAAGCATTTTTTAAAAAGTGGTGCCAAGGCCCTACCCCAGACCAGTTAAACCAGAATATGGGATGTGGGGCCTGAGACAGCTTTTTTTTTTTAAACTTGTCAGTTATTCCTGGTGCACTGTATGGTTAAGAAATTGGGGGAAGAAAGCCATGCTTTCAGCCATTTAAGACTGTCTTTTTAAAACAAGATTTTTAATTCTTCAAGATGGCTTTTAAATTTGAGGTTTAGATTGAGAAATAATAGACTAATTAGTCCCCCCTTATCTATCCGTTAACAAATATCTTCCTCAAGGGATTGTGCTAGGAATTGTGGGGGAATAAAAAGAAGGAGGACAAAGTCGAGAAGGTGTCTTCTCCATGCCTTCATCCTTATCTTCAAGGAGTTCATCATCCAGTTGGGGAAATTATATAATCATGTATTGGTTGGTCTTTTTTGACTGTGAGAGATACTCAACTTTAACTAGCTTAGGACACAAGGGGCTTGTAGAAGCCAAGAACTGGGAAGTGGCTGGATTCAGGTATGGCTGGAACTAGGAACTCAAAACCAGCAGGAATGTCCTATCTTTCTCTCTGCATGGCAGAAAGCATGGCTACTGACAGCTACCACATGCTGCAACTTAAGCTTCAGTCACCTGGAGAGATATTGGCCTGACTCTCAGTCCCAAGTCCCCACTCCTGGGAAGAGACTCACATTTACTTCTGGACTCATAAACCATATCTGAGTGGGTTGGGGGCATTGGACTCACAAACGAACAGGACATCACTCTTTGCAATCAAGTGAAGGATAGTAGTTTTCTGAACAATAGGTGTTCTGGTCCCAAAAAAGTGTGTGGAGGGAGGGGTTTTCTGGGTAGACAAAACAAGTGTCCACTACCCTTGTATAGCAAGACAAAGATGTTACAGGACAGCACCGGAGAACAGTGTGGTGCAGAAGTAATGACCAAAGGAATGGTACAGAACATGGCTGTACCCCTTCCGAATGAAAGGCTGGACCTTCGGAGCAGCCTCTTCGCAGAATTCAGGTTTCGCACCACATGTGGGGTTTGGAGGTGGTTAGGAAGAAATGAGGCAGTGCATACAGTGTGTTTAGTACCTGAGCATCATCGCCTGCCTCACACCCCAACAAGGAGGAAGCATGGGAGAGTTGTATCTACGGAGTTTGAGATACATCTACGTGGAGATGTCTGATACGCAGTCAGAAATGGGGTGATGTCCTCAACTCTTAAATTCCATGACAGAGAAGCTTCTAACATACGTTTGATAGCTGCTTCCACTGGGGCTTGGAGGGCTGTGCCCTACATCCAGAGAAGGGTTTCAAGGATTAAATATAAAGGAATATGCTGAGAAAAAGGCTTCTGGAAATTGACATTGCCAATTTGCTTCCCAAGCAGGGAGTGGGCATCTAATTTCCAAGATGAGGAAAAGAGAATATATTAGTTTTTCTAACCACCAATTATTACCTCCATGAAGCAGAAACAGGATAGTAGCTCCCAGTTGTCTCATTTGTTTCCTAATCAATCTAATTTAGACTTTAAAATTACATGAAATATTTCTTAGAGTTTTCTGAAGTTATTTCACTTGTGATCTTGTCAATCCAGCTGAACTCTAACTGAGGATGATAATAATTGTGGCCAAGTCCCAAAAAGTATATGATCTTTTCTGCCATCAGTGATATGTGAGAACACACACACACACACATACACACACACAGAGAGCACTCTTTTAAAGTAATTTAACCTCATAGCTTAAATTACCTAAAATAATTTCTAAATGCTTGAAAACACAAAACTGGATGTTCTCTATCCAGTTCCTATCTCCAACAGACAGAAATATTTTTTAAGCAGATTTTAAAAAATAAACTATGTTATACTCCTTACTGGGAAAAAAGTCACTTCTGGACAGAGACCAAGCCAAAGCAATTTTAGTTCAAATTGGTTTTCCTGGAAAAGCTGAAAATGTAGTTCAGAAAAGAAATGCCTTGGCAACTTTACAAATCAACACTCAAAAACTAACAAGATCAGTCTACATATCTTCTGCTTCCATGATTCTCAAATACTAGTGTGGAAAAGAATCGCCTGGGGAGCTTGTTAAAATGCAGCTTCCTGGGCCCAGGCAGTAGCTCTGACCCAGACCTAGTGGATTTGGTACAGGAGATCTGAAGATCAATTAACTCTGATTTCACAGTTCAATTAACTCTCTAATTGTGGGGATTTATAAATTGATAGGACTACAATGAGAAATTGTGTTTGTGTTTATTATATTTTGTTATATGTTTATAAATTGTGTTTATCTCATAGTCCTCTTCAGTGGGGCCTCCTGTACTAGCATGTTGGGACAACCTGGTTCAAGGCATAGATCCGTCACTATGTGTGTGACTTTGGGTAAGTCATTCACTGTCTTTGGGTTTCAATTTTCTTATCTGTAAAATGAGGAGACTGGATGACATCAGTGGTTCTTAACCTTTTTGAGATTACAGACTTGTTTCAGAAGCTAATAAAATTCTTTAATCTTTTCTCTGGAAAAATGCACAAATACACACATTTTTGCACAGGAATTTAGGGAGGGTCACAGTTTCCTTAAAACGCTTACAAAGACTTCCTGTGGCAGTGACTCTCAGAGCTGGAGAATTGGTTTATCTAAATCTACATTTCATAAGCCTCCCTGCCTACAATTATTCAGATTTATTGCACTGAAGGGCATGTCCCATTACATCCTCCACTACCTGTCCCATATTGGGAATCACCACTGTCACTAATAGGTGTGGCACACATTATATGCTAGCCACTTTGTGAAGTTGTTTGCATAAATTTAATCATTATAAGACCCCTCTCAGAGGTAAGAGACAGCTTCACTTTACAAATGCGAAAACAGGTTTCTAAGGTGAAATAACTTGCCTGAGGTCACATGCTGATAACAAACAGGCTGTGGATTTGTCTCTGAGTTCTTAACCCCTCTGGTAGGGTTTCTCAGTCTTGGCACCAATGACATTTTGTGTTGGATACTTCTTTATTGTGGGGTCTGCCCTGTGCATTGGGAGGGGTTTAGCAATTCCCCAGCCTCTACCCATTAGATGCCAATAACACTCCCCCACCCAAGTTGTGACAACGAAAAATGCTTCCAGACATTGCCAAATGTGGCTGGGGGGCAAAACAGCCCCCAGTTGAGAATCACGCTCCCTGGTACCCTCCTCTGACAGCACTACCGTAGTGAGCCGCTGTCGCTGACGCGAGGCTGGGGAATCTCTTGAATCAGAGAAGGAGAAAAGCTGGGAGCCATCATTATAAGGTCTCATGTACCCCAGGTAAAGGGCTTCAGGAAAGAACAAACTAAAGTCATTTCCAGCTCCATCATTCTCTAAGTTCATAATTTCTATAAGCTCTACCATTGAGCTTTCTTAAACGCACACATGCAGTCGAATCACTCCTAAATTTGGCTATAAAACAACACAATGCTGTTGCTCCTTTGAAAAACCTCGTCTACAGTCCAAACAAGCCCATACCAACACGTTTCTCAGTTGTGTTACTTCTAAGAGCCCAAGATCTGAGGAAATACAGCTGGGATCTGAAATGGGATTTTAGGCAGTCTCTTGTGCTTGGTGAGGGTGCTCTGCGGCTTGGCTAGCAGCAGATACAGAGGGCAGTAGGAAGTGAGCAATTTTTCACGGCTGCCACTTACCCTTTGGTTTCCCAAGTATGCAAGACAGTTGCTAGATCATGTTTTGGTGGATTAAGAAATTGAGTATTAGGAAAGTCCACATTGGATCCTGTCAGGGGTGGGTGTGGAGTTGTATTGGGGTGAGGGGGGTGGTTGTTATCAACAAAAGTTCTATTTAAAAAAAATTTGGTGGCATTAAGCATGAGGATGTGGTTACAAGAAGCTTTTAAAGTATTTTAGAAAAATCAGTAATAACAATGCTTTGCTGCATGACTCTGATGCTGGTTCTCTCTCTTGAGAAGATAGTTGAGATCGAAATCTTTATCCCACCTATCAAAGGTTCCCAAGAGACCTTTTCAGTCAACACATGTTTAAGTGTTTACAATGTGTCAGGCACTCTGATCAAAAAACCTTGCCCTCGACTAGCTTACCATTTGGAGGGGGAATAACCATACCTCAGAAGCCTGGCTGTGGCTGCGCTGTGCACAGGTCCTTTGGGGCATACAGGCTGGACAACCCACCATGGGGATCAAGAAAGACTCCTTGCAGGAGGTGAAATCTGTTCTCAGACCAGTAAGATGAGTAGAACTTAGCTGGGCAAAAGCAAGGGCAGATTGTGGAGAGGCAGCCAAGAGAAGAGCAGGCACTGAACAAATGGAGAAGCCCAGATGGGAGAGAGAGGAGAGTCTGGGGCACACTCAAGGATGGCAAGTTGCACAGCATAGCGGGAACCGAGTTGGAGGAGTGAGAGATGGGGTAGAGAGATGAGCATGTAAGAGGTCACGTGGGGACTTATGCAGGACTGTTCTAAGACTCCTGCAGACCTCAACACTTTCAGAGGCCCATCACACATCATATCAAACGTATTAAAATGTTTCCCGCTTCTACCTTTAGGTAATTTGTAAATAACAATGAGTTGAATTGCAGTAGACTATTAAATAGCATATTAATTTCTATTTCAAAGCTTTCTTATTGTATTTCAGAGCCAGCAATTCTTTTTTTCACATATCAAACATTTTCAAAGGGTTTTGAAAAGCTGGAATGCTCTAGGCACCGTGCTTATGGGGCCCAGATGACAACAGCCTTGTTTTAAACTTGCAGGTTTAAACCTGATAACTGACCCCCACCCTCCCACTGCCCAGTGCATTCTCTCCTTTCTCCTACCCTTCCTGAGTTCTAGCAGGGCACATGAGCAGTCAGCTAAAGTGGCCTCAGCTTCTCTTGCAGCAAGGAGCAGCCACGTGACTAAAGTTTTGGCTGTTTGCAGTGTGTGCAGAAGTGATATGTGAAATTTTCAGTTCACATTCTTAAAAAGGAAGCTAGCTGCCCTCTTCCTTCCCAATCTCTGCTGGCTGGATTGTGGACATGGTAGTGGTGAAACAATGTCAACCATGTAGACAAGGATAACATCCTAGGGCAGTGGTTCTCAAACTTGAGCATGCCTCTGAGTCACCTGGAAGGCTTGTTAAAACACAGATCACTGGGCCCCATCACCAGAAATTCTAATTCAGTGGGTCTGACATTTCTAATAATTTTCCAAATGACGCTGCTGCTGCTGCTCAGAACCACACTTTGAATACTATTGCCCTAAGGGATGGCAGAGCACTAAGAATGTACCTGGGTTTCTGGATTACCTTGTGGAGTAGATCTGCCTTCCCCTTGGACTGCACGTTCACCTTCGTGAGAAAGAAATTATTTATTTTTTGAACCTCTATAGTTTTTTGTCT
The DNA here is from genome assembly GCF_057802395.1 of Ceratotherium simum simum. NCBI lineage: Eukaryota > Metazoa > Chordata > Mammalia > Perissodactyla > Rhinocerotidae > Ceratotherium > Ceratotherium simum. Next base: position 64,925,584 of record NC_141901.1, on the reverse strand, counting down.
CCTTGTTACATCAGCTTAATCTATAGCAGCTAATCCATGTTAAGGAAATTAAACTTTACCAAGGGAGGCAGTACAGTATAGTGGTTGAGCATGGAGTAATGGGTTTGAATCCTAGTTATGCCTAGCTGCGTGATCTTTGTGACTCAGTTTTCTCATCTATTAAATGGATCCAAGGGGACAAGGTCACCTATAGCTCATATCCCCTTTCTAGACCTTGTTCATTCTCAGGATCCCAGAATTCCCTGCTCAGTGGCCAGGAACACACTTCCATGATCTGCAGGGACCTCTTCTCTGGCTTTGTCCTTCTGATGGCTGACTATGCCTTCCAGGTACCACGCTAAGTCTGAGATGTTGCCAAGGTATGGCTATGTGACAGGGGTGTGGATGACACTTGGATGGGCAGGCTGGAGTGTTCTAGGTTAAACATGAGGCCCCTCTGGCATGTGATGACAGAGCAGAGGGTAGGGAGAGAAGAGGGTGGACTGTGGGCCAGAGGCAAGCTCTCCAAGTTGTCACATTCCAGTAGTATGGAACAACCTATGAATCTGAGAATTCTAAATTTGAGCCCAGCCTTCCAGCTGTCATGAAAGTATATTTGTCAAGTTAGGAGAATAGAACATAATTTTTTTTTTTTTTTTTTTTTGTGAGGAGATCAGCCCTGTGCTAACATCCGCCAATCCTCCTCTTTTTTTGCTGAGGAAGACGGCCCTGGGCTAACATCTGTGCCCATCTTCCTCCACTTTATATGGGACGCCGCCACAGCATGGCTTGCCAAGCAGTGCGTCGGTGCGCGCCCGGGGTCCGAACCAGCGAACCCCGGGCCGCCGCAGCGGAGCGCGCGCACTTAACCGCTTGCGCCACCGGGCCGGCCCCAGAACATAATTTATTTAACAGTTTGATAGCTTGATTTATGATTTTAAAATATTGAGACATATCACCTGCAGACTTCCATCTGGACTCCTGCACTGGTCTGCAAATTTAGGGCTGACCCTGGCTACCTTATAGGCCTGCCATGAGGACTGAATGAAACAATAGATGAAAAGTACTCAAAACAGTGCTTGGTGCACATGGTATGTACACAATAACATTAGCAATGACAATGCTTATGATTCTCCTGAGGGCAATAGGGACCTGGTGAAAGGTTTTAGGCAGAATAGTGACATTTGTTCACTATTTTTTCTGACAAATTTTGATTAAGGGTCTATTATGTGTCCAGCATTGTTCTGGGAGCTGCCGAGAATAGTAGCAATCAAAGCAAAGCTCCTCTTTCCAAGGAATGTACATTAGAATGGAGGGTAGAGAAACAGATAAAAATAAAAATATTTGACACGTCAAGTGATGTCTTTTGGTTTCAGAAAGATCATTTTGGCTGGAGGGAGGTAAGGCTGCAAGTAGATGTCAGTTAGGAGCTTGTTGGGAGAAGAGATGGTGGTTGTCTGATGCCGATAGTGGCAGAGTCAATAGAGATAAGTAAACCGATTTAAAAAACATTAACGTGCTAGAATGATGACACCTGGTGATTGGTGGCTATAGAGAGTGAGAAAAGAAGGAACACCCAAGAACGCCCATAGAACACCCACGTGGAGATGTCCACTAGGAAATTTTATATAAGGCTGGGCCTTTGGGCGGTTGGCAAGTGTCTCAGTGGTAACAGCCAAAAGCAGCATGGGGTGGGCATTCAGTGCGAGAAAAGCAAGTAGAGGCAGAAACCGAGCACTTTCTCTAGGAAAGGAGTGAGCTACAGGAGGCAGCTGGAGAAGGAGGTGAAGTGCAGGGAAAAGTTTTATTAGGTTGTGGTGAAATCAGCATTTTTGCAAGGCCAAGGGAAAGCAAGGAGTAGAGAGTAGAGAGACTGGAGCTGCATCCGAAGGGGTGGTTGATGGAGCAAGTTCTTGCTGGGGGAAGGAGGAAAGAGATGCTAAGGAAAATCACTGTTTCACCATGGAAAAAAGCAAATGAAATCATTTATACAGCCATCCATTCCTTGATTCAATAAGTATTTATTGAGTCCCTTCTACGTGCCAGGCACTGTCCCAGTGCTGGGAATAAGACAGAAAAAACCCTCACCCTACATTATGTAAGTCTAGTAGCTTAAAACAAAAACAAAATTAAATTCAAAACAAAAACAAATCAAAACCAAACAAAAATTTGGCCCCTGCCAGGCCAAGGCTCAAGAAGGCACGGTCTTGGCAGAAGTATGACTGCAAGGCACTGGAGTCCCTCAGCAGGGACTTTGCTCGTTCCCACAGGCGACACACAAGGCAGCAGCTGGGAGCAGGGACCTGGAACTCGAATACCCACCAGATGTGAGAGGAGAATTTTTATTTCAACATCAAGTTTTAACTATAAACGATTAAAGGAATCTCTTGCGGGCTTGCTGTGCTTGATGGGCTCAAAGCCTCAGTAAAGACAGACGACAACAGGCAAAAGACCATGGCAAATTCTCTTTAACATCAATAAACTTGATATCTGAACCTTCAGTCCTCTGAAGAACAAATCTCTGGTTCTTCTCTTTAATCCCCCAACTCGGCTAATTCCATTTAGATACTGCCTAAGTGGATAAAATCCATCAAGTCATGCTTAGCCCTTCCTCCATTCGAGTTCTTCACAGTCATTAACTAATACTATTTTTGAAAGAGAGAGAGGAGAGCAGAAGAGGCACATTTTGCATTTCATCCTGAAATGTTACCCTTAGGGACAGACTGGACAGGACTCCTGCCATACGACCCAGGACTACGTTACACGTCAGACAGAGTAGGTATATTCCAAGTGTCAGAACTAGAGAGGAGAAATGTTAAATTTGTGCTTGGGGATTCATAGACAGTTTGAACAGCAAGGGACTTGGAAGTCACTGAGTGGAAACTTCTTATTTGACAAGATGAGAATGATCCATCACAAGGCCAGTTGGTGGATGCCCAGCTTAGATCCCAGGTGTCCTGAAACTCCACCTAGCACTTTTTCCATTACTCCATGTTACCATATTCCATACTGAGTTCAAATTTCAAATAAATGATTTTTCCAGTGAAAAATGATTTATTGGGGGAGACGATTTTATGAAAAATTTCTCACGTGGAATGGATAAATGAGTGCTTACACCAAAGAAGATTTCAACATCAGACTGTAAATCTCTATCTCAGACTAGAAGATAGTGTTCTGAAGGGAAGAGCTATCTTTGTCATTTACATTGTGGATAATTCAGGCCCTTTGCTTTCCTCCTGACACTCACTTTTAACCTTCTGACCATTTCATTTGTACCCTCTGGCCATTTCATTACTGAAACACAAGCCAAACTCTGGAAAGGAGTTTGGTGATAAGAAAAAATTGAAATTATGATTTAAATTGAGACTTGGGGATTTTCTGTGGATAATTATCCATGTCCCACCTTACCAAAGAAAAAGTGAATTTCAACTAGAATATAAAGTAATTCTCTCTGAAAATGTGGGATGAAAGAGATCAGCCCTGGGTATTGGGAGTATATTTATCCCTCAGAAAAATCTTGCCCCTGGAATGCATTAGACTGGGATGAAATACTTTGGAAGTATACTAAATTTTATTCTAACATTGATGAGAGGGAAAAAAAGGAAAGAAAAATGAAGCAGGGTGAAAAATAAGGTGATTGAGAGAAAGAGAGAAAAAGAAGAGACAGAAACTTGTTAATTACAGGACTTTCTGAGCAAGATATTTTTCTTCCTTTCACAAGTTAGAAGCTATTGAATAATTCATGCCAAGCGTGGAAAGGCTGCCTTTTCCCTGGGTGATGTATAACCGTGCAGGAGAGAGCTTCGAGTGGGTTCACCACATCAGCCACCACTCTTGCTTCTGAGCACAGGGTGCTCTCCTCTGGAGCTCCACTTCTGCTTTTGCAGCTGAGCATCCTTGCTCCTGCTGCCTGCCTGCCTGCCCACCCGTCTGGGCTTGCAGCCTGCCACTTTACTTTCTCCAGCCCCACTGCCAGCTGAGAAGTCTCCCTGCAGCTGCTGGTTTCTGCCTAGGACCATGTGTGTGGATGCTGCTTGGGAGAAGCAGGCACTTGCTCCTGGCACCGATCCCAGCTGAGCTTCTCCTGTTGATTTCGGGACCACTGATGCTGCTGCTGAGGAGGTATTTCCTGGCATCCTTTCCTCTGCTACCGCCAGCTAAGGACCAGCCCAAAAGTAAGGTATCCTCAACCCCTTTCCCCTGGGATTTTTCCCAGCTGGGATAGCTCTGCGTTCTCCTTGAAACTAGGGGCTCCATCTGGCAATATTCCCAACTATGTGTGTATTTGGGTGTGTTGGGGGAGAAGAGGAGACTGTACTTGGTATTGCTCTGTCCTAGGGCTTCCCTGGTGCCTGCTGAATGCAAAAAGGCCTTGCCCCTGGCACTAGAGACATTTCCGAGGCGGGCACCTGTCATCTGCCACCCCCGTTGTTCTCCTCGAGCTCCCTCTCTCCCCCTCCCCCAGCCCATTATTCTGCTTTTGTGTCGGTGGCAGAGGGCTGAAGGGATGTCTTTGCCCTCCTTGCAGGCGGGTGTCAGGATGGGCCGCGCTGCGAGAAGCCGACGCTAGCGAGCGAGGTGTGAAGAGTTGGCCAGAATGACCAACTCCTCCTCCACGTCCACCTCCTCCACCACCGGGGGGTCGCTGCTGCTGCTCTGCGAGGAAGAGGAGTCGTGGGCGGGCCGGCGCATTCCCGTGTCCCTCCTGTACTCGGGCCTGGCCATCGGGGGCACGCTGGCCAACGGCATGGTCATCTATCTCGTGTCGTCCTTCCGAAAGCTGCAGACTACCAGCAACGCCTTCATTGTGAACGGCTGCGCCGCCGACCTCAGCGTCTGCGCCCTCTGGATGCCGCAGGAGGCGGTGCTCGGGCTCCTGCCCGCCGGCGCCGCGGAGCCCCCCGGGGACTGGGACGGCGCCGGGGGCAGCTACCGCTTGCTGAGGGGCGGGCTGCTAGGCCTTGGGCTGACTGTGTCCCTCTTGTCCCACTGCCTGGTGGCCCTGAACCGCTACCTGCTCATCACCCGGGCGCCCGCTACCTACCAGGCGCTGTACCAGCGGCGCCACACGGCGGGCATGCTGGCGCTGTCCTGGGCGCTCGCCTTGGGCCTCGTGCTGCTGCTCCCGCCCTGGGCGCCGCGCCCTGGCGCCACGCCACCGCGCGTCCACTACCCGGCGCTGCTGGCCGCCGCGGCGCTGCTGGCGCAGACCGCGCTGCTGCTGCACTGCTACCTGGGCATCGTGCGCCGCGTGCGCGTCAGCGTCAAGCGGGTCAGCGTCCTTAACTTCCACCTGCTGCACCAGCTGCCCGGCTGCGCCGCCGCCGCCGCCGCCTTCCCCGGTGCTCCGCACGCGTCGGGCCCCGGGGGTGCGGCGCACCCGGCGCAGGCCCAGCCCCTGCCCCCCGCGCTGCACCCGCGGCGGGCGCAGCGGCGTCTCAGCGGCCTCTCGGTGCTGCTGCTCTGCTGCGTCTTCCTGCTGGCCACGCAGCCGCTGGTGTGGGTGAGCCTGGCCAGCGGCTTCTCGCTGCCCGTGCCCTGGGGCGTGCAGGCGGCCAGCTGGCTCCTGTGCTGCGCCCTGTCTGCGCTCAACCCGCTGCTCTACACGTGGAGGAACGAGGAATTCCGCCGCTCCGTGCGCTCTGTCCTGCCCGGCGTCGGCGACGCGGCGGGCGCCGCCGCTGCCGCCACTGCCGTGCCCGCCGTGTCCCAGGCACAGCTGGGCACCCGCGCCGCCGGCCAGCACTGGTGACCCGGCCAGGGCCCGAGGGAAGCGGAGATTCCGGCTTCCAACGTCCTTGGTCACTTACCATCGCTTCCTGCCCTTGTGAAGTATCCCCTGCCCGAACGAAGACTCCTGCCACGAATCCCAGTAAAATCGGTGCGAAGATTTCCCCTTCGACCCCAGTGGGATGCCTGAACCAAGGTCTCTCCCTAAATGGGGTCCCCAATGTCATTTTTGGACGGCCACTTGATTTTTACCCTTTGTTTCTGTGTTTTAGAGAAACCCTCAAGTCAAAACACTGGTCAAATCCTAAAGTCAAAACTTCAAGAACTTGCGAACTGACGTTTACTAAGAACCGGTTAATTTATTTCAACACTGTTTTTGAAAAAGAGCTTTGATAACGTATTATCATTCCCACCTTCATCGTCTTATGATATATATGAAGCGCCTTGAGTGTGCATGAGCCAAAAGAAATACTATATTGATGAAAGAAATAATATTTAAGAAGTATTTTAGAAAGTAACCTATCTTTGACGATGCTTCTGTTATAATTTAGCCTTTGTATATTAACCTGAAGAATGAAGCCACAGATGTGCACACCAGTGTGAGTTGCCATTAAGACCTCAAGCCCCTTATTCTTAAAAGGGTTTTTATAAAGTAAAATCATTCCCGAATGAGATAGAATCTTAGCCAGTGGGGGAAAAACAGATTTATTATTTTACACTCCTTTTTGCACTTCTAAGACTGAAAATTGGCATTGAGTGTTAAAGGGAAATATTTCCATTGTACTGATTGATGGTCTGAGCCAGCAACGGAATTTGGAAACAAATAAGAGGGTTATCTATTTTACGTACCAGTTTCACATTTTCTATAGCATGCACACTTGTTGCTACCCTCATTTTGTAATTAATTTACTTGCCTTATGAGTGTGATTGTAGCTTTGAACATTCTGTACTATAATGGTTGCTAAGGAGAATAAGTCCTTCTGTTTTCTCTTTAACATTTAAAATATCTCAATGCACATGATATAATTAAACACTAATAATACCATGACTGCATAGCTAATATTAGCTGCTATTGCATGCTCCTAGATGCTAGAACTTATTGGGCATGTGGTATACTAAAGCAATACCCATTAGACAAGGACATTTTACTTCTTCCAGACACCAGAAGAAGTGGCCTTCAATTATTTGAAAAGAGACACAGATACACCTCTGGCTACCTAGAGTTCTTCTTGTCTTGACCCAATTTATGAGAAAACTCCCAGGTGGGACTTTGTCTTGCACATGGAACCACAGTCAAGATGGATCAATAATATAGTTTGGCTCTGCAAAGCCATCTGTGCTCTTTTAGGGTTTAGACAAACCACACATGAGAAAACAACACTGTTTTTTATGTAGTTCGTATATATTACCATGACACTTTTAACATTAATATCGTGTCTGTTAAAAGAGGTGTAATAAACTCAGTTATATATAACAAACAGTTCAAATGGGAGTCTGTTCTAAAATGTGTGATTCGAGGCTTGCCCTTTTCATCTTTGGTTTACTCTAGAAATATTTGAAACACACAATCGTGTGAAATCACTTTATAAAATTAAAAAGGGAAGAAAGTAATTTTAAATAATCATCTATCCTCAGTCTGATTGCTGATTACATCAAATCTGGGGTGGATCAGCCTCAATTACCTGGACATTGTAAGCCAGGATAGTGGGAGCACTTAGGCATTTGAATAATTATGGGAGCTGCAGGAAACTGACATGTTTGTAGTAAAACAAAACAAAGCAAATATATTCATCACCAGTAATAGATCAGCAATCATTTTATTAATCTATCCCCTTTGTGCATGCACCATTTCTCTCTTACTAAGGTTTCATCTGTTCCCATTTTCCTTGATTCAAATATTTAATTAAAGTTCAGACAACCATTCCTCTGAGTTTTTTCTTCCGTCTCTGGTCTTCTTGCATACCTCCTTGAGAATACGGTAACAATGACACGGTATTCCAAAGCACTAATGATGAAAGTAACTTCTTTGTTCTGGCTTTGTTTACTTTTATTTTTGGTTTCTAAAATTAATTCTACTTTATGTAATTAAATAGGGTCCATAAGCCAGCATTAAAAAGAAAAGGTATAATTTCCTTTCCGTAAGCATAATTCATTTGTGGCATAGGGTGCAGCAACGACAGAGAGCTGAAGAGTTTCCTTTGTTGGGGGGTAGGCTTTGGCACTTTTCTAAATCTCTATCAAAAAGATCTTTTAATTAGACTTTATCCTTGTTTCTCATTGTGGATGCTGCCAGCAATTCCTCCTGTTGTTCCTATAAACATTTGCCACACATATAAACTTAGTTTTTCAAGTACCTGATTTTTTCCAATGTTTCTGGCTAACACTGAGAACCATCTTATGCTGGCTCAGTGCCATGTGGGAGACCTACTTTAGGTTATATTTACTGGTAATTAACTCCACAGGACTGATTCACTTTTAATTTCGAAATAGCAATGAGGCATCTAAAAATGCCTTAGTAGGACACTAGCTGGAAGGGTTGGAGTTAGTGCTTTTACAAATTAAGTGAATGGAGATTGTGTTCTTATTTAAATGAAACCACATATTATCCACTCAGGGATGAAACAAAAACCTAATTGCTGTCGTGGGCTGCCCTATTTTGCCTTTTTTACTTTTTTTCTTCAAGTATATGCCTGTTAAGACATGCCCCTCCCCCCCACCCTGCATTTTAATGGCTAAATTCTAGGATGTAATAGGTATTACTCCTAGCACTTCCCTCCTTCCAAAATGAAGTATGTGCATCAACAAGAATTCTGTTTTGCACAGAGGCATGCACAGCTGGTTTTTGTTTTAAACACTATAGGGAGATTTCTAAGGTCAGACAAGTTCCCTTGTGTCTCAGAATTAGGGAGAAAGTTTTCTGCAATGGAGGTATTGTTCTTTTCAGGAGGACCCAGTGGGAGGATGGAGTAAAGCAGAGGAAGGGGGAATGGACTTGAACACTCTGATGGAGATAGCCCTTGAAAAGATCTGCTCACCAAGGGAATGTTGGTCTGCTTTGGCCTCGTGATTCAGTGCAGCCCTGCTCTTCTGATAACAGCCATATTGGCCAACATCATGGTTTCCAGTGTAACCTTTATTCCATTCTCCCAGGAACTCAGACAGTGCTCATCTGGCTCTTTAGCAGTCCTATGAGCTAACCTGACAAAGGGCATCAATGACATAAATTTAAATTCAAGACCATAGAGCAATACTGTAGATGTCCCTTACTTTTAGACATTTTTTCATGTTTGTGGGTTGTAGGGCAAGAGTGGAGCTCCAGATGGGAGGTCTTGTTCTGCAGGAACCGGGGGGGGACCCTTTCTTTCTGCCCTTTCTCTCCCTTTCGGCCCTTTGAGGGGCCTCACACACATGTGTGTAGACTCAGCCCCCAGGTCCAAGTTCTGCCCACATCCACCTCTCAGCCAGCCACCTTGCCCACCTCTAGAAACTAGCGGTGCACACACAGGGGTCAGAGCACACCCTGGAAGTGGCCTCAAGCCATTGGGGCAGGGAATTCCTAGGTTCCAGGTACCAGTGCTGATTGAGGGAGGAGGAGCTCCAGGTGGGCGCATTTCCTTGGGACTCCTCTCCCTGTGGGAAGGGGAGTGGCCAGAGGAAGGTGGGAGCAGGGGCTTTAAAGCATGAGACCCAGGTTGGGATCCCAGTGTCTTAAATCTAAGGGCCAGACTACTTTCACATAGGTCTTTCTCAGGTATCCTTTCTTAGCTCCTCCCACCTTCAGGGACTCCTTAATCAGGTGCCAAACATAGGGTTTCCCTAGATACTTAATCACATCAGGCCTAATGCAACAGGCAAGGAAGGTAGTGAGGAGGGAGTGGGAAGGGTGTGGATGTAACGAGGTAGGTCAGATGTTGAGGGCTGTTGAAGGGGAGTACACGGGTTGTTGATGGGTACACGGGCTGTATTGCACAGGTCTCTTTACTGGTGTGTATCTTTGAAAATCTTCATAATGAAAAGTTTAAAAAAGTGAAGACAAACTCAGAAAAAAAGAAAGAAAGGAAGAAAGGAAGGAAGGGAAAAAGCAAAGAAAGAAAAGTAACTAACGTGCCTTAGGTCATGCAGCAATTAAAGGCCACACAGCGATTAAACGGAGGAGCTGGGTTTTGTCTGACTCCAGAGCGTGAGATGGAAACTACCATGCTGTAGGATAAAATCAGCATTTTTCAGTCGGTTGTGGAATTCACTGCATGATACGACCATTCCCTATTTCCCCAATCTCTCTCCCCTACATGCATCCTTCACTATGGCCTAGTAGGCCTGCACACCGCCTTCTAAGCATGGCCCATGTCCTGTGTCTGAGCGTTGTTCATTCAAGGACCTTCCTGGAGTGTCTTCACATCTTATCGCTTGCCCAATCCGCAAGCTTTCTTCCAGGAAGCCTCACTTAGTTTATGCTTCCTCATTAGAGCCTCCCCTCCCTGCAGACGTGAAGCTCTGCCTCCACAGATCTCCTGCACCACTTTGTTCTTACCACATATTCCCTTCTTGTATTATCTCTGTCTTAATGAGTGCGTCGTCTTCAAAACTAGGTGGGAAAGGTTTCTGGTTTATTTTTCATTCCTTTGATTTTTTTTTTTTTAGGGTAAATACCGTCTTTTATCTTTTAGTAGCCAGTTACCTGAAATATACTAGATATTAATATATGTTTACAGTTGAAGACAGTAATTTTGAAAGAAAAATGATTTGGTCCTTTCCCTTGCATGTTTATTTTTCTCTTAATGAAATAGACCGAAGAATAAATCCTGTCTCCCAACTCATATTTTGCCAGTGGATATCCCAGGATAATGATGTATGGGATCATGAGCCACGTGCATAAATCACATGCTGTTAGTGCTGTCATTCATGGGAGATTTATACTCCTGTTATCCAAGCTCTGTCGCACTAAGAAAAGCAACAATAAGTTTCAGTCCTAATTACTACTTTAAATTCAAGATCAAATTACCGAATAAGTGCAATTATTTCTCATGGCCTTGCCTAGAAAAGCTGTGTATTTTTGATATGTACAAGCCTTAAACGTTGCTAATCAATGGCCATGCAATTTTATTAGAACCCTGAGAGAAATAACTGTGGGAATGTCTTTACCTCTCCTTGTCAGTTCACTGGATAAGAGACCTGGAGATTATCCAGCCTAGTTCCCTGCTGTTTTTATTAGACAGAAAGTGCTTTGATTTTTAATTTTTCTTGGTATAAATTAGGCCCATTTCCCATTTTTCTATTCTCAGGGAGTAGAAAAGTATCTAGCATGATTTGTATAGTAATGCTGTAACAGATACTCTGCTTTTAGCCAAATGAAAGTTCTATGAAATATTGGCATGGTTGAATTCTCCTATTACTACAAAAATTTGCCCTCATGAAAGTTTTATTTCTTGAAAATATGGTTTATTTTTTCCATCTGAAGATTAATGTGTGTTTTCATAGAAAATTTGTAACATACAGAAACATAGAAGAAATTATATCATGCATAGTTCCCCTTCCCAAAAACTACCACTGTTAGCATTTTGCTGTATTCATCTCCTTTTTGTCTCTTTTCCTATGTATATTTAATTGTACATAATTATAGCTAGAAAGTATATACTGACATATATTTATATATGTGTGTGTGTGTGTGTACAATTACCTATACCAAAAAATATGTAAGCGGAAGGGAGATGTTATAAAGAGGGGCCTAGTGACAGAGAGTATTTGCTACTAGTGCTTTTAGGATATGTTCAACTACAAGTAACAGAGTATCTAACTAAAAATGCCTTAAAAAACGATGACATTTAATCATCACACAAACGAGAAGTCTGCAGGTAGATACTTCCAGAATTCTTCAGTGGCAAGCATCACAATGTCATCGAGGGCCCAGGTTCTTTACATCCTTCTACTCCACCAACCTCAGTGTTGCTGCTTCACGGATCCAAGATGGCTGCTCTAATCACGTGACAGCACCCAAAACAGAAAAGACGGAAAAAGCCTCTCTTTGCTTGTTTCCGTTTTTCATAAGAGAGGAAACTCTTAGAAGCTCCCCCTAAAGACTTCTTCTCATCGGCCAGAAGCAGGTCATATGACCACCCCTAAAGGAAACTGGGCTGTGAATATCTGGCATTAAAAAAAGTTATCATGAGAAATCTATCCAGTGCTTGTCAACCTACATGATTTATGTTTGCCATTTGCACTGCTCTCTATCTACTCAGTGGATTTTATCTCTTTTTTAGAACTTACTGCTGGACTGCAGGTTAAAATAAGTAGGTTCTTGTGCAATTTCCAGTGTCTAAAAGTTATTTATTTAAAGTCTGTTGCTTTAAAATAGGATCTTCTCTGACCCCTATTACTAGCTTGTTGACAGTGAACAGATGGAGCTTGTGAAAAACTACAACCAATCAGGCTTCTTTCTGCTTCTATCCCTCTCATAGCTGTGTTCTGACTGATTGTAGAAAGAGAACTCCTGCCCGGGGTGGAGCAGGCAGAAGGTGAGAGCAGCTCTCGGGCTTCCTCTGACATCAGCATTCATGTAGTACGATTGTTTCCAGGTTATGGTCAGAACATCTTGGGGTCTGGAGGTGGCCAGTGAATAACACTCCTTTTCACTGTCTGAGTTTTGAACCATGTGATAAAGAAGAACATAGAGTATGCAAACGGTGAACCACAATATCACCTCTTTGTTGATAAAGGTAGCGGATGTAACTTAATGTGAGTGCCTAAATGGGCTTACTAACTCCCTCCCTACCAGTCTAGCCCTTGGACCAAGCAGGTCAACTAGGTCTTACTGATCTAGGAGGTAAGAGAAAGAGAAAGAGACCACATCTCTTGGGCTTGAGACCTTGTTAAATTGGCTCCACTCTAATGAGAAACACGGCTGTGGTTATTGCCTGTCCACCAGATAACTTGCTTCACCTCCAAAGGGTAGACTAAAAAATGAGGCAAGAGCCAGGAGCATCTATCAAAAATCCCTTCTCATGGATTTCCACGAATGAGGAAAAGGCATTCTCCTCTGAAAGTATAGATATTGAACCAAGGTGCAGTCAGGAGTGACGGGTAGACTTAACGGTGTAGTCGCTCAGATGAGCCATGGACCTGTTTCTCTATCCAGGTTTATCAGTTAGAGAGAACGCCTTCCCGTTTCTGTAAATAGGTAAATTGCCACTTGTGTCAGGGAGTGTTAGCCAGGTATCATTTAAATTAGACCCAAAATGCAGACTTAAGCTGTAAACGAGTGTAATCCAGATCCGGAAAGAATATTTTGTGCCATATTCTGAAGTGTGATTGAAGATGGAGATGCTCAGTTTGGAGAAAAGAAGACTATATGGAAAAAGAGAGTGGTTTTTAAATATACAAAAGGCCAGAATAATAAGATAATAAATGAGAAAAATAAAAGCAGAATAATAATGCCAGCTTGCATTTATTGATAACATATTATTGCAGACACTGTGCTATGCACTTTAGACACGTTACCTTATCTGATTTTCACAACAACCCTGTGAGGCAGGTACTACAACTCCAGTTTTATAGTTGAAAATGCTGATCCTTTGAGAGGTAGACGTGCTCAAGTACACGCAGCTGGCAAGGGAAAGAGCTGATAATTGAACGCAAGTCTGGCTGACTCCAAAAGCCTGGACTTGTAAACACAACACTCAGTTGCAGGGGAGGGAGAAAATGTGTGTGGCCGTGCAGTTCTAGAAACAAAATTTGGCTCAGTGGGTGGGAGATAGATTTCAGTTCAATATGAGAAAGAAATTTGTCTCAATTATAAGTGCTCAAAACAGTATGGGCTGTCTCAGGAAATTGTCTTTCCTAACACTTGAGGAATTCAGGTAGGGTGTGGAGGACTAATCCTGGAAAGGATGTTTGTATTACGTGGGAAGTTTTATCAGATCAACTCTGAGATGCCTTTCAGGTCGAATTTCTAGGATTATATAATATTTCTTCTTCTGCTTAGAGGTGACAAAATCTATGTTGCCCTGGGCTTACAACATTTCAAATGATTAGTCAGAAGGAATGTGTTTGGCAAAAACCTTACCCACACCATCCAATAGAGAAGCAAGCCTAGGTGACCAGGGATGTCCCTCCTTGGGCACAGGGACATGAATATGCTACATTCTTGGTGACTTTGTCCCATTTCTGCTGTTCTCTGTTCATCTTCTTTTTGTTCCCACTTCATTCCTAAACATTTTTAAGGAATATAGGCTGAATGAAGTGCATTGTACTTAAAATTTTTCCGCTAAATATTAGGGTCTTAGATACTACCTAATTCACTTAAGAACTTTTATAAGCACAACACTTGTAAAGACTTTGTTGGAAGTTGAACAGATTTTGGAGAAGACCATTTGGATGAGAAACAAGCTATTGTTGGCTCCTGTGTAAAAGCTAACTTAGATGAAAATTCCTGGGTAAGTTTTTCTCATGTGACAAAGTCCCAAGCAGATTTTAATCAAAGTCTACTTGTATCTTCAGAACTGGCATAGCACGGTCACAATCTGGCTCCTTCCAATGTTTTGACACAATGAGAAGGAGATTGAAATACTAAAAGTTACCAATACAAAAGCTTAGTATAGAGCCATTTTGAATTTATTGGAGACCAGTAATAGATTCTGGTGTATGCAAACCTAAAATCTTTAGACATTGAACTTTCCAATTTACTTGAACAAAATTTTGAAACTCCTCAATTTAAAGCACTGAAATTTCCTGGTATTAGGATATGGAAATGATGCCACTGACCTTCTTGTTTTACTAGGAGTGAAAATGGCTTTCTTTATTATCTTTATCATTTTTATTGTCACTGTTGTCATCGTCATCATCATTGTCATCGTCATCGTGAGCATCATCGAAAATTATTCACCAACAGTTGAATGCAGAGTATTGAGTTATATATATGTTAGCTTTTGCTGTTTAACAAATAACCCCAAAACAATGACTTAAAACAACAATCATTGATCAGCTTGTATTTCTGTGGGTTAGAAATTTGGATGGGGTCATTTGGTTGGGTCTTCTGCTGGTCTCAGCTGAACCCACTCTTGAATCTGCAGTCAGCTGGTAGTACATGGTACACACACTTGTCTGACATTCGACTGGCTGTTGGCTGGGCTGGCAGTTGGATGGCTTAGCTAACCCAGACTCATTCACATGATGGTGGTCTCAGAGTCAAGTTTCTGCTTCTGCTATATTTGCTAATCTGCATTGATCAAAGCAAGATACGGAACCAACTCAGATTCAAGGGGTGGAGGAATATAGTCCATCTTTTGATGGGAATATCTTCAAAGTCACATTGCAAAAGTGTGGATACATGGAGAGAAAAGATTTGTGGCCATTTTTGCAATGGACTGCAATTAACACATCATCCTTATTCTTAAAGGTCTTAAAATCTCATTATGGAGATAGAACAAATAATTAGCTGCCCTAAGTACAAATACCAAAAAAGCAGAAAAGAATAGGGAGAGATCAATGGAGTCAGGATTTCTTCACTGAGGATGTGGGATTTGGAAGAATGTAGGAGAGGGAAGGTCATTGCAAACACAGAAAAAAGTAGAAGCAAAGACATTGTGTTAGTTTTCTATTGTTGCCATAATAAATTGCCAGAAACTTTGTGGCTTAAAATAACACAAATTTATTATTTTACACTTCTGTAGGTCAGAAGTTCAATATAGTCTCACCAGGCTAAAATAAAAATGTTGGCACCTTGTGTTCCTTTCTGGAGGTTGTCAGGGAGAATCCATTTCCTGCTCACTTGAGTTGTTAGCAGAATTCAGCTCTTTGCAGTTGTAGACCAAGGTCCATGTTTTCTTGCTGGCTGCCACTTTCCCTGGCTCGTGGTCTCCTTCCTCCATCTTCAAAACCGTCAATGGTGGGTTGAATCCTTCTCATGTCACGTCTCGCTGACCTATTTTTCTGCCCCCTTGCACTTTTTAAGGATTCATGCGCTTGTATTGAGCCCACTCAGATAATCCAGGATAATCTACCTATCTCAAGGTCCTTAATTTTAACCTTAATACAAAGTCCCTTTAAGGTAGCATATTCACAGGTTACGAGGATTAGGACGTGACATCTTTGGGGGAGCCATTATTCTGCCCACCACAGACATGGAAGCAGAACTCTGCATGGTATGTTTGACTGCAAAGAAAAAAGTTAAAATAGGGAAAAAGAGGTGGAAGATAAGATTGTACAGATCCAATCACACTCCTTATACTTATCCTACTTTGGGTCCAATTTTATGACCGGTCTTTTTAGGTCGATGCCTTCCTTGACTAAACATAAAAATCTTAGTGATTCTGAAACTTTTTCTTCATATCCTTATTAATCAAGAGATGTATATCAAGTTTTAATTTTTAGTGTTTGTATTAAAAAACAATATTTTTTTAAATAGAAAATTATACTTCATATATACTTAAAAAGCTACCCATGTCCCCACCTCAGCCTACCTGATATACAGGCCCACTGTTGTCTTTCTACTCCCCTCCACCACGAAACAGGATTTTCTCTGTGAGACACCTCTTCTATGCTAACACTACCTTTCAGCTAACAAATTTGACCTCAGGTACATCATTTGTTGACCCAGGGAGCTACCTGACTTGTCTTTGAAGCACACCATCATCTTCAGGACATTACATAAACTGCATTTGTTTGTTGGAGCCTGTAGCTCATTTTTATATGACATGACCATATTTACAAATACAGTAAAAAAACCTTATAATTATACAGTGGTTTCTTATTAACCAATAGCATAGAATCATGTGGAACATTACGTCCCTGACTAGACTCACAGTCAAATTTTCGTTTTGTTCTCTTTGGACTGAATCTCCCCTACCCAAGTTTGAGTCTGCAGTGTCATTCTGAAAGGTATGGAGGACCAAGCCTATTCTCAGGAAGAGCAACCAGCAGCCCAGCGAAGGCTCTTTGAACCTCTGAACTGGGGTGGAGATTAAAGGAGGAATGCTCTTTGTCTTAAAGGCTATCTTCTTTCTTCACAAAAGAAATCAGTCCTACTTTACTCTGAAAAATGTAAGAACAAGAGAAGTCATTTGCAGAGATGAAAATCTGAAAGCATAAAGGAATGGTAATGTGCTGTAGCTAAAAATAGAGCCCACCTTGATGCATTTACATCACGTGGGTTGTTAGCAGCGAGTGCAGGCTTCATCTGCAAAGAGAAGACGTCAGAGCCTGCAGTCAAGAATCAGATACAGCTGGTTTTAACGTGCTTTGCTTCTAAGCTGAACACATTTTAATGGTTTCTCTTTCAGACTCTCCCCACATTGATAATGGGAGGTATAATTATTACATTCTAGTTCTAGTCATTTACCGCAAGAGTACTATATACTTTTGTAAACTATATAGTCACAGTCTCTGCCTTTAGGGACTTAGGTCCAGTAGGAGAGAGAAGCATAAAACAAATAATTACACACATAGCTCTTTCATTACAGTTGGGATAAGTGACAAGAAGCAAAATATGAAGTACTATGAACATTTATAAAAGGAAGAACTAAATTAGTTTGGGGTGTCAGAAAAGGCCTTTCTAAGAAAGTGACATTTAAGAGACCCAAACAATGAGTCGAAGTTAATCACATGATGCTGAGTTGGGAGCTGGAGGAGAGGGAAGTGGATTCCAGGTGCCATCCAGGCAAAAATATTCACCCACTCTCAGGTGAGGGCCATATTTCCACGTTTTACTTTACTTCCATCCTTAACCTGGAAACTGTAGACCCAGGAGATTCCAAAGTGTTGACAGATTTTTCTCTATGAAAAGCTTCCTGGGAGAAGCAGTTTCAGCAGCAAGTAACTCCCATTCCCGTCTCTTATATTACCATTTTTTCGAGGAATGGTTTTCACTTTAAAAAGGTAGGTACAGAGCTAATGTTTGAAATTGAGTCTTCAGTTCAATAAACATTTCACATCTAAATATTTCTTTTGTTTTTATCTTCAAGCCAATCTTCGGCATGATTGCACAGCAAGCCTACACTGCACTTCAATTCCAATGGCTACATCCCGAAACTTGTCATCACCTAAAACAAAATCTTAAAATTCAAATAATTTCCTCTTTGATCACAGTCTTGTGTCTTTCCAGATCTGTCCTTGGACACTGTGTCTATACGGTTCTTTGATTTCATTAAGACTTCTCTCTACTCCTTGAATTCTCCATATTTTCCTAGTATCCTTCTCTCTGTCTTTCAATTTCTTTCTGATCCAACTTAGACAACATGGTCCATCACTTCAAACCCCTTGACAACACCCTCGTCTCAGCTTGACCCACTGTACTTCCTGTGCACTCAACTGGCATGAACCCAACATGACATCCAAATGTTGGCCTTCCACACCCCTAAACCAGTGAATGTTCCTGGAGGGTCTTTGCACTGCACTCACAGAGGGTCTCTCTCCATGTTCTTACAGCTCTCCCAGTGGTATTCCACTGTCACTTGTTACTCATTGTGTTCAACCCAGTAGTGGGAGGTGAGGGAGTTTTCTGTTTTTCTGATGAAGCTTCAGTTTCCAGAAGGTACTATGTCACTGGGTCTGGGGTTGTCTCCTTTTAGTGCCCCTACCCTTCCCCCAGTTGCAGTTCTATCTCCATCATGTATTCCTTCCCTCCCCCCCAGGGCAGGGAGTTTTTCTATAACCTTCCCCAGCTGCAGTGGGGAGGAGCCCTAAGAGTGACATTCCCTCCCACCTCCTTGGACACCAGGAACTGTCAGCTATTTTTCTTTTACTCCTTTTCCTTTTGATTGCCCTCTCTTTACGGGCTTCTGTTCCGTGACTTTTCACATGCTTAAGTCCTTCACAGCCAAACTTATCAAATGAATAGTCTACACTCCCTGAATCTATTTTCTCAGCTCTTTCTCACTCCTAATCCTTTCCAATCTGGCTCCCACTATTCCTCTGACATTGCTCTTGTCAAAGTTTCCAATGGCCTCCATGTCACATAATCAAATAGACTCTTGAGAGTCTTTATCTTGATTGGTGCAAGGTCAGTGTTTGGCACTGTAGACTGCGGTCTTCAGAGGCCATATTTGACCTGCTGCATCTTTCCCAGATCGTCTCTGCAAAATAATGACTGAGAAATAGGAAAACAATTGCCAAAAGAGTAACCCAGCCAGCTACACCTCAGCAAGCAAACATTACAGTCAATTATTCATAGCACAGCATAAATCTGCTCTCAAAGATTAAAGCTGAAGATGATCAGAGGCATCTGGCTATACTAAGCAAGCAGTACACAGTGGAGTCAAACTGGGAGGGCTTTCTTTATTTACAGTTATTCTCATTTATTTACCATTCATATCTATTATTGAATTTGAAATTCTAATTCAATTTGCCTTATTCGTAGTTTGAGTTAAAGTAATTTGGGTTATTGTTGAGTTTGAGTAAACAGTGGGTTAAATTTCAAACAATCTCTTCGTCTACAATTTCTTCTGAAGCTTTATGACTCATGTACGTTTATTTGGTTGGTAATCTCTAAGCGCTCTTCTTTCTGGACACTGGTTACCAGAAAATAATGTTTCTTTGAAAAAAGCTGCCATGATTTATTCCTTCTGACACAGATTAGCACAAACTGTCTCAGCACATAAAGACATCATTTCTGACAATGAAGATAATTAATACAGAATGGTTTTCATATTAAATGTAAATTAAAATCTAATTTGAGAAAGCCATTATTCTTTATTCTGTGAGTTGTTACCTAAAGAAAAAGGATGGGAGGGACAGTCATTAAAAGCACTGGCTTTTCAGTCCAAGAGTCACTGGCTTTGCCACTTACTAGCTGTGTGACCTTGGGCAAGTTCATTGATGTACCTGAGCCTCATTTTCTAATGTAAAAGCAGTAATTCAGGGACTTTTGTAAAGTCTGAAAATAATTTTTACCAGTGCCTGACATATCATAAGCACTAAATAAATGGTGGCTATTATAACTCAAAAGACAAATTTCCAGGGACAACTTCTTAAGGCATTTACTATACCTAAATGGAATGGCATGGTCAAGGATAATTCAACAATTCACCCCAGCCTCAGGCTTGACAGTTCTTTTCAGTTTCAGGAAGTTGGTTCAATTTAGCCATAAGTATTGTCTGAGAGAATTAAAACTAGTATTTCCATTTGTTCACAACAAAATTGAGGGGAAGGTACAGAAATTTCCCATATACTCCCCACCCCAGCACATGCATAGCCTCCTCCATTATCAACATCCACCATCAGAGTAATACCTTTGTTACAATTGATGAACCCATGTTGACACATCATAATCACCCATAGTCCATAGTTTATATTACGGTTCACTCTTGGTGTTATACATTCTATGGGTTTGGACAAATGTATAATGATGTATAGATATCACTATAGTATCGTACAGAGTATTTTCACTGCCCTAAAAATTCTCTGTGCTCTGCCTATTCATCCCTCAATCTCACCCCCCAACCCCTGACAACCACTGATCTTTTTACTGTCTCCATAGTTTTGCCTTTTCCAGAATGTCATGTTGTTGGAATCATACAGTATGTGGCCTTTTCAGATTGGCTTTTTTCACTTAGCAATATGCATTTAAGATTCCTCTATGTCTTTTCGTGGCTTGATAGCTTATTTATTTATTTATTTATAGCACTGAATAATATTCTCTTGTCTGGATGTACCACAGTTTATTTATCCATTCGTTCACTGAAAGATAATCTTAGTTGCTTCCAAGTTTTGGCAATTATGAGTAAAACTGCCTATAAACATTTGTGTGCAGGTTTTTGTGTGGACATAAGTTTTCATCTCCTTTGGCAAAATACCGAGGAATGCAATTGCTGGATAGTATGTTAAGAGTATATTCAGTTTTGTAAGTAACCACCAAACTGTCTTTCAAAGTGGCTGTGCCATTTTGCACTCTTACAAAACTAAACGTGCTTTTACCATATGATCCAGCAACCACACTCTTTGGTATATATCCAGATAAGTTGAAAACCTATGTCCACACAAAAACCTTCACATGAATTTTTATAGCGGCTTTATTTATAACTGCCAAAACTTGGAAGCAATCAAGATGTTCTTCAATAAGTGAATGGATAAATAAACTGTGGCAATCATACACTGGTATATTATTTAGTGCTAAAAAGAAAAGAGCTATCAAGCCATAAAAAAACATGGAAAAGAGAGAAGTCAAGATGGCGGCGTAAGCAGACTTGGAACTCACCTCCTCCCGTGGACACAGCCAATTTACAACTACTCGTGGAAAAATTACCCCTGAGACAGAACTGAAAACTGGATAAGAGGAACTCCTGCAACAACGGACAATCCTAACTGAGGTGGAAGAGGCAGAGACTCCCTTCTGGAGAGGAAAAACGCTGCCTTCACAAGCCTACAGCTTCATGGCCACCGGGAGCTGCTCACAGGTACGCAGCCTCCCTGGAGGCGCGGGGCCCTGAGCCGGGAGCGCCCCCGCTGTGGGCATTTTGTGGACCCAGCACAATCGAGACCAGTGGCATAATGTCTGACTGTGCCTGCTACGAAAGCATTGGGGAGTACCCTCAGAAAAGCTGGTTCACAAAGAAACTAAAACCGGCTCTTAAAGGGCCCGTGCGCAAACTCACCCATTTCCGAAAGCAACCTAAAATCACCAGAAAGAAAGGTGCACAGTGCTGTGGTGAAAAGAGACTCATCTAATAGGCCCTGAGTGCATCTCGGTGAGGGGTGAGACCTCTCCAGGGACTGGGACATTGGCGGCGGCCATTGTTGTGGCCTGGTGTGGGCGTGCTGACACAGACGCCATTGGAGTTCTCCCTGAGGCCTGCTAGCCCAGGGTCTGCCCCACCCGCTAGAGCACCGATTTAATCCAGCTCAGCCAGGGCAGGCAGCCCACCCTAGAGACTGGCCCCACCCAACAACAAGCCCTCAGGCAACTTGTGGGCCTGCATAGATGGGTGACTGGATTCTCTGCAGCCTGGCAACTGAGCCGACTTTAGCAGGGCAGGGTGTCCACAAGGAGCAGGTGGAGAGTGTGGGGCAGTGGCGGAGTGTGTGGGGCTCCCGCTGTGGAGAGACTGGGTCCGCTTGGGGAGGTCAGGTTGCGCACATGGGGCAGGACTGTGTTGACTGTGTGTGTGGACCTGTGGGCGGCAGGGTTTGTCAGCTGCAGAAGACTTGTGCTTCTCAAAGACCCACATAGGCGGTTTGCCCTACCTTCCAAAGCCTGAAACAATTGGGTGCTCCTGTGCCTGAGGCCAGCCCCACTCAGCTGCAATCCTCAGAGAGCTGACAAGAGACCTAATAGGCTAGAGGCTTACAGCAATTGTAAGGCCCTGAGCCTAACAACCTGCCACTCTGGGGGCCTACTCACTTAAAAGAAATACTGCAACACAAATGTGGTATTAGAACTTGCAGCCAACTGTGCTGGGGCTTCCCACACCTGCTAAAGAGACTGAAGGGCCCACAACAACTACAAGCAGCTGAGCATTACAACAGCTGGCCAGGAGCATAACTCGGCCTCCCTGGGTGCCTACAGGGAAAGCAAAGAGGCCACAACAGAAGGACACACATAGCCCACATAGGGGTCACCCCTGGAACATTGAGAACTGAGGGAAGCACACTGGAAGCCTCCTAAGGCATCACTTACATAAAGTCACCTATCCAAGAACAGGAGACATAGCTGACCTACCTAATACGTAGACACAAGCACAGGGAAAGAGACAAAATGAGGAGGCAAAAGAATACATTCCAAGTAAGCGAACAGGACAAAACCCCAGAAAAGGAACTAAGTGAAACAGAAATGAGCAACCTACCCAACAGAGAGTTCAAACTAAGAGTGTTAAGGATGCTCACTGATCTGGGGAGAAGAATAGATGAACTCAGTGAGAATGTCAACAAAGAAATGGAAGATATAAAAAAGAACCAATCAGAAATGAAGAATACAATACTGGAAATGAAAAATTCATTAGAGGGATTCAAAAGCAGAGTAGAGGATACAGAAGAACGGATTTGTGAGCTGGACGAAAGACTAGAAGAAATTACCCAAGGTGAACAGGTAAAAGAGAAAAGAATTAAAAAGAGTGAGGACAGTCTAAGGGACCTCTGGGACAACATCAAGCGCACTAACATCCGTGTTATAGGTGTCCCGGAAGGAGTAGAGCGAGACAAGGGGTCAGAGAATCTATTTCAAGAAATAATAGATGAAAACTTCCCTAACCTAAGGAAGGAAACAGACATCCAGGTACAGGAAGCACAGAGAGCCCCAAACAAGATAAACCCAAAGAGGCCCACACCAAGACACATCATAATCAAAATGTCCAGAATTAAAGATAAAGAGAGAATCCTAAAAGTCGCAAGAGAATGTCAAGTTACATACAAAGGAAACCCCATAAGGCTATCAGCTGACTTCTCAGCAGAAACCTTACAGGCTAGAAGAGAATGGCATGATATATTTAAAGTACTAAAAGGAAAAAACTTACAGCCAAGAATACTCTACCCAGCAAGGTTATCATTCAAAATGGAAGGAGAGATCAAAAATTTCCCAGACAAGCAAAAATTAAAGGAGTTTGTCACCAAGAAACCAGTGCTACAAGAAATGTTAAAGGGACTGATTTAAGGGGAAAAGAGAAGGCCACAAATAGGAAAAATTATCTATTTCCATGATAAGAGGGTAATGGATACAAAAGCACAAAAAAGAGGTTAGATATGTTATCAAAAACATAAAAGGAGGGAGGAGGGGAGTTAAAGAGTACAGCTTTCAGACAGAGGTCAAACTAAAGTGACCATCAATTCTGTATAGAAGAAGAAAGGAACAGAGAAGGACTACTAAAACACTGAGGGAAAAAAAAAAAACTTAAAAAATGGCAGTAAGTACATACTTATCAATAGCTACTTTAAACGTCAATGGACTAAATGCTCCAATTAAAAGGCATAGGGTGGCTGACTGGATAAAAAAACAAGACCCATATATATGCTGTATCCAAGAGACACACTTCAGACCTAAAGACACTCACAAACTGAAAGTGAAGGGATGGAAAAAGATACTCCACACAAATGGCAATGAAAAGAAAGCTGGGGTAGCAGTACTCATATCAGACAAAATAGACTTTAAAACAAAAAGTGTAAAAAGAGACAAAGAAAGGCATTACATAATGATCAAGGGAACAATCCAACAAGAGGATATAACACTTGTAAATATCTACGCACCCAATGTAGGTGCACCTAAATGTATAAAGCAATTATTAACAGACATAAAAACAGAAATAGACAGTAACACAATAATGGTAGGGGACTTTAACACTCCACTTACACCAACGGGTAGATCATCCAAACAGAAGATCAATAAGGAAACATTGGCCTTAAATGACACACTAGAACAGATGGACCTAGTAGATCTATACAGAGCATTCCATCCAAAAACCGAAGAATACACTATCTTTTCAAATGCACATGGAACATTCTCCAGGATTGATCACATATTAGGCCACAAAAGAAGTCTCCATAAATTTAAGAAGATTGAAATAATACCAAGCATCTTTTCTTACCACAACGGTATGAAACTAGAAATCCACTATAGGAAGAAAATCAGAAAAGCCACAAATACATGGAGATTAAACAAAATGTTACTGAACAACGACTGGGTTAACGAAGAAATCAAAGAAGAAATCAAAAAATACATGGAGACAAATGAAAATGAAAATACTACATGCCAGAATTTATGGGATACAGCAAAAGCGGTTCTAAGAGGGAAGTTTATAGCGATACAGGCCTATCTCAACAAACAAGAAAAATCTCAAATAAACAATCTAACAATGCAGCTAAAGGAACTGGATAAAGAAGAACAAACAAAGCCCAAAATCAGTAGAAGGGAAATAATAAAAATCAGAGCTGAAATAAATGAAATAGAGACCAAAAAAACAATAGAAAAAATTAATAAAACCAAGAGCTGGTTCTTTGAAAAGATCAACAAAATAGACAAACCTTTAGCTAGACTCACCAAGAAAAAAAGAGAGAAGGCACAAATAAGTAAAATCAGAAATGAAAGAGGAGAGGTTACAACAGACACCTCAGAAATACAAAAGATTATAAGAGAATACTATGAAAAGCTATATGCCAACCAATTCGACAATCTGGAGGAAATGGATAAATTCTTAGAATCATACAACCTTCCAAAACTGGAACAAGAAGAAGTAGAGAATTTGAATGGACCAATCACCAGTAAGGAGATCGAAACAGTAATCAAAAACCTCCCCAAAAATAAAAGTCCAGGACCAGATGGCTTCCCTGGTGAATTCTACCAAACATTCAAAGAAGACTTAATACCTATCCTTCTCAAACTCTTCCAAAAATTGAGGAGAGGGGGAAGCTCCCTAACTCATTCTACGAAGCTGACATTACCCTGATACCAAAACCAGACAAGGACAACACAAAAAAAAGAAAATTACAGGCCAATATCACTGATGAACATTGATGCAAAAATCCTCAACAAAATACTAGCAAATCGCATACAACAATACGTTAAAAAGATTATACACCATGATCAAGTGGGATTTATTCCAGGTATGCAGGGATGGCTTAACATTCGCAAATCAATCAACGTAATACACCACATTAAGAAAATGAAGAATAAAAATCACATGATCATCTCAATAGATACAGAGAAAGCATTTGACAAGATACAGCATCCATTTATGATAAAAACTCTGAATAAAATGGGTATAGAAGGAAAGTACCTCAACATAATAAAGACCATATATGAGAAACCCACAGCTAATATCATCCTCAATGGTGAAAAACTGAAAGCTATCCCTCTAAGAACAGGAACCAGACAAGGATGCCCACTCTCACCACTCCTATTTAACATAATACTGGAAGTCCTAGCCAGAGCAATCAGGCAAGAGAAAGAAATAAAAAGGATCCAAATTGGAAAGGAAGAAGTGAAACTGTCACTATTTGCAGATGACATGATTTTATATATAGAAAACCCTAAAGAATCCACCAGAAAACTTTTAGAAGTAATAAACGAATATGGTAAAGTTGCAGGATACAAAATCAACATACAAAAATCAGTTGCATTTCTGTACACTAACAACGAAGTAGCAGAAAGAGAAATTAAGAATACCATCCCATTTACAATTGCAACAAAAAGAATAAAATACCTAGGAATAAACTTAACCAAAGAGGTGAAAGATCTGTACACCGAAAACTATAAAACATTTCTGAAAGAAATTGAAGAAGACACAAAAAATGGAAAGATATTCCGTGCTCTTGGATTGGAAGAATTAACATAGTTAAGATGTCCATACTTCCTAAAGCCATCTATAGATTCAATGCAATCCCTATCAAAGTTCCAACAACATTTTTCACAGAAATAGAACAAAGAATCCTAAAATTTATATGGAACAACAAAAGACCCCGAATAGCTAAAGGAATCCTGAGAAAAAAGAACAAAGCTGGAGGTATCACACTCCCTGATTTCAAAATATACTACAAAGCTATAGTAACCAAAACAGCATGGTACTGGCACAAAAACAGACACACAGATCAATGGAATAGAATCGAAAGCCCAGAAATAAACCCACACATCTATGGACAGCTAATCTTTGACAAAGGATCCAAGAATATACAATGGGGAAAAGAAAGTCTCTTCAACAAATGGTGTTGGGAAAACTGGATAGCCACATGCAAAAAAATGAAAGCAGACCCTTACCTTACACCATACACAAAAATTAACTCCAAATGGATTAAAGACTTGAATGTAAGACCTAAAACTGTGAAACTTCTAGAAGAAAACATAGGCAGTACGCTCTTCGACATCGGTCTTAGCAACATCTTTTCAAACACCATGTCTGACCGGGCAAGAGAAACAATAGAAAAAATAAACAAATGGGACTACATCAAACTAAAAAGCTTCTTCACAGCAAAGGAGACCATCAACAAAACAAAAAGACAACCTAACAATTGGGAGAAGATATTTGCAAACCATACATCTGATAAGGGGTTAATCTCTAAAATATATAAAGAACTCATGCATCTCAACAACAAAAAAACTACCAACCCAATTAAAAAATGGGCAAAAGACCTGAACAGACATTTCTCCAAAGAAGATATACAGATGGCCAACAGACACATGAAAAGATGTTCAAAATCACTAACTATCAGGGAAATGCAAATCAAAACTACAATGAGATATCACCTCACGCCCGTCAGAATGGCTATAATTAACAAGACAGGAAATAACATGTGTTGGAGAGGATGTGGAGAGAAGGGAACTCTCATACACTGCTGGTGGGAGTGCAAACTGGTGTAGCCACTATGGAAAACTGTATGGAGATTCCTCAAAAAATCAAGGTTAGAACTACCATATGATCCAGCTATTCCACCGTTGGGTATTTATCCAAAGAACTTGAAAACACCAGTTTGTAAAGGTACATGCACCCCTGTGTTCATTGCAGCATTATTCACGATAGCCAAGACTTGGAAGCAACCTAAGTGCCCATCAAGGGACGAATGGATAAAGAAGATGTGGTATATATACACAATGGAATACTACTCAGCCATAAGAAACGATGAAATCCAGCCATTTGTGACAACGTGGATGGACACTGAGGGTATAATGCAAAGTGAAATAAGTCAGAGGGAGAAGGTCAAATACCGTATGATTTCCTTCATTAAGTAGTAGATAATAACAATAATAAGCAAACACATAGGGACAGAGATTGTATTGGTGGTTGCCGGGGGGGGGGGGTGAAGGGGATGGTTTGGTACGTGTGTGGTGATGGGTTGTAGTTGGTGTTTTGGTGGTGAACATGATGTAATCTGTGCAGAAGTGGAGGTGTAGTGATGTACACCTGAAATTTTTACAATGTTGTAAACCAATGTTATTGCAATAAACAAAAAATTAAAAAAAAAAAAAAACATGGAAGAACCTCAAAAGCATAGTGCTAAGTGAAAGAAGCCAATCTGAAATGCCATATATATTGTATAACTCCAACTATATGACATTACGGAAAAAGCAAAACCATCGAGACAGTAAAAATATCAGCATTGCCAGGGGCTTGGGAAAAGGAAGGGAGGGATGAATAGATGTAGCACAGGACATTTTCAGGGTAGTGAAACTACTCTGAATGATATAGTAATGATGGACACAAGTCATTATACATTTGTCAAAACTCATGGACTTTACAAAACAAAGAGTGAACCCTAATGGAAACTATGGACTTCAGTTAATAATAATGTATCAATATTGGTTCATCAGTTATAACAAATTTGCCACACTAATAACAGAGGAGAGTGTACATGTTTGGGAGAAGGGGGTAGAGGGGTATGTAAAAACTCTCTGCGTACTCTAATAAATTTTTTGTAAACCTAAAAGTGCTAAAAAATATGTTAATTTAAAAAACACTTAAATTGTCAAGTCTATCTTCTTACAGGTTTGGGGAAAGAATAACATATATTAGTGGGAGAATAAATCTCTGTTCTACTTCCTTCAACTTACAGAGACTGCTGGGTGTGGACAGTGTGAAGAAAGAAAGGATAAGATCTCACAGCCTCTGCCAGTTCCTCTGAGACTGCAAGTGAACGGCTGTCTGCCTAGCAGAGCACATCAGCCTGTCTCTGGACGGGCCAAAGAAGGCTGAGTGCCGAGTAGGAAGTAGGGAGATAAATCTCTCTGCAAATCAGGTGAGGGGGACTCTTGATGTAGGAGGGCATGGAGAGGGAGAGGGTGTTGGGCTGTAGGAGGGAGGCTGGATCCTCTGGAGAAAGGCAAGCAGCAAGATGCTTTTAAGTACAGGATGCCTAATATTCTACATTCGGTTGCTTTTGTTATTGTGTTGTAAAGCCTTGCTGCATCCTCAAACCTTCAGTAAAGTCTGGCATCCACTCAATTGTTTACATGAGTGGTGTTGTTTAAGAACTTTATGAATTTGCGGGGGGCGGGGTGTCATGTTTCCCTGGAGAGGGGTGAGGAGAAGAGGAGGTGAGCTTCCATTGAATCTCCATGTGTGGCAGAGGCATGGACTTGAAGCCAGAAACGACCATAAAAACACAAGCCTCTGAGATTTTGCAGAAATCTTTGGTAGAGCAATGAGCTTCCCACTGAGTGGAGGGTAGGTCTCGACATAGTTTCTTATCAATCGCAGAGGGTAGTGTGATTTCAGTTTACATCTGGGTTACATGTCTCAAAGACATTTGGTTTCCAAATTAAACTCTTTTCTCTCTTCAGTCAATGTCTTATCTTTCATGTGTGTGGGTCAGTGCGAAACAGTTATGGTTCAGCCACATTACACTTCTGACCATAGGAGGACTTACACATGATCCAAAGCAGTAATACAACAGTGGGAAGAAAGCAGTTGTTGAATTTATCCTATTCCAGGCACTATAGTGGCCTATGCACAATTTATTTTAAAGGTTAAGGAATTGAAGCTCGGTGGGTTTGTCAAGGAGCTGGTAAGTTCAAATTCACATTTGCTGACTCCAAACTCAGTGCTCTTAACCTTTGGTAAAATGGAAAGGAAAGATTTGTCAAGTTTCTTTCACTTTTGGCTTCATTTTGTGATGTAAGAACATGTTAATCTGTTTGCACGGACAGATTATTTTCTCACTAAAACAACTAAAGGCTTCATGGCAGTTTTGATAGACCTAAGTTGGGAAATAAACATAACTCTGAGATTTGAACTCTGGATGAACTTCACATATTTTTAGCAGGCCTTTGTGGGTATTTATCAGAGCCTGTACTGGTTTTGATTAAGACTGGAATTTTAATTGCATTTTGGATTCTCGAAATGTATTTCCATAATTTTCTCCTCCTCCATCCCACTGCTCCCCATCTTCTGCACAATAACGCTTTCAGGTAGATGCTATGGGTTACCTGACCAGGGTCCATACCTATTAGAGGCTGTGGCATCAGCAGCTCCGGCAACAATTGGCTGGCCATCCCTCTGAAATCTTCCCACGCAGATTAGTTTCAAATGTAGCAGTGTAAGTACAGGCTCTGGTTGGAGGGAAGTTGTAAAATAAAAGTGACAGCCTGTAATTTCCTCATGTCTTTTGTTTTGAAATTTGCAAGTAGGTTACTTGATATGGTAGTAGAATTCTCCAGATCTGTCCATTTGAGGAAGAAACACAGTTTACTTCCCTTTTTCTGATTTCAAGAGTAGCTATACTCTCCTTAACAATTACATGTGTTTTTTCAACTGTGCTGTTTATCACAAGTCCTGTCCTGCATATCAACGTAGCACTAAAGTGCCTCTATTAATCTTCACACTTTAGGAAGAGAAAATGTGTGCATTTTACTAGTGTATAAAAATAGGCATTAGCTTGTAGCATTGAAGGATGTAGAAGATTAGTCAGATTCTCTCTGCAGAGTAAGAGCCTCATAGTGAGGGTTATAAGATGGCTACACACACACACACACACACACACACACACACACAGAGGCAGTACTAGATTAAAGCAAATTAAGCAATTGCCTATACCAGATCTTGCTAGACCTTAAGAACACTCACTTCCTCTAATACGGAAATGTTGACTTGTGATTGTTGCCTGTAGACGTGATATTTCAATCACATGAATACAATTTTGACAAATTTCATCATATAAGTGAAAGTGAATTTTTCCGTTGCTTTTAAAGGGGAGACATTGTGTTTTGGTATTTTCACCTGCAGAATAAATAGAAGTGGACATTATCAGATATCTATTTTGAATAAATAAACAAGAAAACTTTATCTAGATAAAGTATAAAAGGTGTCTCACAAAACTGGATCTCTTTTGCATATGTGCCTCCCCAGTCACTGTTTGGATCAAACAGATCCCACAGGAATGTGAGGATTTCAGTTTGTAATTCCCCTGACACATCATTCATCCTCAGAGATGCTGGTTTACCAAAGTTGTTGTAATGCAGTAACCAAATTGTAAGAGTAGCTTTATAAACACATTAAGTCAAATGAAACACATTAAATAAAATCGAATTGAATTAAATCAAATTGTTCATGGATAGTAATTAATCATCAATAATAAAGATATGACCATTAGAAAAAATGTTCAGAAAGAAGTGAACATGACGTGCAGTGAGATAAGAAAAGGAAATTAAAGATATACAGATTGGGAAAGAAGACATAAAATTATCTTTATTTGCAGATGACATGATTGTTATGTAGAAAATCTCATAGAATTGACCAAAAATAAACACTTCTGGAACTAATAAATGATTATAGCAAGGTTGCAGGATATAAGGTTAACATACAAAAGTCAATTGCTTTCCTATGTACCAAAAATGAACAATTGGAAAAAAAAAATGAACAATTGGAATTTGAAATTAAAAACAGAACACCATTTATATTAGCACCCACAAATTGAAATGCTTATGTATAAATCCAACAAAATATGTACACGATCTATACGAGGAAAACTACAAAAGTATGATGAAACAAATCAGAGAAGACCTAAATGAATGGAAAGATATTTTATGAACATGGATAGGAAGACTCAATATTGTCAAGATGTCAGTTCTTCCCAAATTGATCTATAGATTCAGTGCAATCCCAATCAATATCCCAGCAAGTTATTTCGTGAATATTGACAAACTGATTGTAAATTTTATATGGAAAGGCAAAAGACCCAGAATAGCCAACACAATATTGGAGCAGAAGAACAAAGTTGGAGGACTGATACTATGCAACTTCAAGACTTTCTATAAAGCTACAGTAATCAAGACAAAACTGGCATTAGTAAAAGAATAGAACAGAATAGAGAGTCTAGGAATAGACCCCCAGAAATATAGTCAACTGATCTTTGATGAAGGCACAAAGACACTTCAATGGAGAAAGAATCGTCTTTTCAACAAATGGTGCCAAAATAATGACATCCACGTGCAAAAAAATCAGTATAGGCACAAGACTTATGCCTTTCACAAAAATTAACTCAAAATGGTTCATAGACCTAAATGTAAAAGGCAAAACTATAAAACTTCTAGAAGATAACATAGGAGAAAGTCTAGGTGCTCTTGAGTTTGGCAATGAGTTTTTAGATACAACACCAAAAAACACAGTCAATGAAAAAAATTGATAAACTGGACCTCATTAAAATTAAAAACTTCTGCTCTTTGAAAGACACTGTTAAGAGAACGAGAAGACAAGCCACAAACTGAGAGAAAATATTTGCAAAACATATATCTGATAAAGGACTGTTATCCAAAATATATTAAAAAAACTCTTAAAACTCAACAAGACACAAAACAGTCTGATTAAAAAATGGACAAAAGACCTTAACAGACACTTCGTCAAAGAAGATATACAGATGGCAAATAAGCATATGAAAAGATACTCAAGATCATATGTCATTAGGAAATTACAAATTAAAACAACAGTGAGCTACCACTACACACATGTTACAGTGGTCCAAATCTAAATCACTGACAATGCCAAATGCTGAAAAGGATATGGAGCAGCAGGAACTCTGATTCATTGTTGATGGGAATACAAAATGGCAATTCACTTTTTTTTTTAAATTAAGTGTGATTGACATACAATATTATGTTGGTTTCAGGTGTACAACATAGTGATTCAACATTTATGTACATTACGAAATGATCACCATGATAGATCTAGTAACCATCTGTCACTATACAAAGTTATTACAATATTATTGACTATATTCCCTATGCCATATTACATCCCTGTGACTTATTTATTTATAACTGGAAGTGTGTGTCTCTTAATCCTCTTCACCTATTTTGCCCAACCCCAAACTAAACATACTCTTACCATACAATCCAGCAATCATGCTCCCTGGTATTTACCCAAATGAATTGGAAATTTATGTCCACTCAGAAATCTGCACATGAATGTCTGTAACAGCTTTATTTGTAATTGCCAAAAATTGGAAGCAAACTAATATGTCCTTCAGTAGGTGAACTGATAAAGAAACTGTGATACATCCAGACAATGGAGTATAATTCAGCATTAAAAAGAAATGAGCTATCAAAAGCCACAAAAAGACATGGAGGAATATTAAATGCATATTGCTAAGTGAAAGAAGCCAATCTGAAAGGCTACATTCTGTATGAGTCCAACTATATGTCATTCTGGAAAAGGCAAAACTATGGACACAGTAAAAAGATCACTGTTGTCCAGGGGTTTGCAGGAAGGGAGGGAAGGATGAATTGGTGGAGCACAGAGCATTTTTAGGGCAGTGAAATTATTCTGTATGATATTGTAATGGTGGATACATGTCATTATACATTTGTCAAAACCCATAGAACTGTAATACACAAAAATGAACCCTGATAAAAACTACGGATGTTAGTTAATAATAACGTATCGGTATTGGTTCATTTATTGTAACAAATTTACCACACTAATGCAAGAGGCTAATAATAGGGGACACTGTGTGTGTGTGTGTGCGCGCATGTATGTGAATGTGTGTATGTGCGTAGGGAGCATAGAGGTAGTTTATGGGAACTCTGTGTATACGCTCATCAATTTTTATGTAAACCTAAATCAAACTTCTCTAAAAAACAAAGTCTGTTAATTTACAAAAATTGAAATGGGGGTTGGGAAAGGACAAAAACAGATGATTTGGAGATGAATGCAGTTTGCTTCACCTAGAGGCTAACTAGCCCTGGAGCTCTCTTAGAAACCAAAACACACTGGATATGGGTATGGTTTTCGAATCCTCATTGGGAACCCAGCTGGGAACTTCAGATACCTGGAGAAAGTATGACTAGAAGATTCTAACTCAAGGAAGATAGAGTGTCTGTAGAAGTGATCAATTTAGCTGACGGTAGCTCTTCTTTCCTCATGGCCTTAATTGGCTGATGTGGCTACTACTTGTGCCCAGGAAGCTGAACTGGCTGCCACCCGCGGCCACCATAATCAACCACCTCACTCTAGTGATTGATGAAGTTTCTCTCAGGAAGTCTGGAGAGAATCTTTCCCCCATAGGTATCACAGTGCTATTGGGCTCCTTTGAAGCTGATCTCCATCTTTATTATTATTATTTTTTAATACAGGACAAGTTTCCCCAGGACTAAGTCAGAATGTCAAAGTGACTCTAGACATGGTTACTTCCAAGAGCCCCTGTCTCGTCTGAAAATCAACCACATCCAGGAAGCTCTGGTATTTCAATCCTCTCCTCCCATCACCCATCCTCAAAAGTTTGGTTTTGTGTCTCCCATCCAACTTTCCTTCAAGTTTGTTCCACAGTTTCAATTCCTGAAACCAATAATCAGTTAAAAATATCATTCATCTTTTACAAAGAGAAAAAGCATTTAAAAATGGGTCCTAGTCACTGTTGCTTGCAAGAAGCCCTAATGTTTCCTAGTGACTCTGGTCACTCCTGCAGCAACAGGTTGATTTGTGTCTTCCTTGGACCCTCTCATCTCACATGAAATGAGAGCTGCCACACTTATCCCTTTAACTTTCTATCTTTAAAAAAAAAAAAGGTTTTTTCTAGTGGCATCCGGGGATATTTTGTGTGAGTTCACAGAAATTGTCCTTGGCCATTGAACCTAATGATTTCCAAATGCCCAAGTCTCTTTTAACAAGCTGTCATGGCTTTATTATCCATTAATTAACTTATCCTCTTTCTAAACTTATGTGGCTTCATTGTGCAATTATAAAACTCATCTCGACAAGACAGATGGAAGTGTGGTGGCCTGCCCTGGTCTTGATAGGCCTGGTTTACCTCTCCGAGTGTACCAAGCTAGGACCATCTTTCTATTGTGAACTTTCTTGAGGGAGAGTTTCTGACCCCTGAAATCTGCCTATTGGTCCAGGGTTTAAATTCAGAGGTGATCTGTAGAAATATGGCCCATATCCCTAAAAACATAATTGATATTTTGGGCACATTTTCCCTGGACTGGGAATCAGGGTGTGAAATACTGTATTTCACATATTTGTAAAATCACGTATTTGTATGAATTCCAACTATGCATATAAAACCATGAAAGTGTAAGGATGGAGGGTGATTTTTAGGTGGCTGACAGGTAGAACCAAATGGTGAAGTGAAGCAGGATCCTCAAAAAAAAGTCCATGAAATAGAAACATAAGGATCATAAAAGGATGGTGTTGAATAAAGTATGGTTCCAAGAAGGCAGGCCAAGATTTCTGGGGGCCAGGCCACAAGTCCAGGGCATAGGAGAAACTAGAAGGGGCTGGTAAATGCTCTAAAACCTGGGCTGGCTCCTACATCAACCACAGGGCCTGAACCCTGTGTAAAGCAACTTAGACATCACGACTATGTAACCCGAGAGAACTTCATTTCTAAGTTTGTGGATTCTAGATTTGTCTTTCAGAATCATCCCAGACACTCACTCCCTGATATTGTACTCCTCCTCTTTCCTCACCTCTGCATCCTCACCACCACTCCTTCCTGGGCCCCAGCTACTACTGCTGCCTCATGCCATATTGAACCTGTGTTTGCCTCTGTTTAGCGGGAGGGAAAAGATGCCAAAGACAAGTAGGACCTGAATAAGTTTTTCCCGCTTAAGTAAATCAGAGATTTGAAAGGCAGAGACTTTGGAGAGAAAATCCTGTGTTGAAGAAAGACAGCAGGAGGACGGCTTTACTTCTGTGGTTCTCTGGACACTCTCCTTGGAGATGGGGGAGGCGATACTGAGCCCCATGTTTGTTTGGATGGTGAAGCTCCAGGGACTTCCGTGGAACAGACTGTTCCCGATTCTAGGGCAAGACTGCTGAGAGTGCAAAGTTCAACCTTTAAAATAACTCTCTGGACAAGTATCTCTAGACTGGGCAAAGGGCCTTGCATATTGGAATGAAACAAAAGGTAACCATGGAATTTTGAACTTCAGCAAACAGAGAGGGCTTGTGGGTTCCAGTAGCTGCTTTTTTTTAGTTTTTTAATTTTTTTTTTTAAGGAGAAGAATGGACAGTTTTTATAAGTTGACCAAGTTTTTTGCAGATTCTGTTATTAATGTCACTTTTGGATAGTGTCTGGCAACATAGAGAGCTGATCAGAGCTAGTGATTGCCAGGGGCTCTGGAACCAACCTGGTGTCTCTTTCTCAACCACTTTTTATTTTGCATAGAAACATGTCAATTACAGTAATTGAAATGCTGTGATAATCTGTGAAATCCCCGCCAAATTGTTTACATTTCTGACTCACTTTCCTTTCTGTAAATTGGGACTAAAGAAGGCTTGATGTGGGAAATAAACAAGACCTGAAATTAAAAATCGTGCCACATAGGAGGCACTCAATACGTGCTAGTGCCTTCCTCCCTCCATTTCATATATAAGCTGATGTCTTCAATCCTTTCTCTTTGTAAAGACTTGTAAATGACAACGACCTGAGGAAAATTTATCTACTGATCTCTTTTGATAAAAGAGAAAAAGTTGTTCATTTGACTAATGTTCAGGGAGTACTTTTCATGTGAGGGTGCATGAGAAGCAGGAGGAGAATGATGAAATGGTGTGCTGCACAGCCCCTGTCCTTAAGAAGCTTCCAGTGTTGTAGAGAGAATAAGGCAGGACATGTTAGGTGGTTTGTAAATGGGTAAATAATAAACACTCTGGGAGTGTGTAGGAAAAGTAAGATCATTTCTGATTGGAGTGAGCGTAGTGTTGGGGACAGAATGGAATCAGCATTTACTGAGTGCCAGCAAGTGTGCTTAAGTGCTTACCAAGCGCCAACAGTGTGATATGAGCTGGTATATGTCATCTTATGTAATCTTCACAACGATCCAAACAACAAGTAGTACATCTTCTTGACCCATTTTACGAGTTAGGAAACCAAGGCTCTGAGAAGTTAAGGAACTTATCTGAGATCAAGCAATTAGTATATGGTAGAGTTGGGACTCTAAACCAATTTTTTGTGATTTCTCTGCTCTTTTCTTTACCCCGCACTGCTTCAAGGTCTTAGAGACAAATGCTGGTTCCAGACAATGTGCCCGTTTTTCATAGGTGGAGATAGTGGAGAAGGTAAAGGGTTCTCTCTCTTGTGGCGGACAGAAGAACATGGAGAAAGCTGTGGACAGGACAAGGTATTCTCACTTCTGATCATGGAAACTTATCAAGGCACCATTTCCATGAGGCAGACCCATCAAACAACCGGATGTATAACACCATTCAGGTAATCTAGAAGCAATCTAAGGCTTAAGTAGGAAATGCCAATGATTAACTAAAAACGAAAAGAGAAAAATGAGAGCACGTCTGTCTGTCACAGTCACCTGAGAGCTAAATCACAATTCTGGCTCTGCTGTTGACTTCCTGTGGCTCCAAGGCCCCAGGAACCTCGATTGTTCTCACGTGTCTTGACCAGCCCCCTCTTTGTAATCCTTTAGGATCCAAATGAAAGATTTTGTTGTTGTTGTTGTTGTGTGTGTGTGTTTTTTTTTAAGCAATCTTGTTGACTTTCCTTCTTCTTCTTATTGCTCTGTTTAGACTCCAGGGACAAAGAGTCCCTCTGGACAGTTTGGAGCCTCTCCAGGAAGGCTAACCTTCTCTGCAGGGGGCTGCTCTGGAGAGGGGAATGATTGCTTTTCAAAAATATCTCCTTAGGGAGGCCATCAGCTGCCTCATTTTTGCATAGTCCAGGAAATTTCATCCTCAGATAAGGGATTTGAGAACAGTTGGCTGTGATTTCCTAAAAGACTCCACAAGGACAAATGGCCAAAACATAGTCACCCACACTACCCAGGGGCCAAGGTCTCTTTGTTTATACCCCTTGAAGCTTTTCCTGCATTCCTATCCTATCTGTTCCAACCTCATGCCCTATTCTAAGTCTGGAAGGGGTCACAGCCCCTGGAAGTATATCTGGAATAATCTATAGGGAGTCAATCTATAGTGTATCTTTTTCTTTCATTCATTAATTTGTTAGTTTATTCATTTATTCATTCATCTGAGTAGGATTTTCTATTGTGAAGAAACATTTGTTACATAACATCCTTGTTTTTCTAACCACAAGTTATGGAGAGGATGCTAACTTCCTTTGTTTTGTTCCTCTGAAGACATGTGAAAGCGGGGTTTTTAAAAAATTAAGTACTTTTATGAATGGTATTTTTACCCCCTATCAGGTAGTTGGAACCCATTTAATTTGGAAACATTTCACACTAAAGATGAATCAGTTTTCCAGATTAGCTCTCCCCTCGGAATCTGTGAAAGATCAAAGAATAAGAATTAAGAGGGTCTAAAGAAGTGGACAACTAAAAGGTCGTAGGCTCAAGCATGCCAGCTAGAATCCAAATCCATCTGGTACCCAACTAGGGAGGGAGCCGTCTCTGACAAATGCACACTCCTGTGGGTTGTGGGTTGGTCTAGTTTGGATGTGGGTTGGTTTGAAGATGCAAGCCATTCGGTGTGTCTTTCTCATTCTCCACATCTCCATTAGTCAAATGGTACCATCCTGTGGTGTTTATATGTTAATAAAAGTTTTGTCCCTAATTATGTCACTAATACAACTTCAGGGACGATGGTGATATAAAGACTGTAAAGAGAATGTGTCAAGAACTTCATTATCAATGGTGTGTCATACATAAAGAGAGCATTTACTTATACCTTGAGGGAATGTGAGGGAGATTTTATACTCATTTATCAAGTCAAATGTCAGACAGAACACCGTTTTGAAACAGAAGTGACTCAGTGAAGTGAGCAGGCCCCAGGCAAATGTATGAAGTAGTTAAAGTTGAGATTTGGTGTCTCCCATCATTTCTGCTTTCCCCTCTCCCTCACTTTGACAGTACCCTCACTTCCCACACTACCCCATACTCGTCTCTCTCTCTCTCCTTTTCCTTATCAAATCTCCAGTATTCAGAAATGATCCAAAACTTGTTCCCTCTGGGGGGTTGAAATGACTCAATTTGATATTTCCCTTATGGAACTTTGAATGTAATAAAAAATAAAAGGAATTAAGACTTAAATGTAGACTTTCATACACCTGGGTACTGGGTGGGAGGGTCTTTGAGGGATGAGACATCTGAAGTCCCTGGAATCAAGTGGCTTAGGTGATCTAACTTATCCCTTCTGTTTGACTACTCAGCAGCATCTGACATATCGACAGTGAACTTTTTTTTATAATGTTATCTCCTTTTGTGGTTTTTTTCTTCATACTTTATGGCTTTCCTCATCTCACTGTCCAAAACATCTCAGATCCCTTTGATGGATCCATCTCTAATCTACCTCGCCTCAGAGGTCAGTCTCAGATCCTCTTCTTTCTTTCTCTATACTCTCCCCCTAGGTTGCCTTGTCTGTTCTCATAGCTTTAAAGACCACTTTTGTGCAGATGACTTGTATATTCTTATATCCAGCTCTCTGAACTCCAGACTCATTCAAACATTTACTTGATATGTCCAACTTAAGATAGCCAAATCAAAACACTTGCCATTTTACCTCTAAAACTTGTTTCATCTCTTCACCAGTCTTCCTTATCCCCATAAATGGCACCACCAAACTCCTGATTTATTACTTATGCCCAAAATTTGAGAGCCATCTTTGATTCCTCTCTTTTCCTCATCTCCTATATCCACTACATCTTCAAATCCTGTCAATTCTACTAACCAAAATATACCTGAAATTCATCAGCTTCCATCCATCTCCATTGCCACCATCCTAATTTATGCCACTATTATCTCTCTCCTAGACCCTGTGATAGCTCCCTAACTGAAATCTTTGCCTCCACTTTTGTCCCCTCCCCACCCCACCAAATTCTTATTCAATATAAAAGCAAAAGTGTGGTGGTTAAGAGTGAATACTCTTGAATGATCTGACCCATGTTTGAATCCTGGCTCTGCCACTTACTAGCTATGTGAATATAGGCAATGTATTTGAGTTTTCTGTGCTGCAGTTTCTTCCGCTGTAAAATGACGGTCATAACTGCACCTACCTTATAGAATTATGATGATTAAATGAGTTTTTTCTTTTTGAATTGAGTAGAACAATGCCTAACGTAGAGAGCTCTTATTAATATGTAAATAACATCATGTCACTCCATGCTTAAAATCTTTCAGTGGCTTCCCATGTTCTTTATATAAAATTCAAGCTCCAAACTAGGGCCTCTATGTGCAGTGTGACCTAGCCCTGCCTTCCACCCCGACCTCATCTGAGTCCACTCTCTCCCTCCCTCACTATGCTCCAGACACACAGGTCTTCTCTCAGTTTCTCAGGCATGCCAAGCTCTTTGCTGCCTCCAGGGCTTTTTACTTGCTGTTCCCTCTGCCTAGAAGCTCTTCCAATTCCTGGCTCCTCGCCTACTTCAGACTCAGCTTAAATGATGCTTCTTCTTAGAAACCTCTTCTGGTCACTCTATTTAAGGTAGGTCCCCTTTTTATTCTCTACCATAGCCCCCTTGTTTGTTTCCCTCCTATCACTTATCACAATATTTGGTAATTGTATTTGTTGTTTTCTGCCACCCCTACCAAAATGTAAGCTCTACGAAGGCAGGGCCATGACTGTTGTGCTCATAGTTGGATCAATAGTGCCTAACACAGTGCCTGGCACATAGGAAGTGCTTAATAAATATTTACTGAGTGAATGAAATGAACAACTGTTAAGCTAACCTTGACCTTCAGTAGGAAACTCAAGGGTAAGCCAGAATCCAAAATCTGTAAGATATATCAGATAATATACCAACAAGTTCTGGTCACCTAACCTGCTTTGTTGTTCAATAAAACAAACAATGCAGTAGAGAGTTGTCAGCCTAGGGAAGGAGAAAGAGTCCTGGACATGGAGCCAGAAGCCCTGGATTCAGTCCAGAATCTGACTCTAACCAACTCTGTGACCTTGAGTAGGCTCTATACATCTCAGAAACTCACTTTCTTATTGGAGAACGAGAGTGATTGGAATAAACAACCCTTAAGGTTGCTTCCAGCATAAACATTCTGTTTCGAATACCATGTTTTCTGTGCAGAGAAGATAAAATCAGTACACCATTTAGTTTTTGTGGAGGAGATAAATCATATGCTGAGTTTTAGGAGAATCAAAAATCATCAGTAAGTACTTGACAGACTCTCCTTGGGGGTATTTTACATAGGTGGGAATTCATCCATTCGACAATTATTTATTGACTACTGTATGCTCCCTGGAGTTGTGCTCACTGTGCCCTGTCTGAAGGCAGCTCCTCTTCCCTTTTTTTTTTGTTTCCATAGCTTATACACACACACTCACTCATGTACACACACATCTTCCTTCACCCTAAATTTTTATTCCTGTCTTGTTGCCTAGCAAAATCCCTCTTCTATCAATTTATGAAGAAAAAAATATCCCCAGTCTCATCAGATAAGGATCATTGGGCTATATGTCTACCAAGAAAGGGAAGGCAGATTCTCCACATCTTCAGTCTCACTCACCTCTAAAGCCTTTGAGTATGCTCTGGGTCCTGCCCAGAACTTCTACAAAAGTCTCCATTCACTTCTTCCTCCTCCATGCGTTCAACTACTTTTTCACAAAAACAGTTTAAAACTATTTTTGACTTGGTTAATAATTAATACTATAATATTATTAATATTAATATTGAAAGGATATAATTTTTATATATTTTGTAATAGAACTGTACAGTGTTTTGGCTATATTTAGGGAAAATGGGCTCTCTTAGATTTGGTAAAAAGATAAGCCTCCATAAGTAAGTATCCATAAGTGGTCAAGTAGATCTGCTTAAGATTTACTCCCAGCAAATTTCAAGTATACAATATCGTATCATTAACTATAGTTGCCATGCTGTACATTAGATCCTCAGAACTTAGTCCTTAAAAAAAAGATAAGCCTCCATGCACCATCTCTTATTGTCCAAATTCTACCAATTCTTCAAAGACCAACTCACATGCTGCCTACACCCTAAATCTTTCTTCATTTCTTCGTCAGGAAGTAACCTGCCCTTCCTTTGAACTCCTATAGCACTTCATTCATTCATTTGTTCATCTATTCAATAAATGTCTACTATTGTAGACAAAAATCTCTGCTCTAGTGGGAAGAGATAGAAAAAGAAAAAGTATAAATATATTATGTTAGATGGTGATAAGTGTCATGGGGAAAAAATAAGGCAGGAAAAGAGTATAGAGAGTTCCAGGATTGGGGGAGAATGGTTGTAATTTTGAGTAGAATGGCCTCATGGAGAAATGATCTTTAATCAGAGACCTGTTGAAAGTGAGGGGTAAGCTAGAAGAGTGCTCTAGAGGGAGGGAATGACAGCTCAAGACCAGCGCGCATGGAGAGCAGTGAGTGATAGAGCCCAACAGGTGATGAGGACAGATGTGTAATGGTGGGATGGGGATGGGGTGTGGATCCTGTAGCTATTTAAGGATTTTTTCTTTTACTCAGAGCAAGATGGGAAGCAGGGTTTTGAGCAGAGAAGTAACTTCATCTGATTCATGTTTCAAAAAGATTGTTTTGGCTGTGGGTTGCAAATAGGCTGGAATGGAAGCAAGAGCATTGTCAAAAGGCTAAGACCATGGTGGAAATGGAGGAAATAATTAAGATACGGTTAGATTTTGCAAAATTTTGAAAGTAGAACTGGCAGGAAGTCATTCTCAGATGTGGAATATGAGATAAAGATGGGGAAGGTGGAAGAGGGAGCAGGTTTTGGGAAGAAGATTAGATGTTCAGTTACATTTGAACTTCATTACATTTGAGATATGTTACATTTGAGATGTCTATGTGACGTGTGGGTCTAGATGTGGAGTGGACAGTAGTATTTATGAGATTGGAGTTCCCTGGAGAGGCCCAGGCTGAATATGTAAATTTGGAAGCCACATGTGTAGAGGTGGTATTTAAAGACCAAGAGATCACCAAGCAATGATGCTTTTATCTGTGCCTCTTTTAAACAT
This sequence comes from Ceratotherium simum simum, assembly GCF_057802395.1. NCBI lineage: Eukaryota > Metazoa > Chordata > Mammalia > Perissodactyla > Rhinocerotidae > Ceratotherium > Ceratotherium simum. Next base: position 64,883,148 of record NC_141901.1, on the reverse strand, counting down.
ATTTCCTATATTCTATTATTAGTGGTAAGTTTCCTCTCACCTGTTACTAGATTAACTTCCTTAAAGATGGGTTCTATGTCTGAACTCTCACAGGGCCTAGCTCAGAACCTAGCTCCAGGTAGGATCTTGGTAAATGATGTTAGTTTGAATCAATAAAAAAAATTATTAACAGCACAAGAAAGTGTGATGAGGAGTTAAAATTGCGGTACAGTTAATGCTAAAGATTTCAGCAAATGATGTGCTCAGTGTGGTATGGGAAGGCCTGGCCCAGAATATGGGTAATGAGAGGGAAATAAGGGAAGCGAAGGAAGGAGGAGAAAGGACTCCAGAGTTGGGAAACAGGAAAATGAGTCTTGTTCTGGTTCTATGAAGACCATGTTACCTGAAGAGGAGACACCAAATCCTGAACTTTGGCTTGGACATTGGATAAGGTGATGCTATAGACTGAATATTTTTGTCCCCCAAAATTCATATGTTGAGACCTAATCCCCAATGTGATAGTATTTGGAGATGGGGTCTTCGGCAAGTGATTAGGTCACGAGAGTGGAGCCTTTGTGAGTGGAATTAGTGCTCTTACACAAGAGACCCCAGAGAGCTCCTTTGCCCCTTTTCTCCATGTGAAGACAGCGAGAAAACAGCTGTCTTGAACCAGGAAGCGGGCTTTCACTAGACACTGAATTCTCCAGTGCCTTAATCTTGGACTTCTCAGCCTCCAGAACTGTGAGAAATAAATGTTTATTGTTTAAGCCAACCAGTCTATAGAATTTTTGTTATAGCAGCTTGAATGGACTAACACAAGTGAGAAGAATAAGGGGATAGTTGAGGAAGGGGTGGCTTAAAACAGCAATTCTCAAACTTGATCCTGCTTGGAAGGCTTGTTAATACACAGACTGCTGGCCCCATTCCCAGAAATTCTGATTCAATTGGTCTGGAACAGGATGGAGAATCTGCATTCCTTTTTTTTTTTTTTTTATTGTGGTCACATTGGTTTACAACATTATATAAATTTCAGGTGTACATCATTATATTTCAATTTCTGTGTAGATTACACCATGTTCACCACCCAAAGACCAACTACAATCCAACCACACACTGTGCCTAATCATCCCTTTCACCCTCCTCTCTCCTTCCTTCCCCTCTGGTAACCACCAGTCCAATCTCTGTCTCTATGTGATTGTTTTTGTTTTTATCTTCTACTTATGAGTGAGATCATATAGTATTTGAATTTGCCTGTCTGACTTATTATTAGCATAATACCCTCAAGGTCCATCCGTGTTGTCACAAATAGCTGGATTTCATTGTTTCTTATGGCTGAGTGGTATTCCATTTTGTATATATGAGAATCTGTATTTCTAACAAATTTCTATGTCCTGTTGTTGCTGCTTCTTTGAGGTCCACACTTTGGGAACCACTGGTTTAGACAGAGAATGGGCATTCTTTTTCTTTAACGTCAATGATATGATAATTAATCATCTCTACAAGACTAGTAACTTGGTAATTACATTTTCACACAGTCATAAAGCATTTAAACCTAATTTTTATACACAGTGGGGTTATAACAAGGCAGTGTTAGTTGGTTCATTTTGTATTCAGTTTCCAGAGATGTTAACTGACATTTAATAGTTTGATAACTGATCTATCTGTTGGTAGATTGTTGGTACAATCTTCGATGGAGGAAGGGAAAGTATTTCTGGAAGCCCAGTGCACTTCCAATGTTTAATTTCTGTCACTTGTGGATAAAAATTGGGTCACTGTAAATTCATGAACTTTTTCTTGAGATAATACCAAAAATCTCCAGGGAATAGCTCACTTCACTGGAAAAGAGGACAGATTTTCTAAAATAAATTGGCAACATGTACTTTGTAAGAATATATGTAACAAAATCATACTGATTTGTTAAGCTCTTTTCTAGGATTTTTGGCCTTTCAAGTTTTTATTTCAGTCTTGTAGATTGAAACATTTTTTTCAGCAAGTCAACATTTTTGCCAGCCTTACTCAGCACCACCTCTACCTCTCACTAGACTTTCCCCCAGGCATTGGGTCAAAGCATAGCATACCCGATGGTAATATGCATCAGACTTGAAGGATATAGAATTGCAGAGCTTGAAGAGAGTACAGATATTGTTGAATTCAAGTCCCTTCCTTTATATATTTATTTTTTTAATAACCACTTATTGAGGTCATGGTATGTTCCCAGTGCTAAGGTAGATGCCTAAGATATAATAACAATTACAACAGCAACAATGCCATTTAATATTTACTGAGAGCTTCCTACGTGCTGTACACTGTTTCAATGCTTTACATGTTTTACTCTTTCAATAGTCACAACAAGCCTATGCAGTAGTTCTCTTATTATCTCTATTTTATAAATCAGGGATTGGCAAAGTATGGCCTGTGGCCTGTTTTTTGTAGAGCCTGTGAGCGAAGAATGGTTTTTACGTTTTTAGGATGTTGTAAAAAGAAAAAAACAGGCAGAGTGAGAGAGAGAGAAGAATAAAATGCTACAGGAACTGTATTAGGCTTTGCAAAACCTAAAGTATTTACTATCTGGCCCTTTACAGAAAAATTTACCTAGTCCTGTTGTAGATGAGGCAACTGAGCCAAAAGGAAGTCCATCATACCCAGGCAGTCTGTCTCCGGAAAAGACAAACTGTGCTTTTGAGTTGCTCACAATCAAGGCCCAGAGAGGTTGGAGAGACTTTCCTGAGTTATACAGCCAGTTGGTAGCAGTGCAGGGACTTGATGCCAGGATTTCCAATTCAGTGTTATTTCTGATACACCCCAGGAAGTTCTTCTTGATACACCCTTAGAAATCATCAATTTTAAACATGTTAAATATTTGAATTTCTTCCCCTACTTACTTAATGCAAAGTTATCTATCTGGTGAGGAGAACTCCAAACAACTCAATTCGTTTCAGATAGGTGTAGTGGTTAGACATGTAGTGGTTAGATATCTGGATAGCTGATGTCCCTTATCTCTATCTCTTCTGGCCTTCTTGCAAGGTTTGGGCTAGTATGAAGAAATCATCAGCTCTAACTGCCTTAGTAGTCTGAAAACCTTTCCATAATGATACCTAGTCTTCTCTTTTTATCTTCATTTGACTATGCTACCACATGTTTCTGTAATAAGCTTTAGTTTCCAATTCTTAGGTTAAAATTATTTCTTGTAATAGGCTAAAAATTTTAAATAGAATGGATGATATACCTTCAGGAGCTCCAAAGTAAATGTTGGGGCTCTCTGAGGTAATTAGGGCAGTGCCCCAGGTATTTTCAAAAGGAGTCTCTGTACCAAAAGGGAAAGCTCTTCCTGTGCCCTAAAGAGAAGCCAGCCAGGCCACATGTCCCTGCCCACTCCTCCCATCTGGGATTACATTCATCAATATCCCTATTCACTGCTAAGGGAAGTGCCACTTCACTTGGGCTGAGGAAACACAAAGCAGCCACCAATAACCGACCAGTCTAGATACTCATTTTAGATACGGGTAGCTAAGAATCAAAACCACTGGAGGAGAGACCAACAGCATGAAACAAAGACTTCAAAATGGGGAAAAAAATGGAGAAACTAAATCCTGAGGAAATAGAGTTAGTACGGGAAATAGGAATTTAATAAAATTCTATTTATGTATCTACAGAAAGATTTGAGAAGATTTCAAACTCATAAAATAAGAATAGTTACTACAAAAAAGAAGCAATTAGAGAACTCTAAAGAGCTTTAGGAAATTGAAAACAATTTCCAAAATATCCCACACCCCTCAGTAAAAAAGTTGAATGGAGACGGATGATGTTTGGATTAGCAGTGGAGAACAGATCTATCCAATAGAAATACAATTCAAACCACACATATAATTTTAGTTTTTCTAGAAGTCACATTACAAAAGTAAAAAGAAACAGGTGAAATTAATTTTAGCAGTATATTTTACTTAACCCAATATATACAAAATATTATCATTTTCACATGTAATAAATATAAACAATTATTAATGAGATATTTACATTCTTTTTTTCATTCTATGTGTTTGAATACTTGGTGTGTATTTTGTACCTATAGCACAACTCAATCCAGACAAACCACATTTTAAGTGCTCAGTAGCCACATTTTAAGTGTCCTAGTGGTTGCCATATTGGACAACATAGACCTAGAAGATTGAATTAAAGGAATTAGCCCAGAACACAGTTAAAGAAAACATGAAAGAAAAATTAAGCATGAAGAAGGATGCAAATATTGTCTCAGGAGTGAAAGAAGAGATAGTATGAGTTACAGGCTGTTGTAGAAGTCCAAGTGAGACACCATGAGGACTTGGCCGGGGGGGCAACAATAGAAATGGAGATCAGTGGGAGGATACAGGACATGTGTGGGATAGAATCATGGGGCTTTTTGACAGATTGGATGTGGAAAATCAGGAAGAGGAGGGCTGAGGCATATTTCTTAGTTTTTGTCTTGAGCAATTTGATGACCAAAAGGTTCTTTTTTTGAGGGGATGCAACACAGAACATAGCCCAAAATTTGAAGCAGAAATACAGTCTGGTGTTCTGCTAACACCAGTCTTTCCCAGCACCATGTGGTAAGGCCTTTGCTAAACTCGGGCAACCTTCATGTATTGCAGTCTGAAAAAAACTTGTATTTATTATCTGAATGTTTTGAACAATCAGAATATACATATAAAGATTAAAACCAACACGTGCATAATGTTATACAGTTTACAACATGCTTTACACATATAATCTCATCTAATCTTCACAACTGTCCTACAAAATATGTGTTATTGTCAAATTTTTAATGTTAATAATAATCATGATAATAATAATATTAACTTGCTCAATGTCACGTAAGTAGTAGTGCTGATATTTGAACCCAGGGATTCCTGATAATTTTATGAGCAAGTTAACTTGTCAAAGTTAGTCTATACTCATTTTTGTTGTTGTTGTTTTGCTGAGGAAGATTTGCCCTCAGCTAACATCTGCTGCCAATCTTCCTCTTTTTGTATGTGAGCCGCCGCCACAGCATGGCCACGGACAGACGAGAGGAGTAGGTCCACGCCTGGGAACTGATGAAGCGGAGCATGCTGAACTTAACCACTAGGTCACCAGAGATGGCTCTTTATTCATTTTTTTACTATATGAGTAATGTACTTACACAGAGAGCGTGATAGAGAAAAGTAAGTCACTCACTCATAAGTCTACCATTTCAATATAAGTATTATCACATGAAGTAACTTTAGCTTTGTAAAGCTTGTTTTAAAAGGAAAAAATATTGCTGATGGTTTCATTTGCCCTCTACTTTCTAGAATTTTTCTATTTTTTTCAGAGTAGAGAAAAAAATACTGGCTTTTTTTCCTCCTCTTTTTCTTCCAATGGCTTTAAAATATCTAGATTATACATCTAATCACTCTAGATTAAAATTATTTTGGATATTAACCCTTTATCACATATGTGGTTTGCAAATATTTTTTCCCATTCTGTAGGTTGTTTTGTCATTTCATTGATTGTTTTCCTTGCTCTGCAGAAGCTTTTTAGCTTGATGTAGTCCCACTTGTTTATTTTTGTTTTTGTTGCTTGAGCTTTTGGTGTCAAGTCTGGAAAATCATTGCCAAGATCAGCGTCAAGGAGATTTTCCCCTATGTTTTCTTCTAGGAGTCTTATGGTTTCAGGTCCCACATTTAAATCTTTAATCCATTTTGAGTTGAGTTTTGTGTATGGTGTTAGAAAAGGGTGCACTATAATTATTTTGCATGTGGGTATCCAGTTTTCCTAAGACAATTTATTGAAGAGACTATCCTTTCCACCTTGTGTATTCTTTGTATTCTTGGTGCCCTTGTCATAGATTAGTTGATCATATATGTGTGGGTTTATTTCTGGGCTCTCTATTCTGTTCCATTGGTCAATGTGTCTGTTTTTATTCCAGTACCATACTGTTTTGATTAATATAGCTTTGTAATATAGTTTGAAATCAGGAAGAGTGATGCCTCCTACTTTGTTCCTCTTTCTCAAGATTGCTTTGACTCTTCAGGGTCTTTTGTGGTTCCATATGAATTATAGGATTGTTTTTTCTATTTTTGTGAAAAATGTCATTGGAATTTTGATAGATATTGCTTTGGATGGTATGGACATTTTAACAACATTAGTTCTTCCAATCCATGAATATGGGAGATCTTTCCATTTCTTTGTGTCTTCTTCAATTTCTTTCATCAATGTTATATAGTTTTCAGTGTACAAATCTTTCTCAATAGCAAAAGCCAAATAACCCAAATAAAAAATGGGCAAAAGATATGAATATATTTTCCATAGATTTTCCTAATAGATATATGAAAAGGTGCTCAATATCACTATCAGAGAAATGCAGATCAAAACCACAATGAGATTTCACTTCACATCTGTTAGGATGGCTATTGTCAAAAAGACAAGAGATAACAAATGTTGCTGAGGGTGTAGAGAAAAAGGAACCATGTACACTGTTGGTGGGAGTGTAAGTTGGTACAGCCATTATGGAAAACAGCATGGAGGTTTGTAAAAACAAAAAAAAAGAAAAAAAAGAACTATATGATCCAGCAGTTGCGCTAGTGGGTGTATACTCAAAGGAATTGAAATCAGGATCTCGAAGAGGTATCTGCACTCCCATGCTCATTTCAGCATTATTCACAATAGCCAAGATATGGAAACAACCATCAAACATCTGTTGATGGATGAATAAGAAAATGTGGTGTATATGTACAATGGGATATTATTCAGCCATAAAAATGGAGGAAATCCTGCCATTTGTGAGGACACGGATGAATCTGGAGGACATTATGCTAGGTGAAATAAGTGAAACAAAGACAAATACTGTATGATCTCACTTGTGTGTGGAATTTAAAACAGTCAAACTCATAGAGCGAGAGAATAAAATACTGGTTACCAGAGACTGGAGGGTGTGGAAAATGAGCACGTATTGGTCAAAGGGTACAAATTTCCAGTTATAAGAAGGATAAGTTCTGGGGATCTAATGTACAGCATGGTGACTACAGTTAATAATACTGTATTGTATACTTGAAATTTTCTGAGAGTAGATCTTAAGTATTATCACTATACCATAAATAAATAAAATGGTAGCTATGTGAGGTGATGGATGTGTTAATTAATTTGATTGTGGTAATCATTTCACAATGAATGCATATATCAAACCATCACATTATACATCTTAAATATATACAATTTTTATTCGTCAATTATACCTCAATAAAGCTGGAAAAAATTTTTAAAAAGTAAAGAAAAAGATAACCAAAAAAAGAAAGAACTATTATGGATCAGTAATGACTTAGGGAAATGGAAAAGTTCACAAATATAAGGAGAAAAATGGAAAATTTTGCTAGTTGTGGTTATGGGAACACCTAAAACTTAATTTAATTGAAGTGTGATATTAATTTATCTGGTGAAGTTGAATCTAGCGTTATGATGAACAATCCATCTTTCCCATCTATTCCTTGGTTAGAATTATATTGTCACAATCGGTAAGGGGGGGATGTTCATCAGTCTTTTTCCCTCTTACACACACTACCAATATAAGTGAGAGTTCACTCACACCATTTACTCCACTCCTCCCTCTCCCCCAGTAATCTCTTAGCTTAGATTGGAAAATAGCTTTATTCATTTAGACTGACCTTTATTTTTTAATGATAGGCATTAGAAATCCAATTAGAAATTTAATTAAAATGTGACTTTGCTAACCTCTATTAGATGGATTTCCAAGCCCCAGGAATAACATTAGAGTCTCAGCTAATCAAAGATAGTAAGCATGCTCATGAGACTTACCAGAAAGAATTTAACAAGCATATGTAACTACTATCTTAGTTTTGGCTGCCATCCTCAACATTGCTTGTTACACTTCTGCAACAGCTTCCTATCTAATTATCTTGCCTCCATCTTCTCTATCCCAAATTTGTCCTCCATATAGCCATTGGAATGATCTTTCAATAACACACATTTGATCATATTGTTCTCCAACCCTTGCCCTTAATATCCTTCAACAGCTCCCTGTTATCCTTAGGATGACCTCTTTGTTATGGCATACAGGGTCCTGAATGGTCTAGATTCTGCCTATTTCCCCAAATTTATGCCTTTTTGTTTCACATGGTACATTCACAGTGGATACAGCCACATATACAACCTGAAGTTCCTAAAATGCACTATTATTTTTCCACACCTCTTTGCCTTTGCATCTGTTGTTCCCTTCCCCTAGAACACTTTTCTAGGGTAACTTTCTCATCCTCTATAAATCAGCTTATGCATTACCTGCTGGTTACATTTCATAACAGACACTACTATACTATGTGTTCACCAAACCCCACTTCCTTTTCCGTCTGGAATCAGTTAGACTGCTTTCCCAGGCTCTCTCAAAGTAGGGAATGGTCTAGTGACTGGGTTCCAATGAAAGGAATGTGGGTGAAATTGACATATCACTTCCAGACCTGACCCCCAAAACCTTCCAGATAACACTCTATGCTCTCCCTAGTTCCTCATCTCTGGTGAGACGGAAAGGATCCAGTGGAGGACTTCAAGGTCTTAGGGAATGGTGGAGCCACTAGATTGAGGGAACCTGCTCACCCCCTGGGCCATGTGACTAGGAACACCCATAAGGACTACAGCCTGAGCAAGGAATAAACCCTTGTTGTGTTAAGTCCCTGAAATTTGAGGGTTATTTGTTACAGGAGTTAGCCCACAATGAGCCACACCCCTCCCTTGGTGGCCACTTTCCTCCAAAATCCCTACCACTCTGCCAAAGTTATGTGTGAATAAAGTACCCCTCTTTCCATGCCCAGACTAAAATTGGTTTATTGATCTAAATGAGAAAGAGAAAGTTTCTTCCCTCATAAAGTTCACATTCAGGTGGGAAAGACAGATAATAAAGATTTAATAAAAATTCGAAGTATAACTTTAGGCAGTGATAGTGCTGTGAAGATAAAACTGGGTAAGAGGATGGAGAATGAGGGGCGAGGGGTCTATTTTTTATAATGTAAAAAGGAAAGCCTTTTTGAGTATATTATGTTGAGCATTGAGCTGAATGAGGTGAGAGATAAGCCACATTAAGTTTAGGGCACTGGAAAAGGAAATAGAAAAAGTTAAGGACCTGATGTGGGAAATAGTATGGCTATTTATATCAGGGAGATCAATAGCACAAGGAAGTGCAGGAAGACCGGCATGGCAGGAGCGGAGTAAGTGAGGGGAAGAGAGGAGAGAGGGAGATCAAGGAGGTAAGACGGAGCCTCAGATCTCGGAGAGCCTTGAAGGGCCTGGGATTTTACTCTCATGGAAACAAGGAGTCGTTAGAGGCTTGTGAAAGGATCACTCTGGCTAATGTGTTGAGAATTGTCTGTGTCTTGGACTTACACGGGCAGACTCCCCCCTGGCTCCAATGCCTTGGGCCCAGCATGGGCTGTATCTCCAGTCTATCTTGAACATTGAAAGGTGTACGCCTCAGCATGTCTTGTATGTTTCAATGCTTCATTTGTCTCCTGGTCTCATTTCTGACCTCAGCTCACTTCTCTAACTTTCCTGCCATTTCATCCAATTATTTGTGAAGAGTTTTTTTTCATACTTTATTGAGCATTTTTAGATACTATGTCGAAGGAAGGTTTCACAGTTTTTGATCAGCCACACTACCAGAAACCCTGATGACTTCTATTTTTCAGTGAAATAAGAAGCAAAGTCTTTAGTTAGGAATGAGTGGGAGTGTCGATGGGAGGAAAGAGGAGACTGCTTGTTTTGAGAATGGGAGAGTAAACACACTAGGGAAATGTAGGGTTTTTGTTTTTTTTGATAAGGTCAAAAGGGATTAGGCGGGGAATGGTCATTGTGTTCAAGATTACGAACGGAGGGATTAAAAGATATAGTTCTTCCCCAAGAAATGTAGACTAGCTGGAGAAAAAATGAGTAACATGAAATAATTAAAAGGCTGTATTTCATTCTTTCAACCATTTGATTAATTCAACAACAATTTATTAATGATTATTTTAGAGCAGAAGGCTAAAACACAGTCCCTGCTTAGAGTCTAGTAGGGCAAGAAAAAAATGAGTTCTCTAATACAGGTGTGTACCCCAAGGAGGCAGCATGTCAGTTTGTCTGAAGGAGGGAGTGTGTGAGGTCAAGAACAGCTGCAGACAGCTGAGCTGGGTCTTGAAGGATGAACAGGAGACTCCAGGTACACGACTGGAATGAGCAGGTAGGTGCATGCAGAGTAATGAAAGACACAATGGAGAACTGAACACACAATGTAATTCAGAGTTGAGATTATTATTGAAGTTTGGTGTAGTTATGAAAGGCTGCATAAAGGAGGAGGGACTTGAAGAACTAGAAGGATTTGAAAGGGAGAACAAATGGGGAGGAGACATGAGGCTGGGAAAAGCATTTACAACAGAGGTGGCATTAGTCTTGGCACACGTTGGGTGGTTAGGAGAAATACATGACATGGGACCATAGGCACTGTCTGTGGTACAGTACACGTTCTCCTCCTGCAGAGTTGTAGGGTGATGGGGTGTGGAAAGGCTAAATAGGGTGGTGGGACTAGATTGTAGAGGATCTTGCCCAGCTCCAGGGTCCACCTCTGATGTTCAGTTATCTTTGTATGAATATGAAAGGAGATATTTTCCCCTTTGTCTATTTCTGCCTCAGAAAGCCTCAGCACATTGTTGAACCTAGTCTAGTTTCTTCAGGCATTTGAGAACATCCAGTGACGGCCGAATATCCCTCAGGAGGGAAGCTAGGTGGCACTACATTACTGCCCAGCCACTGCTCTTTCAGAGCCTAGGGCACCCTTGGTTTTAAATAAGTGTTGATGAATACAAAACTATTTAGTGGAGCTTTGAGACAAATGACCTGGAAGCCTTCAGGAGAAAGAAAATTTGTTCCTTTTGTGAATTTGTATGCAATGAATCGCTGTTACTTGGCCCAGAATTAGCTAGCTGATTGGCCTGAATCCTGTTATGAAGGACATAATTCTATTTGTAGAGGAAGATCACATTGTATTTTGCTATGTGAGAAATTCTTTATTGTATTCTGTAAGTAAAGCATTAAAGTGATCAAAGATTTATCACTATCTCTTTATAAGCTTTAATAAAGAAGAAAATGTCCCTTTTGTTCCTTAGGATTCAAAAGATGAAGATGAGAAATAAAGCTGCCTTCTTCTGCCTTTAATGGTAGAATTAGGACTCCTACTGAGGGCTAATGACAGCTTAATAAGTGTTTGCCTGGAAAACCTGCTGCTGTTTTGATTTCCTCAAAATTTTTCTTCCTGGGGAAAGTAGCATTGAGATCTAGATTAATTTAATAATACTTTGTACGTGATGTGGCCAGTCAGCAGGCTTCAGAAAACAAGGTGCTTGCCTCTGTAGCAGAGTGAAACCAGAAAGGCGTCTGGACATTCTTCACTAATAGGATATATTGATCTAAGATACAAATTTGCTATGGAGGAAGTTAAATATGGCGGAGAACATAAAGCAAATTTATCTAACAGTGAACCTCTTTTACAGAGGCTTCATAGTTCATAGTAAAACTTTGCCCCTCCCCCCCATTTTTCTCTTGACTTATTATTATAGTATGGAATTATGTTACCTAAGTTAACAAGAGTGAACAAAACATTGAACTACACTTCTACCTAATGCATCAATTTGAGGCACTCCTTGCAGGAGATCAGGGGGCTGTATGGGCCAGTGGCCATGAATGGGAGTTTGTTTTGGGTCAGTAAGAGCCAGCTGAGGTGGGACATATATCCCCAGGATCGTACAACATGGAGAGAGCTGGGAACTCAACTCTAAGCTAATCTTTGAAGAGCCGCAGAAAGTGGAGAAGCTTGAGAGGTCAGATCCAACCCTAGTCCACAGGGCAGGTTAGGACTGTTATAGATAAATGGAGCCAAGAGTCCGATGGTGGTAATGGATTGAAGTGGAAGACAGACGGGACCAGAGAGGAGAGCCTGCAGGAGTATGGACTGTCTGAGAGGTACAGGATTGACTAGTGAAAACTGTATTCTGTTTTCTATGTTCCTTCCTGGAATTATCACCCATGTTTAATGAGTCTTAACTCTCTTCTCTATGCAGGTGAAAGAGTGATTGCAATCAGCATACTTTTTAACTTGCCTTTAATCATATATTTACTACCTTCATGAATAGTTGCATAGTTTTATATTCCTAGCCTTCTATTAAAATACATGCATTTGGGGCCTAGTAATATGATTAGGTAGAACTGTAGTGTTCAAAAATATGTATAAAAATGGCCATTCAGAACTCAGTAAGATGTCAGGCCACATTAAAAAATTAGTTAGTGAAATAAATATGGTAGATGAATATCCTGTGAGATAATCAGGTTTCAAAGAACCTGATTTTGATGAAATAGAATGTCAGAAAAAAAGACATAAAGTGTTTCCTACTGTGTGTTTGTGTGCAAATTCTGATTATCTTAGGTTAAAATCAATCAACTGTGGTTTTGAAAAGTCCTGAATATTTTCCCACAGCAAATATAAACCAATTTGAAAAAAAGAAACAAATTCAAAAGTAAGCAAAAAACAAATTCAGTTCTTTGTAAAGAGACTTGCTTCCAAGTTTGGTAAAACTTTTATCATCAAAATATTTCTTTTCCCCTTAATCACTCTCTTTCTCTCTCTATTTTATCCCGTTGGGGGAGGAAATTCCTTTACCTCACGGAGTCATAAAAGTAAGTCACAGAGATCTGAACCAGCTTATAGACTCTATGGCTTTACCATAGTATCAAATCAGCACAATAATTCATAATCATAACAGCAAATACTTATAGAGCACTCACTACGTGTTAGGGTCTGTATTAGATTCACTGTACATATATTAATCACATTAATCATCATAATAATTCAATGAAGTAAGTTGTCAATTCAATAAAATTCAAAGCAGTTTTCTGATATCATATAAGGATTACTGGAGCCATTTGAATGTCATGAAGTCCTTCTTAATCTAAAATATTCTTCTCAGATCTGCCTTGAAGAAAATGTTCTCAGGATCTCTGTTTCTTCCTAATGTCCCAATTCTCCAAAGCAGAAAGCTGATTGGAGACGAAAAGAGTGCCTTACTCTTTCATTTCCAGGTTAGACATATTATTACAACAAGGCCAGGATTAACCGCCCCTTTCAGCAGCTTTATTGAAAAGCACATCACATCCTATTGGCTGGGAAAAGGAGGCTTGTCCTGTTCTTCCAAAAAATGCATAACTGTGCATTTTATTAAAGCCAAAGTTAGGAAATTCTCTCTTTTTCAGCAGACCAAAGGTTGGCAATGCCCTGGCAATAACTTTCTGTCATCCAAGTGTCCTGTGGGAGGTTTAGATTGTGGCTATGAATTTCCTCCCCTGACATCTTCCTGTGGGCCAAGGGATGCTTTTAATGTCAACCAGACTCCATGTCTTCTCCAGAAATATGGGCAATGCCAACACTTGTCATTAGGGCTATAACAATTTCCTCATTCAGCATGACCTTGGTTTCCCATTTTGATAACCTGGGACAGTGTGTTCTCTTTCAATTTGGCAGAAACGGTGCAAAGTTGTTGTCAGTCAGCTTTGTCAGATGCTTGTATCCTTTGGAGGCTTGTTTTTGTATTTATTTCCTACTTGAAGATCATGGCTTTGAGACTGGCTGAAAATGTTCAGCCTCTGCAAGATGTCCCAGGGCACACTCAGTCTGGAATTGTGAGAGAGCCTAGAAGCCCAGGGTCCATGTCCCAGCTTCACTGATCATTAGCTCTGGGACCATGTGACAATCACTCAATCTCTTGGGGCTTCTGTTCCTTCAACTTCAAATCAGGAAAGTTAGATAGAATATCAAAACAATATTAAGATTACTACTAATAATAGCTGACATTTATTGGGTGTTTTGCCAAAAGACTTATATAGCTTCTTTCATTTAATCCTCACAACAGCATTATGAGGCAGGAACTCTTATTACCCCATTTCACAGAGGAGTTGACTTAGCTAGAGAGGGATTAGCTCACTCACTTGTTTAACATAATGTAGCCAGTAAGTGGTAGAGACAGGACTTGAGGCCAGGGCATCTGACTCTATTTATTCTCAAAGTGTGATCCGCAGACGAGCAGCATCAACAAATACCTGGGAACTTGTGAAAAATGCCAATTCTTGGGCACATTCTAGACTGACTGAATCCAAATCTTTGGGTGCAAAGCCAGCTCAGGATTCTGTGTTTTAACAAGCTCTTTGGGGTGATTCCTATGCACACTAAAAGTTACATTACTGTTCTAGAACCTGTGTTCTGAATCTCTATCTTGTGGTTTTCTGCATTCAATGAATTTTTCAGTGTCTGGAACATTGCCCAATTGACTCCGGTTGGTTACATGGTTACACGGTTGTCTTCTTCCTCCTCCACTGCTCTGTGTAGTCCTATCCCTCCCACAGCTGGGTGCCTGACTCAGAGAATGGCCTGTGCCTAGAGAAGAAGCAGTCAAATGTATATGAAGGGTGTATTCTGCTGTAGCTACTTACTGCCAGTATCCCTCCCATGGCTCATGCGCTATCAAAGTCAATGCGTATTAAAGTTTTGCTGCCAGAAACCCTTCTATTTTACAATTCAAAAAATGCACAAACCATAGGAAATTTGTTTGAATATGAGAACTTATGCCTGTTAAATGCATAAACTTCCTCTCATTCCTACCAAAGGGACTCTGATAGACTTTATCAGTTCCAGGAGATTTTGAGGCTTTTACTTATGCGAATTAACCAGAGAACACTGTATACTTCTCTTTCTATTGGAAAAAAGTCAAGTTATGTTTGTGACCACCAATGATAACAGATGTTGTAAATACAACAATTTGAGGTACAGCCAGATTGTTATATAAACCTTTAGGGCCCTTTAAAAATTTTTCAGGGAGAAGAAATAAATGGAATTTTTATTTTTTCTATGTGGTCTCCAATCAATCCTAGTCACCATCAGATACCATATCATCAATACATTTTTTCGAAGTGTCTGAATTCCTTGCACTTTATTGCAAATAGTGAAGAGTGTGAGAGTAAGCATTGCACTTGTAGAGAGTTAATAGATACATGACTGCAAAAAAGAAGAAATTCCAGCAGGAAAGAGAAAAAGTGTGTTTCCATATATCTTTTTTTTCAATTTATTTTTTAAAATTATTATTATTATTTTTTTTTGCTGAGGAAGATTAGCCCCAAGCTAACATCTGCTGCCAATCCTCCTCTTCTTTCACTTGAGGAAGATTAGCCCCGAGCTAACATCTGTGCCAATCTTCCTCTATTTTTTATATGTGGGTTGCCGGCACAGTGTGGCCAATGAGCGATGCAGGTCTGCGCCTGGGATCTAAACTCTGCAAACCCCGGTACTTGAAAAAGTACTATTAGAAAAATTCAGAAAGCATAACAAGGTACAAGAGGAAAATAAAGATCATTCACACTCTCACTGTTCAGCACTGCTGGCATTTTAGTGTATATATCTTTCTAGACTTTTTTTTGCACATATAGACATTTATACTATAGATCTATATTTTACCACGATATACTATTTTGTACACTGTTTTGTAAATGTACTAGTTGTGGTTCTCCCTTCATGTCAACACGTACAGATGTGTTTATCTTTCTAGGGTGACTCTTCTTGTTTGTTAGCAGTCACTCATGTAGTTCTGGTGTTATTGGCTCCCATGTCATGTCTGCCTGAGACATATCCAGTGTCACCTGTTCAGAATATGGGGAAATAACCGGGTGGACATTACACGTCTCTTAGAGTTGGTCACTTCAAAATCAAATGAAATGACTAATGTGAAATTTTTGAATCACTGATTCTACTGCCCATGGCTTGCTTGCTTTCTGTATTTTAAATTCATAAGTACTGTGCAGATCTGCATTAGAAAGTTGAACTTTAAGACACATTTTCTGTGATTAATAGCTCCCTTCCCTTACCAAAACAGATATTCCAAAATAAAGCCTGACTTCATTTCTTTTGTTCTTTTTTTCTCAGGGAAATTCTGCCCTAGGGAAAGCACTTTTAGGGAGATTCCAGGGATCAAATTCAGGCCATTTGAACCACGTCTTAACTGTTTAGTTATTGGGAATAAAACTTAAGGATAAAAACTCTACTGTAAACCTAAAAGGATCTAGATTTAGGCCTTAGCTACAAATAAACTGGCTTGGGCGAAAAAGATAGTTGAATTCAGTGAAACAACTAGTGGTGAACTAGTTACCAACTGGGGGCACTTTGCTGCATTTTTTCAAGCTGATTTTTTTTTTTAAGACATCAGTATGCTAAATTTGTTAGTCATACTTAGACCAATATGCTTCAGTTTTTGGTCACTATGATTGAAAGGATATAGAGGGTAAAATCTGGAGAGTTCCCAAAGAGAAACAGTAAGAATCACTAGCAGCTTTAGAAAATTCATTTAGAAAAAGCCATAAGAATTGTTTTCACTGAAACTATCTTCAAGAAAATAAAAGGTGTTGATAACATGTCGTTGTTTTGATGTTTTCTATGCAAAAGCCAGATTGAACAAGGAGAATATGCTTAGATTTTTCTTTAGAAATTGATTGGTTGGTAGTCTCAGCAAAAGGGCACACAGATATTAAAAGTGGCTGGTGAGAGAGGTGGTCTCCACTGATAGGGATGCCCATGGAGAAACAGCCAGCTTTGTGTTGGCAGTGCATCAGCAGGCAGGGCTTCCTTGGGTTCTGTAGCTACTTCCACGTTCTAATTCTGTGATTACAACGTGAGATCTGGCACCCTGAGTCCTTCCCATGGCACTATTGTTGATGTCTCTGTGACTTGGGATTGGAACTCTGGCATCTCAAGTTTTGTTTCTGCCTTTATGACTCTCAAAACTTGTGGGTGATAAAAAGCCTTTCTGATTTCTGAAGGGACACTCCCAGGGAATCAAGCTGATTTTTATGGGAGACCAAAACAAGATACTTTTTGATGGTGGGTTTTTCTGTCTTTCAGACAAAAAGGCTTTACCAACATAACATGTTTACCAAGAGATGTTTACTCTAAAGGTTTGCCAATTTAAGAACAGAATAATCTATCTGAATCTGATCATAGGCAGTGGCAGGTTCTTTGTTTTGGTAAACTATATTAACCAAAGAATGTACAGTGCAGGCGCTCATGAAGGAAAGTCGCCCCTTTCTGCTCCAGATCATGATATTTAAGTAATAACATGCACAGGAATAGGACTCGGGGAATATAAGAACAAGTTCTTATTTTTTTTTGTGTGAGGAAGACAGCCCTGAGCTAACATCCATGCCCATCTTCTTCTACTTTATATGGGATGCCGCCATAGCATGGCTTGACAAGCGGTTGCATTGGTGCGCGCCCGGGATCCGAACTGGCGAACCCTGGGCCGCCGCAGCGGAGCGCTCGCACTTAACCGCTGCTTCACCAAGAACAAATTCTTTTTTTTTTTTGTATAATATTATGTTTTAATATCTTATAAACCAAGAACAAATTCTTAAAAGTGCACTGAATGGTCCTCGGATGGTCAGAAAGTATCTGTGCAACTCGAAAAACAAATGATTTTTTCTTAACTGATGACAATTCCTCTACTACCTCTCCTTAGGAGGATAGATGTAAAACAATAGTCTGGTGTATCAATAATTTTCACTTTCTGATAACCTGAATCATTAACATTTCAAGTCTTTTGTTTCTCCCCTTTCTAAATAGATGGTATTATTTATTATCTGTAAAGACTAAATAAAGACTAAATTATTGTTTATAAATAATATAGATAAATTGTATATTTAAAATGTTAACAAGTCATTCTAGTTTAGAGAATAGGCCTTCAAAAGGAAATTAGAAAGCTGAACCAGGTATCTACTGTGGGGGATCAGAATTGGCCACTCCAAAATGTGTCTCTTTGGCTTGATTATTTTTAAGAACAAAAGACTCTGAAAGAAACTTTGACCTTCCCCCAAACTGCCTAAAGGAATTTAACAGAGAAGGCCTGTTCCAGGAAGGAGCTAATATCATAGGATAGCTATAGTACAATGTAAAGTAGGTGTGATAAAAAGGCACCAACAAGCCCATTTTTGGCCTAGCAAAACTTGTTTAACAAATATTTGCATTTCCATCTCCATGTGAATTGCCTTCCTCTGCTCTGAAATCCCAAACCACTACCCCCAACATCCTCCTTTGCCTTTAGCTGAAAATAATATTTAAGGTGGCAGCTTTGGCCAGATGGCTGAGTTGCTCAGTTTTCCTGAGTATCTCCCATGTATACATGTTGTAAAACTTTGTTTGATTTTCTCCTGTTATTCTGTCTCATGTCAATTTAATTCATAGCCCAACCAGAAGGACCTAGAGTGGGTAGAGGAATTCTCTTCCTCCCCTACACTACCTTTTCCCCAAATTCTGTGACTACCCAAAGTCAAAACAATCCACTGAGAGTAAGCCAAACTGGTTATTAGAAACCTGTGAGTAAAAATAGGTATTCAAGAGAACAAAATGTTTCTAAAACTCTAATTTGAAAATTTATGTAGATGGTTTCTGCTCAAGGAAGTGGAGTGTAACTTCCCATCCCTTAAGTATGAGCTGCATATAATGATTTCCTTCCAAAGAAGACAGTACGGAAAAGGAGAGGGAGTAACTTCACAGAAGAGAGACTTGGCAAACACTGCCCCAACCAGGTAATCAATGTTAACATTAACAGCAATAAGACATATTGATAGCATTTATCCTTGACATCACGTAATGGGAATGGCACTCTGTGGGTTCCTCCCCAAAATGCATAACCCCAGTGTAATCATGAAGAAAAACACCAGACAAATTCTAGTAGACACGCATCCTACAAAATACCTGGCCACTAGTCCTCAAAACTGTCAAGGCCATGAAAAATGAGGAAAGTTTATGAAACTGTCATAGCCAAGGGGTGCCTCAAGAGACATAATAATTAAATGTAATGTGATGTCCTGGATAGGATTCTGAAACAGAAAAAGGACATTAGTAAGAACTAAGGAAATCTGAATAAAGTATGAACTTTAGTTAATAATCAGGTATTAATATTGGTTACTTAGTTGTGATAAACATCATATTAACATAAGATGTTAACAATAGGGGACACTAGGTGTGTGGTCTATGGGAACTTTCTGTACTATCTTTGCAACTTTTCTGTAAATCTAAAACTATTCTAAAATTAAAAGTTTATTAAAATTCTAATTTGACCAAAAATATTTGTTTTTAAAGATATACTCAATGTGGAAAATCCATATCAATATTGAAGAAGGGGGAAATGTTATCCACGGTAGAGGGAATAGAATGTGCAGTGGCCCCAAAAGAGAAAGTGTGTAGTGAATTTGACCACTGGGCATAGCTGAGCACAAAGCAAAAAAGGAGGGCGTAGTGAGAGGTGATGCTGGACACGTCAATGTGGGACCACTAACAGAAGGTCTTATTTTCCATCCTAAGAATTTTGTCCTTTCCACTGGAAAAAAGACTGCTGGGAAAAAGTTAATCCCTCCTCCAACTATACGTTATTTACTCATCCAGTAGGTCAACCAACAAATCTCAGGGGCCACTGTATACAGCCCGAAAGGTCGTACACCGCTTGTGAGGCTGAATACAGTGGCTGCACACTCTGTGAATGGTGCCCTCTGGAGAAGAGCCATGGCATGCCTCTAGGGTGAGTGCTCTGGCGGGGCACAGAGCTAGATGCTGAGTGGATAGTCCTGAACAAAACAGATACAGCCCCTGTTCACGTAGGGCTCTCCCTCCAGCCAGGGCTACACCAAGACTGGTGGCTACCCTGAGCAGGGGAATAACTTGGCATTCCTTCAAACTGAGAGAGAGGAATTGGAGTGCTGTTTGGTAGGAGTGCTCTGCCTCTTCTCTCTAGTCCAGAGCAATTCAGCTCTGGCCCCAGATTTGCAAATCTCATCCAGCAAAGCGAAAGCCCTGGGGCTAACCCCTCCCACCACCTCCTTAGAAAGCAGTTTAACCTGCCTCTTTGATCTTTCACTCCTTACTGGGAGACACTTAGTGTTCCCTCCATTCACATTCAGTACTCTAAAAGTGGTCAGGTTGATATACATTTCTTTCATCTCTTGACATCCTGGTGAGGCTTTAGAAGTAGGTGGCTCTTGACTCCCCTTTTAGATTGGTGTTTGGGACAGCTGTCTGGCTGGGTTGCCCCTTAATCCAGCTCTCGTCTAACTTGGAAAATAAACAGTAAACACACCTTTATAAATATTTGATTGGAGTTAACTAGATTTTGAGACTTAAATAAAAGCATTAACCCAGCACTCCCAGGCAAATCTCTTTATCTTTGTTCTCCCAGCCCATTCTTGAAGCCTTTTAGGGAATAAACAGCTTACGGCCACGTGGGACTCCTTAAGAAGGTCTGAATGAGGCCAGTGGGGCAGAGTAGCCCACCCGTGATGGCCATTCCCCGGGTCGTGAGGAGAATGCTGCTTCCTTGGTACACAGCAGAGTGGCATGGGAGCAAAAGCCCAGGAGAAGCACTGATATATACCAGCTGTAGACTTTTGCCAAGAAATGGACTCCTTTCCCCAAAGAATAAGCTTTTCAATACAAATGCGTATAAATAGCAGCAAGAGGGACAAGACGCAGGGTGGAAGCTTGGGTTTGGTGTTGCGTGAAGGTGTGTGAGGTGTGTGAGGCTCCAAAGTGGAAAGAAGAGATTAGAGGCCAGCGTACATCACCTTGCATTCTTTTTGGAATGGGCCGATTGGCAGTCAGCAAGTTGGTAGGTGAAGCTTGACTTCAGAGCCTACATACTGATTTCTGAATATTTTCCTGGTCCCTCCATGCCCCTTTATAGCTAGCTACTCTTTCTCCTTTTCTCCCCAGTCTCCTAAAGCTAAATCTAATCCAGATGGATCTCAACGCATGTCACATTTAGCATGGTGTGAATTTAAGCCACCTTTACTTGTTGAAGAGGTATTTGTATTCAGCTTCATCTTTGCTGGGAGATGTGAAGGTTTATGCCCTGGAAAAGCCCTGTAGGCATGGGCTCAGAGTGAGGAGGGTTCAGGGGATGTGTGGGAGGGCTTGCCAGGGAAGCCTCTGAATTCATATAGAGGAAGGAGCTGCTTGTTCAGCTGTGCCCTCAGAGGCAGAACGGAAGCCACATAGTGTCATGGCTGTTGTCGAAGATTCAGGAGGATCAGCCAGCCCAACTCACCCTCTGGGCTCCTGATGTCATTCCCATCAGTGATGCTGAGGACACAGTAGTTAGGAGATTTTTCTCTTCATTTTGAACTCCAATTCTCTTACTTCCTAGTTGGGCAGATTACTTCACCTCTTGGAGTGTCAGGTACCTCATCTGTAAAATGTGGATAATAATAGATACCACCTCAGAGGACCGTTGCTATGAAAGTTGAATGAAATGACACTGAGCATGGAGCCTAGCACTTTATCAAGCACTCAAGTAGGCTATTAGCTGTTACTGTGAAAAGAGAAACCCAACTAAAATTGTGCTTGCTACTATTTTCCACTGAATTTGAACAAACACTGATCCTGTTTCCACTGAGGAGAGGGAGAGGATGCATAGATGGGAGAGAAAACGTGAGAGTTTCAGCAAGCTCTGAAGGATCATGTCAGGCAGCTGGGGATACTGATGCAGCTCAGGCAATTGCACAGATGCTCTGAGTGGCACTTCTCCTACTCCCCAGAGGCTTAGTGCTGAAATAATGACATGGATGACAGGTTTTCATTTTTCCCCCAATTTTCCTGCCTACATGGTTAATCTAGGGCTCTGTCTGTGTGCTGTATCTGATGAAGAATGCAAAATTCTAACAAAGATGTCTAAAATATATTAAATTTTTGCATCCAAGAATATTGCATTGCAAATCCATCCAGGGACTCTGGCATATCAGATAAACATAAACAGAATCATATCATGTTAGGATTTTAAGGAGCTGCATTCTGGGGCCAATAATTTTAGCTCTCACTATATAGGCAAATTCAAATGGAAAAAAAAACACAAGTGACTACAGCAGTTATTAAACATTAGAATGAGTTATTTAATGGAGAATAAATTCTCATTTCTCCGAGGTAATTTGGAAGTGACGTTGCCTGAGGGATGGATGAGACAAGAGGACATGCTGAGCTCTCCCAGCCTGATCTCATTTGGTGCAGGATCCTGTTCAAATGCTTTATATTAGCCATTTCACATAGCATCTCAGATTTAACTATATATTTTTAATCTTATCTCCTTTTTAAGACAATATACCAGTATACCAATATACAATGTTAATAGATCTACTTCTATCCACATCTCCTATAATAGTTAAGGTAATTGGAAATGATACCAAGCATTTATTATGCCTAGTATGTATCAGACTTGGTGCTAAGCAGTTTACATGGTCTGCATCCTCCGAGCTCTAAATTTTATATTTACTTAGTACTTGATAATGCCACTTGGATATCCCATAGGCATTTCAAACTTGACAAGACCGAAACAGAACTTATGATTTGCTCCTTGTAAAGATGATATTTTCCATCTTAGTAAACACCATTGGCCACCCAGTTGTAGAAATACATAGCAGTCATCCTTGATTTTGTCATTTCATTCATATTCTATATCCAGTCTCTCAGACAGTCCTGCTGTGTCTATCCCCAACATATACATAGAATCTGTCCATTTCTCTCCAAATCTACTCTCATTGTCCTAGTATACACTACCATCACTCTTCACTTTGGCTGCTACAGTAGCCTCCTCCCAACTTTCACAGTTGTCCCCTAAATCCATTATGCACAGAGATCAGAGTGATTTTCCCCCCAATATTTTACTATGAAAATTTTGAAATATGCAGCAAAGTTGAAATAATTTTGGTAATGAACGTTCATACCTACCACCTAGATTCTACCATTAACATTTTACTTATATGTATTTGTTTGCTAGGACTGCCATAACAAAATATTACACACTGGGTGGCTTAAACAACAAAACTTGATTTTCTCACAGTTTTGGAGGCTAGAAGTCCAAAATCAAGGTGTCGGCATGTTTCGTTTCTTCTGAGGCCTCTCCCCTTGGCTTGCAGATGGCCACCTTCTCTCTGTGGTCTCTTGTGGTTGTCCCTCAGTCTGTGTTGTCTGTATCATAATCTCTTCTTCTTATAAAAGTACCACTCATATTGGATTAGGGCTCACCCTAATAAGATCTTCTATTACCTTAATTACTTTCTTTAAAATTCCTATCTCCAAATCATGTCACATTCTGAGGTACTGGGGGTTAGGCCTTTGACATATGAATTTTGAAGTGACACAATTCAGCCCATAACACATATACTTGCTTTATTACGTTTCTGTCCATCCATCTATCCTTCTCTTCATCTATTAATCCATCTCAATTTGGGTACATTTCAAAGAAATTGCAGATATTAGTACTCTTCCCTCTAACCACTCCCGAATATGGATAATTAACTGGAGTTCAGCATTTGTGTAGTTTTTTTTGGTTTTAATATAAAATTTAATTCCTAAATTTACCTTTGCTGAGTTTTGACAACTGAATAACCCTAACCCTTATCAAATACAGACCATTAGCCATCCCTTCAGAAAGTTTTCTTACACCCTTCCCAGAAAGTCCCTGCTCCCACTTCCATCTCAGAGGAAACCACTGTTCTAAGTTTTTTCACCAGAGATTAGCTTTGTCTGTTTTATAATCATATGAATGAAATCGTATAATATATTGTTGCATGTATCAGTAATCCATTCCTTTTTATTACTGGGTAATAGCCAATTTATGAATATATCACAGCGTGATTATAATTTTTTATTGATGGCTATGTGGACTGTTTCCAGTTTTTGGCTATTATGAATAAAACTGCTATGAAAATTCTTGCTTGAGTCTTTTTGTGGGAAACACACATTTTCATTTGTTTTGGGTGAATACCTAGGAGTAGAATTGCTGGGTAGGTGTATGTTTATTTTTAAAACAGAGCAATCTTTTAAAAATGTGTCAAAAAATGTCACTCCTCTGTTTACAATTTTCCAATGACTTCCCATTGCACTTAGAATGAAATTCCCCCCAAGTAAAAAGCCCAGAAAGATCAGACTTCCGTCTCCTTCTCTGCTCTCTCATGCTACTTCCCCTGATGACATCTTCCCCCTACCTTTCTTGCCAGCTGGTCCCACTCCAGTCTATTCCTTGCAAGAGTCAAGTGTGCTCTTGACTCACTCACATCCTTGCTATTACCCAGACAAGAGCTTTATTTTCCCAATCCGTTGCCTGGCTGGTTCTTGCTCATCCTTCAGGTGTCAGGTTAAACGCTGAAGTTTCTCTTCAGAGAAAATTGAGGGTTAGAGAGGTTAAGTTACCTGAGCAATGTCATACAGCTGGGAGTGCCAATGTGCAAATCCATGCAAACAAGCAATCTGACCCCAGAGCCCTTATCCTAATCATCTTAAAATACAAACCCTCCTTTAACTGCGTGTCTTGTCCTAGCTTCTTGCCTTCTTTCTATCAGCTACCATTCATTGTCTATTTCACTTATCTGTTTTATTTTTTCTTCACTTTTCCAATTCCCTAATACTGTTTCTACTAAGGTCACCCATGACCACCTAATTGTCAAATCTGGTGAAAACAGGTTTCAGGCGGCACGTGACTTTGCCTCTCTGCTGCATTTGACACTATTTTTTTTCTTAACATGTTGCATTTGGCTTGTATAAGCATTTTCTTTCATGGTTTTTTCTCCTTCTTTAGCCCCCTATTCTTGATCTCCTTTAGGGGTTCATTGTTCCCTTGCTTACCCTTTAGATGTTGGTGTTTCAAAGTTCTTCTCCTGGTCTTATTCTCGTTGCACTCTGAATATTCTCCCTGGGAGAGCTCATAAGCATCTGTGGCTTCAATCACTATCTACATACTGTCTGTCTTCTCAGCTGGATCTTCCCAGCCCAGATCTTTCCCTAACTAGAGACCCAGAACTTGAATATCTATTAAAATTCTCCAATTGCATCACAAAGGGACTGTGTTAGTCTCCAAAGATGGGCCCCAACGAGTCTTCAAGCCCTATGGAATCCCCACTTCTGGAATCTGGGCTGACCCTGTGACTCACTCTTACCCACTATATGGTTCCAAAGGCTAGGTCATTAGAAGCCTTGCAGCTTCTGCCTAGGCCTCTTGAAATGCTTGCTTTTTGGACTCTATCTCTTGTAACCCAACCATCCTGCTATGAGAAGCTCAGGCCACATGGAGAGGCCACACGTGGGTGGAAAAGCCCAGCTGAACTCCTATCCAAAAGCCAACATCAAGTACCACCCACAGGAATGAGCCATCTTGAATAACCAGCCCTACTGAGCCTTCAGAAGATTGCAGCCCAGCCAACATCTGACAGTAATTATCTGAGAGACCCCCACCCCCCAGCAGGAATTGCTCAGCTGAACTCAGTTGACTCATAGAACCATGAGCAACAATCATAAGTTATTGTTTTAAACTACTAAGTTTTAGGATGGTTTGTTATGTAGCGATAGATAGCTGGAACGGGCGTCTCAAATGCAATATTCCCAAACTGAACAAACTGTCTTTCTCCTAAACCAGGTACTCCTCTTCCCTTCCCTGTTCTGGCTAATGGCGTAGCTTCTACCCAATCCTGAACTAGAAGTCATCCGTCTTTCCTTTTCTTCTGGATCGACTTCCACATCCAGCCAGCTTCCCTCCTAGTTCTATAAATTCTGTCATTTAAAGAGCTCCTGTAGCTCTCCCTTCCTCTCTCCCTGTTCCTACTCCCTTAGTTAGTCCCTCACCATTTATCACCTGTACAGTCACGTTACTGTCCTAACTGCTCTCCTGCTCAGTGGCCCCTCTGCAATCTATTCTCTACTTTGCTGTTGATCATCCTCCTGAAGCATAGGTTATATATTGGGTATAAAGCCTTTCATGGCTCCAAATTGCTCTCAGGATTAAGCACAAACTTTAGCAGGGTACATAGACCCTTCATAATCTGGCCCCTTATCTTTTCACTTTGATTTGCTTCCAATGTTCCCTCATGCCCACTCTGTCCTATTCATATCAACTCCCATTTCTCTCAGAAGGCCCTTCTCTCTCTTTCATCTCTGGACCTTTGCATATATCTTTCTGTACACTAATCTGTAGTGGTTAAGAGCCCAGGCTCTGGATCTCACTGTGGCTTTGTCACTTTCTAGCTGTGTGATTTTGGCCAACTTACTTGGTCTCTCAGTGTATCAACTGCCATAATGGAAATAATAACAGAGACTACCTCCTATGGTTCTTGTGAGGATTGAAAAGCTTAACACAAGTAAAGAACGTGAACAGTGCTTAGCACGTTGTAAACACATCAGTGTCCAACACATCAATAAGTGTTGGCTGCTGCTAGTAGTATTCCTTTCCCCGGAATTCTGTCTCTGGCCACCTGCTCCTCTTCCTGTACTTATTTGCCCAGAAACTCCTATATGTCCTGCAAGGCTTAGCTCCAGAGGCTTTAGGGAAGTTATCAGGAGCTGCTCTCACGGAGTTCTTGATATATGCCTTCCCTATGCTTTGTGGATACCTTTTATTGTACTTACCACTCTATACTTCAAATATTTAATTACCAGACAGAGACTCTGGAACTTATTCCCAGTGTCTTGTATATGACAGGGCTCATTACATACTTGCTGAGTGAGTGATGGATGATCAAATGACCAAATGAAAGAAACCAGAGCAGAAAATATTCCCAGTCGGCTGGAGGAGGTGAGAATTAGGGAAGAAATGAACGAAAGGGGTTGGGTTTGATGAAGAACATTTTTGTGCCGATGAAACTCAGTTGTGGGATATTGCAGCTCCTTATTATTTTCTTTCCTTCCCAAATTATTGTGAGTTGTACAGACAGTAATAAAAATTGCATCTCGAGCCTGTTACTGTGTTGCTGTTTGGCTCAGCTTTTCTGCCTGCCCTGTTGCCCCGTCACTATGGAAGTTAACACTCACCGAGGGGTCGTGGTGTCCTCTTCATTCCTCTCAGCACACCCTATGATCCACATTAATCTGAAAGTATGAGCAACCAAGCAGCTTTCGTCACCCAGGAAATAACTAAGACCTGGCCGCAATTCTTGCCAAAGAGGCCCGAGGAAAGGGCCCTGGAAGCCAAATGGCTTCTCATGGCTCAGGAACTCAAAAGCCAGAGTTTCCGACCAGTATATTGGGGTGTGTAAGAAGAACTTGACACCCTGAGATTTGAGACTGTTCTTACTCAAGGGAGAGAGATGTTATTTTGAGTATGTTTACCAATAAATGTGACATGAATAAACATGATTTTCCAGGTGTCAGAGGAAGCAAATATGTTTGTCTTCTGCATCAGGAAGTAATGTCACTGACCCCCCCATCAGGCCTCTCTTTTCGGTGGCTGTGAGCACTGGAGTTGGGCAATCCAAGAGCCGGAGTGGAGTCCAGCTGCTTGTAAATGTGTGTTCTTTGTAGAAGAGCATTCTCTCAAGATGACTGAGTTCACTTAGGGCTATTGCCCACGCTGTGACTCTCAGAGCAGCTCTTTCAGTCCGACAGCTGCGCCCAGGGTAGGGGAACGTTGGAAGAGAGGCTGACGCTGCAGTCTCCAGGAGACGGGGACCAGGGCCCCTTCAGCAGCTGCAGCATTAACTGTCTTCAAAAGCAATGGTAGGGCTTCCTTGAGGACCTCAGAGGAGGAATTTGCTTTTTTTAGGGACTACAAAGAGCTCATAGGGTACAAAAATTTCCACAGCCGAGGAGAGAGTCCCACTATAAAAACAAAACTGTCACATAGTTTATGATAAGTGCTTTGTTTAAATATGTGGGTCTGTGTTCACTCAATTTCTCCACAAAGATTTATTGAGCAACTACTGTGTGCCAGGTCCACCTTAGGGGCGGTACTACTTCTTATTTGTGTTCATGTCAACAGCACCTAGTACAGAGCCTCACCCATAATATGGGCCATACGCTGTATACAATGCTATATCTCTTAGCCTGGCCAGAGCTCAGGGTGTAGCTGATGTGTGGGACTACGGAACGAATCTTCTTTCTCTCCCTAAAGCTAACTAACCTTTCATGGGACTTGAAGTTCCTGATTTTGGCCTCCTTAATCAACTGGTTCAAGTCAAAGGGGCAGTGACTATTTGGATCGCCAAGATACGATTTAACGAGGCTCTTTGTGACTAAGCTCCTAAAGTTGAAACTTAAGCAAACGATGCTGGCTAAAAACTCTCGTTGGATAAACACTGCCACTCCCTTGAAAATTCTGGGAGTTCCAGCTTGGTTGTGACCTTTCTTTGCTGTTTATCTGTTTAGCACTAGCATTTCTTAAGCTTCCAATGTGGACAGAATGCTGCACTGGGTTCTGGGAAATACAGTGAGCTAAGCTCCCTGCTGCAAGTTGGTACATTTTAAGTGGGAATGCAACAAATGACATATTCAAACAGCTTAACCATTAAAAACAGAGAAAACGACTTGCATGGGCAACAGCTTTCAGCAACTCCAGATACAGTTTTACCCAAGTGTTTGGCCCTGACACTGCCTTCTGTCATAGAGAAGAAAAGTAAAATGTGGAAAGACGGTCAAAACAGCATGGAATGAATAGTTATGTTCATTTTAGCCTCTAGGCCTTTGTACATGCTAGTTCCTCGTCTTCCCACTCCCCACCCCTCTCTCTATCTAACTAAAACTCATATTTTATTTTTATATATTTATTTTTTTGTGAGGAAGATCAGCCCTGTGCTACCATCTGCCAATCCTCCTCTTTTTGCTGAGGAAGAATGGCCCTGGGCTAACATCCGTGCCCATCTTCCTCCACTTTATGTGGGACGCCGCCACAGCATGGCTTGCCAAACGACGTGTTGGTGCACGCCTGGGATCTGAACCGGCGGACCCCGGGCTGCCACAGCGGAGCACGCACACTGCACCGCTTGTGCAACCAGGCCGGCCCCCTAAAACTCATATTTTAAATATCAACTGTGATTTAATCCTGGGAGCCCATAGTGACCAGCCTCTACACACACACACACACACACACACACACACAAAACTGCATTAGTTGCCCCTCCTTTGTGGTCCCAGTAGCACACTATAATTCTCCCATTATGATAGCATCTGTTAAAAGGTATTGTGATTTCCTCTCAACTTCTCTGTACCCCTCTTCCCACTAGATTGTAAATTCTGTGATTGTGGGTACCATATCTGTCTTGTTCACCATTATATTTCTAGTGGCTGGCACATAATAGCCATTCAATAAATACTTGCTGAATGCATGAATGAATGAAAGGCAGAACCAACATTAAAGTAAAATTGTCATCTGTTGTTCAATTACTTTGTGCAGTAACTTCGTAGGTATTGTATGGATCTCCATTTCTGTGGGCTTATAGATGGCATAGAGTTTTTGCAGTGACCTAGTGTTTACTAAACGCCTCAGTTACCTGTGAGATCTAGTGCTTGTTGCAGGAAGAAGTGTGTGATGTTATCGATAGGAAAGTCATAGGTTTGATTCCTGTACGGGCCAGTTGGCTTTGCATCTGGAACTCTTTGCCTTAAATCGAGCTGCATCTAGATTAGCTATTTTCATTCATTATGGTAGGCAAATGGTTCAGAGGGGCATGACAGCTTAGGAGAGGGGACATGAATAACTTAGAAGAAACTACAAAAAGAATTCTAGGGACACACGACCCATCAAATTCCTTTTCCACTGAAAATAACATCAAAATCTGTGGAAAGGACAGGGAATATATTCCAGAAATACAGCAGTAGAGGTGGGGACAATACAACCAGCAGTGTTTATTATGTTTTTTTATTTTATTTATTTTTCCCCCAAAGCCCCAGTAGATAGTCGTATGTCATAAATGCACATCCTTCTAGTTGCTGTACGTAGGACACGGCCTCAGCATGGCCGGAGAAGCGGTGCGTCGGTGCAGGCCCCGGATCCGAACCCGGGCCGCCAGCAGCGGAGCGCACACACTTAACCCCTAAGCCATGGGGCCGGCCCAACCAGCAGTGTTTAATTTGAAGTAAATGAATTTCACTTTAAAAAGCGAAGTATGGTAAAATTTATGATAAATTTTTGTTCTGAAGTATCCTTTCTGAAGGTCACCATAACAAGTTTTTAATTTAGCTTCTTAAGTCCAGTTTTTGCTCTGTTACTTATTAAGGATATTTTTGAGTAGGCAATCCATGCAGAACTCTGAACTCTGCCTCCACCTTAAAGCATGTTCATCTAGAAAGGATTTCTTCTCTGTATTAAAGGCTGGCAGTTTAAAAACATGGTACCTCCTGCCTGAAGTATCACATGCTTCCCAGAATCTTAAAGACTAGGATGAGTCATTATAAGTGAAATGACCCCAGACAGCGAACCCAGAGGACTGGCGCACACTTGTTGTAACCTTCCGAAAGAGCTCTTCATCTTGTTTACATGTTCTGGAGAGGGTGCCTTCCGTACCATGATGAATGAGACATTCGGACTGCCAGAGCTTCCACTGCCTCACCACGCAGCAATTGTTTCATCAGAGGTCCAGAGCACCCGGATTACCTTTCATACACAGACCACATTATCTGTTGTAGGTGTGTAAAGAACAAGCCATCCCTCTCTGAATATGACTCTCTTGTGTTTCTTGTTTATTTTTTATTGTGTAAAAATGACTCTACTTTCTAACCTAACACATTTGGATTGGTTGTTCACATTGACCATAAATTGCCAATTACTCAACTTTAATTTTCCCCAATTTTTTTTGTTGTGGTAAAATACACATAACGTAAAATTTACCATCTTAAACATTTTGTGCGTGTGTGTGAGAAATATTGTCGCTGAGCTAACATCTGTGCCAGTCTTCCTCTATTTTGTATGTGGGATGCTGCCACAGCATGGCTTGAAGTGTGGCGTGTAGGTCTGTGCCTGGGATCCAGGCCCGAGAACCCTGGGCTGGGCTGCTGAAGCAGCGTGCATGAACTTAACCACTCCACCACGGGGCTGGCCCCTTATCTTAACCATGTTAAAGTGTACAGGTCAGTGGTATTAAATACATTCTTAACGTTATACAACTATCACTACCACCCATCTCCAGAACTCTTTCATTTTGTAATACTGAAACTCCATAGCTGTTGAACAATAACTTTGCATTCTTCCTTTCTCCCTAGCACCTGGCAACCTCTGTTCTACCTTCTGTCTCTATGATTTTGACTACTTTAAGTATCTCATATAAGTGAAATTATACAGTATTTGTCTTTTTGTGATTGGCTTCTTTCATTTAGCATAATGTCCTCAAGTTTCATCCACGTTGTAGTCTATGCCAGAAATTCTCTCCTTTTTAAGGCTGAATAATATTCCATTGTATGTATATATCATTCATCTGTTAATGGACACATTGGTTGCTTCCACATTTTAGCTACTATGAATAATGCTGCTATGAATGTGGGTGTACAAATACCATTTTGAGATGCTGCGTTCAATACTTTTGGGTGTATACCCAAAAATGGAATTGCTGGATCATATGGTAATCGTATTTTTAATTTTTTTGCACAGCCACCATACTGTTTTCCACAGTGTGTATACCATTTACCTTCCCACCAACAGTGCATGAGGGTTCCAATTACTCTACATCTGCACCATCACTTGTCATTTTCTGTTGTTTTTTTTTTATGGTAGCCATTTTAATGGGTGTGAGTGGTATCTCACTGTAGTTTTGTAAACGATTACAGAGAATGTTGAAGTAAAAAACCTTTATATAATCACAGATTAAGTGTGTAGATAAGTTAGGCTTTTTATTGTTTCAGTCAATAGCTTGATCCATCAGGTATTCAAAAGAAAATTGAGACAACTGTCCAAGAATGTGAGGTCTGTCTGCCACTAATAGTGACAGAAACTGTATAGTGTAGGTGTTAAATTCCAAACTCAGAGAGATCTAGGATCAAATCTTGCCTCTGCTACTTACTAGCTATGTGATCTCTAAGACTTAGTCTCCTTCACTGGATAACAAGAATAATAATATTCCCTATGCCAAAAGGTTCCTATGAGAGAATGAGATCATAAATGAGTTCAATCATTTAAGAGTTAAGTGAGTTAATGCATAAAAAGCATGGCATACATTGAGTGCTCTATAAATATTATCTGTATTAACGATGAAGATTCTTATTGCAACATGCCCTGCATTCTGAAAATGAGAAGCAGCTTTTTGCCTGAAATTGACCCCTGAATGGTAACAGGAAAACCTGTTCCAACAGGGGCATAAAAAATGAGGCAAAAAAAAAAAAAAAAACCCAAAAAACTGAGAGGACAGGATAATGTTTTTAATCTTAGAGTTTAGGAGAGAATACATTTTTCATCATTTGACAAATCAGGGATCTTTTAGGGACACCACAAGAAGGCACATTTGAAAAGTTAAAACAGCTTCTCTTAAAATGAAGAAATTTCCCTCATAAAAAATTTTGCTCAGACCAAGTTGATGGGACATACATTAAGAAATAAACTTTTCATTGCTTGGGTGATACAACCAGGAAACCAGTCAATATCCTGGAAGAGCCAACTTGCTAAATGTAGCTGCTGTTTCTTAAAAATGTTATTTTTATTCATCAAAATAATATTATTGTTATTAAATGTCATTGAGGTTTTACTTTCTGAAAGAAACTGTGCTTAAATATGGGAAACCAAATATGAATATGACATAGTCCTGCCCTCAGGGTTCTTAAATGGGAAGGCAGAATATACCCTTTTAAAAAAAACCACACTCAGCATCAAGGATTAAATGCCTTATAACTGATGATCGATAGCACAAGAAAGACATCTAGAAAGAGAAGACCTGGACTCTAGTTTTGGTTCCACCACTTATTAAGTTTGTAGCCTGGGAAAATTCACTTCAATTCTTGGAGTTTCCAATTTTTCAAAGGCCAAACAGAGATGATAATATCTGCCCTACCGTTCCCGTTAGGTTGATGACGGTTCAAATGAGCTAAGATTTATGAAAGCACGTGATAAATTATAACACTACTGCACTCATCTAGGGTATGATCACTTTCCTTCCTCTGCCTCCTCATAGAGTGAGCCTCTAACAAACTTTCTCTTTTTTGTTTCCTGTCTCAGCTTATGAAATATCTGAAAGCTGTATCATTGTGTGTGCATGATTAAGTCTTATCAAGCTGAAGCAGCAGAACTAAACACAAACATCTGGACTCCTAAGTAATATTTCAACACTTAATCCTGAAGACAACAATAGGTTGCAACTATTTCAGAAAAGAGTTAGTGTCACCCTCAATTTACAGGGAAGGAAACTGAGCGTTCATTCATGTAACACTTATTAAATAAATGTTTACGAAGAGCCTTCCCTGTACCCGGAGCCCTGCTGGCAACTGAAAGGATGAGAGCAAGAAAAGGCAGGGAGCTCAGTTCTAACATGGATCTTCCTGGTAACTTCTTGGCATTCATCTTCAATCATTCATCTTCCTGTCCTTTAGTTTCCTTCTCTGTAAACTAAAGGTTGGTTAATTGCAAAGTACGCAGCAGTGTTATGCCTGAAAATACTGAAACACAGAGACAAAGTGAAAAAAGGAAGGGTAGGAAACCCCTTTCCATTCAGCTGCGGGAGGGATGGTGACTGTTACTCTTGGGAGTTAGGAGAGCGGGCAGTGGAAAGAAAATTTGTTGGTGGAGGCCAAGGTGAGCGTTGGGTGGAAACAGGAATTTGAGTGATTTGTCTAGTCGGGGAGGGAGTTGGGGCAAAATAAGACCGCCAGCTTCTAGACTGGGAGCTACTGGGATAATTATCGGGACTGAGCCAGGAGGTAGCTCTGTGTTAGCATTTAGAGAATTTTAAAACTGAAACTGTTACGGGCCAAAGGAATGTTTGTGGGATGAGGAGAGATCTCCAACTTTGTCAATAAGCCTAAAAGTAGATGATGGTTCTCCATCGGATGACTTGGCACTTTTTTTCATCCTGGATTGTCTATAGTTTGCATGTGTGTGCTTTCTCAGCTTCTTGTGAAACATGTTAAACATAGGTGAAAGCAATATTTAACTAAAAGATAAAGAAAAAGAAAGTTAATAAAATAATATTCAAGATAGGAACTGAAATGGGCTAAGAGGGGGTCCTGAGAGGAAGAGAACTAATGTGCATTACATTCATGTGAGTGCCTGCTGGGCTCAGGGATCTTTCATATGCACAAAATAACCTCATTATAGCCATGCAACTAGTTGCTATATAGATCTGAAAACGGAGGCACAGAGAAAGCAGGCAACTTGTCTCAAGTCAGGGAACGACTATGGTGTTGAGCTCAGGTTTGAGCTGTGGAGAGTATGTAGTTTATCTCTCAGAAGCTCTGTCATGGACTCAGCACCC
Organism: Ceratotherium simum simum; assembly: GCF_057802395.1. Taxonomy (NCBI): domain Eukaryota; kingdom Metazoa; phylum Chordata; class Mammalia; order Perissodactyla; family Rhinocerotidae; genus Ceratotherium; species Ceratotherium simum. The sequence goes on along the minus strand of NC_141901.1, from coordinate 64,848,921 downwards.
TTGGCACACTCACTTTATCTTTAAAGAGTGGTTTTTACTTGGAAGGGGGAGAGCCCGCTTCCATACAGCTGACGCAGTGTTAGCGGTGTCCAAAGATATTACTATAGCCTGGGGCGCTTGGATTCAGGCATAGGCACACGAGGTTTCTATTGTCACCCTGTGCTTCCTGTTGGAGCTGGCATTCCACAAAATCTGCTTACCTTGCTTAGTTAGGAAAATCGTCGGAGTGGGAGGCAAGGATCCTCGATCCCATTGTGGGAGATCAAGATTTGGCCATCCTAAAATATATCTCTTTACCTTGATTGTTTTCTCTGAGGGACATTTGACCTCCCCCACTAACTGCCTAAAGAATTTGACATGGTGGCTCCTTCCTGGAACAGATCTTCTATCATGATGGCTGTAAAGATAATGTAGGATAAATGTTACAATAGGAAAGGCACCAACAAGCCCATCTGATCAGAAGTTCTGTCTCTCTGGCCACATTCTCTGGATGGCCCTGCAAGGAGTTGCCAGACAAACATTTACATTTATAAGGGAAATCTCCATTTGTAAAGGTATCTCCCTCTCTGTTTTGGGAAGAGGGGGGGATGGCCTCATTTCTAGGGGCTTATCAATGTGGAAGGTGAGGCCTTAAATCTGCATAATAACCTTACTCTTGTTTACTGTGCTTTAGTGGTAATCCCCTGTAACTGACTCCCCCCACCCCCAACATCGTCCGTTGTCATTGGCTGAACATGGTATTTAAGACGAGAATTTCTGCTATTGTGTTGAGAAACGCAGTGTCCCTGCTTTCTCCCATGTATACATGTTATTAAACTTGGTATTATTTTCTCCTGCTAATCTGTCTTGTTAATTATTTGGCCAGCCATAAGAACCTTAAGGAAAAGGGCAGAGGGAGATTCTCCCTCTTCCCCCACACCATCATCATTTGGAAAAATGCCCAGTGAGAGTAGGCTATCCACTTCCCAGAGGCAAATCTTTTTGAATATGCATAGTTTCATCGATTCACAGAATTTCAGAGCTGAAGAGACATTAGAGACAGAATTTTTGCTCTATGGCTCAGCCTAGGTTAGGGGAAACCAAGGGCAGGAGTTCATTTATGGGCCTCCTGTCCTCCTGTCCTCAGCATTTTCCTGTCTGTGGCACTGGGTGCATGATTAAGCTATTTAACCAATTCCTGAATTTGTAATTTATGAACTCAGGAAAAGGGCATTCTTCATTTGAATCATCCTAGAAGTATGTGTAAGAGTTAGGGAGGGAAAGATTTCTTCTGAAAATCCTGTTCTAGGCTATTTAAGGTGGCTATCCTTGCCTGTTTTGGAGACTGGAACAACTTGCTGACCCCTGGACTGAGTTCTCCTAGCCCTAATGAACTCGGAAGTACCAGCCCTGAAGGTTCTGCTTGACGGTTCCCATCATGGATAAAAATGAAAATAGGAAGCCTTTGGTTGCTGACTGTGAAGTAAACTTGCTTAAGCAGCCTGCCAAAAGCAGCAGATCATATGAAAAGCCATGTGATTAACCAGAAATAATTGGAACTTAAAAGATGCCAGCATTGATGAGTAAGATTTCTTTCATCAAAGGATCTAGTTAAAGCAAATTCACCCACTCACAAAGTTCTTAAGTGCCATTATCTTTTACCCTGGAACATTTCACTTGCCCTGATGTGGTTTCATTATCACAGAAATCTCAGCCTTTCTTGACTACAACTAGCTGTTCATTTATTTCTCTATTCGACTCATCTTTAAAACCTACTGTGTGCTACGTGTGCCACAAGACACAAATAATACTTTCTTCATGCAACTTTTTCTGATTCCTCCAGTGTGATGTTTATTTGTCCCTTTCCTGAAATCTAGTAGCTCTTTGTTTGCAAGTCTCCAGATAGATTCACGACATTTTGCACTGTATTTAGCAACTTGAGAACATGTCTTATCTTCCTATTCAGAACTAAGACAATTGAAGACAGACATAATGCTTTACAAATTTTTTATGTTCCATGGTGCTTAAAGTAGTCTTGGCATAGAGTATTTTCTCAGCATTGTGGAATGAATGCCCGAATGTTTGTTGAATTGGATAAAAAGTTGATTTAGCTTAGCCTAAGTTATGCTACCTTAACAAACAACCTCCATATTTCAGTAACTTACAACACAATAGTTTATTTCTCATCTACATTAATGCCCACTGTGAATTAGATGCAACTCTACCTCTCATCTTTTTCATTCTGGAGTCTGGGCATGAGGAGCAGCCACTAATTGGGATAAGCCTATCTTGTGAAAGGGGAACAAGAGAGATGGCAGAAACACACAATGGACCAAAAGTACATATATCACTTCTGCTCAAATTTAATTGGTCAAAGCTAGTCATATAGCTAAACCTCCCACAAAGGGCAGAAAAGTATAATTCTCTCACAAGGAAGGCAGTGAATATTTGGGGATAATAATAGAATCTACCAGAGAAGTCATCCCTATTTTAAAAGAGTTTAAAATATAGTTGAGGAAGCATACACAAATAGCTACAACTTTAAAAATGAGGTACAAGCAATGTGTTATAGAAGTAAGAGGAAGGAGAGATTTCTTTTGATAGGGGTTAGGTATAGAAGGCTTAACAGAGGAATGTATCCTTTAGATTGGGCATAAAAAAGAAAGATTTTGTGAGAAGGAAATGGGGAAAAGTTGGTTAGGGGAACAGAAGAGTATTAAGAAAGACATGAAGGCACTTAAGCAAAAGGCGTCCTCAGGAAAAAAGTCATAGTCCACTTCTGGTGGAGGGTAAGGTGCCACACAGAGAAATCATAGTGTCTTAAATTCCAGACTAAGGAATTTAGAGTCTATTCAGCAGACAATGGCAAGCCATTGGAAGTTTTGGAAGCTAATTGAAGAATGGATTAGAGAGAAGCTGAAGACATTTGTGAGGCTACTTGAAGAGTCCAGGCAGGAGATACTAAAGGGAGAACCAGGGCAGTCACAGTATGAGGAACAGGACAGAACGTATATAGGCAATCTGCAAAGGAAATCAACACAGCTTGAAAACAGATCAGTTTGGGGAGCAAAGGAGAGAGAGATAGAAAAGCTGAAGGTGATTGGGCAGTGGTGGTATCATTAATGGAATCAGAAAAAATAAGAAAGAGAAGTGACTTGTAGAACAGTAAAATAATGTTTTATTTTAGCTGTGCTGAGTTTGAGGAATTTCAGATAGAAATGTTTAGTAGGCGTATGGATCTTTGGGAATAGAGTTTAGGATTTTGATTGTGATTGAAGGTGTAGACCTGTGAGACCTCCTAAAGAGGTGACAGTTGAAACCACGGATGCAGATGTGAATATCAAAGGAGAATATCGGCTGAAAGGCAGTGCCTTGGGGATTCCCCACATGCAGGGTGTGGGAAGGTGAAGATAAGCCTGGAGAGAGACTGGGGAGCATTGACAGGGAGGAGAGAAGAGGAGAGGAGAACAGAACTGTGTAAGATCAACTAAGCTGAGGCAGATGAGAGCCTTAGGAAGAGGGAGAGGTCAACAGGGCCAAATACTTTAGAGAGCACGAGGAGGATGAGAATGTAGAAAGCTGCGTGGAGCTTAGAAGAGGAGATCACTGGTGATGGGTAAAGAAACAACTTCAGTAAAAAACAGAGTCCTTCTTTGGAGATATTTGATAATGAAAAGTATAGAGATTGAGTGATTGATGGGGCGTTGGAAGGGGTGGAATCAAGAGTACCTATGAGTGGGCTAACCTCTGAAAAGAAGATGGACATATTCTATGAGAGGAGGGCAGGAAAATATACACTAAGAGAGAAATCGTCAGTGGGAAGGAGTAACTTTAAGGTAGCCCTTACCAGGACAGTGAACAAGAAATATGTTCATTCTCTGAAATTAAAAAATAATTATGTGTTATTGAAAAATCAAGTTAGTTTTTTTTTAAACTGTGTACATAAAACTAATCAAGGGAAGCTGAAGATAACCTTCCAAGTGACTATATTGTATTTATTTTTATATATTCAATGTCCAGCACAGGGCCTGCTATATATTCACGTGCAATAAATAGTTATTGGGGAATATATTATCGGGCTTCAGGACTGATAATTTTAGGAAAACGTCTTTGTGACCTGAAGCTCATTAATTGGCCTAAGTGTCCTTTCTGTGGGAGGACGGCACTTGAGGCCTTTTATGAGGGCATATTAGAGATCTTTTCTTCCTAGCAGTTTGAGATTGCTGGCATCTCTTCAAAGTGGCTAGGACATTTGCAACCCACAAAGCTCTAGGGGGAAATAAGACCCAACCAGAGCACAACTATGTTATGCTAGGTCATTATGTGTGCTATGAGGAGAGTGTCCTCAAGCAGAAAGAACTAGTGAACTTAGCAAAAAAGGATGTTTAATAACATTTATTCCTCCATTCTTGCTCACTCAAAATTCCACCTATTTACTGAGCACCTGCGATGTGCCAGGTACTATTCTAAGTGCTGGAGACAGAGCGTCTCCACTCATGGAGATTACATTGCTATGAACAAATAATAACCTTATATGATGTCAGGTAATGATTAGTGCTAGAAGGAAAAATAAAGCAGGTTAAAGAGATAAAAGTTAATTGGGGGGGATGAGTGGGACTACTATTTCATATAGAATGGCCTTGGAAGGTCTCTGAAGATAAAACACTAAACAGAGATCTGAAAGATCTGGAGGAAGCATGTTCCAGGTAGAGAGAACAGCCAATGCTAAGGCTATTCATTTTTGAGACAGGACTGAACTTGGCACATTTTTGGAAGACCAAAAAGGTCAGAGTTGTAGGAGTAAAAGGAGGAGATGGAGAGTGGCAGATATGATGTTGGACAGAGAGGCCAGATCAGGAGGGACCTTGAAGGCTTTTATTCTCAGTGTGATGGGAAATCATTGGATGGGTTTTGAGCAAGAAAGTAACATGTTAGGGATTACGTTTTTAGAGGATTGCTCTGACTATGTGGAAATAGATCATAAGAGGGCAAGACCTGAAGCAAGGAGACCAGTTAGAAAGCCGCTGCAGCAATCCAGGCACGAAAAGGTGGAGATCTGAACAAGGATGTTAATGGTGGTGATGAGGAAAGGTGGAAAGATTCTTGACGTATTTTTAATTTTTTAAATAGCAACTTTATTGAGATATAATTCACATAACATAAAATTTTGTTTAATTGTACCCATTGAAAGTATACAATTCAGTAATTTTAGAGATAGATATGACAGGACTCGATAATGGAGTTGATTCAAAGTGTGAAGGAAAGAGAAGCATCAAGGATGTCACTTGGATTAGGAATTAAGCAACTGGATGGACACCGATGACATTTGCTGAGATGCAGAAAACAGGGGAGAAGAAAAGTGCCTATGTCACCGGGCTAGGAGGTGACCTATAAGCACGTAGAAAAATGCCTAGTATGTTGTAAATGTAAAATATATTTTTGGTTATAATATTTCTTCTCTATTTTTGAACACAAAGAGCAAATCAAGGTCTGGTTACTGAAATCAGGATATAGAGTCAGAGAGTTTAAGCAGGAGACTGATTTACTGTTCAGAAGCCAACCTGTCGATCTAGGAAGTTTTATATTTCTACTTTCTGGGGCTAGAATGGTGTCTTAGTTACGGCAGAGGGTTAATTTCTCCTGGAAGCCAGGTAGCAAATTATCTTGCAGGATATTTTCTTTAGGAAGCCAGAGAGCAAATGATCATGTCGGATATTTTTAGAGGGCCATAGCATGGCTTCCGTTATTATCCTCTAATGGAAAAAGAATAAAAGTGTATATCAGATGGTGTATCCTTGTTGCCCAATAAATCATTAATATGTAAAATTTGGTGATCTCCACTGGGATTCCCCACCATTAATTCTACAAGCCTGACTTCGTGATGTGCCAATAGCTTTCGTGAATCGTGTGTATTTATACAGTAAATTTGTAAACAAACTGTAAGATTTATATATACATATACATCTATAAGACTTAGGCTTACTAGTAATAATTCACATTAAATACTAAAATTATGGATAAACCAATTGGAGAAAGGCCAACTAAGTTGAATGTGGAGAGGGAAATCCAGAGATAAAATTATTTAATGGCAAGTACTTGGTTTGGAATCTTGCTTTATCCTGAGCCTCGGGACTCATTTGTCTCAGTTATACTGCTGTGTAATCAACCACATTGATGCTTAGTGACTTAAGACAACTACTTACTACTACCTCTTCTAGTTTTGTGAGTCGAATGAGCTTGTCTGGGCAGACTTCACTTGGGGTATCTCGTGCAGTTGCTGTCCTAGAGCTGCCAAGGCTGAAGCCACATGAAGGCTCAACTGAGCTGAGTGTCCAAGATGGCTTCTTAATCACACGTCTGGCATTTCTGCGCTCCTTCAAGTGGTCTTTCTTTCTATCAAAGTAACTTAGACTTCTGACATGGCAGCTCAAGGCTCCAAGAGGCAGGAGGTGGAAATTTCCAGCCATCACAAAAGCCTGGTCTGAAACTGACACAATGTCATTTCCGTCATATTGGTTGAAGCAATCAGAAGTCAGCCCAGATTCCACGTGGTGGAGGAAGAGATTCCATCTTTAGATGGAGGTACGGCATGCATATAGAAGGATGGAAAGAATTGATGACAGCCATTTGGGAGATGAACTACATTTAATCAGCATGTAACCATTTTCTTAGGAATTGCCAGGCCCTTTACAAAAGACTCTTTTTAAAAAAATTAATCCTCTGATTAATTAGATCAGGAAATAAATCTAAACTAAATATCTGGTAACTAGCACTATACTAAGTCCATTCAATAGTTAGGAAATCAGAGATTTCCAGTTGTTTTGTATCTTTCAAAACTTATCCAACAACACAGAATAATTTTGACACAGAGATATTGTCAAATCTTTAGATGCTATTCCTCAAAAAGTTGATAAGCAGATTTGGAGTCTCCTGCAACTCTTTGTTGGTTTTCAGGATCAAGCTTTGATTTTATTTTAAAGCCTAGATCTATAGGCCAGTGGAAAGAGTAATTTCTGGAATCATCCTGGTCATATGTGATCAATGTGATCCATTCAATTTAACTATATGAAGATTTAGTAGATATGAACGATCATATGTGCCTTGGTCAATCACGTCCTATGTATCAGATCTAGAGTAGGGTTACACAAGAGTGGGAAATCAAACAAGGGGTACCAATTTGAGGTGGAACAAGTCCAGAATGGACCAGAAGTTGAAATGATATGTGAGAGGAATCAGCAAGAGTTGGCAGGTATAAAATCAGGAGCCAACCAGGAGTACTGCCAGGATTTTCTGGAAAAGTGAGAAGAGCAGGCAGCTTAAGCAGGACGAGAGCCAACATAAGAACTGAGCAGCACCCCAGGAGAAACTCCATCCCCACGGTAGCAACTAAGTAGCAATATAGAAGCAGATAAGTAAATTATTAATAAGCTGCTTTAAATAGTTAATAAGATAGAGGTAGGGTAAGGCTAAGAGTGCAGGAAGCAGCAATTGAAAAAATATACTCAGGAGTTGGACCGATAATTATTTAAGATGGGAAAATCTTTTAAACTCAGCTGCTCAACCCCTTCCAGGCATCCCTAAAGAAATTTCCCTCAGACTGGACAAGAGTCTGTAAAATCCATAACACCCATAGGTTAAGGAATTCCCCATTCTTGTTGTTATGAGGAGTTATTTCACTCCCCTCCTGTAATTACAGATTTTCAGTTAAGCCATGCAAAATGTTTCCAGAGTGTTTGGCATGTGGCATTCAATGAATGTTAGTTCCTTTCCTTCCTTTCTTTTAGTGGCAAGGTACGCAAAAGACCACTTAGAAAGAAGCAACTCCTGGCCCCATCTCATGAAGGTAGAGCTGATCTAGTTTTATAACAAATTGACTATTCTCAATTTGTTAGTGTCTCTCATGTAGCCACATACTACCCATCAATTTGAATAAAATTATAGTCATCACAGTTTTCTGAATTGTGCATGTAGATTCCAACGTAGGAACAAATTTGACATTCTTGAAGAAAAGTTGCTTACACAGTGTATAAAATAGTCTGCTCTAATTCAAGTTCTTTTGAAATTGAATTAAATTGGACCAACAGAAGTTAAGATCATCAAATGGAAAAGATTTGAGGGCCATACTGAGCTCTGTGATAAGGACTTGGCCAAATATTTTTAGAAACTGATTCCTTCATTTATTAAGAAATCTAAATAAAGATTTCTATATGAAGGTGAAATGACCTTAGAATGAACACTTTCATAAGAATCCAAGCTGTTACATCCTGTATTAGCCGAAACTCTCAGGAGCACACCCTGATATAGAGGGCCAATGACGAAAACCATAATTCAAGTGAAGAATGACAAAAGCAGACTTAATTTCCAGAACTGCTCAGTTAATCAAAAAGCCTGGAACTATTCCCAGGATGGGTTTTTTTTTTTTGCTTTTGAGTCTAGACAAAACCCCAAGATAACCTTTGTACAATTGATCTAATGCCAATGGGATGTGCGAAGGTAGTTAGAGATCTGTATTATCAAAGGGGTTTTACAGAAAATAAAGTGATTTGCAGAAGGAGACTAGGACAGAAAACGTGAACACAAATCATTTGTATGCGGTGGTTGGGAGGAGAGTCGGGGAGGGCAGGGAAGCATTCAAGGGAAAGAAGAAACAGTTCTACAATGTAGAGGAAGTTCATCAGACTTCAGCTTCCCCAGAGGAAAAGCATCATTTAATTATTGACTTGTACTTGGCACCAGATTTATTCTCCACACAAAGGCTTTAACTCAAATCTAGGAAAAACTCTAAGAGAGAGAAGGAGACATTTTATTTGAAGGTGGGTGCTGTGGATGAAATAGTAAATGAAAATATTTTTATTCTCACTGATGACTTGTAAGTGGAAGTTTCAAATCACACAGTGGCCAAAGGAAAAGATAAAACTAGATGAGAGCATGGTTTACCTCCCTGTGAAAAAGTATCCCTCAGTGATTACTTGGGGTTCATAGACAGCTTTGTGTTATATCAAAGTTCTTATAGTTGAGTCTAATTAGAGCACTCTTATCTTTCCAAGAATTTTTAATGACGAGAGTGTTTGGAACTCTGGAATTTCCTGAGAGGCTCAAATAAATCACATAAATAATTCTCATTGGCCATACATAATATGTTAGTGACGTAGTTCAAGTGCCTTCTGACTTTACCCACTCACTCTTTGAGATTTTACCTAGAAGTACATCTGTTCAATTTGGCCAACTACAGCTAGAAAATACTCTCTAAGAAGGTCAAGTAACACAATAGATACCAGTAGAAGGTAATTTTTCTCTCCCCTACCATCACTTTTTCTGCGATTAGCTGAAGATAGAGATTCCAAACATAGCCTCCTCGATACTCCAGCAATTCCACTTCTAGGTATATACCCAAGAGAAATATGGCCACCTTAAAGGTATACAAGATATGAACAAGAATGTTCATAGTAGTTTTTTTTGTAATAACCAAAAACTTAAACAAACCCAAATGTCCATCAACAGTAGAATATTACAAAACAATGAAAAAGAGCAAGCTATTGTTATATGCAACAACATGGATGAATCCCACAGACATGTTGAGTGAAAGAAGCTAGGCACAAAACAATAAAATTATGATTCCATTTATAAAAAGTTCAAGGACAAGTAAAACTAACTTACAGTCATTGAAGAATAATGGTATCTTTGGAGGATATTGAATGCAATGGGCACCAAGCAGCCTTCTGGGAGGCTGGAAATGCTTCATGCCTTGTCTGTGTGATAGTTCTATGGGTAAACACACGTAAAAAGTAATTAAGCCGTATACTTAAGATTTAAGCACTTTATTGTATGCATGTTATACCTCAGTTTTAAACAAATAAAGAAGCAAAAGGAACTCTTTCAGACCCTTAAGCCTATACTCAAGAGTTTTTATCTATTTAAGGAACCAACATATACTGGAGCAACAGAGGGCACTGAGGAAGCCATTGAGAGGCAAGGTCCCACTAGGGTGCTATAGACATTAGTCATGAATGCCGAAGAAAGCCAAGAGTCAAGTCAGTTGGGAGCAGTTTCATTCTCAAATAAATATGGTTTCACTGGGGGACACTTTTTGCTGGATAAAACTTTATTGAAAGCTGTGCCCTAAGAGTCTACAGTGCAACCAAATGGCTGGGAGAGCACTCTGGTTCATAATCCTTGTCTCCAATTCAATTTCAAAACCCAGCTTCTTGGCTGCTGTTTTGAAACCATGAGAAAAGGTCAGTTGGATCTCAGCAGTGGTCATGGAGAAATCGCAGCTTAACAACAAAACACTGAAAAAATGCTTGAGCATCTTGCAGAAACTTAGGAAGCCAATGCTTTTAGGGGAGAAGCCCCATCCCCTGAGGCCTGATGAGTGGATTGAAACACAGAGGAGTGTGGGGTTGGGGTCTGATTAACAACAATTTTGGTTGCATTCCTGATTCCTCCTTCCTGAAAAAGGAGTCTTGTACCAGCTATTTGTGGAGAGTGGGTAAACTTTTCAGTCAGAATTATTTGTAAGCTTCTAGAGAGTTTATGAATATTAATATGACATTGGGACAAAAAGTTGTGAATGTTATAATGTAGAATTTGGCAAGCAGTTATTTTAGTGTTTAGAATTAATTGATTCAATATCTACTTGTGTTGAACACCTACTAAGTCTCAGGCTCTGTGATATGAGGGTGTACAGGCAGCCTCTGACCTCCTGGAGCTTACAGAACTGCTCTAAGCCTGTTTCTTCATCTAAGATAGCAACCATCTCACATGGTGGTAGTGAGGATTAAACGAGGTCACGCACTTCGACATTTTTTTTACATTGTGTGGCAAATAGCAGGCCCTCATTTGACACGCAGTCACAGGTGTAAGCACAGACTTATGTAGGACAGGATGCTGTGAGAGGACATCAAAGGGGTACATCAGTCAACTTGAGGGCAGAACATCAGAGAAGGCCTCCTTGAGGAGGTGGATGCTAATATAAGACCTAAAAGAATCAGTAGGACGGGCCGGCCCGGTGGCGCAAGTGGTTAAGTGCGCGCACTCCGCCGCGGCGGCCCAGGGTTCGCCGGTTCGGATCCCTGGCGCGCACCGATGCACCGCTTGTCAGACCATGCTGTGACAGCATCCCATATAAAGTGGAGGAAGATGGGTGTGGATGTTAGCCCAGAGCCAGTCTTCCTCAGCAAAAAGAGGAGGATTGGCAGATGTTAGCTCAGGGTCCATCTTCCTCACACACAAAAAAAGAATGAGTAGGAGATAAAGCCAGGAGAGAGAGGAGAAGATTCCCTCCAGAGGGTTAGTGGTATAAGGGCACAGAGGTGAGAGACAACTGGCAGTAGTTCAATATAGCTGGAGAGTAGAGTTCCAGCTGCAGAGTGTTAAGAGATGAGGCTGGCTAGATGAAGTGTGCTGGTAAACCAGCTCTAGGAGTGTTGGCTGATTTCCATAGCATGAATATTCCCATCGTGGCTGATTTTGGCTGCCAACGGTTTAACAACCAGCACCCAAAATTTCTGGATTTTTAAAAATCAGCTCTGCAGCAGGTACAAGTGACCTCCAGCATACCCTGGTTGCTGGGTCAGAAGTTCGGATGGACTCCAGGGCCACAGGTAGCTACTGACATGCTTTCATCCGGAAACAGAGCATCAGGTCAGAGTTTTACAAAGATCACTCTGGCTTCAGTGAGGAGGGGAGAGGGCCATTCTGCAGGCAGGGAGGTGCAGTAATCCAGGCTGGAAATTATGGTAAGTTTAGTGGAAGTGGCAGTTGGGAAGCAGAAAAAAGTGGATTTAGAAGATACTAGAGCAACAGATGATTGATCAGATGTGGAGGCTTAGGAAGGGGGAGCTTCTAAGAAATAAATCTGGGATTGGGCTTGGGTGATGGGGTGGACTCTGGTATTACTCTCTAAGAGAGAAAACTTGGAAAGCAGGAAATGTTTGGGAAGAAGCAGACTCATTTATATGTTTGAACTTACTGAGTTTAGCTCCTCATCCAAGTGATGATCTCCAGGAGGCAGCTGGCTCTACATGTCTCAGCCCAGCAAGAGGTTTGGGAGGGAGGCTAAGATTTGAAAATCATCTGCCAAGAGATGGTAGTCCAAGCTATGTTAGTGCCTGAGATCACCAAGGGAGAACCTAGAACAGACCTGAAGGACACCGCTGTTTAAGGGATGGGGCCAAAGAAAAGGAGCATAAAGAGGAAGGGAGAGGGACTGGATTGTTGGGAGGAGAAACAGAAGAGGAATGTGCTGTGGAGCCAGAAGTGAGCCTTTCAAGGCAGGAGTAATTGGTGATGTTAAACACTAAGACAAACCAATAATGACAGAAAAGCAGCGATTGGATTCAACTAGGACGTTGTGAGCAGTGTCCTTGGTAAGGGTAGATTTAGTGAAGTCCAATTGCAGCCAGTTGGGTTATGAATGCAAGTGGGAAAGTAGAGGCAATAAGTGTAGGAGACTTTCAAAAAGGATGGCCGGTCAGGGAAGAAGAGAAGATGGGGTGGTGACTGGAGAGGGAAGTGGGAACTTGGAAGAGTATATTGCTTGTGCATTTGGCTTGTGTGTGAAAGGAGAGATATGTTTTAAAATGCTGAATAATTTAGCAAACACTTACATAATACTTGCTTTGGCTCAGGCACTGTTCTAAATGCTTTACACATATTCTCCCATTTAATCCTCGTAAAGGGGAGATAGTCTTATGAACATCGTTCTACTGAGGGAAAAACTTGGTTAACGCCACACAGCTGGTAAAGGGTGGAGTCAGGATTTGTCCCTAGGTTACCTATCCTGAGTCTGTGCAGTTATCCTTTACCCCTGGGTCCCTTGCTGTGTTCTGTGGACTCTGTGGATGGGAAGGAGTCATCTATGGAGAAGAAGAGTTTGAAGGTACAGGAGGGGGAGGAAAACTAGTAGAAGAAGATACCTTCAAAGGCTGGAGGGGAATGGGGTCAGGAGCACCATTGGAGGGTCAACCCTAGACAGGAAGGAATATTGAAATAGAAGGAAAAGAGGATAGAAATTAAGGGTATAGCTGCAGATAAATTTATAGATTTGGCGACAGGAAATAGAGGCTTTTTCAAGGGTGTGAAGGAGAAATGGTCTGGAAGCAGCAGTAGGGAGTAAGGAAGATCCTGAGCTAATCTTCAGACCCAAAAGTTTTATACAGGATGTGAGAAAAGAGCAGCTGTCACTTGAAATGGCTGCTCAGTGTCTCAGGGGAGAGCCAAGTTTCACTTAACGGCAAAGAGTGAAGGCTAGATGACGATGTAAGGGAACTTAATCATGGGATAAGATTAGGGGTGCTCAGAGGAAAGATCTGGAAGAGAGAGAGAAATGCGGGATTGGGATGAGAGGAAGGGAGAGGATAGGACACCAGGAACCAGTGGGGCTTACATCTTGAGTGGAGATCAAGGACGACAAGTGTATGTGTCAAGGATGACAAGACTACTGTGTATGGTGAGTTTCCCTGGCTGAGAGTACACTAAGAAGTCAGTCTCCTGGTTGGGTGAGGAGAGGTGAGGAGCGGAGAGGAGAAGAGAAGGGAGGAGGAAAAACGGGGAGATGGGGATGGTTCAGTAGTTAGGGCGTCCTGGAGGGGTGGCACTTCCAAATGAGTCAGCATTCTGGAAGGTGAAAAGAGCAGCCTCTGACACAAGTCACTGTGGTCTGGATCTACCTAGCAAGGTTCTTGGGACAGGCTTGTAGGAAGGCTTCTAATTTTATGTGTGTGTGTGTGTGCTGAGAAAAGTCCTATCTCGTGTTTTTGATATTAAGACTGGCAAGTCTTGTAACATTTGTACCAATAGTATATTTCCCTGAATGGGTGTTTTGGGTGGGCTGGCCATATCGCCTGTCAAAAGCGATGAGTATTCAAGCAGCCTGGGCAGCTAGCTGTTGACCACATCATTATGCTGTGCCCCCAAATATGTGTAGCACATCAGACAAAAGGAAAATTGCCTTCTTTTTAGAGAAATATTACAAACCAATAAGAAAAATGACAAAAAAAATCCCCAAAAGAGAATGGGCAAAAGACTCGAGTGAGCAATTCAGAGAAAGAAATATGAATGAGCAATAAACATTTGAAAAGATGCCAACCGTCACTTATCATTAATGAAATACTTTTCACTTATTATATCTGCAAAGATATATAAAAAATTAATTCTATAGAGCGTACAGTGTTATCTACTTCTAGTGGAATACCATATAACCATTAAAAGAATGAGGTAGAACTACATGTTCTGCAATGGAAAAATCTCAATATATTGTTAAAAGGAAAAAAAATCAAGGTTCAGAATAATATGTTTTATAAGATACTATTTTAAAAAAATTGGCTCTGTATATGCACATATGTGCTTGTAAATGGTCAGAAAATGTTTGGAAGACTATAGAAGAAAACATTATCATGTCTAACTCTGGAGAGTAGAATTCGGGGCTTAAGGGGATACAGACCATGGGGACGGATAGAGACTCTTTTTAAAAATATTTTTTGTTGTAGAAAATTTCAAACATACACAAGGTAGAAAGAACGAAACGATGACTCCCTCTCCATTTACCCATCACCTAGGTTCAACAACTATCAACATTACTTTATTATGCTACCCTTTTGTTCTATTTGAAAAAAAATTACCACTTGTACGTATTATTTTTATATTAAAAATAAATCTAACATAATGAAAGTGATTTGCCCACTGCCTCACAACCAGGGGCTTGTTAGCCCAAAGTTTAGCCCCCAGAAGCAGGAGAAGGATTCAGAAACTAGGAGTCTGTGGAGTATTAACTACTCTGCTCTTGAATTCTGTTAGCTTGCATAGCTAGGGGGACAGCTAACCTTATCCAGATACTATAAAATGATCCTGAATTTAAAAAGCAACATCAAAGGAAGACTGTCTGCTCTGTAAGGGGGAATTTAATATGTTCACCAACCCCCACTCACAAACCCCAGTTCATGTTTTATTAACGGACAACTTGATTCATCCTACAGCTTATTTTTATCTCTGTATTAAGATTTACTTTACTTCCCAGCAGATCCCAAAGCTAAGAAAACAGTGCCTTTCTCTTCAAATTGGTGTGTCATGGGTAGCCAGATAGCGGCTGCCAGATCTTACCCTTGGTCACAGCAGCCTGGTGGATGTCTCATGCCAGAGGTTCAGGGGAGCTTGGAAAACACATAGATTTCCAGGCCCCATTTGGGATAGAGTGCCGAATCCTGAGGACTGAAAATGAGGATACCTGCTCCCAGCATGCATCCATTCATTTACTCAAGAATCATTCATTCCACATGCCCTACTCTTGGCCAGGCTCTGTGCTAGAATTAGGACTATGAAGTTGAGCAGCACATGGCCCCTGACCTTCAGGAGCTTATCGAATCTGGAATGAAACTTGGAAGATTTGCTCTGCTTCCTTTGCCAGGATTGCTCTTTCCTATCTTATCTACCTATTCTTACTCATTAGCCAAGAGTTACCATCTCTGATAAACAACACTTAAAATTTAGTTTCCTCTGCTAGGAACGCCCTTCCTATCTTGTCTGTCTATACTTACTCATCCTGCAAATCCAGGTCACCAGTTCCTATCACTGTAGCTCTGCCTGACTCCTCAAATCCAAGCTAGTTACTTTGCTTATCAGATTGCATTATAGATTCTTACATGTTTGCATCCCTTTAGGGCAGAGCCTTTGATTCTCCAGTTCCTACACAGTGTGTGGCATATATTCGTTGAATTAATGCTTAAAGAAGTGTAACAGCATAAATTTCTTTGGGTTTTACGCCACTTAGGGTCTCATAAATGCCTTCAAAGATAATCTCCTTGGCCTATCATCCCCTCCACAGCTGCTACTCCTTTCTCTGTATTCTACCAAAGCACAAATCTTATCTGAGAGGGCCTAAGGCTCCAAATAACAAGAGCAGATGTATGTCTGGGGTCCCAGCCCTAAGCAGCTAAAATATATTGTTTGTCCCTTTGAAATAGACATTGGTGTTGATTTCAAAACCATTGCTTGATCCTTTCCACTTTAAATACTTTAAGTATGGGAAGAAATCGGAATTGACAAATGTTATCCCAGTATCAGTGTGCTGGTATGAAGTCTTGGAACATCATGAAGGTCACTGCAAGGCTTTTGTATGATCTCAGAACTCTAAAGAAAGACTAGCCAACATGTGCCAGGCGAGGAATCAGAATGAATAAGCTCTAGACCAAGAGTCAGGGAACCTAGCTTCTGCTTCCTCTCGAGGCTTTAGTTTCTTCATGTGCAGAAAAAAAAAACACCAGAATTTGGTGTCTGAGTGTTTTCAAGGGTCCCTCTTGGCTTCAAGCTCTATGAGTCCATAAACCAGGAAGCAAATATTTTCAGTAAATTGAAACAAAAAGCTAATTCTCTTATCTGATCTTATCTTCTCTCCTGTAAATAGCTGTTGGGACTCTGGGGAATAACAATATATATTACAAAGTATTCTTTTTTTCCATTACTAATCCTTTCTGTGAATTGAGACATTTATAGGTAACAAGCAGGAAAAAGTCCCTGTGGGAAATTGACTTCAAGAGAAAATTCCAATGTCCATTGTTTTTCTTGATTTCTTTTTGGCAAAGATATCTTAATTCTAGCTGCCAATGCATATTTTGAATTTAATCCAATGGTAGAGGAGATTTTGTCCTTATTTATAACCCCCCTGCTGACGGCTCTTACTATGGGTGGGAACCCAGGCTGTCTGGAGCCAGTCTTGGCACCTGAGCTTCTGGGATGTGACAGTCCCAAAGGCTCCCATGACCCTGCCTGCAGCAGGACCATTGTCAGTATCACTGTCTTCCTAGAAACAGGACTGCCACAGGACTTCTTTATAGCAGAGCTTGTTTAATTTTAGTTCAAATTTCTGTTTAACATCAATGATTCTGCTAAGAGAAATCAGGTCCTACTGGTTGATAAGTATCTTCTTAATACAGATTTACATCAAATACCAGAGTGAGAGAAGTAAGAAGTGGCCTCCACCCAAAGAAAATTAGAATAATAAGTACTAATAATTATCAAGTGCTGACTATATGCAGTCCTTATCTCATCTATTCCTCACACAACACTATGAGATAAGACTATTATCTGCCCCATTTTATAAATGAAGAAATTGAGGTTCAGAGGGGTTAGTATCTAGTCTAAGATTACTCAGTCCACCAAACTGGTATTCAGATCCAGCATATCTGACTCCATAGTCTGTGCATATAACCACAATGCTCTACTGCCTCTCAAGAACTGTATATGTATGCTATCAGAGCTGGGAGACAGTCCTGAGCAGAACTACTGATTTAAGGTTTTTAAATGGATTCCAAAATGTTAATAGAAGCTAATTGTCAGCATGTCTCCTGAGTTAGCCACGAGAAAAGTTTTGGATAATACAGAAAAGAAGTCTTTGCTAAATAAAGATAAGCTTAAGAAACATCCACTGGGTGTCCAGGATGCAATTAATCCGGGAGCAATTAATAAGTTGTATTAGTTAGGGTAAATGACTTCAGCTATTATAACAAATGCTCCCACATCCCAATGGCTCAGCACAACCAACATTTATTTCTCCCAGTGCAAGGTGGTTGGAGGTGGGCTCTGCTCCACGCGGTCATTCAAGGCAGGGTCAGGACTAGGGTGAGCTAAAGGTAAGAAGGGCACTCATCTCAGGTGCAAAATTTAAGGGAGTGTCAAAAAACTTAGTAATCAAGATAAATAATATTTTAATGCAATATTTTGGAAAAAAATGAAAACTAATGTGAAAATATTCATGATGAACATAGTCTCACAATTTTAAATTAAGATAGGATGGAACAGAGCTGGGATAAGGGTGAGGTGATTGAGTTGTACTGGCTAATTAAAGACAAATTTTAAAAATTCAGGTAGAAGTAGAAAGATTTTTACTCAGAAAATGTAGATTCATAGGTGTGAATAAAACAAAAGCATGCATTATTGCTCCCTCTCACCACACCTGGACTCTGATAAAGGGAAAAAAAGGGTCCTGGACCAGTGAGGGAGCAAATATTGCATTTTCTCATTATTCCAGGCAAGAGATGGAGCACAAGGGTGCAGAGACTGGAGTGAGCTTTGACAACATGGTATCCCAAGGAATTAGTTTGCTTACCCAGACAGGGAAGAACAGCTCTTTTCCTAGCAGGCTTCAGTGGGTAGCCGCCTTGGAAAAATAGCCCCAGACAGCTTTCTGTTTAAGGGACTAACTGAGGTAGTTATTATTTTCATGGAGAGCAGCCAGGCTGCCTGTGTACAAGATACCCAGGAACCATTTTAAATTATATCACTAAAAACCAGTCATTCTCTTACATTTTGAGTAATATTTATACCCAAATATAAACTCTTATACTACAGACCAGCTGCATCAACCTGCTTTTAATGCAAGACCAACTGACTTCAATTAATTTAAAGCATAGTCTGCTGGTCAGAGAGAGAAAGATTTGTTATCAAGTGGCAGATGCAGGCAGCGGGGAGAGTCCTGGGCACCCTACTAGGATACACTTCCATAGACAGGGCTTTCCTGACAATCCTGGCTGAAGTGGCACCCTTACCAGTTACTGCCACATGACCATATTTATTTTCTTCATGGCACTTCTCACACTCTGGCATTTTCTTATTTAGTCGATAACTTGTTTACTGTCTGCTCTCACGGCAAACCCACTACGTTGTGAGTACCAAATCAGGGACCTTGTCTTTCTTGTTTGCCCCAGGACCCTCAGCACACAGAACAGTGCCTGGCACACAGCAGGTGCTCAATAAATATTGGAATGAATAAGTCAGTAAGTTGGAGCCAATCTGTTGATTCTACCTGGACTACTTTTCTGTCACAAAATTCTTCCACAGTGATTAGCACATTAATATTCACTCAATACATGATAGCCGTAATTATTGTTATTGTGGGGGATTACAAATGGCCCTGGACCAGTGAATCAAAAGGAAGGATACTGACAGTACCACATTCAGTGCTTTGATCCAATAAGAGAAGCCCAACTTTAGATTATGCCATTATAAGAAGTTTTACATGTGTAACTCCATACCAATAAACCCTCATATTTTAAAACCACCACATTTTCTAGGACTTTCTATGATTCTTGGTGGATAATGGACATGAAAAGAGTTCTTAAAGACTCAACACTAATGGATAATTATACACACACACACACACGTGCACACACATACACACATATGCATACATATTTAGACTAGATAGATAGATGACAGATAGACATACTGATAGAGATATATAGGTATAACTATAAATAGATAGGTGTAAGTTTCCTGACACACATAATTCAACACATGACATTAGCACTCACTGCAGAGTGAATTTCTTGCCCATCAATTTCTACATCATCAAGCAGCATTTATCAACTAAATGGCTTGGAGTAATTTATGATCCAAGTTCAAATAACTGCCACGATCCAATATTATAATGACCTATATTAAAATCCTTGTATTTCATCAAACTGGGTACACTTTTAGATATTGGGTCATATTACTCTGTTCAGCAGCAATACTCATCAGATGATATGATCAATCTATGAGAATCCATAATAAATTCATATTGTATCAATTTAGAGTCAACACTACATTTTAACATTCTCCACATTTTAATATTTTAACATTACCTGCATTTTAACATCTCTGAAATCAAGATGTCTTATAATCAACATCTTATGACTAAGGTATTTCTTTTTATTTTCTTAAAAGCTGTTATTAAAGTCATGGTGTGTCTTCTCATCAATGGCAACTTAGAATCAAGAAAGTGTGGTATTTGTAAGGAACATGATAGACAGGTTTATAATCTTAACATACTAAGAACGCATACAAAATGATAATAAAAGCTGTCAGACCTTGAGAGGTAAATGGGCAAAGAACACGAACCTTCCATTCACATACGAAAAATGTAACTAGCCAGAAAATATAAACCACCTCACTAGTACTCAAATAAGTGCAAATTAAAACAAAAAGGAAACTACATTTCTGCCTTTCAGATTAGCAAAGAATAATTTTTTAAATAATCCAGTGCTAATTGAGTGAGATAGAATGGGCACTGTCATCAAATGTTGCTGGGTAAATTGGTACAAAATTTCTAGAAAGAAATTTGGCTGCACGTATTAAAATTCTTACAATGTTCACACTCTGTTTATTCTTCTAAGAATGTATGACAAGAGAACAATCAGAAATAAGTCAAAAATTTATTCATAAAGACAGCAAGTGGGAAAAAGTCAAGCTTCTAAATTTACATACTATATGTCAGTTATGTAAGGAATTCGGAGAGAAATGATTATAATAAAATATGCCAAGTTATTAATGAGTGATTTTATTCATGCTCCTCTACGCTTGTGTGTACTTCACAAGTAAATGTGCATTATTTTAATAACTGGAAAAAAATTTAAAAACTGAAAAGAAAGAAAACAATTTTAGGATATTCTGACAAAAACTGCTTACCAAAAAGTCTGTCTTTGTGTGAGACTTACACACCAAAAATTATGTATATGTGGGCTGTTATATATTTGTGCGACATGATGCACAAGATAAAATATTTCAAGTTTTGTTAGATCTAGAAGACTTAAAAATCTTGATCCTTGAATTTTAAATTTTGGGGCAAATTTTTTTAAAGCTTTTTATCATTTGACTCTTTTTTTAAACTCTGGCACCTCATTGGTTCAACTTACTCTCTTAAGCATTGTCTTCCTGGATGAGGAAGTATTCAATGTCTTCACTAAAGATGGTATTAGTCAGCTTTTTATTATCTCTTGCAAATAATAGTCGGATACAGTTCCAAACATGTAAATATTTATTTATCTAAAAATACAACAGAGAGTATACGCCACAAATTAACAGTTCTGTAAAAAGAACATTGCAAGATTTCCGTTTAATAGGACTCCTATGTCCAATTCAATACTGCCTCAGCATGGAACAGAGTCTCCCAGAGGTCTTTCATTGTTTCTTATTCTCCCTATGTCTCAGGGTCATCTCCAATCTTGAAATTTTATTTTTGCTTACGTCTTATCTGAAAAACAACAACAAAATGCAATATGACTTGATTTGTGCCTTTGATATCAGAAAGAAAACAACCAGTTAAAATTGATACTAAATTTATATACTATATTTCTTCCATATTTCAGTAACTTCCTTATTATATGCAATGCTTCATGTATTTATATTTTTGGTATTTTACTTAAGTATGCTGACATAAAATATAATTCAGGCCTTCAAGTATCTTGCAGGTTAGTTAGGGGAGGTGGGGTTTGTGGGGCAGATAATGTAATCAGCATTTATAATTTAAGGTGAAACTTATCCATTCTTTTATTCAACATAAGTTTATTGAGTGTGTGGCATTAGCCAGAGAGAGTTCTAGGCATTGGGATATAGTGAGGGACAAGACATAGCCTTTTCTCCCTGAATAGGAGGGTAATTAGACACTCAGAGAGCGTGGAAGAGAGGTGGGCTTCCATTAACTGTGTATCCCGAAATAATCTCAGTTTCTTTCCTCCTTACCCCACATTCTTACTCCCAAAATCCAGCCAAGTGGGCTTCTCATTCAGTAGATCTGGGGTGAGAACTGGAACTTGATTTGTTTTTTTTATTAAAGCTCTCCTTGATAATTCTGATACACAGTCAAGTTTGAGAACCACCATATGACTAAACAGCCACAATGATCTCTCGTGGAAGTAGGAGAAATTGTTGAAAGGCAACACAGCAATGTTTCTTTGAATCATCTTTCCTCACAACATCTTGCTGCTGTTAGAATTTTGGTTTAGAATATAAAATAATTAATGATATTGTCTCTAACTCTGTACGACTATATACATAGGACTCTCCTGTGCTTTTCCAGATGATTCTTTGCTTTTTAAATTATTGAATTAATATTCAACTGAAGTTATTTCTTTTGTTTTTATTTGAAATTATCTTCTTACAAAGATAATGCTGCAATCCAGTTTCTTATTGTTCATCTGGTTGGTACAAGCCTGTGACTCTTTCACAGTTTCACAAATGTGCCATCCTTTCTTGTATCTGGACCTTTGTACATCCTACTCCCTTTCCCATTCATTGGCTCTTCATATTTAGGTATCGAGCATGGAAAAACAGTCAATTTTTACACATACTAGGTCTCGAAAGATGTAACTTCCATGTATCCTGTGACAGAAAGCTATTGAGGATGGGTAAAACAAGAAAGAGGAAGAGAAGACTCAGGAAACAGCTAGCTAAGGAATAGTAGCCAAGGGAAGGAAGTTCCAGAATGATGCTGTACAGCGGATGCAGAAATTCAGAAGGGAGAGCTCTAGGGTGAAGAAGAAAAAAGAACTCTTGAAAAATAACGTAGACTAACATTTGGCCAATACGATGGAGTAATTAAATAGTCACATAGAAAATTCTGAAAATGAAAAAAGAAAGCAAATAGAAGGTTGTTGGTAAAGGAAAATGCAATTCTTGCATACTCTTTGGCTCAGCAGTAAATGATATTTACATCATCCTTGTAATAATCCACTGATTATTTCCTTTACCACAAATTGTCATATGACTTTCTTGGGATGCGCGGGGAGGGAAGCTGAGTGTATGAGCAATGGTGGTGTAAGAGCATAAATCCTCTACCAATGCAAAAAGTCAATAGAGAAGATGTAAATTTGATAAATAAGAAATAATATACATACCAGAAAGTAATATGGAAAAAAATGCCAGCAGAAATAGCAATAAGAATTCAAAGTTGTTGCCTAAGACAAGGATGGGTGGAGGATAGGTAATGTGTACAGGGGACTGTGTTGTTATTGTTTTCTCTAGGAAAGTCTTTTAAACTTTTAGAATATTTTTGTTATCATTGTTGTTTGAAAAGTACATATATTTATTTGGTTAAAAAAGCAAATCAACATGTATATATTAAGCAACTACCATGTGCCTGGTAACGTGCTTAACTCTGCCCACGATGTAACAGAAGATACAAAACATGGTTTCAATGCTCCAGGACCCTCGGTCACTTTGGAGGATATAAGTTTCTCCCTATGTATAAAAAGCGATTAAAGAAAAAGGTGTGACTAAATCTGAGAAAAAAAATGTGAAAAGTTTTGTATTCAAATTATATGCACCATAATGTTTGTAAATAATGTGTGTAAAATAAAAGCAGTATTGAATTTATAATTTTTTTCCTTATTCAAAGGACAATGAAAATGAATCACTCTGTTTTAACTCCTTCCTAAGGGTTTCCAAATTTGGAGGCCCCTCTGAACCCTCCTTGAAAGCAGGACTATATTGGACTGGCTAAACTCAACATTGCTACTGTAATGGCGGTTTTGCAGTCTTCAATCTCAGCTCCATTTACAGAGTTGAGAACAGAAAGTTCTTAACTGTTTACTTTGTACCAAGGACTTTGTTCTTATAAGATGAGCATTGGGGTCATGTTCCCTTTTTCCCATTAACTGTCTTAAAGGATGCTGCAGAGACAACTGAAGGAGGACAATCAAATAAGAAAATAAAAACAAAAGGGTCAGAAGAATAGAGGGCAAAAAAGAAAAGAAGAGAATACAAATATTGTGTCGGTCAGGACTTTGGGGACAATTTCTTGCCATTGTTGCATATTTTACTTGGACATCCTGTCACTTCCTCTGTGCCCTTTGAGACAGAAGCATTTGTCAGGAAGGTTAAACTCACGGAAGAGGTTGTTTATGTTGCATGTTCCTTGGCAAGACATTTATCTTCTGGTCCTCTGAAAAGTGTTAAGTTACAGCGGACAATTAAGTCTACTCAGGTTAGAAGGTGTCAAATGTATTTGAATTAAAAAAAAAAATGAAAAGAAATCTCTAGAGGGAAGATGTATCTCAGAGATCCACTGCTGCATACACTCTGAAAGTCTTTTTTTTCCCCAGACTAATAAATCCAACAGTCTCAAAGCCTGAGAACTATTTGCTTTTTTAGACTAGTGGATTTTAAAGGTTATACATGCTTATTAAATATATTTTGGAAAAAAGAGACAATATACAGAAGAAAGCAACCGTCAGGAAAATACTGCATTGGTTGAAAGAAGGACATGGAAAAGTCTTTGGAGTGAGGGCTGAGACTTTCATGGGACCTGCTTCAGGAAGAGCAGATGGTCACTAAACTGCCTAGGAAGCAGGAGAGTTCTGAGTAATTCAAGGCTGTGTGTTTGCTAAGTGGGGATTAGCACCCAGCCTCTTCTCTAAACAAATTTTAAGCAAATATGTAGAAAATAAACTTTTGTACGTGAGGCAAATAATTAGCCTACTCAGGTTCCCCACAGATCTTAGTCTGGCCCCGAGTTCAGGCCACAAACTTTTCTTGCTGTTACATTTAATTCCAAATGGTCCTTCTGCCATTGATTCTCCTCACTGCTGCCTGAGTGATCTTTCTGAAGCACAACTCTGATCATGTGATCTTTGCTCTAAGACTCTGAGGCTGCTCATGGCCTAGGGATAGATCTTAGAACGGATCTGGCTCCCCAGCCACTGGGAAGAGAGCAGGAGAGAAAAACCGCTTAAAAAGTGCAGGCTATGGAACCACTATCCCCAGTCATGAGCTCATGCCAGGGAATGAGGATGATGTGGAAGATGCTAGTCTTATATACCTAGCTGTTTCTCACTGCTGAATTTTTGCTCAGACTGTCTCTTCTTCCAGAATTCCAGAAGAATATCTGCTCGTCTTGTAAGTCTCAGCTCAAGGGTTATCCTTCATACTAAATCTTTCCTGACAAGTTCCTCACCTTCCATTATCTTTTTCTTTCTGTCTTCTCTCCCTCTCCAAATCCAGGCAGTTGTTGAGAGGTAGAAAAGCTTAGGTTTTTTTTTAGCATTAAATCAGGGTCCTATGGCAGTGTGAGAGTAGTTACTGTAATATCATCATCTTAAGGGAAGCTATAGACTCTGGTTACACTGAGGGCATTTGGCAGCTGCATGGTGCTCCATGCCTTATGCACATAAACATTGTTGGTAATTGCTCCCTACTGGACCCTGAGACTGCAATGTGTGGAGGACGGGGAACAAGCCCATCTTGTGAGCTAAACACAAGAGTTTGAATGTCTCCTTTGGGCAGAGGAATGCCCATTTATCTTTTCCTCTTCCTGAATCCCCTTCTTCATTTGGGTGCAATCAATCATGCTTTTGCTAGGAAAAACAAATTAAATGTCTTACAGTGAGTTTACCCTGCAATTGGAGTGAAGCTATAGGAAGAGTATTCTTGTCCAGGAAATCTCTTTGCCATTCAAAATGTGACCCAAGGACCCATCTAACCTGAAAGTGATTGATCTGAGGTTTGCAGCCAAAATAGTTATTTAAAAAATATTTTTGCTCAGCACACTTGAAGTACCTTTCCACCTGCTGCCATTGCTATTGTTTAATTAACAGTCTCCAGGTGTCAGGCCAGCAGACCTGGATCAATCAGCCTTTGTGATTGAAGGTGAATGCAGTTAATAATATAATTTTGAGATGCTTGAGTTTAATTCCACTAAACGTTCATTATCAAACTATGAGTTCTTTGAGGATTTACAGTCAAAGAAGATGGGTGGTGAATAAAGCCTCCATATGGTCCTTACTCACTCTGGGTTCCACCACCAGCTCTGCCTGTCCAGCCATACTTGCTTGTTATTAAACAAACAACCGTGCAACTTACATATAGATTTTGTCCTGTGACCCACAACTGAAAGGAGATGTTTACTCCCTGCTTGAGAGGTTGGTTGGTTGTTTTTGGTAGAAGTGATCAGACACTGAGATAGCATGGCCAAATGTTTTTTTTTTTTTCAGACTTTATTTTTTTAGAGCAGTTTTAGATTTACAATAATTAGGAGGAAGGTACAGAGACTTCTCATATACCCCCTACACCTACACATGCATAGCCTCTCCCGTTATCAATATCACTGACCAGAATGGTACATTTTTAACCTCAGATGAACCTACATTGACACATCATAATCATCCAAACTCCTAAGGGCTCACTCTTGGTGGTGTACCTTCAATGGATTTGAACAAATGTATAATGACATATATCCATCATTATAATATCATACAGAGTATTTTCACTGCCCTAAAAATCCTCTGTGCTCTGCCTATTCATCTCTCCTCCTGCCCACCCTGGCAACCACTGATCTTTTTATTGTCTCCATAATTTTGTCTTTTCCGGAATGTCATAGAGTTGAAATCATACAGTATGTAGACTATTCAGATTGGCTTCTTTCACTCAATAATATGCATTTAAGCTTCCTCCATGTCTTTTTATGACTTGATAGCTCATTTCTTTTTAATGCTGAATAATATTCCATTGTCTGGATCTACCACAGTTTATTTATCCAGTCACCTTCTTGGTGGTGATTGGATATCTTGGTTGCTTTCAAGTTTTGGCAATTGTGAATAAAGCTGCCATAAACATTCCTGTACAGGTTTTGTGTGGACATAAGTTGTCATCTCTTTTGGGTAAGTACAAAGCAGCACAATACCTGGATCATATGGTAGAATATACAGGCATACCTTGTTTTATGGCACTTTGCTTTACTGCACTTCACAGATACTGCATTTTTTACAAATTGAAGGTTCGTGGCAACTCTGTGTTGAGCAAATCTATCAGCGCATTTGCTCACTTCATGTTTCTGTGTCACACTTTGGTAATTCTTGCAATATTTTAAACTTTTTTATCATTATTACGTTTGTTATGGTGATCTGTGGTCTTTATTACTATATTACTATTGTAATTGTTTTGTGGTACCATGAACAGTGCCAATATAAGATGATGAACTTAATGGATAAATGTTATGTCTGTTCTGACTGTTCCACCAACCCCCATCTCTCTCCCTCTCCTTGGGCCTCCCTATCCCCTGAGGTAACACAATATTGAAATTAGGCCAATTCATAATCCTACAATGTCCTCTAAGTGTTCACATGAAAGGAGTTGCACATCTCTCATTTTAAATCAAAAGCTGGAAATGATTAAGCTTAGTGAGGAAGGCATGCTGAAAGCCAAGATAGGCTGAAAGCTAGGCCTCTTGGGCCAAACAGTTAGCTACCTTGTGAATGCAAAGGAAAAGTTCTTGGAGGAAATTAAAAGTGCTAACTCCAGTGAACATGTGAATGGTAATAAAGCAAAACAGACATTACTGATATGGACAAAGTTTTAGCCGTCTGAATAGAAAATCAAACCAGCCACAACATTAACTTTAGCTGAAGCCTAATCCAGAGCAAGGCCCTAACTCTCTTCAATTCTATGAAGGCTGAGAGAGGTGAGGAAGCTGCAGAAGAAAAATTTGAAGCTAGCAGAGGTTGGTTCATGAGGTTTAAGGAAAGAAGACATCACCATAACATAAAAGTGCAGGTGAAGCAGCAAGTGCTGATGTAGAAGCTGCAGCAAGTTATCCAGAAGATCTAGCTAAGATAATTCATGAAGGTGGCCACACTAAACAACAGATTTTCAATGTAGATGAAACAGCCTTATACTGGAAGAAGATGCCCTCTAGGACTTTCATAGCTGGAGAGGAGAAGTCAATGCCTAGCTTCAAAGCTTCACAGGGCAGGCTGACTCTTTTGTTCCAGGCTGATGCAGCTGGTGACTTTAAATTAAAGCCAATGCTCACTTACCATTCTGAAAAATCCTAGGGCCCTTAAGAATTATGCTAAATCTACTCTGCCTGTGCTCTATAAATGGAGCAACAAAGCCTAGATGACAGCACGTCTATTTATAACATGGCTTACTGAATATTTTAAGCCTACCGTTAAGACCTACGGCTCAGGAAAAAAGATTTCTTTCAAAATATTATGGCTCATTGACGATGCATCAGGTCACCCAAGAGCTTTGATGGAGATGTACAATGAGACTAAAGTTATTTTCATGCCTGCTAACACAACATCCATTCTGCAGCCCATGCATCAAGGAGTAATTTTGAGTTTCAGGTGTTATTATTTAAGAAATACATTTTCTTAAGGGTATACCATAGATAGTGATTCCTCTGATGGATCTGGGCAAAGTCAACTGAAAAACTTCTGGAAAGGATTCACTATTCTAGATGCCATTAAGAACATTTATGATTCATGGGAAGAGGTCAAAATATCAACATTAACAGGAGTTTGGAAGAAGTTGATTCCAACCCTCATGCATGACTTTGAGAGGTTTAAGACTTCAGTGGAGGAAGTAACTGCAGATGTGGTGGAAATAGCAAGAGAACTAGAATCAGAAGTGGAGCCTGAAGATGTGACTGAATTGCTGCAATCTCATGGCAAAACTTTAATGGATGAGGAGTTGCTTCTTATGCAAATAAAGCGGTTTCTTGAGATGCAATCTACTCCTGGTGAAGATGCTGTGAACACTGCTGAAATGACAACAAAGGATTTAGAATATCACATAAACTTAGCTCATAAAGCAGTGGCAGGGTTTGAGATGATTGACTCCAATTTTGAAAGAAGTTCTGTGGGTACAATGCTATCAAACAGCATTGCATACTACAGAGAAATCGTTTGTGAGTAGAAAACTCAATTGATGTGGGAAACTTCGTCATTGTTTTATTTTAAGAAATTGTGACAGCCACCCCAACCTTTAGCCACCACCACCCTGATCAGTCAGCAGCCATCAACTTACAGGCAAAATCCTCCATCAGCAAAAGATTACAACTCAGTGAAGGCTCAGATGATGGTCAGCAGTTTTTAGCAATAAAGTATTTTTTAGTTAAGGTGAGTGCATTGTTTTTTTTAGACATAGTGCTATTGCACACTTAATAGACTACAGTATAGTGTAAACATAACTTTTATATGCACTGGGAAACCAAAAAATTCATGTGACTTGCTTTATTGTGATATTTACTTTATTGTGGTGGTCTGGAACCGAACCCTCAATGTCTCTGAGGTATGCCAAGATATTTTCTTATAACGTCTTTGTCTGGTTATGATATTAGGGTAATGCTGGCTTCAAAGAATGAGTTAGGAAGTATTCTCTCTGCTTCTTTTTTCTGAAATTTGTTTTCCAGTTTTACTAAGATATAATTTACATACAGCATTGTATAAGTTTAAGGTGTACAGCATAATGACTTGACATACATATATTGTGAAATGGTTATTACCACGGTAAATTTAGCTAACATCCATCACCTCATATAGGTGCAAAATTTCATTTTCTTTGTGATGAGAACTTTTAGGATCTATTTTCTTCGCAACTTTCAAATATACCATAGAGCAGTGTTAACTATAGTCATGTTGTATATTACATCCTCAGTACTTATTTATCTTATAACTAGAAGTTTGCACTTTTTGACAACCTTCATCCAATACCCCCCTCCCCCACCGCTGGTAACCACATACCTGATCTCTTTCTCTATGAGTTTCATTTTTTTTTTTTTTAGATTCCACATATATATAATATCATACATTTTTCTTTCTCTGTCTGACTTATTTCACTCAGCATAATGCCCTCGGGGTCCATCCATGTTGTCACAAATGGCAAGATTTTCTTCTTTTTTATGGCTGAATAACATTCCATTGTATGTATGTATATACCACATTTTCTTTATCCATTCATCCCTTGATGGACACTTGGGTTGTTTCCATATCTTGACTATTGTAAATAATGCTGCAGTGAACATAGGGGTGTATACATCTTTTTGAGTTAGTATATTCATTTTCTTCAGATAAATAGCCAGAAGTAGAATTGTTGGATAATATGAGAGTTCTATTTTTAGTGTTTTGAGAAACCTCCATAATGTTTTCCATAGTGGCTGCACCAATTTACATTCCCAGCAAGAGTGCACAAGTGTTCCCTTTTCTCCACATCCTCAGCAACACCTATCTCTTGTCTTGGTGATGATAGCCATTCTAACAGATATGAGGTGATATCTCATTGTGGTTTTGATTTGAATTACTCTAATGATTAATGATGTTAAGCACCTTTTCATATACCCATTGGCTATTTGAATATCTTCTTTGGAAAAATATCTATTCAGTTCTTCTGCCCATTTTTTAATTGGATTTTTTTTTTCTATTGAGTTGTATTACTTCTTTCTATATTTTGTATATTAACCCCTTATTAGATATATGATTTGTAAATATTTTCTGCCATTTCATAGCTTTTCTTTTCATTTCGTTGATGATGTTTTTGCTGTGCATGAGCCTTCTAGTTTAATGTAATCCTACTTGTTTATTTTTGCTCTTGTTACTTGTGCTTTGGGTATCATATCCAAAAAAATAATTTCCAAGACCAATGTCAAGGAGCTTTTTTTCTTATGTTTTCTTCTAGAAGTTTTACAGTTTCAGGTCTTACATTTAAGTCTTCAATCCATTTCGAGTTAATTTTTGTGAATGGTGTAAGATAGAGGTCTGGTTTCATTCTTCCGCATGTGCTTATCCAGTTTTCCCAGCATCATTTATTGAAGATGCTACCCTTTCCCCATTGACTATTCTTAGCTCCATTGTCAAATATTAGTTGGCCATATATCAAAGGTTTATTTCTGGGCTCTTAATTCTGTTCCATTGACCTATGTGTCTGTTTTTATGCCAATACCATACTGTTTTGATTACTATAGTTTGAAATGAGGAAGTGTGATGTCTCCAGCATTATTCTTCTTTCTCAAGATTGCTTTGGCTATTTGTGATCTTTTGTGATTCTATACAAATTTTAGGATTGTTTTTCTATTTCTGTGAAAAATGCCATTGGAATTTTATAGGAATTGCATTGAATCTATAGATGGCTTTGGATAGTATGGACATTTTAACAATATTAATTTTTCCAATCCATGAGCATGGGATATCTTTCCATTTGTTTGTCTTCTTCATCAAAGTCTTGTAGTTTGCAGTGTACAGATCTTTCACCTCTTTGGTTAAATTTATTACTAAGTATTTTATTGTTTTTGGTGCTACTGTGAGTGGGATTGTTTTCTTTATTTCTTTTTCAGATGTCCTGTTGTTAATGTATAGAAACACAATTGATTTCTGTGTGTTGATTTTGTATCCTGCAACTTTTCTGAATTCCTTGATTATTTCTAACAGTTTTTGGGTGGAAACTTTAGGATTTTCTGTATATAAGATCATATCATCTGTAAACAAAAACAGTTTTACTTCTTCATTTCCAATTTTGATGCCTTTTCTTTTTCTTGCCTGATTGCTCTGGACAGGACTTCCAGTACTATGTTGAATAGAAGTAAGAATGGGCACCCTTGTATTGTTCCCGATCTTAGAGGAAAAGCTTTCCACCTTTCATTGTTGAGTATATGGGCTATGGGTTTGTCATATATGGCCTTTGTTGTGTAGAGGCGTGCTCCTTCTACACCCAATTTGTTGAGCATTTTTATCGTGAAAGGATGTTGTATTTTGTCAAATGCTTTTCTTGCATCTATGAGATGATCATATGATTTTAATTTTTCATTCTTTTTTTTTCTTGTGGTGAGAAATTTTAAGATTTACTCTCTTAGTAACTTTCAAATATGCAGTACAGTATTGTTAACTATAGCCATCATGCTGTACATTAAATCTCCATGATTTATTTATCTTATAACTGGAAGTTTATATCTTTTGACCTCCTTCACCCATTTTGCCCACCCCCCAACCTCCACATCTGGTAACCACCAATCTGCTCTCTGTATCTATGAATTTTGTTTTTTAATTCTACACATAAGTGATAGCATACAATATTTGTCTTTCTCTGACTTAGTTCGCTTAGCATAATGCCCTCAAAATCCATCCATGTTGTTGAAATGGTAGAATTTCCTTAATTTTTATGGCTAAATAATATTCCATTTTACATATATATATATATATATATAGTGTATGACTGTACTAGGGATAAATAGTTAACACATCTACATTTTACGGTATTAGAGTATTCTGAATCTGACTACAATCATGTGTTGCTTAACAATGGGGATACAGTCTGCGAAATGCATCGTTAGGCAATTTTGTCCTTGTGTGAACATCATAGAGTGTACTTACACAAACCTGGATGGTATAGCCTACTACACACGTATATGGTACTAATCTTATGGGACCACCATTGTATGGGCAGTTTGTCATTGACTGAAACATTGTTATGTGGTGCATGAGTGTATATACTTACCTTTACCAGTGTGTTGTATATTTTCATATGTTTCATGTTACAAATTAGCATCATTTTGTTTCAGCTTGAAGAACACCTTTCAGCATTTCTTGTAAGGTAGATTTAGTGGTGATGAATTTTCTCATTTTTTGTTTATTGGGGAATGTCTTTATTTCATCTTTATTTCTGAGGGACAACTTTGCTGGGCAGGGTATTCTTGGTTGGCAGTTTTTTTCTTTCAGCACTTTGAATATATCATCCGATTCTCTCCTGGCCTGTAAGGTCTTTGCTAAGAAGTCTGCTGATAGCCTTATGGGGGTTCCCTTGTATGAGATAATTTTTTGTCTCTTGCTGCTTAATAAATTCTGTCTTTGATTTTATACAGTTTTATTAAATGTTTCTTGGAGAAGATTGTTTGGGATTGAAATTTTGGCATGGTCTATTAGCTTCGTAAACTTGGATATCCAAATCTATCTCCAGGCTTAGGAAGTTCTCAGCCATTATTTCTTTAAATAAGCTTTCTGCAGTTTTCTCCCTCTCTTCTCCTTCTGGGACTCCAATTATGAATATATTATGTCTCTTGATGGTGTCTGGTAAGTCCTATAAGCTTTCTTCATTCCTTTTCTTTCTGTTTTCTTTTTGCTCCTTGAAATAATTTCAACTGATTTGTCTTATAGCTCACTGATTCTTTCTTCTGGTATTATTATTATGCATATGTTACACCTTTTGTACATGTCCCACAGTCCTTAGACATTCTTTCTGTTTTTTTTTTTTCAGTCTTTGTTCTCTTTGTTTTTCAATTTTCAAGGATTCTGTTGATATATCCTCTAGCTCAGAGATTCTTTCCTCAGCCGTGTCCTGTGTACTAATAAGCTCATCAAAGTCATTCTTTATTTCTGTTATAGTATAGTGTTTTTTATCTCTAGCATTTCTTTTTGGTTCTTTCTTAGGATTTCCACTTATCTGCTTACATTGCCTATCTGTTCTTGTCTGCTGTCTACTTTATCCATTAGAGCCCTTAGCATTTTAATCATAGTTGTTTTAAATTTCTGGTCTGATAATTCCAATATCCCTGCCATATCTGAGTCTGGTTCTAATGCTTTCTCTGGCTCTTTAAATTGTGCTTTTTGCCTTTTGGTATACCTTGTAATTTTTTCTTGATAGCTGGACATGACGTACCAGGTAAAAGGAACTGCTGTAAATAGGCCTTTAGCAATGTGGTGGTGAGGTGTGGGGAAGGGGAAGTGTTCTATAGTCCTATGATTAGGTCTCAGTCTTTTAGTGAGACTATGTCTCTGGATTGTGAACTTCACAGGTGTTTCTCAGTTTTTTTTCTCTCCCCCCTTGGGTGGAACAGGATGGCTAGAGTGGGCTGGGGTTGAGTATTTTCCTTCATCCACATGGAAGGCTAGAGCTGGCTGGAGTTGGATACTTCCTTTCTCATGTCAATTAGGCTCTGGTAATACTCCAGAAGGTTAGGCTCTGGCTAACTAGTTTCCCCTGAGGGCAAGCTATGTTAAGAAAAACAGAGTGTTTTGGCTTATTTCAAAATTGTTCCTTTTCCCATCTCCCTGCATGAAGCAGGAGAAGATTTTTACTACGGGAACCTGATTGAACTACTGAAGGTAATTCTTACAATATTGTGGGGTGAGGGGGATGACCCATGATTGGGTCCCTTTGGAGTTTTTAACTCTCAGAGTTGTCTGCACTGAGCCTCCAGCAATTCATCACTTACAGTTCAGATTTCCCTACCCTGGCACTGATTTCCCTGGTGGTTTCCACCGGTGAGTCTGATCTAGTAAGCCAGAGCTCCCTGTATTTTCTGTTCTGTCCCTCCAATCTTGGGGGCTGTGATTTGCCCTGCATTTTCTCCTCTTTTATGGACCCCAGAACAGTTGTTGATTTTTCAGTCTGTTCAGCTTTTAACTTGTTAGGGTGAAGTGGCAACTTCCAAGCTCCTTACATGCATAAATGGAAACCGGAACTCCCCTCAAATGGTTCTTTCTTTCTGCAGAGAAGTCCTCTGGACCTCACAGAATAAATTCTTACACTGGCAAAATTTCCTTTACCTCTTTTCCTACCACAGGCAAATTCATTTGGTCATCACTTACTGAACATTTTTACCAAAGAAATGGCAAATACATCTGGGTCTCTGTACCTTCTCTCTCCCTGACTCATACCCGTGGAAGACAGCACTAATGGATCACAGCACTCTTTTCCCCTGAGCCTTGGAATCCTCACCACAGAGCTCCCATTAATAACTACTAGTAGACTGTAGTTGACAAACAAATTAAAACCTTTGTGCTATCCATTGTCCTCTACCTGCCAAACACTGAGTATACAAAGATGAGAAATACACAATCTTTGCATTCATGGCCACTACACACTCGTGGGTGAAAGAAAGTCAAGTGTCTTACCCCATCCCACTCTACTGCACTTTCTGTTCTGGAGAAATCCATAATGTAGATAACTTGCACTTTTATGGTTAAAGGTTAAAAAGCTAAGACTATTTTAATTCTGAAATCTTACCTTCTGCTGAAAGATCTGGTATTGAAATGTGTGATTTAATTATAAAAATCTCATATTTTGTGTTTGTTTTTCTCATAATTCTGGTTTAATTACTCCTGGCCTAAAAATAGCAGAGCTGCATGCTTTGGTGGGAAAATATTTAGATTTCCTCTTTGTGGCCAGTAAAATAGCCTCCCCACCCTTAATGGGATTTTCTTTTTCTCACTGACAAGGTAGCCACAAAATTTCCTTCCTCAAAATCCTCAGCTAGCGTGATTTGGTACTCACAGCTGGCAAGTGAAAAGGGAATTGCCCACTCCTTTGCCCTGCAGTCCTAGGAGTAAGTCAGCTGGCCTCAGCTCTGAGATTTCGTAGGCGTGGAAGGACCCTCAGCTTCTTCCTCTCAAAGCTCCTCCTCTTTTTCCTCACAATTGCTTTGATCAGGTGACTGAGTTTCCCAGTCAACAATTAGAGATGAAGCTTCAAAAGTAAGTGCTCCAGAACAAATCTTTTATTTTTTCTCTGAGGTGTAAATGATTAAAGACAAGTTTGTAACCAGAGCAATGAGGAAGCTGGTGAAAGCTGGCCAGCGAGGGGACGGGGAATTGGGGCTTTCCCAACAAGAAGATTCTGAGATATACGATTGGGGGGGAGGACTTACAGTGGCTTCCTCACAATTTTAACAGTCTTGCCTTTCACTAACGCTGAGACAAGGTACTTTGCAGATGCCTTGGATATCTTTCAAACAACTCCACCACTGAGATTCTTTAGCCCCTTGTGTCCATTGCACATGGGTTGGTCTTTTCTGCTCGGGAAAGGCGGTGGGTTCCTGGATGCTCTTGATAAATCAGAGAAGAACAGAACCCAGAGGATTCAGCTGCTTCCACCCCTGCTAAGAAAGACCACTCCTGTGTTTCAGCATCTGGTTTCATTTTGTGCTTTCTGAGAAAACTGCATGTATAGGAGAGGAAAATATTCTGATACATTTCTTCTGAAATAGAGCATTGTGTGGAATGGTTGATAGTATAAGGGCTTTCTGTGTAATTCTTGGCTACCGTGGGCTGAGGACTCAGGGCATTAGACACCTCGTTGAGTTTATGACATTGCAGTTTCTCTCATGCTCTGAGATGCAAGGAAAGCTGACTGCTTTTCTACAAGACATTGATGAAAGAAATTGAAGAAGATACAAATAAATGGACAGGTATCCCATGTTCATGGATTGGAAGAATTAATATTGTTAAAATGTCAATACTACCAAAAGCCATTTATAGATTCAATGCAACCCCTGTCAAGATTCCAATGGCGTTTTTTACAGAAGTAGAAAAAACACTCCTAAAATTTATATGGAACCACAAGAGACCCTGAATAGACAAAGAAATTCTGAGAAAGGGAAACAAAGCAGGAGGCATCACACTTTCTGATTTCATGCTATACTATAAAGCTGTATCATCCAAACAGTATGGTACTGGCATAAAAACAAATAGACCAATGGAACAGAATTGAAAGCCCAGAAATAAACTGACACATATACAGCCAATTAATATTTGACAAGGGAGCCAAGAATACCCAATGGATAAAAGACAGTCTTTTCAATAAATGGTGCTCGGATAATTGGATATTCACATGTAAAAGAATGAAACTGGACTCATATCTTAACACCACTCACAAAAACTAACTCAAAATAGATTAAAGACTTAAATGTAAGACTTGAAGCTATGAAAATCCTAGAAGAAAACGTAGGAATAAAGCTCCTTGACATGGGTCTTAATGATTTTTTGGATATGACACCTAAAGCACAAGTAACAAAATCAAAAATAAACAAGTGGGACTATATCAAACTAAAAAGCTTCTGCACAGCAAAAGAAACCATCAACAAAGTGAAAAGGAAACCTATGGAATGGGAAAAAATATTTGCAAAACATATATCTGATAAGGGGTTAAAATCCAAAATACGTAAAGAACTCATACAACTCAATAACAAAAAACCAAATAACCCCATTAAAAATAGGCAAAGGACCTGAATAGACATTTCTCCTAAGAAGATATACAAAAGGCCAATAAGTACATGAAAAGGTGCTCAACATCACCAGTCATTAGAGAAATGCAAATTAAAACCACAATGCGATATCACCTTATGCCTGTTAAAATGGCCATCATCAAAAAGACAAGAGATAACAAATGTTGGCATGGATGTGGAGAAAAGGGAACACTTGTACACTGTTAGTGGGATTGTAAATTGGTACAACCACTGTGGAAAACAGTATGGAGGATCCTCAAAAAATAGAACTACCATATGATTCAGCAATTCCACTTTGGGGCATATATCCAAAGGAAACAAAAACAGTAACTTGAAAAGATATCTGCACCTCCATGTTCATAGCAGCATTATTCCCAATAGCCAAGATGTGGAAACAACCTAAGACATGGAAATGACAGATGAATGGATAAAGATGTTGTGGTGTATTTATACAATGGAATATTATTCAGCCATAAAAAAACAAGGAAATCCTATGTTTGTGACAACATGGACGGACCATGAAGGCAATATGCTAAGTGAAATAAGTCAGACAGAGAAAGACAAATACTGTATGATCTCACTTATATGTGGCGGAATCTAAAAAAAAACCAAACCAAACAAACTTATAGAAAAGGACAGACTTGTGGTTACCAGAGGCGGAGGGTGAGGGGAGGGGGAATTGGAGGAAGGTGGTCAAAATGTACAAACTTCCAGTTATAAGATAAACAAGTGCTAGGGATGTAACGTACAACATGATTACTATAGCTAACATTGCTGTATGATATATAGGAAAGTTAAGAGAGTAAATCCTAAGAGTTCTCACCAAAGGATAAAATTCTTTTTTCTTTTCTTTTTATTGTATCTATATGGTAAGATGGATGTTAGTTGAAACTATTGTGGTAATCATTTCACAATATGTGTAAATCAAGCCATCATGCTGTGTGCCTTAAATTACACAGTGATGTATGTCAATTATTTCTCAATAAAACTGGAAAAAAGTTGTAAATTGTAACATATTTGCCAAAGCACAAAAATTAATATTTTCAGTATATTTCTACTTATGTCACCATATCCTATTTCCCTCTTCCTTTTATGTAAGTTAACATATAATTTATATACAATAAAATAAATCAATCTCAAAAAATAAAAGCTGACTGCTTCTCTAATTACTTCCTTATGCCCTCCACACCTCTTGAAGGAGTAAGGAGCCAAACTCATTTCAGAGTGTCTATTCACTATTTGATTAGAATGTGTGTTACATGTATTTTACTTGGTGAACCTAGCGTTGTAGTTAATAGTGGTGTTGGAAAAATATGGATTCAACACAGGCTCTGTAATTTTCTAACTGGATGACCCTCATCAAGTTCCACGGCCTCTCTGAATCACAATGTCGTGTCTGTACAGTGAGGATATCAATTCCTAACTCTCCAGGTGGTTAAAAATAGTGTGAAAATATGTATATTCAGTATACATACATGATAGTATTATTATATTGACATGTTCTAATTTTTAAAACAGTACAGCCAAACTGTGAGCAAATTGCTGCTATCATGATAAGAACAACAACAATAATAACATTTATAGGGCATCACATTGTGCCAAACACTTTACATACATTTTCTTATTTGAGGCTTGCCAAACTGGTGAGCTTGGCAGAGGGGGTATTTTTAAATATACACTTTAGAAATTGGAGATTGAGAATCAGAGAGGCAAATTTAAAGTCACATAGTTGGTCAGCTAGGTATTGTGTATCCCGTTATTGAAAAGAGGATACTGACATTCAAAGATAAGCGACTTGCTGAAAGGAGGAAAGCTAGTAAATAGAAATGAAAACTGGAACCCAATAGAGATGATATCAGTTTGAATTGATATCAAATCCCCACTCTTTTTATAATAGCTAGTTAATTTTAATTCTCAAGAAATTTTCTGCCTCATATATCACTTCCTGAGAGAGATATGTTAGTGTAAACTATAGTACCAGTTCAAACTGTCCCCATCTTATCAACAGAAGGTTAAAGTTATTTTTTCTGGGGAAAGACAAAACTGCAAGTCATGTAGCCAGAGCATGAACAGAGGAGAAAATCTTGACCTGAAATAACACCCAGAACCAAAGATTCTCCCTACCATGGAACCAAAGGACCAGGACAGGACCAGAATTGGAAAGTCAGACTCTCATCAGAAGTGAGGGGTCCATTGTGTAGAAAGATCCAGCATTAAAGCCCCTTCCACACCTTACTATAAATGTTTAAAGCCCTCCAATCAAAACCTGCCTCACCAAGGCTTCCACATACCAGCCCGTTCCCCTAACCTCTTAAATTTTGCCCCAAGCCCTGGATCAGGGAGACAGATTTGAGAGCCTTGCCTCCTGTCTCCTTGATGGTCAACCTCACAATAAAGACTTTTCTTGTCTCAGAAGCTGGTGCTGTAATTATTGGGTTTTTGTACGCATCCCCCTGGGAATGCTGGGAACCCCCTTTTGTGCAGTAACTTTAGTATTTCCAACTACCAGTTGTAATTTCTTAACTATTGTTCATTTTCTCAGCATTATAGAACATCCCTCTTAAACTCTTATGATGTTTTTATTTGTTTTTATTTGAAAGTGTATTTTGATCTTAAAATTTCTATCCTGGTTTTCTTTTGGTTCATATTTGCCTTTCCTTTCTTTATTTTCAACTCTCTTTATACTTTTCTTGTAAATGTGTGACTCTCGTAGACTACTTACTCCTGGTCTTGGTTTTGCAAACACAAACCGAGACTCTCCTCTTTTGATCACTAAGTTTATCCATATATTCTCATTGTGATCTCTCTTATATTAAAACTTATTTCTGCCAACTTATTTCACGTCTTCCAGTTACCTTGTTTTCCTTAAAAACAATCCTTTTCAGCCTCTGTTTGGGTAGGTTAAATTTTATTCCAGCTATTTAAAAGTTATATATTCTATTTTTGTTTTTTGTATGGTTATCTTACACATACCCATTTTTTTCTATCAAATTACTACCCTTAATATTTCCCTCCTATACAAGCAGACAAGCATCTCAACACATTTTTATCTCCTTTTTTTTTTTAAAATTCCTTTTTGTCCTCTATCACTAGCCCTTGCTTGTTATAATTTAGTTCTGGGTTGATATAAATGTTCTTGAGAATTGGAATTGTTTGTTTTTGTTTTTTGGGTTCTGTTTTTTTTTTTGAGAGAGAGCAATAAATTTTACTAAGTTTGTTAGCTCCACTTTTTATACATATGGTGGCTTTAAAACATGTCTGCAAATTCTTTGCACTCCTCCCACAAGTGGGGGATGTAATTCTTCTCTCCTTGCACATGGACCCATTAATGACTTATTCCTTTTTTTATAACAGCCTTACTGAGATAAAATTAACATGCAATAAACTGAACACTTTTGAAGTATACATTAAGTTTTGACGTATGTACCCACCCATGAAATCAAGATGAGAAACAAATCTATCTCCCCAAAAGTTTCCTTATGCCCCTTGAAATCCCTTTCCCCCACCTCTCCTGCACCCCTCCCCCACCCTCCATGTCTCCAGGCAACCACTGCTCTGCTTTCTGTCTCTAAAACTAGTTTTCACTTTCTAGAATTGTATATAAAAGGAATCATACAGTATGTACTGTATCGACTGGCTTCTTTCACTTCGCATAGTTATTTTGAGATTCATACATATTGTTGTGTGTATCAATAGCTCATTCTTTCTTACTATTGAATAGTATCCCATCGTATGGATATACCACAATTTGTTTATCCCTTCATCTTTTGATGGACATTTGGGTTGTTTCCAGATCTTGGTCATTACAAATAAAGCTGCTTCAAATATTTGTGTATAAATCTTTGTATGGACATATGCTTTCATTTCTCTTGCTAAAAATAGCTGAGAGTAGAATGGCTGGATTATAAGATAAGTATATGTTTAACTTTTTAAGAAACTGTGAGACTGTTTTTCAAAGTGTTTGTAGCATTTTAAATTCCTATTAGCAGTGTATGAAAATTCTAGTTGCTCCCTATCCTCTCCAAAATTTAATATAGTTAGGCTATTTCTGCATACAAGTCCTGTATCAGATATATGATTTGAAATATTTTCTCCCAGTCTGTAGCATGTCTTTTCTTTTTCTTAACAGTTATCTTTCAAAGAGCAAAAGTTTGATTTTGATGCAGTCCAATTTATCAATTTTTTCCTTTTATGTGCTTTGGTATTACATGGGAGAAATCTTTGTCTAACCCAAATTTGTAAAGACTTCCGTCTATGCTTTCTTCCAGAAGTTTTATAGCTTTTGTTCTTACGTTTATATCTATGATCCATTTTGAGTTAAATTTTTTACATAGAACAAGGTATGTAGCAACATTCCTCCCTTCCTCCCTCCATCGCCTTTTCTCTCCCCCTCCCTCCCTTTCTTTCTCTTTTTTCCCTCCTTTCCTTCTTTCTCTCTCTCTCTTTCTTTTTTGGCATATGACTGTACAATTGTTCCACCTCATTTATTGAAAGGTTATCATTTCTCCACTGAATTGCCTTTGCACCAGTGCACCATTGTCAAAAATTAGTTGTCCATATAGGTGTCAATCTATTTCTGGAGTCTCTATCCTGTTTCATTTATTTGTTTGTCTATCTTTTTTTTTTTTTTTTTTTTTAAGATTTTATTTATTTTATTTTTTCCCCCCAAAGCCCCAGTGGATAGTTGTGTGTCGTAGCTGCACATCCTTCTAGTTGCTGTATGTGGGACTCGGCCTCAGGATGAACGGAGAAGTGGTGCCTCGATGCGCACCCGGGATCCGAACCCGGGCTGCCAGCATCGCAGCGCGCGCACTTAACCGCCAAGCCACAGGGCCGGCCCTTTGTTTGTCTATCTTTAATGAATACTACACTGTCTCGATTATTGTAGCTTTCTGATAAGTCTTGAAAGGAGGTAGTGTTAGTCCTCTAACTTTATTCCCCCTTGCGAAGTCATTTTGGCTATTCTAGGTCCTTTGCATTCCTATATGAATTTTAGAATCAGCTTATCAGTTTCTAAAAAAGAAAAAGCCTGCTGAGATTTTGGTTGAAATTGTTTTAAATCTCTAAATCACTCTGGGAAAACTGACATCTTAACAATATTGAGTCTGCTGACCAATAGGTGTAGTATATCTCACTATTTACTTAGGTCTCCTTTATAATTTCTCAGTAATGTTTTATAGTTTTTAGTGTACAGGTCATGCATAGCTACCTAAGTCTAATATTTTTTGATGTTATTGTAAAGAGTATAGTTTGTTATATTTTAATTTCCAATTGTTCATATCTAATATATAGAGACAGAATTGATTTTTGTATGTTAATCTTGTATCTTGCAACCTTGCAAAATCCACTTGTTAGTTCTACTTTTGGATATTACACAAGATTTTCTACATAGACAATCATGTCATTTGTGGATAAAGACAATTTCACTACTTCCTTTCCAATCTAGATGCCTTTCCCCTACGTCTTATTGCCTGATTTAGTGTATAGGGCCTCCAATACAATGTAGAATAGAAATGGTGAGAGTGGACATCTTAGCTTTTTCCTGATCTTGGGAGGAAAGTCTTTCACCATTAAGTCTGATGCTAGCTGTAGGCTTTTTGAATATGATCTTTATCAAGTTAACAAAGTTTCCTTCACTTCTTAGTTTGCTGAGAGTTTCTGATCAGGAATGGATGCTAGATTTTATCAAATGATTTTCCTGTGTCTATTGAGATTTTCATATGGACTTTCATCTTTAGTTTTTTAATGTAGTTAATTACAATGATTAATCTGTAATTCAACTTTGCATTCCCAGGATAAACCACACTTGTCACAATGTATTATCCTCTTAATACATTGTTGCTTTGATTTGCTAAAATTTGATTAGAGTTTTTTGATCTGTGTTCATGAGAGATATTGGTCTATAGTTTTCTTTTTTTGTAGTGTATATTTTTTTCTAGTTTTACTATCAGAGTAATGCCAGACTCATAGAATAAATTGGAAACTATTCCCTTCTCTTCAACTTTCTGGAAGAGTTTCTGTAGAATTGGTATCATTTCTTCTTTAAATGCTTAATAGATTGAACTAGTGAAGCCAACAAGCTAATATAGGGATATTCACTTTATCTTTTTCTTCTTCAATGAGCTTTGGTAGTTTGTGTCTTTCAAGAAATTTGTACATTCCATTTAAGTTGTCAAGCGTATTGGCATAAAGTTGTTTATAATATTCCCTTATTGTCCTTTTAATACCTGTAGGATCTACAGTGCTGTTAACTCTGTCATTCCCGATACTGGTAATTTGTATCTTCTCTCTCTTTTTTTATTTGTCAGTCTTGCGGGAGGTTTTTCAATTTTATTGCTTTTTCTTGAAAAACCAGCTTTTGATTTCTGTTTTTCTATTTTCTATTTCATTGATTTCCAATCTGACCTTTATATTTTGTCAACATTTTTCTAGTTTCTTATGGTAAAAGATGAGGTTTTTGAGACCTTTCTTTTTTTTTTAGGTATTTAGTATTATAGATTCTGTAAATACTGTGTTTATAGCATCCCACAAAATTTTATGTTGTGTTTTAAATTTCATTCCATTCAAAAGACTTTCTAATTTCCTCATTAGTTTCTTCTTTGACCCATTAGGTTACATAGAATTGTGTTATTTACTTTCCAAACATTTGGAAATTTTCCAGAGATCTTACTTTTATTGATTTCTAATTTAATTTCACTGTGATTAAAGAGAATAGTTTGTATGACCTGAATCTTTTTAAATTTATTGGGATTTGTTTAATGGTCCAGATATAGTATACATTGGTAAATCTTTCATGTATTCTTGAAAAGAATCTATATTCAGCCGTTTTTGGGTGAAGTGCTGTTCAGGTCTTCTATATCCTTACTGTCTTTTTATTGGCTCTGTCAGTTATTGGGAAAGGACTATTAAAATATCTGACTATAATTGTGGATATATATTTCTCCTTATGGTTCTATCAGCTTTTGCTTCAAGTATTTTGAAACTCTGTTATTATATGCATAAATGTTTAGGAATGTTATGTCCTCTTTATGAATGAACCCTTTATTTTTATGAAATTACCTTCATTCCTTGTAATATTTCCTCTGAAATCTACTTTGTCTGATTTAGTATAGCTGCTCTGGCTTTGTTTCAGTTTCTGTTAACTCAGCATCTTTTTTCTATCCTTTTACTTTTAACTTATTTTTGTCTTTATATTTAAAACGGGTTTCATGGCAGCAGATAGTTGGGTCTCGCTTTTTTATGTTCCACGGTAATTATTTCTCTTTTTAAGGTAATTTTATACTTACAGAACAATTGTAAGAATAATACAGAGAGTTTTCATATACTCGTCACCAATTTCCCTTTTGTTAACGTCTTAAATAATCATAGATCATTTACCGAAATTAAGAAATTGACTTTGATCTGTGGGTTTCATGTTTTAATCAAAATTTTAAAAATTTCAGCCATTATTTCCTCAAATATTTTTTCCATTGCACCCTTCTGTCCCCTCTCCTAAATGAGAGGTATTCCGCTTACATGTACGTTAGGATGCTCGAAGTCATCCTTACTTCTCACTGGTGTTTCATTCATATTTTTTAGTTTTTTCACCCTCTCTGCTTCATTTTGGAAAGCTTCTACATCTTCAATTTCACTATATTTTTCTTCTGCAGTGTCTAATCTGTCATTAGTTACATTCAGTGCATTTTGCATCTAACACGTAATTTTTATCTCTTTAAAGTTCTTTTT
Source organism: Ceratotherium simum simum (assembly GCF_057802395.1). NCBI lineage: Eukaryota > Metazoa > Chordata > Mammalia > Perissodactyla > Rhinocerotidae > Ceratotherium > Ceratotherium simum. The sequence continues at coordinate 64,804,700 of NC_141901.1, read as the reverse complement.
TTTAATGTATTTTCCACGTGTCCACTTAACATGTTCCATTTTCCCTAGCTTTTTAAACATATGGAACACAGTTATAATAATTTTCTTAACATTTATTAGAGGGGACTGGAGCAGCATTTATCCTAGAGTAATTAGTCCCCACTACCAAGGCAAGATGCTTCTGAGTTTTTAATCTAATGTTCTATGAATTATCAAAATTTCCTGCCTGGGAACAGGCACTCTTCCCAGGCTTGTGCAACCTCTGGTTACTATTTTGTGTAATCTTTTCAGGTGGTTCTTTTCTTGGCCTCAGGTAGTTTTCTTATACACATGCACTGATCAGCACTGTGCTGAATACTCAAGAGCGTCCCTCTTCAGATCTCTGGGTTCTTCCTCTGGATGAAACTTTCTTGTCTCCAGTACTCTGCCCTAGAAACTCTAACCACCTTGGTCTCCTGGACTCTCTGCTCTGTCTCAGGGAATTTGCTGAGCTCTGCTTGGGTTGCCTCTCCCTGTGTCAAGGTCTGAAAACTCTCTCAAATCAGTAGTTGGGGGCAATCATAGGGTTTACCTTGTTTGTTTTCCATTTTTCAAGGGTTACTATCACTCATTGTCTGATTCCAATTTCTTGAAAACCATTGTTTCCTATACTTTCTCCAGTTTTTTGTTTCAGACAAGAGAGTAAGTCTGGTCCTTGTTACTCCATCTTTGTTGGAAGGAGAAGTCCCTGTGACTCAATCTTCCTTGGTAAATACTTATCCCTCTAACAAATAGAATGCAGTAGAGATAAGACTCCTGAGGGACAATCCTCCATGAGTCTCTTGCATTTCATCACATTTTCCAAGCAGAGACATTGACCATATGTTTTTCCAAGCTAATTTTTGAAGAATATTTTTATAATGAACTGAATTAGAAAATAGAATAATATCTCCCTTTGGAGCAAAGGGCACGTTTTGCTTAAAGTCCTGGAAAATAGAGATAAAGTCTTTCCACAGTAAAGGATAAGCATGCTTACTGTCTAGTAAAATATGTATGGGTTTCCTAAGTTCGATGATCCTCTCCTGTAATGCAACCCAGTATGTGAGAAGTTGTCACTTGACCCTCTTTGCATCACCTTTTGGGAACTGGAGGTCAACATATCGGTGGAAGAATATGCTTAGTCTCTGTCTACTGCTATTGCTGCAAGTAATAAATTATCCTTTGTCTCTGATCTAGGAATCTTGTGCCTTTTGCCAGCATCGGTGAAACTGCTGTAGCCTAATTTGTTAGTTTGAAAGTAAAATAAAATCTCATACCCTTCATAGTTCTAGACAGATGAGATGGAACATGCTAAGTTAAAAAGCAATATGACTTCTGCCTGGCTTTCTCTCTTGAGGCACATGCCTTGCGAGTCCTGAGTCAATGTTACATGTCTGGCTACCTTAAACTCCAGCCTTTGAGCCATACTCCTAAGTGGAGCAGAGATGAGCTGTCCCCATAGCCCTGCCTAGTTTGCAGATTACAGGGCAAATAAATGCTATTGTTATTTTAAACCACTAAGTTTTGGGGTGATTTATTATGCAGTACTAGACAACTTAAACACTATGTCTTTCATAGCGTCCTTCTGGATTTCTTATTCTTTTTGCTAGAGCCCTTTCTCCAAAAGGTTTTTAAAGAGGTTCTTGGGTAGTAAACTTCTGAGACCTTACAGGCATAAAAAGATATTTGTCTTTCTACCACATTTAAAAATAGCCTAGTTGGTTGTGAAAGTATAAGCCTGAAGTTCTTTTCCTTCACCACAATATCTACTGTTTTCTTTCATCTACATTACTGTTGTAAACTCTGATGTCAGTTTTATACTTATTTCTTTACAGATGATCTACAGTTTGTCCCAGCAACATATTAGATATTTTTCTGTTGCCTCAATGGCTCCTAAAGATGACAAGGGAGGGCTACGACATGACCAACACCTGTTCTTATTATTTTGGAGTATCATTCATCTGCCTTATTCTTCTCTTTGTGTCCATAAATTGTAACAGTATTTCCTTAGACACCAAAAGGGAAAAAACCTCCCTGGGCCTTTAATTTCTAACCCTGGCTTGTGAATGGTAAGAACAACTGGCAGCGTCCAGCCTGGCCAACGCATTTCTGTGTGTCTCCGAGATGAATTTTCCAGTGCCCAGCAATACTAGGCCACAGGAAATCCAGGCAAACGATATAGACAGAATTTTATTCTTATTTGGACATTATAATAGAGTTTAAACTCCCACAAATGACTACAATTAAATTCAACCACTTAACACATGGATACCAGAAATAGTGGGGCCTTAAAATCATTTGTTTTTTGAGCAACTGACAATTCAATATCTGTATCTTTCTTGGAAGTCACAGAGCACGCTGGTCATATAATTACTACAGAAATGCTCCTAAGTCAAGTAGAAAGAAAGAGAGAGAACAGGAGATGTCAATGATCTTATTTCTTAATGCTCTTTTTGTAAACTATTTTTGGAAGATATTTTGGAAGATAAACCTCTTGAGGGCAGACCAGATACTATGCTCCTTCATTGCTTTTCAAGAACTGGGAGACTGAGTAATCAAGACTGAGCAAAGAATAAGAAGAATGTCTGCAACACTTTAAACTTCCCAAAGAAGTTACCAGGTGGAAGGGGACAAGTTCAGTGACTGATCTTCCTGACAAAATGACCTATGAAAGCTTGATGACCCTTGACATCTCATGGAACCAAGGAGTCAGCAAAACAAGGAGAAAATGTTAAAGGGGGAATACAAGAAACACAAAGAAAGATGACAAGGTGACAAGTTAAACATAATCCACAGAATAAGAAGTGTCAGAAGCCTCCTCCGCGGTACACCTACAAACACCTGCCCTTTTGTTAATACATAAAAGAGAGCATCTCACTGTAACTGCTTCCCTTCCTTGGTGGTGGGGAGGAAACGAGATGACTAGGCAGTGTGAGGGTGCCTGGTGGGAGAGATTTTACTGGGCAGCTTTCTGGACAACGCATCCCACACGTTGTATTTTACCTTAATCGGTCTTTTATTTGTTACCGCCAGCCCATCTCAGTTATTCAGCTCTTCCAACTCCACCTCCTTCCTCCTTTATTGCTCCATTCACAGAATCTCACAGACGCTAATAAATTAAAGTAGACATATTCACTGAAGAATCCACGTGTGTGTTGGGAATGAATGGTGGAGGAACTATCTTGACCTGGAAACTTCTGATTTGAGCCAACTTTCAAAGAGAGAAGAGAATAATCAGCCACTTGTGAGATTCTTTCTTTAATTATATGAGATCTTATTCAAATTTTCAATCTACAGTCACGGATCTCTGAGGACATTTGATGTTTATGACCTGGCACCAGTGGAGTACCCTCCATGCTCACAAATAGCTCACCCATTTGCCCTGGCCTTAAATCCCGCCATAAAGGGGAGAGCCTTTTATTTTAAGCATTTCTTTCTATTTAGTAACAAAAAAAATAGATAGAAAAATTAGAGTGAATAAGACAACGGGATACAAAAAAAGAGTATAAATGAGTTATTCATATCAGTTTCACTAGTGGGAAAAATTGCTATAGTTAATGAATAAGGATCAGAGGAAGGGAAATTCTTCAACGAAGAGTTGAAAGAAAGAGATGAAGAGTTTGGAGCAGGATGCAACAATTATTTTCTTAACAAATACCATTTATATAATATATTTTTTTCCCTTTCTGGACGTCAGATGCAGAGGATTGAGTTAATGATTCCCTCAGTTCAGGGCACGTTATCATCACTAGTCAAAGCAAGACCTCTCTTTTATTTTTTAATTTTTTCCATTTTATGTCTATTCCTCATTCTTATTCTCTCTCTCCACAGGTAGCCATTCTAATGTATTAAACTTATATCTTTTTGTTCACATGTGTTCTTGCAAAATGCAAATGGTTTTGTTACATTTAATTTACATAAATAATATCATGTTATATATTTCTATCTATTTTTAAATTTTCCTTTACTCAGGACCATGTATTTAAGATTCATCTATGTTACTATGATAAATAGTTTTCCCTGTGCACTCTCCCAGTGATGTGCACCTAGATTGCCTCTGGTTACCTCACCCCAAAGGATGCTGAAGTCAATATCCGTGTATACAGCCCTTAAGGACCTGTGTGAGAATCTCTTTGGACTCTATAATTCTACTCCAGGAATAGAATTGCTGAGAATAAGGTTAAAATATCCTTAAAACGCTCTAGTTTGGGGATTTTTTTTTTTTTGCCACTTTTTCTTATAAGTGAGGTTGGTATTATTGTTATCATCACAATCTAACAGTTGAATAAATGGAGGGATGAGACATTGAAAGAGATGTCCACAGTCACTCAATGAGTAAAGAGTGGACCTTTCTCTTCTGACTACAGGGTTCTTCTCTGTTCTTCGTACCACATCACAGTGTCTGCACAAACTTGTCCTATCCTGAAACTGGAAAGTGGATTAGATTTGTCGCATTACATGTCCTGTGGGCTGTCTAACCATTCTCTCCCTTGTGAATATAGTATAATTAGCAACTCGTAGAGCTAAGTTAGTGATGTGGGATATACAAGCTCCCTGTTGACTGATGGCAGCGCTAGTGATCTGGTTTAACTGTTTTCTTGTGTACTAGAAATAATACCTCTGTATTAAAATCAGGGACAATCAAATGCATGCAACTTGCTGGCACAGGCCTTAAGATGAATTTCCAAGAAGATGACCGACTCTTGAAGATCTGTCAAGGAAAGGGCAATAAAGCTTTTAATTGGTACCCCTTGTATGTGAGGCATATGGAAGGCCTGACACCATAGGCTTTTGAAAAGGGAGATTAGGTTTAAATGTGCTGAGAAAAGAAAATAGAATAAAGCCACCTTATGATAGATTCCTCAAAAATATTTTATAAATACTTAATGATAAATAATCTGAGTGTTAGAACAATCGTATTATGTAATTTACTCAGTCTTTATGTATGTACTATTTGTTTTTAATCTTATTCAGCACAAGGCCCCCACATTCTTCTGATGCTGTCACATGGCAGCCCCAGTGGCCACACTGCAATACCTCTCTTATCAATGCGAGGTTCTCAGTCCCCAGGAAAGCCTGATATAGTCATTCCAGACATTCTTACACAGACATGTCTATCTTTTACAGGGCTTTGAATTTGGGTGCTAAATCAAAGAATGCTCTTACGAGGGAGAATGCATCCTATAATTCACAATGGAAATTCACTTCATCAAGAGCAATGACTGAATCTCAACTTGGGGAGAGAGAGGAGACTCCTCGTAGAGTCTCCTGGGATGCAGGTATTTGTGTTTGGGGAGTGGGAGGTTTTAAACATTATAAGCCTTTATCTAAGAGATTCTTATCCCCTTCCCCAGTGGTTTTTGATCCATCCACCTACCACCTAAGCCTATGACTTTTAGGACAATTTCCTCCGTACTTTTTGGATAGTCAGCCCCTACAGATAATAACAGTGTCACCAGTCACTTGAGCAAATGTCTTCTGTAGAGCCTGTAAACTAAGCATTAGGAAACTGGGTTCAGTGATGAGCCAGATTGGAATTTCAGAAGAAAGATTCTCTTAGGTTCCCTCAATTGCTATGACATTTTTATTTTTCAAAAGTACCTTGACATATTAGTCCACTGCAAAAGCAGTGAGCTAATTTTAGGCCAGGGGCCTGGGTTGTAATTGTGCTTTCTGCTGTAAACTGTGTTATATATTGGGGAACGTGATGGCTCTTCAGGGCTTTAGTGGTCTAGTTGGACTAGACAAATGCCAAGATCTTGTCCAGTTCATAAGTTATTTAGCTATTAAACCTAGACAAAAAGGCAAACTACAATAAGAACTCAGAATATCATGCCTCTGATTGCCCTAATTTTCTAATTTTTTGAATCAGGAACATAAAATACTGTTTCCTTCCATCTTGACACTTCTCTCTATGATTTAATATTCTCTGGAGTACAACTATTAATACATATGGAGGCTCTGTACTAAGAAGCAGGTTGGGCCACAGGAATGTGTTTCTGGTCCCCTTTGTTGGATAGTCTAGGAAGCAAAGTGGGTTTCCTTAGGAAGGACTTTTTGGAGAACAGTGGTTTTCATACTTAGCAGCATCAGAATCCCACCGATTACTGGGCCCACCCCCAGAGTTGTTGACTCAGTAGATCTGGGACAGCGTCTGAACATTTGTATTTCTAACAAGTTTCCAGGTGATGCTGATGCTCCTGGTCTGGGGACCACGCTTGGAGAACCACTGTTATAGAACATCATTTGCCCAGTGTTGAGGCAGTGATCTGAATCTCTCCATGTCAACCTTGTCCCCAGGTTACAGTATGTGATGGGCAGCCTTTGTGATGATGCCACAACCTTCTATTTCAGATTCCAAAAGATCCTGTTTTCCAGTAATAATCACCACACACACCCACATACACACACACACACCAGCAACACAGAAAATAGAGAATAGGGCAAACTCACATACAGTCGCTCAATTTCCCCATTCTTCTTCTCTTCACGGCTCAAAACTGTACACAATCTAGTTCACATAATGGCCTAAAATAATAAAAAGATTGGTGTATTTTGGATAGTGTACTATCAGGTTTCAGCAGAATCTAATAGTGAAAGATCACAAATCAGAGTTCAGATACGACCTCCCATTCTCTCTGGAGTAGTTGATATTTACTGAGCATTTTCTGTTTAGCCATCCCTGGCGGTCCAGTGGTTAAGATTCAGCCCTCTTGCCTCCACAGCCCAGGTTCATTTCCCAGTCAGGGAACCACACCACCTGTCTGTCAGTTGTCATACTGTGGTAGCTGCATGTCGCTGTGATGCTGAAAGCTATGCCACCGGTATTTCAAATACCAGCAGGGTCGCCCATGATGGACATGTTTCAGTGGAGCTTCCAGATGAAGACAGACTAGGAAGAAGGACCTGGCCACCCACTTCCAAAAAGATTGGCCATGAAAACCCTGTGAACAGCAGCAGAGCATTGTCTGATATAGTCTTGTCTGAATGCGAGAGGATGGCACGAAAAGAGTGGGCAGTGTTCTGCTCTGCTGTACACAGAGTCGCTAGGAGTCAGAATTGACTCAACAGCACTAACAACAACAAATTTTCTGTTTACCATAAAATGTGTTATTATCTCGTGTAAGTCTTAAAACATTCCTATTAGATGGCTATTATTTTTATCCCCATTTTGTAGATGGGGAAACCAAGATCTAGAAAGGCAAAGTAACTTTCCTGAGGTTGTCCAAAAACAAGTGGTGGGGCCAGCCCCAGTGGCCTACTGGTGAAGCTCAGCACACTCTGCTGAGATGGCCCCGATTTGGTTCCTGGGTACAGACCTACAGACTAGTCTGTTGGTGGCCATGCAGTGGTGGTGGCTCACATAAGAAATAGAGCAAGATTGGCAGCAGATGTTAGCTCAGGACGAATCTTCCTTAGCAAAAAAAAAAAAGTGGTGGAACTAGGATTTGCTGTGCCATCCTGCCTCCCACTATATAATACTGGAAAATTATGAAACGGCCTCTTTACTGTTTACAATCTGTAAAATGGGCCTACCTCCCAGGGATAATGCAGGAATGAATAAGATAATAGACTTATTAAGTGCCATGGAGAAAGAATATGTTGTGGCTACAAGATGTTACTTTTTGAAATATTTTAGATGTTACTCTCCTTTTTTACAACAAATAAAATGCTATATTCTATAAATTTATTATTATCTGTTTTACTCTCTTTGCACATCTGAACCTCAAAGAATTATTTTTTGTCCTTTTCCTCAAAATGGTGATGTGTTCCTTTTTCCTGCTGACATTCAATGGAACTACTCAAAAAGTGTTTTATTTTTAACTTGTAACCTTAAAGGCAGATGTTCTGGTGTCACCAGAGATTAGTGGAAAGAGAATCTTCTCAGGATTTGAGCTCCAGCCCTGGCTCTGCTGCTGTCACTGTGATTCTGGTGGTCATTGATTGCTGCATTTACATCTGGTGGAGTTGGGCTTGATCAGAGGGACTCAAATTTTTCCCCACCACGGTATAGGATAGATGATTTTCACTTACACAAAGCCAGATTTGGGTGAAACCCATAAATATTTTCCAGGGATGCAAAACAAATATGATTACAGACATTTCTTACTAAGTGCAACAACTATAATAATTAACAGAATGTCAGTTATCTTACTCACCATGTCATAGATAAGATAGACTGAGGGTTATGAGCAATTCACAGCAAGCTGGCTGTAACTCCACCTCTTCAATTCCAATCAAGAAAGCACTTCAGAATGCAAGTGAGTAAGCATGATGACCATCACAGGAAATACCTGAAATCTAATCCATTTTTAAAAAACAAATCATTTCCAAATAGCATCGCTTTCACCTGATCACCATCTGTGGCTGAGAACTACAGGACTAGATGATTTTCAGTTCTCTTTCAACGCAAACATCTCATTTATGGTCTTGGAACTTTCATCCAATAGATCTTCACAGTGGTCTTTCTGGATTCACTGCTTTGAAGATGACTTACACAGCACAATTACTTCTAAGTTTTGTCCAGTTTGCTAATCTGAAAAAAAGAGTGTTGTAGCCATTCCTTGAAAAAACTTAAGAATAGCCCTGAGAAGAAAATAAAATTGCTGACTCCATCATTTCTCCCCCAGAGTCCTGAGACTCATGGAACATGTCAGGTTGCCCGGTGCCTGACATGAAGCTTATGAAGATTATTGTCATCTGATCAAAGATGGCCTGAGCCCTGGGATGGAGGAAATCATAGAGCCCCTAATTCTTAGGTGCCCAAACCCTTCAAATGGGAAATCCTTTAGGTCGAAGCTGTCTACTTTCATTTTACATTCAGCATTCCTCCCTATTTGTTTATTTCCCTTTGGGATTCTTAAAAGCCTGCCTAGGAAATTTTGAGAAAATATATTTAATCTCCATAAGGACAACACAATATTTGTGTTACAATTTCTTGTTACAAATGTCACTCACTTAGCATTTACCCTATCTATCCTGGCACAAAGTCTTCAAAAACAGGATATTTTCCTTAAGTCCTATTTTAGCTATAACATGGCAAATCGCAAGCAAGATTTTCTAATTTTTTTATATGGATATCTTGGAATTTCCACAGCTTGTTCTGAGCCAACAAAAATATACAGAGATGGAAAGCAGGGAATTTTTGAATTCCGTTGATTTACTTCACAACATTACTTTTTGGAAATACATCTGCTTAGCGTAGTAGTGGTAGTGAATTTTAAGTGTGATTTGGAAATGGAAAGTTGGTTTCTGTGAAATCAGAAGGAAAAATAGTAAAAATAGTTTACAGCTGACGATACCACAACCCAGGAAAGGGTGGTGCCTAAGTTACCTACAAAGCTTTGCTCGACAGCCATCATACAGGAAGACCGAAAAAGGTCTCGGGTTGAGCTAAATTGATACTGTTTTGCAGTGTGCTGCAGCAGAAAGAACACTAACCGTGGAATCAGGAAACTTCACATCTAGTCCTAGTTTTCCTGTTACCTAGCTGTGTACCTTCAAGTAGGTCAGTTAACCTTTCTGACCCTCAGTTTCCTCCTCCATCTAATAGAGATCAAAATACTCGCCCTGCGTACTTCCTAGAATTGTTAGGAGGTTCACGTGAGAAAAACTTATTAAAGAATTTAAACAATTATAAAGCACTTTACAAATCTGAGATATCTTTATAATATCTTTCAACAATTCAGTTAATCTTTGAACATGAGATATTTAAATGGCATGGGGTGGCAAGATTAATTGGGGCATTTTAGCTAGCCAAGACTTGGTGTGTATATCATTAGTACCTGTTTACACCCTCGGAAGTCTATCCAAATATCTCTTTGGAGCAATGTCAGCAAATATTAACGATTCTGCTATGTGATTTAAGGAAAGACTACAAGTTATTCCTGTTAAGACCACCTTCCTCTATTCTGCTTTTCTTCCAAAGTTCAATGAGCTCCTGGAAATACCACCCCTCCCCTGCACATCGTAGTCTTACCGCTACAAATTGCCTATGAAGCCACACCCAGAAGATGGTGATAATTAGGTCTTATCCTAGGCCTTCCTCTAAGAGACCATCAGGATGAATCCTGTCTTTCCTTATATCCTTCTTGACAAATCCAAACTTCTGGACTCATTACGAATACCTCTCTGCACGTTCATTAGTCTGAGCTAATTCTGGGTCTTCCAAGACTTTCATTGTGCCCTCTAGAGTTTAAGATCAATCATCTGCAAAGTCTCTGATAGTCTCTACCTTCGCTAAGCCTTTCCTTCATCTTTTTATTCTAATGGAAGCTTGGCTTGGTTTGATAACACTCTTTCCACTGGAGCCCTGTTAGATGGTGACCCCACATGCCACTGAGGCTGGAGGTTAGATTAGGGGCCCTCTTTCTTCTCTTGCTGGTTCCAAACATTTCTCCTCTCCACTACTGCCCAAAGCCCATCTTCTTTAACCTCCTGATACCTTCTGGTGACTCTACTTAATTCATTAATGATTTTGACACCTGGTTCAAATTCTTCCTTTCCACCATTCCTATCTTTATTCTTAGTAACCTGAATATCCTCACAGACCTGGTCTCTGAATTCCTTGACCTCCTTGCTTGTCATAATCATTTCCTCTACCCAGCCCTTGTCATTCCCTCTCATAGTCATTCTCTAAAACTTGTCATTGCTCATAATATTACTCACTGAAATCTTGATATCAAGATTCCCCTTTTCTGACCACCACCTCCTTACATTTTTCCAATTCATTTACTCTGCTACACTTATAAATGAACAGTTCTTTGACTCTGTTCTATTGTCCCTCTATACCATGTTCCAGACTCACCTTCACCTCCTGTGCCCCTCTTTTCCTTCATTGTTCTCACCTAGAAAACTCCCAACTTTGGTTAACCCAACATTACACCACGCAGAACCTGCACTGCTGTAGCTAAAGTTGGCTGGGGCCAAGCCAGGGAGGCTTTTAGGTGTGTGACTTAAGAATATCATTTATTTATTTTTAAATAGTCTGAGGAAAGGGGAGAGGGGAGGAGCAGCTTCTGAAAGAAACTCACCATCCTCTCGTTCAAACACTGTATACTTTCCCCTGGTATTTGCTTTGCTTCCCTGTCCTTTCTATCTTAACTTCCCTCTGCTATTCCATTGGCTCTTCAGGTTTCTTTATTTAGTTCCACTAGAATGTAAACTCCATGAAAAGTAGGGATATTGTTTGCTTTGTCACCACTGTATTTCTGAGTGCCTAGAACAGTGCTTGGCACATAGGAGGCACTCAATAAATATTCATTTTGTCATCAATCTTAGCTGTGGAGGGGAACTAGACATATCCATGTCCAGGGGCTCAAATAGAAACATTGGGACATACAGAGTAAATCCAAGAGCTCAGCGCCTCTGCCAACAGCAGAAAGTCTGTTTAAAGTATAAAAAACAATAGCAATGACCTAAAGACATGAAATAGGATTTGCATTTCTAGGAACAAAGGAATATGTTCCTTGCAAAAGGATCTATGTTGGTTTGCTTAGAGTCGTAACGCCTGGACCAGCAGATATTTGGCCAATTTGTGTGATTCTTTAGCTACTCATGATTAGCCCAGAAATCATGATGAAGGGACCTTAGAAGTTAAGACTCATGCCCTAGACTGCCCTTTTATGTACAGAATAGAGGTAAGAATCCAGGTGTCCTTACTCCTGACTATTTCTGTTTGCTTCATGGTACCCCACAAATGTCAAAATATCTTTTAAACAGTTTAACAGTGCAGTGCTGATCTACGGTCCTTGGAATGGCTCTAGGTTCCAAAATAAAACCTTATATGTTGTTTATGAAAATTAGAACTTTAATTTAGCATGTAAATTTATAAAATCATCAAATTTTAAAGGGAGATTTCCAAAGGTGTTGTGTTTTGGGGGGGAAATGTCTATGTTTTAGTCAAATGGCAGAAAAGTTTTTTTATTTGATTTCTAAACAAAACTCTGATCATTGTAAATTATGAGATCATTCCCAAATTAAATAAGCAATTTATTAGTAGATATAACACGTTTTGATTGAGGGTCATTTTCTCTCATGATATTTGCCTTTTTTTTCTTTCTCATGTATTTATTTGTCCCTATTTCCCACAAGCTCATAAAATGTCCTTTCCAAGTCTCCTCTCACAACGTAAACAGATGTTTTGCAATCATTCTGGAATGGGAGGGGACCTGAATATTTTCATCTCCTCAATTCCTTAGTGTTGCTCATGTTGCAAATGAATAATGGAGTTGGATTCATTTGGAGGCGGGAAGTGTGGTGGGGGATGGTCTTATGGGGTGGCTTCCAGGAAGATCCCCCTTAGGGCTGACTGGATGCAACTACAAAAACATGGGTGGAAAGTGGATTTTGACGCTCAGGAGCTCCATTAATTTTCCTTCTAAGCTCTGACAAGGGGTAAAGGGAATTCCTTCTTTGGAGTTAGAGTCTTGGAGTTAGAGTTAGAGACTTGGGCAGACCTGGGTAGAGTGAATCTGGACAAGGCATTCCCATGCTGTCTGCCATCCCTCTCCTTCTTGTATACTTGGAGCAGATGCTGAATGGTCAGCATATGCTGTTCCAGTATTTAAATGTCAAAAATGGCCCTAAGGTGGTATTAAGAAGCTTATAGTCATCAAATTGAGAAGTGGGTGTAGTCTCCTGGATCATCTGTCATATTCATAGTGTGAGATTGGAGTTAGAGCTCATGAGCTTCTGGACCCTCTAAGTGGCATCAACGGGAACCTGCGTCTCTCCCACACGCACTGAGACTGAGGCAACTTGGTGTAGTGCACCAAAGAGTGAGAAGAGCTGGGTTTAAGACCCAGTTCACAGTCTGTGTTATCTTGCTCAATGAAACTTCTCTGAGGCTCAGTTTCCTGATCAACACTGTGAAGATAAAAACAGCCACCTTACATCTCCCGTAGGGTTGCTGTGAGGTTCACAGGCAATAATCTTAAGGCACTTTGGAAAACTCTCTAGGTAAAGAGCTACACAAATGTGAAGTGTTATTAACAACTGAAAGAAATGTTCTGAATTACTGCCTCACTAATTATCTATTAGACAGCACCCAGCAGCTCAGAAAGCATGCGATTGTTTATTTCACATCACTTCACAGGCACTTGGGGCAGACAGAGCATCAGCCCAGGGAATATGTAAAAATGGGCAAGACTTCTATACCCCAAGTGTTAAAATCTGTTGAGAAAGTAAAGCCCAGGCTGGAAATAGTGAGTAATGGAACAATTTCAAGGCAAGATGTTTTTTGTTTGTTTGTTTGTTTTGTTTTGTTTTTTTGTGAGGAAGATTAGCCCTGAGCTAACATCTGTTGCCAATCCTCCTCTTTTTGCTGAGGAAGATTGGCCCTGGGCTAACATCCGTGCCCATCTTCCTCTACTTTATATGTGGGGCGCCTGCCACGGCATGGCTTGGTAAGCAACGTGTAGGTCTGCGCCTGGGATCAGAACCTGCGAACCCCGGGCTGCCGAAGTGGAGCCTGTGAACTTAACCACTACGCCACCGGGCCGGCCCCTCAAGGTGTTTTTTAAGAAGGCCAGAGATGGAGATTACCAGAGAGTAAGGGAAGGTCATCCCAAACAGGAGAACTGAAATACGCAAAGGCACCTTTGTCCATATGAAATGCTGAACTTAAATACATGGGATAGTCAAAGCATAAATGATTACATTCTGGATTCTGTTAAATACATTTACAAAACGGAAAGGAAGAATAGTTTTTATACTGGCAGTCTCTTCCTATTATTATTTTAGGTAATAATTCAGTGCCAGATTAAAAATTCAGTAAATCACTCATTTCAGGTACATGTGTTTTACTAAATTGACACTTTTCCTCTTAATGATAAGTAACATTTTTCTCAAAATACAGAAAGTCACAATAAATCCATAGTGAAGTAGGCTTTTAACCAATGATCCTTCCTGTAGTTTGCTTTCCAGAAAATTTCAAATTCATATTAGCTTGCTAAAATACATTTTATTTCCTAATTACAGACAAAAGATAAATAAATGGCTGTTCTGTGAGTCACAACTTGAATTATGTGACAGTTCTTTCTTGATACTGTGCAACTCTTCTTCATTTTGATACAGGAACTGAGTCCATGTCTTTATTTACATATATATTCCCACTGCTAGCATGGTGTCTGTACAGCGGGGTCTCAACAAACATTTTGTGAATTGAACTGGATTAGGCAACTATGATTGACACTGCTAATTGCCTACCCATCACCCATCTTCCTTTTTTACTCTGAACAGAATCCTGGTTTATTTGGGGCAGTTAAAATATTCAATCTCCCACTTTTTCAATGAGATGTAAGTGGAAGTTGCCACCTGGGATTTCTTGGAAAGCTCTTTAAAAGGGGATAAACTCCACTGGCTTTGTCCTCTTGCCCTTCGCTTTTCCCTTCTTTTCCTTCCTGAAATACAGATGTAATGTTTGAGATGGAGCAGCCATCTTAGGATCTTGAGGGTTAGCCATATGCTAAGGATGACAGAACCAGAAACTAGAATCAATCTTGGTCCTCGATGTTTACTTCACATAGCTGATCCAGCTTTGAACTGCATACCCCTGGACCTCACATTATTATGTCCCTAGTAAAAGATTTCTATTACACACAGCCAAATGGAGACATAGACATACATCTTTTGACTCTATCTAAAGTAGTAATTCTCAAGGGGAGGAATTGACATTTTAGAACCTACTGAAGTGGTTTGTCACTTCCCCCACACCATTCTGATACGCCCTCCAAAAAAGGAATTGCTTTTCTTCTCACCTGGGTGAGAATCACTCTCACAATGAGCCACTGTTACTACCGGAAATGTCGCTCCTCTTAGATGTGTTAGGTCACTCAAGAAAAAAAGTTAGGAAACAGCTTCAGGGAGGCCTGTGATAAATTGACTACTTAGAAGTCATGAAAGAGTTGGAGTTGCTACAAACTCAGTAGTTAGTAAACAGGCTGAAAGAAGTATGCCTGATGCATCTCAGAGAAGCATCAGGAGATGCTTAGGATTTTCACGTGGACAATGAGAAGACTGATGAAATTAGGCTAGAAAGAATGGATAGCACTGCCCACAATGATAGACTCTTAACATGGGAGGGCACCTTAGTGGCCATCCAATTGGATGTTTCATATAAGGCAAAACTTGACCTCTATCACATTGTTGGGAGATGTCATCTAACCTTGCTTGACCACTGCTAGTGACTAGGAGTTGGTGAATTTACAAGGTGACCCATTCCATTGTTGAAAAGATTTAATAACTGGAAAGTCCTTCTTTACAATGAACTAAGTATGGTTGTATCTTAATATTATTATGTGCCATTTATATAGCACTTTATGTATTTATTTAAAGAGATTTCACACAATCACTTTATTTGATAGTCATAAAAATCATGTGAATCACTTGAAATGGTACTATTATCACTATTTGAGCATGTGTGAACAAGTGCAGAGAGGCTATCTGTACTTGTGCAAGGTTTTACAATTCCTAGATGGAGTAGCTGGATTTGAACTCGGGACTATTGGACTACGAGTCAAGCTCTCTTTCAAATTGTTATTATTTGTTCATTCAATATTGATTTACTGAGCCCCTACTATCTACTGGTCACTATGTTAAGTGCTGAAGCTTTAATGGTGAACAGGACACACACATTCCTGGCCCCCCTAGAGTTAATCATTTAGTAACTGCCTACCAATGAGACCTATTTTAGCCCTTGGTATAACACAGAGCAACAAGTATAATCCTTCCTCTGCCCATCAGTCATTCAGTTATCACATAGCTTCATAGGTGTCTCTTACCCAAACGAAACATCCTGTTCCTTCAACAGCTCCTATTATGTCAGGGATTTTGGAGCTGTCTACCATCCTCATCACTTTCCTCTAGACACTCTATTTTTTCAATCTCTCTCATAAGAAGTGGCATCTTGAATCAGACACCTTTGCTCCCAATATGGTCTTGGAGACCATGGCCTCGGGTGATTAGAAGGTTGAATTCTATGAGTGCAACTTGAGCTTATTGCATATATTTTGGTTTCCCATGGCAATGTTGGCTCATTTTCACTTTATAGATAACTAAAACCACCAGAGGGTCTTCCTATGGATTATGGTCAAGTCAACTCTCCTCCGTATTGTACTCAAGTATTTGATGTTTTACATTCAAATGCTAGACTTTAATGCATTCCCATTAAATTTCACTTCGTCTTCTGGACCATTATTACATTTTTTGAGATCTTCCTTATCTTGATGCTGTTGTCTCTAAGGTTCACTATCTTTCCCGGTCTTACATTATGAAAAAATTAGATAATCATGTCTTCTATGTTACTGACAAAAATGTTGAACTGAACAATTTCAAAGACAATAGAAAGTAATGATCTACCCAGGCAGATTAGTCCCAATCTGTTAACCTTACACTTGCGACTCTATTCACTCATTTGTTCCACAAATTTTAATGAATGCCTTATTCTGGGATAGATGTTAAGATGAAAAAATGAAATCATCTGAGTTTGTAAGTTAAGAAAGATAGACATGTTAACAGATAAATTCAGCATGACAGCCCCTCTGCTGCCAGTATGCATTAGTGTAGAGAGGCCACAGAAGAGAGTACAATTAATTTAACTTTAGAGAAGCAGGTAGAACCTCAAATGGCATCCAACTCAAAGATACAGTGAAGAACTTTATCAAACATTTTGCTGGAACTACTATGAACCAATTCAATAGATTAGGCATTTCTCCAGTGTTCCAAACTTGAAATCAGATCCAAACTCGGAACTGAAGTTATTTACCATGACTTGGTTTTTGTGATCCCATTTTGGATTCTATTGTCTTTGCACCTTGGAGAAATGCAATAAAACTCCATAAGCCCCTTTAGATATCTTCTAAAGTTCAGCAGTCAACATAAATGGTTCTGATCATCTCCTATGACACCAACACTGTAAAGGAGCTCTGGGTTACTTGTTAACCAGCTAGTTTTGCCTGAAGCCATTTTTCTGATCTCTAGATATTTGGTGGGTGAAGTCACACTTGTACATCATCACAGCCCTAGAATAGCTTCTCCCACTTCTTTTTCTCTCCTTGTTTTTTAGTAGGAGCCTCATCAGTCTGCAGGAGGAGGTCCAGAAGCCTCCCCAGCCATGTAGGGACAGGTGTAGATTCCAAACTTCAGTTATGGCCTTCATCATATAGTACAGAGCTGTTTATTGTACACATCCTCATGAGTCTGTGAGCTTTGGGATTTTCTTGTAGAATCCAACATTTTTCTCATGCAATATTTACATATCATTTCTAGTATTTGGGAAGTTTCTTTTCCAAATTTTAATTTATACTTATTATTGCACTTTTTTTGTATCCACTAAGTGCAAAATCATGCATTAGATATTGGGAAGGCAGAGGTGGTGATGAATAAGAACTGATCCTGGCCATGAAAGCAACTGATGATCCAGTGGGGGCAGTAGACCTGTCTGTGTATATTATAAGGAAGTGGCTATTCCGGTTTCTTTTTGATGGGCAAGCATTTTGCATAGACTTGAGCTATGTGTGTGCAAGGCTAAAACAGCCGTTTTAAAACAGCTTTCAAAAAGTAATTTCACTATGGGAAAAAAGAGCATAAAATTAGTTATCATCATTTCCCATATAACAAAAACAAATTATTTTTCATGTTTTAACTGTGTCTGCGGTAAAATCTCACAGTCCAGGAGATTTACCACTTCAGATGAATTCCATGCATTTGCATCTAAGTCTGCTTCCAATTACCCAGCAATTGAACCAAAGGGTTGGCAAATTTTCTGAAACAAAACAGAGAAATGATTTCTCCTGTTTTGATAGCATTCCTTTACTTTCCACTCAATAAAATCATTTCAGAAAGTTGATGTTTGTTGTCAAAAGAACAATTTTTATGAGTAAAATGTATAAAACTAAGTTATTTTGTCTCCCTTTTTGAAAATAACTCATCAAAAGATAAGACCTTTTTCTTTTTCTTGTAAGAGAAAATTTAGTCCCTATTTTGGAGTTGCAAATATATCTTAATCAGTTCACATGACATAGTGGTTATTTAACCACTTCAAAAACCAAAGTATAATTTACTATTTTCTCTCTCTCTTTCTCTCTCTTTTCCCCCATTGGATTCAGAAAGCCTTATTCTGCTGTGAGTATTACTTTATAACTTTCTTGCAAAGGTATCATTTTGGAGTGAAAATCAGGAAAAGCTTTAATTTTATACCTTTGGAAGTGTTCCATTTTCCTAGGGCAGAGAGAGTATTTTCAGTACTGAGAGCAACTGAAGGGGTTAACACTGGACTTGGCTGGGTGTCAGTTAAACTTTTTTTTCTGGCTCTGCTCCGGGTTTCCCCTTGGAGGGATTTCCCTCCGCCTCCACACTGCTGCAACAAGACCCTTTATAAAGAGCAAGCAGACTTTCTATTTCACTCCTCACTGAGCCTCACTGGCTTTAGGAGCTAAAGACTCTTCCCAGGCACTTCAGGTGGGACAGAAGAAAGGGTTTTGGAACCATTATTTTCTCATCACAGAAGCAACTTAAAATGCATAGGAAGATGGTCGTGATCTTTGGAGCCTCAAACATACTTTGGATGGTGTTTGCAGCTTGTAAGTTCTTCTTGATCTGTTCCAAATGCTCACGTTCCATTTTAGCTCTGATTTTGGCTTCAGTCCGTTTTGCTATGGTAGAGAAGAAAGGCACTAGGATTTTTAAACAGTGGGAAATTTTAATTTAACCTAACTGTTAGTGTGCTATTGTATATTGCTGTATACCATTATATTGTCATAGTTGGAGCTGCAAATTCATGTTTTGTGAATACCTTTTTTCCAATGTCAAATGAGTAATTGGATTCTATCTCTAGTAAGATCTCTCTCTTTAGTTTCCGGTACTTAATAAGGAGATCAAATTTAGCAAATAACAAAACAACTCTGATAAATGGGCATCAGGGTTGGAACTGAGAGTTCTCCCAAGTGAAGATGGTTCCAACACCTTCTTTGGCCTTGACGCCAATGCTTTTTGGCTGCCTTGCAGTTAGTTCGAAGCAGTTTAGGAAAGAGATCAGCCAGATCGTATTTTAGACATTATACTAGAACAGAGAAGAGGGAATAGAATACTAAAAAAACCAGTAGTAAGTTTGCTTTTCTCTTTTTGCCTTCACAGCTCAAGCTTTTAAAATTGAGATCTTCCCTGAATCCAAAATTATAGCTCAGATTGGTGACACCGTTTCCCTGACTTGCAGCACGACAGGCTGTGAGTCCCCAACTTTCTCTTGGAGAACCCAGATAGATAGTCCACTGAATGCAAAGGTGAGAAGTGAGGGGACCAGTTCCACGCTGACCATGGATCCTGTTGGTTTTGGGAATGAACACTCTTACCTGTGCACAGCGACTTGTCCATCTGGTAAACAGGAAAAAGAAATCAAGGTGGAGATCTACTGTGAGTACTTTAGAGAATCTTTGATTTTCTCTCAATTTGCTTTAAAGTTTTTTAAAAAGGATATTTTTTAAAGAAAAAATTTTAAAAGGATATTCATGTCCAGATTCTTGGCTAGAGGATATATTGTACTAAGAAAGCCAGAGACAGCTGAGTCTAGCACTCAGGAACCCAAATCTTGGCTTCTATTTCTAACTCTGCCACAAACATGGTGACCATGGATAAGACTCAATCTCTCTGGGCTTTGGTTTTCTTAGCCGTAAAATAAAGATCTCTAAGGTTCTTTTTATTTAATTTGTTTTTTAATTTCTATTTGACTATATCCTTTCATGTTTACTTGGCCATGTGTCTAAATGATTTATGGGAATTCCATCCTTCAGCGGTTTTTCCATTTATTTATTCTTATGCAATTTAATGTTTAAAATCAGTTTAAGTAGGAGAGCTATAATTTAGTAGCAGGCTTTTGTACAAAACTTTTCCCCATAGACATAAGAAAAATATCTGCAAACATTTCACTCATTTGACTTTGCTATAGATAAATTTAGGAATCTGTGCGTGTGTGTGCCATTAAGCCTTAATGCTCAACTGCTCAATCTCAAGAATATTTGTATAATGAATAAGATTTGTCTCGTGAATATGAATGAATACCCCTAGTTTTACCATTCTACCAAAATGCATCCCAATCCGTTCTCAACCCAGCAAATAAAGTTAGTGAGAGGAGGAAAAAAACTCAATAAATCACTTGCCTTTGGTTACTGATGACCACTCTTTCAAAAAACTGGAATCTTTTATGGTCATCTCTTCATGAAGACCTCATTTGATTATCTTACAATTATGTTGGTTCTCTTCTGCTGTGGAGGAGCTCAGTTTTGCCCAGTAACTTTGATTCTTCAACAAGCCCCATGTGTTGCTAACACTGCCAAGAAACTGTGCCTGGTCAGCTGCTTTCAATTAGGCTGGTTGTACATGCATACTTTATGTCTGTGCAGCCTCCTGAGCTCCTGGAAAGGCCCCCTTATGTAAATACAGGGAAAAGTAGCAAGTTCTTATATTACCTGACAGCAAACTGTGTGGATTATGGGCACATTTCTTACAGAATATGAGGGACAGAAATTATTGGTGGAAAAATGTAAAATACTATGTTTTTTCACATAGCAAAGCATTTCCAGTTCCTTTGCCTTTGCTCACAAGTACCAAATAGTTGTAGATTTAAAAAAGAGAAATGAAAGCACTTCTGGCTTTAATTATCTTGCCTAAGATTTTTCTTCAAGTATGTCTGTCTCTCATTATGTCTAACAGTCCTGTCTTCATTCCACGTTCTATTGTAATATTCTTTAGAGTTGGGACCTTTGTGTTCTTATTATACAGAGTATTGAATCCAGCCAAGCTGTTATCATCATGATAATTTGTAATGAAAAGGTAGCCCTTGCAAAGCAGGCAATGGCTGACTGAAATAGGGCATTTTCTTGGCTCCGGAAGGTTCAAGTGGAGTACTGGTTAATACATTGAGTTAGGCATTTCAGGAGGCAAATCTGCCTTCAAGAATTTAAAAATTGCACGGGTATGCCTTTCTGGTGGATGAATTCCTGTCAGACGCACCGTTTTCAGAAGCCAATTATTTAAAGTTGTTCTTTTCGGTTCTTAGCATACTTTGCCCAATAACTATTTTTGCAATGACATTCTGAGCCACAGTTTCCTTATCTGTAAAATGGAAATATATCTGCCCTGACTAAAATAAGAGAATGTGATATAACATAATACAAATCTACAGTAGCTATACAGAATAATAGAAATCCTGAGTTTAAATCTCAGCCTTACCATTTACTAGCTGTGTGACCTTAGGCAAGTTAGGCAAATGTGCTAAGTCTATGTTTTCATATCTGTGAAACGTGGTCTTTATCTCTTAGGGTTATTGTGAGGGTAAAATAAGATTGTTTATGTTAAATGAATAGCACAGTAATGGGCACATATGAGTATTCAATAAACATTGATTTCTTCTCCCTTTTTTTACTCCAACAACACGCAACCCTCAGTACATGCAGGATAAGAACTGAAGAACTCTCTAAAAGGTGATTGATTCTGATTCGTGAGCCCACTCAAAACCAGGGAAGACTATTTAAACAATGATTCAAGACTGTATTAACGAAAACATTAGACTTGGCTTGCATTGCTTTAAGTCAGTAAGGGACCGTATACAACAGGAGCAAAAAGCTCACTCACATGTATTCATTTGACCTTTGCAGCTTTCCCTGAGGACCCAGAGATCCGTTTGAGTGGCCTTCCAGAGGTTGGGAAACCAGTCACAGTCACGTGTTTGGTCCCAAATGTTTACCCATTTGACAGGCTGGAGATGCATTTACTGAAGGGAGACCATCTCATGAAGAGTCACGAGTTTCTGGACCCTATGGACAAACAGTCCCTGGAAACCAAGAGTTTGGAAGTAACCTTTACTCCTACCAATGAAGATATTGGAAAAACTCTTGTTTGCCAAGCTAAATTACACGTTTATGAAATTGATGTTAAGCCCAAAGAAAGGGAAACTACAAAAAAACTGGAAGTCTACAGTAAGTACTCTTGTGGTGTAGTCTAGTCTTTATGGGAACTTAGTCTTCGATGTATACAGCAATAAACTTAGCAGCTAAAGTCAAGAATAAACTTGTTTGTAGTTTTTACTCCATTTTTATTTGTTAAGAAAATAATATTTGTCAACAGCAAAATTCAATGAAAAAAGCACTGGATTTGGATAAGAAGACTTGAGCTTAAGTTCTGCCTCCACTAACTGTGTGAACTTGGGTCACTTAATATCTCTATTTCCCAATCTATCAAAGGGGAATAATAATACCACCTGATTGGGTGGTAAGAAATAGGCTCAAATGATAAAGGGTTTTTAATCATGTTTTGTAAACTCTTATAATATGCCTTGAAATATCAAGGTATAGAGATTTTACAAGGTGAGCGCTTATCCTATATGTGTACATACAGATGTGCATTGGGTGGGAGGGTGCAGATGAGGTTTGATTGCCTCCCCACTCCCTGAGATGGCCAGGGGATTTGAGGCAGTCTTGTAGTCCTAGAGTTGTGTAGGAGTGGACTCACTGTTCTCTGTTCTAGACTAAGATGCTATGTTCTGCTCCGAACCATGTTTAAAAGGAGTATCACCAACTATAGCATGTTCTGCTGAAAGAGAATGAGATGGAAAGGCTTTTATCAATATTTTGAAAAGAATAGTCAAGATAGGGGGTATTTTTCCTAGAGAATATAAAACTTGGAAAAGAGACCTATAATTAAGTACTTGAAAGATAGTCATATGGAAGAGGGATTTGATTTATTCTGTAACAGCAGAAAAATGAACTATGACCAATGTGTAAAAGTTAGTTATAAAGAGGAATATTTTTAGCTTAATAGGGAGAAAATGTTCTAATAATTAGAGGTGTCCAAAAATCAAATGGAAGTTTTGTAAGGTAGTGGATTGCCTCGCACCATAAGTGTTGAGCCGACTTGGATGAGTGCTTGGCAAGGATGCTAAGATGAGACTTTCACCTTATCTGGGATATTGAACCACCTTACCCAAAGGATCTTTCTTAATTTTTGAGTATCTATGGCCATCTGAAAACAACAAACATCAAAAAGAGCAACTCAATCAAATTAGTCAAAAACTGGATTGACTAAGTTTTATGATTCTCCAATTCTTTATACTAGTTTGGCAGAGTAAGTTTGTCAGATTTGTAAAAACACATATATACAGTCTGTGAGAGAAATACATTATCCTTGTTGGATCAAGATGATGCTTAGCAATTATTAATACTGTGCCCTGCCTTTTCAGTCTCACCCAAGAACACAGTTATCTCTGTGAATCCCTCCACAAGGCTGCAAGAAGGTGATTCCGTGACAATGACGTGTTTCAGCGAAGGTCTACCAGCTCCACAGATTCTCTGGAGCAAGACACTAGATAATGGGAATCTACAGGTTATTTCTGAAAATGCAACTCTCACTTTAATTGCTATGAGGATGGAAGATTCTGGAATTTATGTGTGTGAAGGAGTTAATCTGGCTGGAAGAGACAGA
Organism: Ceratotherium simum simum; assembly: GCF_057802395.1. NCBI lineage: Eukaryota > Metazoa > Chordata > Mammalia > Perissodactyla > Rhinocerotidae > Ceratotherium > Ceratotherium simum. The sequence goes on along the minus strand of NC_141901.1, from coordinate 64,781,231 downwards.
ACACAGGTGGAATTAATTGTTCAAGGTAAGTAGAATGTGAAAAAGGAATGATAAAGATACTGTCATTGGGATTTGAGCAATAGTGAAACAGCTTCAATGCCAAAATTGCTTCCTTAAGTTTTATTGATGACCCATCTGATTGTCATGTATTTTAGCACAATTATATATTCACCTTACTCATACTTCTTGGAAGTCTTTCTTCCCAGAGCTTCCATGGCTCTGCTTTTCTTATTCTTTTCCATCTTGCATCATTCCTTCACTGCCTCATTCCTGGGTGTTCTCTCTTCCTTCTGCACCTTAAATATTAGTATTCTCAGATTACCACATCTCGTCCTCTTCTCTTTTCACTCTAGACTCCCAAGATTTGGACTACAATATACTGCTTACTCCCAATCTCAGGTGCACGTTGCATATCACCAAATCCTGACAGTTCTGCCTCATAACGATCCCTAAAATCTCTTTTCTTCAACCCTCTTGCTATTGCTTTAGTTTGTCTTCTGTCACTTGGACCCTTGCAAGGTGTTCTTAAATAACAACATTCATTGAACACCAGCTATATTCCAGGTACTTTACATACGTTACCCATAATCTTCAAGAAATAACTAAAAAGCATTTTATATCTATTTTACAGATGAGTGAGTGGTGTCTCACAGAGATTAATAATGGCTCTATTGATTGTACACCTAATATTTGCTAGGAATTCTACTTCCCACTTTATATATGTTATTTCGTTAATCTTTACCACAACCTTATGTGGTGAATAAAAGTTAGGGCTCAGCATAGTTCATAATTTGCCTAGAGTCAAATAGCCCGTAATAGCATTTACTATGCTTAACACAGGCTCATTTTAATCCAAAACTCCATGACTTTTCAACTATAGTTAATTGTCTTTAAATGGTGACGCTGCTATCATTCTGTCCCAAGATAATCGGTCATATGCACTGTTACCAGAGTTACCTACCTTAGACAAAAAAAGGAGCTCATTTTATATGACTTCAACCAAACTCCAACTGCATGTAAATTAAAATTCACATTTCTTAAAATAGTCGCATAAAACTCTTCACAATCTGGTCAGAAACTACCTTTGCAGCTTCATTGGTGACCCTGTACCTCTGTTCCCACTGTTCCTTCTGCCTGGACTTCCCTTCCTTCACTTAGCACAGTCTTCGCCGTCCTTGAAGACAAAGCTCATGTCAGCCTCCCAATTCCAGTTTGTGTTAGGCAAATACTTAATACTTCTTACTGACGTGTCTGTACTTCTGTTCAGTTCAACACATATTAAGAGCCCTTGTCTAAGGATCCAAGAATTGTGCTTAGTGCTGGGGGTACAGACATGAAACAGTTATGGCCACTGTCATAGATAATTGAAATACTCTTCAGTAAGAGCCAAAATAATGTATCTGTTTAAATGTATCTTTTCATTAAACTCCTTAAAGTCAGGAACTATGTGTGTGTGTGTGTGTGTGTGTGTGTGTCTGTTTTAATATTTAGGTGCCTGCTACATAATAGATGCCCAGTAAATGTTGAATGAATACAATGTAAACATGAGCAACACAGATTTTTAAAATATGAAAACATAGAGTTTAAACTTGGATGATTAAAAAAATAAAATTCACACTCACCATCAGTAGATTAACTCAGTCAGATTAGCATTCTCAGGTGAGCAGGAAAGGTATTACACTAATAAAAACACGTAAAGCTAATCACACATCCTGGAATGACTCCACCTCATAATAAGCTGAATCCCATTTCAATGTAAAAAGGAAATGTGTTCTGGAGTTAGGGAGGGGTGTTTTGCACTTTGCATCACAGGATACTAACAACCTTAAGTACAGAAGAGAGAATTGAACTTGGACCTTTCGGTTACCTAAAAGTTACTCCCGCAGGAGCCACAAGTTCCCATGGTGACGTACGCAGTCACTGTAAAGAATGATCTGGGAACTGTTCACAGGCAGAAGTGGATCTGTTTTTAAAGTTCCCCATTCCCACGCTAGCATATAAGGAATTCAGAAACTCTGGTTATTGCTCTGAATGATTTCTCTCTTTGAAAATCTAATAGTATATCAATTTATTGAGGTAATTTGAGGAAAGCTTTCTTTAGAAGATACTGCAATGTCACAATTAGACAACCCGAACTGAGAAAAATAACTTCTGGAACAGATGAAAACTCTGTAAAATGTAATGTACTTGGATTATTTATATGTTGAGATTTCTTTCTTCCATCTCCAGCCTGTTATTTACAAGGACAGTTTTAGTGATTTTCTTTGGAGCCTCGTCTGTCGCTTTCAGAGTTGCCCAGCTACTCCCAGTCTCTTCAGGGGAACAGGGAGTGGACTCGAAATTCCCTTTCTCTCTAAACAGCAGTCATGCCTCAGCAGCCTGTGTGCCCAGCAAGGGTAGCACTGGCAGCCAAAGAGCTTTCCTGGATATTTGAGACGTAGGAGTTTGCCCTCACATCTCCGTTTTCAGCCTCTGAATTAATTGTAAAGTATCTTTATATTACATCAACAAATTTTAGATTTAGATTGTATATCATTTCAGTGCTTAGGTTTTGCCTTTTCTTTCAATGTGATTCTGTGTGACTGTCAATGGTGTGATTTTATGTCGTTGGTACAGAGGCTTTAAGCATTGGTCCATTACGGGGATTGTATCTAATTAGAAGACATATCTGGAAGCTTTTTTCAGTACCTCTCGTCTATCTGGTTTTACCTCCACATGAGGATGATTTGATTTAGTTGTTCAAGCAACTGAAAAGCTGGGATCTTGAATTAGACCCACCTGGCTTCAAGTCCTAATTTTGCCATTTGCAAGCTGGATAAATTTATTCAGCATTTCTGAACCTAAATTTCCTCAAGGAAGACGCGGAGGAGGAGAGGAAGAAGAGGAAGATAAGGAGAAGCAGCAGAAGGAGAAAGTTAAAGAGGAGAAGGATTAATAGTACCAGTTCATGAAGTTGTTGTGAGGATTAAAAGAGATAATATATGTAATGTGGTTTACGTAATGCTTGACACCCTGGAACCTCTTAAATTAGTTAAGCTGTTGTCCACTATTACAAGGATTTGATAAAGTACATTTGAGCAGAGACTGAATCATTGATATGAAAAGATGTCAATCTTTGTCTGGAGCAAATTTTTATCCATATTCATTCTGTTAAATGAATGAAGCAATGGACTGTTACAAGTTGATTCTTAAAAGATGTGGTCTCATTGCTGTTGGTCCCAAAGTGGAAAGGAATAATTTCTTCTTGCCACAGACATTAGCTGAAAGGAGATAGAAAAAAAGACCATATATTGGAATGTGGGAAAGAAGAAAAGAATCTTATCTTCTTTTCATTTTGTTCTTTTTCCCCCAGAGAAACTGTTTACTGTTGAGGTCTCCCCCGGACCCCGGATTGCTGCTCAGATTGGCGACTCAGTCGTGTTGACATGTCGTGTCATGGGCTGCGAGTCCCCATCTTTCTCTTGGAGAACCCAGATAGACAGCCCTCTGAGTGGGAAAGTGAGGAGTGAGGGGACCACATCCATGCTGACCCTGAGCCCTGTGAGTTTTGAGAACGAACATTCTTACCTGTGCATCGTGACCTGTGGGCGTAAGAAACTGGAAAAGGAAATTAAGGTGGACCTCTACTGTAAGTGGTTTTCAGAATTGTTTACTGATTTTCTTTTTCATTTCCATTGGAAGAAATAGAATATAACTGTGTGATATACAATGAGATCCATGTATTTAGAACGAGAACTTAGCATTGTGAATGGTTCCTAAATCTCTGAACCAGAATTTTTGATGCAACTTAATTGGCCTACATCTTAAGTATATATTACATATGTACACAGCATCCACAATCGTTAGCTTGTGTCTTGTCAATGCTCTCTCATCATGCACGTGAACACGCTACTTGCTCCCTGCTTCCCAGCCCCTCTGTGTGTCTGTGGGGTGTACAGAGGTGACGGTGAGCAAGGAGTGTGGATCAGTGCCTATTCAGATAACTGCATGGGGGGACTGCTGCTCAACTACTTGAACTGGGGGTGAGGCCCGAGGCTACTGTTTTGAAGTCACATTTGAAAAGCTGATTGGGAGGATGGGAAACAGTGGGGCAACGGGGAGCAGGAGAAAGCCAAAAATGAAGACAGGGAGTTATACTGGTCATAGCAGATGGTCAGTGGCAACAGCTCAGGTGAAAAGCAGAACCGAGAGATAGCACTAGATCTCCATGTTGGTTTACACTACAGGCACACACTCCACTTCTCCTTGCTGTTCTTGCCACCTCAATAAAAATGCTTTACAATCAAAAATCTCTATGAGCTTGGCATTGCTGTAGTTCCTCAGTTTATAATGAATGAGGAACGAAATATGCAAAGTGACCACCAAGTTATTTCTTTGAGAGGATTACTCTGCCTTGTTTTATTCAGCAAAATTCAAGAGAACATATTGTAGAGATTTTCCACCAGAAAACCTGCCCAAACTTGTGTTAGCCCTCAGGATTTTGTTCAGAATGAGTTAGGGTACCCTATGTCTGTAAAGGGATTTGAATCTCTCAAAAGAAGGGTAAATTTTATTGTTATCATATTACCCAGAGTCCAGGATCTGCTGATGTAGGCACATTCTGAATAGAAATGAGAACCAGCGGTGAAGACTTATTGCAAAATAGGAATATTTGAGAATGTATCACTTTAACAACATTTTGCTTAAGGGAAAACATTTTTTAGCTTTGGTCTTGCCCTTGATAACTATTTTAGTCTCATTTTTATTGATTTGCATAAGATGTATTATAAATGTTATTTAGAATCTACATCTTTTATAGTTTTTTGTTAACTACAAGTGTTGTGTGAGAAATATTTAAAACTTGCTGCCTAAACTTGGCCACTCGACGTTAAAATGTCTAAATTGAGAACTTCCCCATGAGTCTTATTTGATACCAAGAGACTGCACACCTCTGTGAAACGCAGCCTGGGCTCTGAGCTCAGAGAAATACAGGTTCTGATCTCAACTCAGCAACTTATTAGATATGATGCCTAATGAAAATCTCTTAGCCTTTATAAGTTTTATAAGTTTTCCTAGCTGTAGAATACATTCTTGGTAAGTCTTTCTAGCTGTAAAATAAGTTAAATAAAAATCATTTTATCGGGCTGTTTTGAAGACTAAAATAATGAATATTAAGGGACTAGCATATGGTAAATATTCAATACATCATGGCAAATATTTAAAACATTTTAAATGTATAGTTACTAAAAAAGATGGTGGAAGCTGAAGTGTCCTTCAAAAAGATCAGTCCACGTCTGTCAGCAAGATTGCATCACTAAGAAGAGAAAAACGCAGAATATAATGGTTTTGATGACTTGATGTGCTAAGTATTTTTTGTTTGCAGCGTCATTTATATTTAGTATCATAAATATTATACTTTATGTCATTTTTTATATATCAATGATCATTCTATCCCAGGTGACTTAAAGCTGTCATTTTGAGACTTTTGCATTTAATAGAGATTAGTTCTGTTTTTCTGTTGAATGTCACGTATAAACATCATTTTTGCTTGATATTTGCAGCATTCCCTAGAGATCCGGAAATTGAGATGAGTGATCTGCTAGTGGATGGAAACTCAGTCACTGTAAGCTGCAAAGTTCCTGATGTGTATCCATTTGACCGGCTGGAGATTGAATTACTTAAGGGGGAGAGTATTATGAAGAATAAAAATTTTTTGGATGACGAGGATAATAAATCCCTAGAGACCAAGAGTTTGGAAATGGTCTTCATCCCCTCCACTGAAGATACTGGAAAAGTTCTTGTTTGTCAGGCTAAGTTACATATTGATGAAATGGAATTTGAACCCAAACAAAGGCAGAGTACACAGACACTTTATGTTAATGGTAAGTACATGTGTGCTGTATCCACAATTTAATATGGATTCCTTTATCATGTTTTCCAGGCAATAGTTAACATAAGGTTAATAGTTAAAACCTCTGGGGGAAAAATAAACAACTGAAAAGAAATTTCAAAATAATGATTATTATGACAAACCACCCCCAACACTTAAAACAATAACCACTTATTAGCTTATGATTCTCTGAGTTGGCAGTTTGGGAAGAAGTCGGATGGGCAGTTCATCTGCTCCATGTGGTATCTGATGAATTCATTCATGCATTTTCAGTCAGTTGGTAGGTCAGCGGGGGATAGCTGGTCCCAGATGGCCTCACTCACTCCATGTCTGGAGCCTTCTGTGGGATGTCTGGGCCTCCCTTTCTCCATGTGATGTCTTACCCTCAAGGAAGATATCCTAAGTTTAGTCACCAGAGCACAGTGTTTCAAGAGAGTGATAATGAAAGCAGCAGCCTCTTAACGCTTGGTCTTGGAAGTCCTACAGTATTACTTCTCCCATGTTATATTGGTCAAAGTAAGCCACAAGGCTAGCCTAGATTCAAGGGGTGGAAAAAAAGACTCTTCTCATGGGAGATTCAAATAATTTGTGGTCATGTTTAATGTACCATAAATGTCAATACACGCTATCATTGACCATCCATTCTTTGGTAGCAAGAGAGTTTCTACAGAACTTATTTCCATTAGAAAACATCCTTGATGTGTCCATATTCTACTCTCTATCATTCTATATCTGCTAAAGTAAATGAGGACAGAAACTTCCTATGATAAAGTTATCAAAGTTTAAAAACTATTCTCATTCACTGAATCCATAGCCCAGCAACATTAGTACAACTCTTTGGAACTCAGAGTATAAGGGATCAAGTTAACAAATGTCTCTACCTTTTCAGTTGCCCCCAGGGATACAACCATCTTGGTCAGCCCCTCCTCCATCCTGGAGGAAGGTAGTTCTGTGAATATGACATGCTCTAGCAGTGGCCTTCCAGCTCCGAAAATCCTGTGGTGGAGGCTGCAAAATGATAGGGATCCACAGCTTCTTTCTGAGAATACAACTCTGACCTTAATTTCAACAAAAATTGAAGATTCTGGTATTTATGTGTGTGAAGGGATTAACCAGGCTGGAACAAGCAGAAAAGAAGTGGAATTAATTATTCAAGGTGAGCAGAGTGTGATTAATGTATTGTTACTGCTAGTATTATTTCAATTGTGCTACTGGTTTTGAACAACGTCCTCTTTGAAAACAAAATTTTTACTAAAAAAATGTATTGAGGGTTTTGAAGAGCTTGTGATGTTTCCTATGCATGGAAAACTTCTGGAATGGTATTTTCTCGTGAACCATTCCAAGTCACTTAGCCTGAAATTCTTTTAACCTCAAGTGGAATGCTAGCTCTAGGAATTGTGCCAGGACTTCCAGTTACTTATGAGGCAATGATTATGGTGTTGAAGCAAGGATAGGAAGATTTAGATATGTATTTGGAAATTATTTAGGATTAGAGCCACCATATCTGGCTGAATTGGACCCTGAGTGGTATTCTTTCAAGGTGCCTGCTAGTATTCGCTCAGAAGCCTAAGTAGATGTTTAAATCTTTTGTTCTGAGATTAAGAGTAGCAGTGACCACGCCCTCTGGTTCATCAGCCTGATGGCATAAAACCACTGGGGTGGATTAAATTATCAAATCCAGAACCCCTCTCTCCAGAATGGAGAGCCAAGACTGAGAACAAAACAATTCTTGGTTGACAGGTTGAAGCCATAGGCAGTTTTGGGCAAACTGATGAAGTGATCAGCTTGGATTTTCCCCCATTCCTTCTCTTTTGGGGTTCCAGGTCCTTTTCTTCTCTGAGGCTGTCATTTCCTCTCTTACCCCTTGATATTATTTCCACTAAAGTATTAGTGAATTTTTTGTTACCTCATCTCAATGAGAACTTGAATTTTAAAGGAAGAACCTTGGAAGGACAATTGACAACCTTAAAGAAAGCCCTTAGGATGGATGTCATGGTACTGTAGCCCTGGGGGGAAAGAATCTCAAATCAAGTCACAAAATAGATTAACTGAACGGAATCGCACTTGTAAAATGGTGATATGATACTTCTTTCTATGAATTGTATAGTAATAAAGATGTTGTATGTCAAGTACTTAGCTCAGTGCCTGGCACTTAGTAAATGGTACTTGTGGTTGTTAAGGAGAGTAAAAAAGCCATTTCTGCACAGCTTAATTTCTTGATCTGGGAGGATTCAGCTCAAAACTCAGAAGCCTGTAAAAGTTGTACTTCAAGGAAAAATTTTGCACAACAGTGTGACAAAAAGACATTTTATTTTTCACATTTGAATTCTATAGTTGTTTATTAAACACCAGTTCTTTGTCTAGGCTAGGTAGAAAATTATATTGAGGGACATGAGAGAAGCACAAGACATGTCTTCTTTTATTAAAAACGTGATCATTTACAACAATCCAGTCAATGCTTGCCTTCTTTACATACCCTTCTAAACATTTAATGCAAACAGTAAGCACAAATAGCCCCTTGACAGCTCTTGTTGCTGTTGTTAAATTAATATGGAATTGGTTTATATTTCACTCCATTCAGAGGTGCCTTTTCAATTCTCTTTACAGTTGCTCCAAAAGACATACAACTTACAGCTTTTCCTTCTGAGAGCGTCAAGGAAGGAGACACTGTCATTATCTCCTGTACATGTGGAAATGTTCCCCAGACTTGGATAATCCTGAAGAAAAAAGCAAAGACAGGAGATACAGTACTAAAGTCTACAGATGGTGCATATACCATCCACAAGGCCCAGTTAGAGGATGCAGGAGTGTACGAATGTGAATCTAAAAATGAAGTTGGCTTGCAGTTAAGAAGTATAACACTTGATGTTAAAGGTTAGTTAGTTTTGAGGTTTTGTTTTTGTTTTTTTATTATATTTATAATAAGTCAGAGGTTTCATGGATTGTAAAGAATTTACAGGATTAGATGAATTGGCAAATTAGATGAGTTGGCAAAATGAAGCTGAGTTCCATGTTGATTGTGGTTATTTCTTAATATTTCCTAAAATAATCATGCACAGCTGCTTTGTCCTATGGAGTTTAGCCAGGAAGTTGATATTAATCACTGGTGTGTGTAGAATTCTTGTTTTTTCAAAGTCATCATTTCATCATTGGTCTCTGGGGTCTTGCATTTCCTAAGTGTTTAAACATATTTTCAAAACTTTTTCCTGGGGGTTATGAGGAAACTAAAGAAGTAGGATTGGCACATGGAAAAAGAAGGGTTCTATCCAGACCCTTTTGCTTCCTACCAGAAGAGAACGCCATTCTCTGAACATGGAGTAACTGCGTATTTTCTGGATTGACTCACTTCAGGATAATAATCAGGAGTGGCAGTCTTGATGCTCAGCAACATAAAAGAATCTCTAGGCTACAGAACTGCCTTCTTAAAAATCCAAGCCCCTTGTCCATCCTACCCTATTCTAAAGGAGAGAGAGAGGGCCGGGCCAGTGGTCTCAGTGGCAAAACTTCAGGGGCCCCTTCATCTCCTAACTCCTCTTGTGAACCCACAGTAGGATCTGTTGATATTATTGGTGTAAGCAGAATATGTCAGCCTTCACTAATCAGTCTGCCACTCCTTGTGTGCTAATGATCTTTCATTGTGTATTGGAAGCCATACTTGGAGTGAACGAGACAGCAAACAAATGGCAACTCTTAAGAGCCTCTGGCACTTGGCCATCAGAGTTAGCAACCACTTGCCAATATAAAAAAAATTTAAACCTAAGTCAGAAAATGAGTAAAAATTTTACTCATCTGGCCAAATTTCTCAAGATTGCAAGCCTTACATTTATTTTTTGTCTTCACAGTACCTCCTTGAAACATGACAATATCAATACATCCATCTAGAAATGTTAAAGAAGGGGAAAATATCACAATTACATGTAAAACTTTTAGTCATCCGCCTGCAGTGATTATCCTGAAAAGAGTTGATCTGGCCAATGAAGTTATTATGTGTTCAAAGAATGGAACGTTTACCTTGTATCATGTGACTCAAAATGACACGGGGGTGTATGTAATCAGCGCTTCCAATGAGGTTGGGGATGATTCTGGACAGTTTGAGATCTCAATTATGAGTAGGTTGAAATTCATTCATTCCTATTTTCTTTAATCCTTGATGTCTCCACCTTTAACTAAGCCTAATCCCAGGAAATTGAACTCCTAACATTTTTGTAATTCTGTTTGTAGTTAACGATTCTCTTTTAAAGTCATATCAAAGCTGCTTCTCCACTTATTAACTCTTTCTCTCTCACACATTGTTGTCTTTTCTAATTACTTTACTAAATTAGTCTTACATAGTTGCCAATTTTCACTCATTACTTAAATAAACAATCAAAGAATATTAGGCACTAAGCTAGTAATTCAGGCCCCCAAACTCAATATGGTTTAAAATAACTACATATGAATGGAGTTAAAATTTGACATCTTTCCTGGGTATTTTGAACTAGTCCTTTGTGTTTAGCTCAGTTTTAAAATTTATTTCATTTTGTTTTGTTTTGGCTTGAATGTATTCCAATGATAGAAATGGTTGGGAGTCTTTAGAATTTCCAGTGTTTATCCAGCTAATAGAAAATTGTATTTGAAGGTTGTCCTGGTAACCGACTCAGCAGCAAGTTTGTGTTTTACTGCAGATGTCTGAGGGGAAAACCTAAAGCAAAAAATAATGTTTATTAGATTGAGAAGATAGCAATGGGAGCAGAAATACCATTGCCCAGCATGTCATCAATATTGGTGCCTCACCATGATTATGATAATGGAAATTCCATTAAAATATTACCTGTATACTATGACTAGTTCTACTCTAGTAGGAGAAAGTAGAAAAATGAGGCAATTATCATTACACTCACGATGAAATAAACATAAGTAAAATTTACAAACTTCAATAATTTGAAAAAATCGACTTCCCATCACCTGACCCTAGTGATTCTTTCTACTTGGTCGACCTCCAGTGATTAGAAACCTCTAAAGAGAATGTAGTCATCACTAAAATCAGATCACTCATTTCTTCCAGGACTGAGACTACATATATGCCACTTAAAGAAACTGAATACTTGTGAGGTCATACGACGCTATACAAACATAAGTATAAATGGAGATGAGTCTCTAGTAAATGCTATGCTGTCTTCTTTAGATGTTTCTATGAGGTTAAGTTGTTAAATAGTATTGCAGCTGTCAGATGATTTTTGGTAGATTAGTAAGAGTACTAATTTTAAACTTCTTGTATACTATTACCTTCTGTACCCAAGTTACAACTCAATGACAAAATGACAGGCTGTAGAAAAAAAAATATATGTATTACTATTCAAAAAAAATGTTTATTGAGTGCCAAATACTCCAAGCAGTGAGCCAGGTACTGGCTATTCAACAGTGGCCCAAAAAGAAAATAGATTCATGTCCTTATGTAATTTACAGTCTGGAGGAGGAAACCAAATTTAATAGCTAATCATACAAATATTTAATTATAAGCTGTGATAAGAGCTATGAATGGGTAGCGGGTTATAAAAGTAAGTTAGGATGGAGATGTGGGTCAGAGAATGCCTCTCTGAGTAAGTAACATTTAAGCTAAAACATGATACTATCCAAAGAACTTCAGTTTATCGATACACAATATAAGTGCTGAAGAGGAATAACATATATTAAGATGCCCTACTTCAGAGATACAAAATATGAAGTTTTCTATATATCTCTGAAAATCCACTGGCAGAATGGATTCCCTCACTTTTTTATATATGGGGGTTTGACTATCAAGGTTATACTCTAGATGTTGCAAGGATTTTCTTAGAGAACTGGTTAGTCATTTCAACTCATGGTGATCCGAGTCCTAGTTCTTTATTAGATATTTGTATTTCCCAAAGCAAACACGCCTCTCCAACTACAGCTCTTGTAAATGAACCCTAAAAAGTTACCCCCTTCCTTCCATTCTACAATTGAACCTGAATCTAAGTTTGTGGAAGTCAACAACTGTCATCTTGAGACCCATCATGTCCATAGCAAATACCACCTGATTATTTGGATAAGTCAGAGAAATATGCATTTTGGGTCCTGTTGGTGCTTATCAGCACTTTGATTCACTTCTCTTTAGAGAACTAGTTGTACTGTTAAAATAAAATATGTAATTATTATTATTAAACAATTTTTTTTGTACTAGACATTAATTGCATCCATTTTGTTATTTTCCAGGAAGAGAAAATAACAAGGACTATTTTTCTCCTGAACTTCTCGTGCTGTATTGTGCATCCTCCTTAATAATACCCGCCATTGGAATGATCATTTACTTTGCAAGAAAAGCCAATATGAAAGGGTCATACAGTCTTGTAGAAGCACAGAAATCAAAAGTGTAACTAATGTTTGAAACGTTCAACCAGAGACACTATTTATCAGTCCAAATCCTTAATATTACTCATCATTCCATGAGGAAAACAACAAGCTGAAAGTCTAGATTTCCCTAAATGTAGTGAACTCTTGGAAGGAAATGGCTACCTACGCCACTTGCTGTGAACAAGAAGCCAAAGGAAAACTTTCTGCCCAAGAAATAGGCACTACCATTGAGAAGTGATGGCTGGAGTCGTTCCTTGATGTGTATATACAATCACATGATCTGTACATATGTAAAATAAAATTATGCCATAGCAAGATTGCATGGAATCGCAACAGTCTATACTCAGATGCCTAAAATAATTAAACAGTGTTGCTTGGACTGACTATTGTAACTTAATACATCTTAGGAAAATTTAACATTAATATTGACTGGCAGCTGACCTATGTCATCTTTCTTATATTTTATTTCCTTTAACAAAATTTAATTCCTATAAAGTTCACTGACAATAATTTCATGGTTTGTAAAGATCCAAGGGTTTCATATTTTTATAGGTAAATGATAAACCAAGAGGGCACTGGTTAACTTTCAGGTACTAAACACTTGAACCTGTGGTATAATGGTTGGCTGGATTTCTCTGGATGGTACTGACATGGTACGGAGACCTGTTAACGATTTTTGTTCATCAGACTGTTATGTGACTTCCCTGATGTGGCCTAAAAATGCAACTCCTTTTAATTTTCTTTTATTCGTAAATGTTTAGTCTTTTTGTATAGTAAAGTGATAATTTCTGGAACTGGAAGAGTTGTGTGTTTGTTGATTATAAACGACCTCCTTTAACCATGCTGTAGCTCTTTGGGGAATGCCATGTTCCAAGAATGAAGAGTTCAAACCCACAGAAATAATGAGCAGCATTTGAAGTGTGATCCTGAGACCACTTTTATCAGAATTATCATGGGACCATGGTAAAAATTTAGATTTCCTGGTGGCATTCTAAACTACTGATTTGAAATATGTGGTATTGTGTCCTTGGATTTGCAATTTAAAAGATTTTAAATGTAGCATAGACAAGAGTAGTGAATGCAGATGAGCATGCACGTGTTAAAGGGCAACAAATGAACACCTAGGTACCACGTACCACTGAGACCAAGAGCTAGAGCATTACTGTTCTTCAAAGCCTAGATGCCACTCACTGAGCAGGAACCAATATCTTAAATTACGTATTAACCATTCCCTTGCTTTCTGTGGAGATTTTATTCCTATATAAGTAGCCCTAAGTAGAACATTATTTAGATTTGCCAGGTTTTGAATTTTATATAAATATAATCAAATGGTATATTTGCCTGTGACTTTATCCTTTCACTCAAAACTATGTTTTGGCATAATTCATACATGTTGTATATAGCTGTAGGTCATTCATTTTTTATTACTCTGTAGTATTCCGTTTTAAGATTTTGCCACAATTTATTTATCTGTTCTACTATTGATGGATGTTTGGGCTGTTTCCAGGTTTTTTTTTGTTGTGAACAAAGCTTCCATAAACATTATTTTACATGTTCCTGGCTAACATGTGTAAGAAACCTAGGTTGCAACAATTTCTCTAGAGTCTATACATTCTCCTGAAATTGTAGGGTTGTGGGAAATGTACATGTTCAAGTTTATAGGGAAAGCCAAACTATTTGCTGAAGTGGCTGAAATAATTTATACTCCCACCAGAAGTGAATAAGAGTTGCCACTATTAAACAGCTTGCCAAAATTTGACATTGTTTACCCTTTAAAAATTTGCCTTCCTCATGGGTGTAAAATGATTTCTCATAATGGTTTAAATTTGTATTTCTCTGATTACCATGGAAGTTGAACATCTTTTCATACATTTAAGGACCTTTTGTGTTAGGATCATTTGAACTGGATCTTCTGTGAAATATCTGTACATTTCTTTTGCTGTTTTTCTGGTGGCTGGTTATCTTTTTCTTATTGATTCTTGGGAGATTTAAAAAAATATATATAGTCTGGATACCAGTCCTTTGTTGGCTTTATGTTTTGCAAACAACATTACCCAGTTTGTGACCCATATACGTCATTACTCTGTTTGTGACCTGTCTTCTCAGCCCTTTTTTGCTATCTTTTGATGAATATAATTTAATTTCTTTTTTTTTTTGGTGAGGAAGGTCAGCCCTGAGCTAACATCTGTTGTCAATCTTCCTCTTTTTTCCTTGAGGAAGATTGTCCCTGAGCTAACATCTGTACCCATCTTTCTCTATTTTGTATGTGGGACACTGCCACAGCGTGGCTTGATGAACAGTGTGTAGGTCTGTGCCTGGGATCAGAACTCGCGAACTCTGCACTGCCAAAGTGAACCACATGAACTTAACCACTATGACACTGGGCTGGCCTCTATTTAATTTTAAATATAGTCAAATTTATCAATCTTTCCATTCTGGCTTGTGTTTTGTATCATAAGAAATCCGTTTCTGTCTCAAGGTAGAAAATTACATTATGCTGTTTCAAAAAAGTTTTGTAGTTTGCTTTTAAGTTTTGGGGTATTTTTTTTTTCACATGGGATTGATTTCTGTATACAATGCAAGGTAGGCATCCAATTTCTTCTTTTTAAGATGATAAAACAATTGTCCCTACCCCATAGACACCTACACCATTTATTGAAAAACTCATTATTTCCTCCCTCAGCTCTGTAATATTACTTTTGTCTTACATCAAATGTCTTTGTGGATCTGTTTCTGGGATCTCTATACTGTTCTCTTAAGATATTTGTCCATTCTTGTGCCAATAATATACCGTTAATTCATACTGATAGGGCAAGTCTCTTCTATTTATTTATTTATTTTGTGAGGAAGATAAGCCCTGAGCTAACACCCATGCCGATCCTCCTCTTTTTGCTGAGGAAGACTGGCCCTGAGCTAACATCTATTGCCAATCCTCCTCCTTTTTTTCCCGTTTTCTCCCCAAAGCCCCAGTGTAGATAGTTGTATGTCATAGTTGCACATCCTTCTAGTTGCTGTATGTGGGATGCTGCCTCAGCATGGCCGGACAAGCGGTACATCAGTGCGCACCCGGATCCGAACCCAGGCTGCCAGTAGAGGAGTGCGGGCAATTAACAGCTAAGCCACGGGGCCAGCTCCCCTTCTATTTAATTTTTTTCAAATATATCTTGGTTTTTCTAGTATTTATACTAGAAATACTAGTATAATTTTCTAGTACTTCCATATAAATTTTAAAGTCACAATTTGTCAAGCTCCACAAAAAATGTTGTTGAGATTTTTGACTAAAATGGTATTGAATCTATAGATCACTTTGGATAGACTTGACATTTTTAAAGTATTGAGTCTTCCAATCCATGAGCAAAGTATAGTTCTTACATGTTTACATTATCCTTGATATCTTGTAGAACAATTTTACTATTTTCTTCACTTCATAAATGACTTATTCCTCTTTTTTTAGATTTATTTCTAGGGCATTTATGTTTTTTATATTATTATTCATGGTATTCTTGAAATTATATTTATTGAGGTATAATTTTCATACAATTAAATTCATTAACTACCATCACAATCAAGAAATAAGCCATTTCCATCACTTCAAAAAGTTTCCTCAGGCCCCTTGAAGTAAATCTCCTCCCCGCTCTCCCATCACCTTTGGCCTTGGTAGACATTTATCTGCTTTCTATCACAATAGTCTTGCCTCTTCTAGAATTTTATGTAAATGGAATTGTGCAGCAGACAGTCTTTTATGTCTGGCTTCCTTCAATTGGCTCAATGTTCCTGAGATTCATCTATGTCATTACATATATCAGTGGTTTGTTCTTTTTTATTGCTGCTTTAGGACATTACACAGATTTTGATAGATTGTGTTTATCACAAGTATCCACATTGCTACCAGGAGATTTTAGATTGATATAAAAAAATGCAAATAGAAAAAATAGTTATGCTTTCTGATTTCAAACTATATTACAAAGCCATAGTAATCAAAACAGTAAGATATTGGCTTACAAACAGACACATAGATCAGTGGAACAGAACAGAGAGCCCTGAAATAAACCCATGCATATATGGTCAATTATTTTACAACAAAGGAGCCAAGAATACACAAGGGGGAAAAGACAGTCTCTTCAATAAATTGTGTTGTGAAGATTGGACAGCCACACACAAAAGAATGAAACTGGACCACTCTCTTACATCACGCACAAAAATTTGCTCAAAAGGGATTGAAGACTTGAATCTAAGACCTGAAACCATAAAACTCCTAGAAGAAAACATAGGTGGTAAGCTCCTTGACATTGGTCTTAGTGATTTTTGGATTTGACAACAAATGCAAAGGCAACAAAGGTAAAAAATAAATAAGTAAAAATAAATACATCAAACTAAAAAGATTCTACACAACAAAGGAAACCATCAACAGAGTGAAAAGACTATCAAATGGGAGAAAATATTTGCAAGTCATATAGCTGATAAGGGGTTAATATACAAAATATATGAAGAACTCCACTCAATAGCAAAAAAAACAAACAATCTAATTCAAAAATGGGCAGAGGATCTGAATAGACATTTTTCCAAAGAAGACATACAGATGGCCAACAGATACATGAAAAGGTGCTCAACATCACTAATCATCAGGGAAATGCAAGTTAAAACCACAATGAGATACCACCCACTCCTGTTAGAATGGCTGTTATCAAAAAGACAAGAGATAACAAGCGTTGGCAAGAAGGTGGAGAAAAGGGAACCCTTGTGCACTGTTAGTGGGAATGTGAACTGGTGCAGCCACTATGGGAAACAACATGGAGGTTCCTCAAAAAATTAAAAATAGAGCTACCATATGATCCAGTAATTCCGCTTCTGAGTATTTATCTAAAGAAAATAAAAACACTAACTCAAAAAGATACATGCACTCCCATGTTCATTGCATTTTTATTTATAATAAAGACATGGAAGCAACCTGAATGTCTATAAATGGATTTAAAAAACTCATTATATATATGAATACTCCATATATACAATGGAGTATTATTCAGCCATTAAAATGAAGGAAATCTTGCCATTTGCAACAACATGGATAGAACTTGAGAGACTTATGCTCAAATGAAACAAGCCAGACAGAGAAAGACAAATACTGCATGATCTCACTTACACATGGAATCTAAAAAAAAAGCAAAACCAAAAAATATCCAAACTTATAAATACAGAGAACAGATTGGTGGTTGCCAGAGGCAAGAGGGGTAGGGTATGAGGGTGGGGAGTGGGCAAAATGAGTGAAAGTCGTGAAAAGGTACAAACTTCCAGTTATAAAATAAATAAATCATGGGGATATAATGTACAACTTGGTGACTATAGTTAATAATACTGTTTCGTCTATTTGAAAGTTGCTAAGAGAGTAGATCTTAAAAGTTCTTACCACAAGAAAAAAAAAATTGTAACTGTGTGTGGTAAGGGATGAACTAGACCATGGTCATCGTTTCACAATATATGGAAATATTGAATCATTATGTTGTACATCTGAAACTAATATAATGTTATATGTCAATTATATCTCAATAAAAAAGAAAGAATATCTGGGGCCGGCCCAGTGGCGCAAGCGGTTAAGTGCGCACACTCCGCTGCGGTGGCCTGGGGTTCGCCGGTTCTGATCCCGGGCACGCACCAAAGCACCGCTGGTCAGGCCATGCTGTGGCAGCATCTCATATAAAGTGGAGGAAGATGGGCATGGATGTTAGCTCAGGGCCAATCTTCCCCAGCAAAAAGAGGAGGATTGGCAGATGTTAGCTCAGGGCCAATCTTCCTCACACACACACAAAAGAAGAATAGTTAATGTACTTTTTTAAACTTCAAAGGTAGTTTCTTGAACTATGACAACATGAAACAACATAGGTGAACCTCACAAAAAAGCATATTGAGTGAAAGTAACCATTTACAAAAGAGGACACACTATATGATTTCATTCGTATATAGTTCAAAAGTATGCAAAACTAATACATGGTGTTAGAAGTCAGGATATTAGTTACTCTTTGGGTGACAGTGACTGGAAAGGAGCACAATAGGACTTTTTGGGTTCTATTTGTGTTCTGTTGCTTGATCTAGGTGGTGGTAATTTTAATAAAATTTACATTAAAAAGGTAGATGCTTGAAAATCAAAGGCCTAGAGGGAAGGAAGGCATAGGATTTAAGCGTTGGGAAGAGAACAAAGAGAGAACAGATGATCTTGCTCACCCCGCTCCCCACCTTTCATCCGTCCTGGGCAATAGGAAGGAGAGGGATGTGATAAGATCTTATAGGATGGGCCGGCCCTGTGGCTTGGTGGTTAAGTGCGCGCGCTGCGATGCTGGTGGCCCGGGTTCGGATCCCGGGTGCGCATCGAGGCACCACTTCTCTGTCCATCCTGAGGCCGAGTCCCACATACAGCAACTAGAAGGATGTGCAGCTATGACATACAACTATCTACTGGGGCTTTGGGGGAAAAATTAAATAAATAAAATCTTTAAAAAAAAAAAAAAAAAAGATCTTATAGGAAATGGAGTATGACCTGTGCTGATCAGGATAACCTGGCTTGAGGAGGCCACAGGGGAAGGAGAGACTTCAGCATGGAGAGACAGGTAAAGACAAGGAAGCCCCTCGAAGCGGAGCTGACGTCTACATAGAGACAACCCTTGCTATTCACTAGAGTCCATCCTGTCACCTTCGCAGAGAAGTCAGATGAGCTCTCCTCATCACTACCTAGAAAGAGCCTTCTAATAAACAGCTGCCTGTAAACTTTGTTCATTTTCCAGAAAGATGCCTGTCCATGACCAGAGACTTCACTGAGCCCCAGCCCTTGTCAATAGCCCAGGGCACTTATAAAGTCATTTTAGAAATAGAGTTGGATTCTCTACCTCCAGAAGTTCGATGCTGGAGTAAGGGGAAAAATAATGAATCATTCTCCCCTAGAGATCGGAGAGATCCCCACCTCCTTTTCCTCATCTTGGTTACAAGAACCTTTATAGGGAAGTAGCAGAATAGAGATTGAAGATGGGTAAAGGAAGACAGGCAAGTCTTACACTTTGACAGTAGCAGCCGGATCTTTGGGAAGAAGAGAATTTCTTATTTGACTCTCCTGGTCCCTGAAGTAGGCGTGGTTTGTACTGGACACTACTGTTAACTTTTTCTGACTGACTGGTATTACAGTGAAGGTACCTGCCAGGGCTTTCCCTCTCAAGTAGGTATCCTTTGTATTGTCTATAAGTATGAACATGAAACTAACTCATTCATTTGCCTAATATTGTAGTGAGAAGAAAACAGATGGCTGATTTGGGGAGGCACACAAGGACTTTCAGGATATTGGTGAACATTCATTTCCTTCATAATATGTTTCATAGTCTGATTTTCTTAGAAATGGGTTCAAATCTTGTTACAGACTTGTGGTAGTATTGGTTCCCAATTACCAGAACATTTTTTTAATTTATGAGACTGGCAGGTTTGCCATCTCCTGCTCTGATACTGTGATAGTCAAACCAAGACTAATAAACAGGTTGGAAAAAACTCATGACAGTCCACCTCTTACAACCGTTGCCATCATTTTTCCTGAACTGGGTAAATCAGGTAGGAAAAATATGAAATAGAACTGAAGATTGTTTACAAATAAAAGAAAGCGGTACAGGCCCACAAAACTTCTGATGAAAAGCAGATTCTTTTTTTATCTGCTTTCCATATTGTATCCCCAGAAATGCCTCTTTTGCTCTGCTAATTGCAGATTTTGGGAAAATGCTAATACCAACGGAAGTGACCATTAAAATTACCTTATGCATCAATCACCTTATACATTAAGGAGCTTCAGTTTTCTTGTGCATAAAATTAAGAGTTTCTATTAGTAAACTTTAAGGTCCTTTCCAACTCTCAAGCACAATGGTTCTATGAAAATTTACACATGTGTCTTGGGTAATTTTTTTTCACTTATTTTAGGGAATTTCTTTTTGTATTTAGCCAAAAAAAGGCCTAGGGATCTTCTTTTTATCCCTTGCTTAATCGACTTTAAGAGTTTGAGAAAAAAATTTAAACATTTAAATTAATCCCAACATTAGGAAGTAGTTTCTGCAAGATTTCATAATAGTTACCCTTCCCTACAAAGAGGAGAGGGACATCTGTAATGTCTTTTGAAACGTCTTTTATTTTAACCATAATGATAGTGAAAATTTCACTTCTCAAAAAAATGTCTGCAGTGGCTTTTCAGGCTTTGCTGCTCTTGAAGAACGTGGTTTCTCTCAAAAGAGACTGATCTGTAAGGCGCGCTTGAGAAGATTCTAACGAATTGAACGGAACCAAAGTCTGGGTTTTTTTTAGTGAAGGACATTGCTGTCTGGAGACAGCATTTTATTGTTTTTGGTTCTTTCTTCATTGGCAGGAACTCTTAGGGGCATTCTGGAGCAAAAATCCAAGTTGATCCAGCGATCGAAAAAGCAATGTTTCAGTCTTGAAAAGAAAAAGAATAAGGAGAGGACTAACTGGGCAAAGGAGGCACAGGGAATGAGTTCTTTATTGAGTTGTCTTGTGAAGATTTTCAACCGACTTTCTCAACTCAAAGTTTCAGTCTGTGTAAAAGGATGTTTAAAATCACGATTTGTAATTAAGGATGTTATTACTATCTTTCTTTAATCCAATTTCCATTCAATTAAAATTCATTCCATTACCAGGACGTTTAATGTTTTCCTGCTGAAAATCTAACAAGAAGTGATATTAAATATAGGACTTTGAACGTGTGGTAAAAATGAACATTATTACTTTGGCTTGAGGTCATATTTGGTATTTAGAAATTTAGGAATATTCACGTGAAGCCCACTTAAAAAGCAGCAGACTCAAGGAGTTGCTTTAGATTGGAGTTTCTGTCATTGCCTTGCCAAGGTTTGCAGACATTTTCTACATTACCATGAAAATAACTTTATGCTCCCAGGCAGAAAACCCAACAGACAAGTTCATCTTCCCTTGTTGACAATCTCATAATGCCCTGCTTCTCCTTATGTGTTTGAGTTCTTCTTGAGTGGTCTAGTCATTTTAGAGTTAACCCTTATGTTACACACTTGCATAGTCTATGGCCATTTAGCAGAGTCCTGGCAGTATTTCCCAAACTCTCTTCATCATGAGAATTTCATTGGGTACTCACTAAAAATAGAGTCCTGGGCCTTATCCCAGATCTACTGAGTTAGAATCAATTAGGTAGGGCCTAGAAATCTAAAAGTTTAATAAACACCCCTGATGATTCTTATGTCTGTATTTGGGAAACATTGTTTTAATAAAAGTAAGTATTTATTCAGTGAGGTTTCATCCCTAGAGGTCATTGACTGAGCCTTGAATTTTTGCAGGATTTCTCTTGTCTGCAACCATCTCTTCTCATCTTTTCTGGAACTTTGGTCTAACATTCAAACACTTTTTCCTGTCTTCAGCCTCCTTTCTCTACTAGCTCCTATAAGAGTCTAATCTTTTCCACTTTAAAAAATAATCTAACAAAAATTTTTCTTAATCCTGCACTTCCTACTAGTTACACCCCTATTTCACCTTTATTTTCATGGGAAGATTCTAGAAGGGAATAGCCATATAGTTCACTGATTCTCAATCATCATGCAACAAACTCTTGTCTAGCTTCTGAGTCTGCTCCTACTAAAGTCAGTAATAATCTCTTAACTGATATAATGGGAATAATTTCGAAATATGAAGCCAGCATATTTTTATTTCTGATAATCTCTAAAATTGCTACTTGTCCCAAGGCTTCCCCGCTAACCCATTCATTGTTTTGTGGAGGCAGAGAGAACCCAGGTGAGAAAGACAGAATCATTGCTCAGTTTTAAATTTCAAGCCGGATTTATTTCAATCCGTAGGAAGACAATGGTTTTAGAAGGCAGACTATATAGAGAAAGTAAAGCACTTTCTACATTCCAAAAATTCCCCTAACATAGCAAGAGCATAGAGGTCTAATATAATAAGCTATAGCATGGAGAAGACAAAGAATGTAAGGTAAGCCTCTGACACACAGATGGAGAAAAAGCTGTTCTAAGGCTGAGAGGAGGAGCCAAGAAAGAGAAGGAATGGCAGGATATTAGACACAAACCTCCTTGCCACTCTCTGCTTTGGGGTCAAATATTATGGGAGGAGCACTGCAGCAGAATCATCCAAATAAGTTTGGGGAGAAGTATAAGAGCTAAAATCTCCCTTCCCCAAAGCTTCTCAGAGAAGACCTGGGTTCAGCATTTTCTAATGAGGTGTAGGAACAGAAAAGCAGCATTGGAGAAGAGGACTGAGGAAATCAGTGAACCAGAAGTGGTTTGGAACTGGAATTAGGAAACCACCAAGTATGGGAACATTAGGACCATACACAATGGCAAGGTCTGCAGTTCTCAGTAGTTAGTGCCTAAAAAAGACCAGGCAGGACAAGCTACACCAGCTACAGGACAGAGGAGGTCATCGAGCAGAGGCCAGAAAGGACCAGCCAACAGCATGGGGACCGCAAGACTCCTACTGCCTCCACATGCCCTGTAACACCTGAGAGGAGGAAAAGAGGGCAGGGGAGAAGAGGGCAGCCTGAACGGTTAAGCAAATATGAGCCTATTTTAAACTAAAAGGAAATGCTTTCGATTAATTAAACTTTGTTTTTTTTCTGATGTTGACTCGAGGGCAACAGCAAATCAATATTAGACAATAAAGTTACCTTTTTTTGGTACGTATGAATTATAGTGTGAAAGTTTCAGCCTTGCTATGGTACTATATGGAATGGACAATCTTCTGTCCCTTTTGATTCTATTTTCAGCATCGACAGTTGATCACTCCTAAATTCTTGAGTCTCTCTCTTTTAGTTTCCCTTACATCACATTGTCCTGGTTTTTCTCCTACTTCTCTGGCCCTTCCTTCTCATTTTTCTACACAATCTTCTTTCACATGTGCTTTGAATGTTGTTGTACGATGGATTCCATACTGACTCCTTTCTCGTTTTATATACTCTCCCTCAATGACCTCATCCTTCTTATGGTCTATATGATCATGACTTCAAAGGTACATTCCAAGACTCAACCTACTTCCTGAGGAATATTGGTCATCTTCAGTAATATCTCATAAGCTCCTCATTTATATTTCTTTATATTTCTGTCTTATTGTTCTGTCAGTTATTGAGAGAGCAGTATTGAAATTTCCAACTATAATTTTGGATTTGTCTATTTCTACTTTTAGTTCTATCAAGTTTTGCTTCAGGTACTTTTAAGCTCTTTTATTAGGTACAAAATTGTTTAGAATTATTATATGATCTTGATGAATTGACATTCATTATGTAAAAACTCTCTTATTCTCTTGTAGTAATTTTTGCTTTGAAGTCTAATTTTTCTCATACGAATATAGCCACCTCAGGTGTCTTTTAATTTGTACTAGCATAGCATACGTAGATAGTACTAGTTATATTTTTTGTATCCTTTTTTTTTTATCCTTTTACTGTCAATCTATTTGTGTATTTATGTTTAGAGTGGATTTATTGCATACAGTTGGGTCTTGCTTTGCCAACATGACAATCCCTCCCTTCTAATTGGAATGTTTAGACTGTTTGCCTTTATTGTTATTGATATGGTTAGGTTTAAATCTACCATTATATCATTTGTTTTTTATGTGTCCCATCTGGGTTTTTTAATTTTAATTTTATTGTAGTAAGAACACTTAACATGAAATCTACCCTCTTAGATTTTTAAGTATACAATACAATATTGTTAACTGTAGGCACAATGTTGTACAGCAGATCTTTAGAACTTATTCATCCTTCATTACTGAAACTTTATGCTCATTGGTTAGCAACTCCCTATTTCCCCCTCACTTCTGCCCCTGGCAATGACTCTTCTGCTCTCTGCTTCTTTGATTTTTGACTATTTTAGCTACCTCATATAAGTGGAGTCGTGAAGTAATTGTCCTGCTGTGATTGGCTTATTTCACTCAGCATAACATTGCCAAGGCTCATGCATGTGGCCACAAATTGCAGGATTTCCTTCTTTTTAAAGGCTGAATAATATTCCACTGTATGCATATATCATACTTTCTATATCCATCCTTCCATCAATGGACATTTAGATTGTTTCCACATCTTGGCTATTGTGAATAGTGCTGCAACGAACATGGGAGTGCTAATGTCTCTTCAAGATTCTGATTTCAATTCTTTTGGATAAATATCCAGAAGTGGGGTTTCTGAATCATATGGCAGTGCTATTTTTAATTTTTTGAGAAACTTCTACACTGTTTTCCATAGCAGCTACCCCATTTTGCATTCCCATTGACAGTGTACATGGGTTCCTATTTTTCCACATTTCACCAACACTTGTTGTCTTTTGTTTTTCTGATAATAGTCATTCTTACAAGTGTGAGCTGGTATCTCATTGTGGTTTGATTTGCATTTCCCTGATGATTAGTGACGTTGAGCATCTTTTCATACACCTATTGGCCCTTTGATGTCTTCTTTGGAGAAATGTCTATTCAAGTCCTTTGCCTATTTTTTAATTGGGTTGTTAATTTTCTTGCTCTCTTTTGCATTGATTGTATATCTTTTTTATAATTCCACTTTATCATCTTTGTTGGCTCAATAGTTATTACTCTATGTTTTTGTTTTTAGTAGTTGCTATAGGGTTTATGGTATACATCATTAATTTATCACAGTTTACTGTTATACCACTTCACATATAAGAACTTTATAACAGTATATTTTCTTTTCTCCCTTCCAGCCTTTGTACTAATAGGTCATTTTTATTCTACAAGTGTAATAACCTACACGATACATTGTTGTTATTTTTACTTTAAACAGTCAATTATCTTTTAAATATATTTGAAAATTAAGAAAAAATTTTACATTTAACCATGTATTTACCATTTGCAGCCCTTATCATTCTTTTCTATAGATTTATATTTTCCTTTGATACCATTTTCCTTCTGTTTAAAAACCTTCCTTTAACATTTCTCACGGTACACGTTTACTATCGATGAATTCTTTCAGTATTTTATATCTAAGAAAGTCTTTTTTTGGTCTGTCTTTCATTTTGAAAGACATATTTATTGGTATAGAATTCTAGGTTAACAGGTTTCTTTTTCAGTCTTTTAAAAGTGCTCCACTATCTTCTGAATTACAGTGTTTTCCAATGAGAAATCTGCTTATCTTTGTTCTTTTAATGTAATGCCTTTTTTATCTCTACTTGCTTTCAAGATATTTTTATCACTTGTTTTAAGAAACTTGATTATGATACACCTTCATATAGTTTTCTTTGTGATTTTTTTTTTTGTCTACAAACTACCCTCAGCTGGAGAAAGGACCACCCAATAAGAGCAAGGGGAACAATTCTTGGAGTTCAACAGGACAAAGAAGAGTTTGTACTCACGCCAACAAGTACACTGACTTTCCATTTATGAAAGGGATATAATGTCTCATTAAAATGAATCTTTTTGAGTAAAAACCATGTAGATAATCATACAGTGAGTGTATTGTCCCAGTGAGTGAAGATGTGTCCCAGATCATGAAGGTGGTATGTAAAGAACTGAAGCTTGTAAAAGCTGAACTTGAGAATGATTCTCCCTAGTATTGTATATGGAACACTAGTATATACAACACATAATTCTTTATTGGACTGCTCAATTTTGATCAACACATAATATTTATTCACTTTTATTTACTGTTGTAAATAAAACACCATATTATGGTGTTTTGGTTATGGTGATGACTTTCAACCACCCTTTCCTGAGTGGGTTCTGAGACAAGAAGGTTATAAGAGCTAAGAAGGATAGAGTAATAGCAAGGCATTATTTGTATTAGGTTGAACTATATGAAATTGCCAGTCAAAAACTGTCCAATATTAGCGATCCACATGGTTTAACTTGTACGTTAGTGTTAGGTTTATCTGTTGTGTAACACACCACTCCAAAATTCTATGGTTTAAAACAACAACCATTTTATCACGTCTACTGATTCTTGGGCTGACTAGGGTCAGCTGGGTGGGTTTGGGTTCTTCTGCTCCAGGCACCATTGCTAGCTGGTCAGTTTTCCAGGGGCTGGACTAGACTGGAACGTTCAGGACAATTCACCCACAGGGCTGGCAGTCAGCACTGGTTGTCAGCTGGGAGCTCAGCTGTGGCTGTCGACACAGAGCCTTGGTTCTTCGCTTTGGAATGTGAGTTTCTCACAACATGGCCTGGGCTGGGAAGTTGCAGACTATTATTTCCACTGCACTCTACTTGTCAAAGCCAATTCACAAGGCCAGCCCAGATCTTGAGGGTTGGATGTGGGAGGTAGCTCCACATCTTGATGTGTATGGGACCATGTGTCTACAGAGTGAAGAAGAAATGTGAGAGACCATCTTTGGAGACCAGCTACCACAGAAAACATTTCTCTGATGAATATAAAAGAGATGAGTCAGGGCAGTTCTACTCAAACAAGGACACAATGTAACACCATGGATGCTATTAATTCCTTAGTGTGTGTCAATAAAAATTATAATGCTCAAAATGATACTGTGACATGAAAATGTCCAAAAGCCTTGACCCGTAATCTAAGAGGAGTGGTAAGATGTGTGCCCACACAGCCATAATGCAAGTAAAATTTGATGCTTTGGTAGAGATGAGAACTGAGAGCAGGAAAGCACTAGCTCTGGCTGGGAGAGATTGAAGGAATCAAGTGTGGCTCCATGAAGGAGGTGCCTTTCAAGCTATGTCATGAATCAATGGATAGGAGGTAGACAAGTCGCTATGAGGAAGGGCAGAGACATACAAAGTGAAGGGGAAAGAGTGAGTTTAGGTATGGAGGGAGCAAAAGTCTTAGACTTCTATTGTAGACACGAGTAAATTGGCACATTTGGCAGAAACATGGGGGAGTGTAAAAGAGAACAATGAGAGCTAAGGTTGGAAAAGTGAGTTGTAATGAATTGTGGAAGGCCTTGAATGCAGGACTTGGGAGTTTGGGCTTTGTTCAAGAGTATGAGCCATTGAAAAGGACTAAGAGGATCAGGGCAGTGCTTAAGGAGGTTGACACCTCAGGTTTGTCTGATCTTTTCTATCCAAACCTTTATCTTCTGTTTATTCCTAGAGCCTCTTTTCCCAGCTTCCTGCCTTTTGTGGTAATTACCTCTCTGTTATTTAGTTCCAGGGCTGCCACATTAGTGAGAAATAGGAAAACCACTTTTCTTATGCTGTCCATGGATACAAAAGAATATTATTTAGCTATTAAAATAACATTTTCAAAAATATTATTGAGAGCCAGCCCTGATGGCCAAGCGGTTAAAGTTTGGCGTGCTCTGCTTGGGGGGCCCACGCTTGGTTCCTGGTTGCAGAACCACACCACTTGTCTGTCAGTAGTCATGCTGTGGCAGCAGCTCACATAGAAGATCTAGAAGGACTTGCAACTAAAATATACAACTATTTACTGCGTCTTTGGGGAGGAAAAAAAAATAGGAAGATTGGCGTCAGATGTTAGCTCAGAGTGAATCTTTCCCAGCAAAAAAAAAAAAAAAAGAGGAAGATAAGAAACCTATTCACATTATTTTAAAAAAATATATTATTGAGCTGTTAAAATGATATTTTCAAAAAAATATTTATTGGCATGAGGAAATACCTATGTTCCAATATTGAAATAATAAAATAATAGACTAATAAAAACACAATAAAAATCGTATATAAAATTTGAAAGCATCAGAAAAATCTGAACGTTGTGTGTCTATATGCACGCACACCCACGGAGAGGAAAAGAAATCAAAGTTTTGATAGTGGTATTATGGGTATTCTTATTTTCTTATTTGTACCATTCTCCATTTTCCAAGTTAGAATGCATTACAGTTATAGTCTGAAAAGTTATTTTTCTAGTGTGTTAACCATAGCAAGTAAGTCTCCAAACAGCAACCGAGTAAAAATAGCATCCTACCTGGACTTGAGACTTGGAATTCTCAAAGACCTATAAATATTCAGGGCTTTGAGATCCAGACCTGGGGGGAGGCAGTGGCTTTGCCTTTCTGAGTATTTGAGTGTTTGTTCTGAAGAGAATAAAAAGGAGAGGAAAGTACTTGAACACCTTTCACCACTAAGTTGCCTCTGGAATTTCTAAATAAGGCCCGGGAGGGAGGGAAGATTACATGAAGAGGCTGCACACCATCATTTCACACTCTCACAGGGCTTGGAGTTGGGAAGGACCTGGCCATAAAAAGCCACACTGAAGGGAAATACTGAGGTTTAAAGCTCCAGGTATGCTCATAATTTCACCAGCTCTCCAGCCCAGCACTGGTGCCTGATGCAAATTTTGACTTTATGCCTCAAGATTCATTTGTTCAATCTTTTCCAGTTTTGCATAGTTTACTATTGTGGGAATCTGATAGCACTTAAGCAAATTAAGAAGGATTTAAGGAAATCCCGGGAAAGGAGACAAAATGCCATATCATTACATGTATTTTAAATTATTGTATTTGAGCAACTGGATTTATTCATTCATTTGATTTGCTCAGAACTTTGCAGCCAAGTAGCTATGAAATTTTGTATATGTCCTTGACATAATTAAATTATTTCACTACTTGTCTCTTCCAGGTTCACCCTTGCTAACCAAAGTCTGCTTTTTGGCCCTTCTTGAACATGGGCTCCTCTAGGACTTATATGAATAACAGTGGTCCTAGTTCTTCAAACTCTTCAGAAAAAAAAAGAGACTTTAGGAGGCTTTAAAAAGTTTTGTAGCTTTACTAGGAGGAGAAGGAGGAATGTGATTAATAGTAACAGAAATTCTAGAGGACCAGATCTTTCTTTTTCTTGTTTCCTTTTGAAGAAATATATTCTCAGGATCTTAGAATAATTACAGCACAAACCTGCTTGTTTCTTTTTAATCAGTAAGTGAGGTTAAGGCCAACATTAATGAAAAGCATAGGGAGAATAAGGGCCTTGAAAGTTTTCTCTGGGCAGTGGTCCCATTGCTTCAGGGTGTCTCTGGTTTTCCGGCTGATCAAAGCTGGGGAGAAAGTCTGTTTGATGTCTCTGATACATTTTTAACGGGACCTGGTAAAAAGAACTGATAGGTCATATTTATTGAGAATTTATGGCATGCCTGTCCTGGATTAAGTGCTTTGCACAGATTATTTTATTTAATATTCACAATAATCCAGCTACGTACTGTTAACTAACCGATAGGAAAACTAAATTAGAATACTTAAGTAATTTCCTGAGGTCAGTGATGGGTAGAGCTATGGTTGACCATGGTTTGTCTGATTCTAGAACCTGCACTGTTATTCTCTGTGCTGTACTACCTTTAATTCAATCTCACTACATAGACTTCCACAGGCTTAGACATCTTTGAAGGACAGATGGCAAGTAATCTTAAAAAAGAAATTTATCTTAGGTCCTCAGATTGTTATGGGAAGGAAGAAATCCTGATAATGTTGTTCAGATAAGTTTTTGCTGCGTGTTTGTCTGAAGAGCATAAGAATCCCAGATTACTTTTCCTAAATATCCAGGATTGTTCACTGGACACTTTTATCTTCTTTCTCTTGAATTTAAAAGAAACATATGGGTTACTATGTTTAAACTGCCATCTGCCATCATGAGCAAATTCTTCAGGAAATTGCTTTGGACCTAAAGTATAGCACATGTTTGATCTTTATGTATATTTGTACTTTTTGAATTTGAAACTTTGAAATAAAGAGATAAAAAGGTAGCAAGAAGGAAAATGGAAAAGCAAAAGAAAAAAAAGGAATTATTTTACAAAGGAAAATGAGTGCTTTGCAGTGTTCTGTAGTAGTGAGAATTAAGCAAGAAAGAACGAAAGCTGCCAAAATAGACCAAGCCTAACACCAAATTGGTGGTATTGCACTAAGCAAGCAGAAAAGACACTAAGAGAGAGATAGTACAGAAAATCTAGTTAATGTGTGTTAAGCTGAAACTGATCATTTTAGAAAGGAGAAATTTTTAGCCCAAATTTTTGTGTGGTAGGCTGAATGACTCTCCAACCCTCATATTGGGATCTCTGCCTGGAATGCTTTTCTCCTTCTTAGTCATCTCAACATCCCACTGGGGTCAGGGTGAAGTGGGGGAGCATGGAGAAAAGAGTGTCTTGGTGGAGGAATCCCTGTTTGGGGAAAAGTTGATATCTTTTTTTTCATATAAATAGTAAACTATCGTATGCCTGAAAATGGGAATAGGGGAAAGAAATGTAATCATTAATGAAAGAGTAAAATGCAGAATTCCAAATTAAAAGGGGAAAAATGAGGAAAAGGAAAGAAATAGCTCTATAAAATAAATCATAACCACAAATAAGAGGGAAGAGTTAAAGTAAGTTATGCCAGCCATTACTCTAAATGTTCCAGACTGCTAAGTCAAACAAACAAAGTGCAGCAATATCTTGTTTGTAGAAAACTGATTTAAAACAGAGATGAATAAAGGTTAAAAATAAAGAGGTGAGTAAGCTAGGATGTGAGTAGGCAGTTCACAGAAGAGCAAAGAAAAATGACCAAAATACATAAAAAGAAGCTCAAACTCACTGGTAGTCAGGGAAATGCTAATCAAATAACAATGATGCATCACAATATTTCTATTGGATCGGTAACCGTTGAAAATAGCTATAAAGCTATTGCTGGCAAGGATGTTGGAGTAAAAGGAACATTCATCTTTTGAGGATCAAAATGTGATACAACCCTTTTGGATAGCAAACTAGCAATATCTATTAAAATTAAAAATATGTATATTCTTCTACCCAACAATCCCATTCTTGGGAATCTATTCCACAGAAATAAAAGGTCTCGAGATATAAAGTCACATGAACAATGATGTTTATTGCAACATTGTTCATAGCAACAAAACACGAAAAATAAACTGAATAACCATCAATAGCAGATGAAAAATTACAAAACACCATAAAAGGAGTACTACGTAGTCATTAAAAAGATGGAATTACAAATTAGAAATGCAAAGAGAACATGATAAAAATACAATTACAGTGGAAGACATTAGTATACCACTCTTAGAATTGGTCATCTATAATAGATAAAACATTAGTAAAGTCATAGAGGAATTGAACAACTTTGTTGAAATAGATAGAAAGAAAGAAACTGCATCCCTCAAATACAGAGGATATATTTAGTAGAATATTTACTAAATTGGCCATATGTTTTGCCAAAAGGAAACCTTAATTTCAAATTCATAGGGCACAATTTCTTTACATAATCCAATATGATTTGAAATAAATATTAAAACATGAACAAAAAATTAGTTACTTGGAAATTAACACTGATGTTCCTAGATAGTTTTTGAATCAAACAGAGACCAAAAATGAAAAGATAACCAACCTATCTAGAGAGGAGTGAAA
Source organism: Ceratotherium simum simum (assembly GCF_057802395.1). Lineage (NCBI taxonomy): Eukaryota > Metazoa > Chordata > Mammalia > Perissodactyla > Rhinocerotidae > Ceratotherium > Ceratotherium simum. The sequence goes on along the minus strand of NC_141901.1, from coordinate 64,749,708 downwards.
AAGAGACATTCTACCAAAACCCAGCAGGACATGGTAAATGCTGTAGTCAGAGGAAATGTATATATATTAAACACCTTCATTATTAAGGAAAGAAAATATAAATAAAACCAAAGAAGCAAAGAAAGAACTTAGTACCCATTTTAAGAATTTAGGAAAGAAAAAGAAACTAAGAAGATGGAATTCATAAAAAAAGATTTTAAATAATGAAAGAAAAAACAAAAAAAATGTAGAAAGCTATTTATTTATAAAGAACAATAAAAATAGAGAAGGCCCTTATAGGTCTTGTTAAGGGAAAAAGAGAAACTGCAAAATTATGAAAGATGAAAATGAGAATGGAGATTTAAATATAAATACAGAAGAGATTTAAATCATTTTAAGAGAATACTACATGCAATCTTCAACAACAAGTTGCTTTTCTTTTTAACTGGAGGAAATGGATGATTTTGTATCAAAATACAAATTATAAATTTGACTCAAGAAAAGGTTGGAAATGTGATTCAAGTCCTGCCATTGAAAAAGTCATCAGGATCAGATGGGTTCTTGGCTGAGTTCTAAATACCTGTAAAGAACAAATAATTCCAATGTTATTTAAATCAGTTGTCCTCAAATCTGGCTGCAAATGAGAATCATCTGCGACATTTTTAAGTGACCCAATGCCCAGGCCTCACCTCAGACTAATTAAACCAAAAACTCAGAAGCAAGCATCTGTAGGTGTTAAATCTCCTTAAGTGTTTCCAATACACAGCTAAGAGTGTGAACAAAAATTTAAATTGTTCTAGGTCATAGAAAAAATCCAATTCATTTTCTAAAGCCAATAAATGTGGTTTAATAACAAAACCTAATAATTACTACAAAAAAAGAAAATTACAGGTCAATCTCACTTATTAACAAAAATGTAAAATGTCTAAATAGAATGTTAGAAAATAGAATTCAGTAATGTATCTAAAGAATACTCTATGACCAAATATGATATATTCCAAGAATTTAAGAATTCAACAATGGCTCAAAATCAGGAAAGCTAACAACATAATCCATTAATCAATATTTTAAATGAGAAGAAAATAGAACCAACAAGGTAGTTGTCGAAAAGGCAGTTCATGATGATAACTGTTATTATTAACAAAGATCCCAAGTGCAATAGAATTGATGAAAACAAATAGAATGAAAATAATTTACCAAAACTCACCAAGATAGATTTTACCCTATGTAGTGAAATACTAAAACATTTTTAATTAAAATTATGGTCTAGGCAGGCATACACCTTGCCACCATTATAAGTAGACATTGTCTTAATGTTATACATAATGCAAAACAACAAGAATATGAAATAACTGGTTTGAAAAAGAAGAAATCAAGTTATCTGCTTTTGCTGATGGTATGACTAAAACTCTAGAACACCCAACAAATCTAAGTAACCACCACCACAATAGCAAGCAATAATGACAAAGTAGTCGGATAGAAGATAAATATTCAAATATCAGAACTTTTCTTTTTTTGAATAATAAGGGCCTAGAAATGGAAATGAGAAAGCAAATTTTCCCAATATTGACAAACACTGCAAAATAACTAGGGATAAAATTACCAGTATGGTTTATAAAGAAAGAAAGATTACAAAATCTTACGGAAAGATATAAAACAAAATAGGAAGAATTGAAAAGTATACAATAAACAAAGTCAACAGATAAACAATATATTTGTGAAGAGTTTTTGCAATGCTAAGGTTGGGTGGAGAATGAATAGCAATAATACTCAAAGAGCTTATAAACTGACAAGAAGAAACAAGAAGCCGAACAGGCAAATGGGTAAATTGTGCGACAGTTCACACGAAGAAAAAATTCACAGAAGTGAAAATCGAAAAGATCAAAAAATATATGAAAATATGTGCAAACTCAATAGCAAGGATAATGCAAATGTGTTATAATGAGGTACCACTCTAAATATATAAGCCTGTCAAAGAATAAAATGAGACACAAAATATCTATTGCTAGAGGAGATGTGAGAAAAGCAGTCCTCCCGTACACTGCTGGGAGAAATGTGTATTACAACCTTTGGGAAATGGAATCTAGAAACATCTATTACTTAAAAATACTAATAACTTCACTCTGGGGACTCGCAACCATAGAAATAAAGGCATTAGAGAGGGCATATATGCTAGGATATTTGTTGCAGAAGTATTCAATGGTGGAAAAGCTTAAAAAAGATTGATGTGCTCTCATTTACCCATTCAGAAAGTATGTCTTTACTGAACTTCTGCTAGCTGCTTTGTTCTGCACTAGACACTATAAAATACAATAAAGAGCTCTCACTTTCAGAGAACTCTGGTTGCAGCGAGGAGCCAAGGCATACAGACACGGTTACCCAACAGCACCGAACAGGATAGAAATATCCTATAGCAAGGACAGAGGCCCATATAAGCAAAGGCAAGGGGTGAGAAAGGGTTATGGTGAGCGGAAAGGGCAGGATGCGTTCCAGGGATGGGGAGTGATCCCACCAGAGAAGAGAATCACATTCCAACTAGTTAAAAAAAAAAAAATCATTAACTCTTGTCTAATCCTGGTGAATTGAGGTAGACTGTCAAACAGCATAGAATAGGGAGCTTGACATGGACCTTGTTAAAATTCTAAAGCTTTTAAAATAAAAGTGGAACAGTAATAACCAGAATTTGCAAAGGGAAAATAGTTAAGCCAAACTAAATTAGTTTTCATTTCTCACGAAACGTCTAAATAAGAGGAATGTGATAGACATGATGAAATCAGAATTTTGGCAAGGGTTTGATAAAGTTTCTTTAATATTTTGGGGCAGATGTGGAACAATTAGAATAACTGATTAAATGACTACACATTTTGTACTGGTGAATGGGTCAGCTATCTAGAGGAAGTTTCTTTTTTTCTTTTTTTTAAAGCTTCAGTACATGGTGTGTCTCCTAGCTGTTAGTTTTTAGTTCTCTATGTGAGCTGCCACCACAGTATGACAACTGACAGGCGGGTGGTGTAGTTCCACTACTGGAAAACAAACCTAGGCCACAGCAGTGAGAGAGCCAAATCTTAACCAGTAGACCACAAGGACTGGCTCTAGAGGAAGTTTCATATGTAGGGGAATTTTATCTGTGATAGACACTGATGTGTCTCAATCAGTTGTGTGCGAAAAGGAATTTGTTACTAATACTGAAAAATAAATTAACACAGATTCAAGGTTTTCCCTCTGATAATGTCTCTCTCATTGGCATACAGATAGTTTAAGTGAATGCAAGGGGCATGAGAGTTACAATTAGCAAGAGAATTGTGTATAACCCTCAAACACTCATAACACACCTGCATGTACCCCGGCAATATGTTGTGTATCTGAGCTTTGCTGCAAAGAAGCTAGGGGAAGATGCTGCCCTGTGGTAAGAAGCATGGCACCCTCTGATCCCAGCTTTGTATCTTTGGATCTGAGATGAGGCTAAAACTGAAGCAAAAAGTAGCTAAGACACTAATTCCAGATCAACGATTTTAAAAGATCCCAATCTGCGTCATGGAAAAGACTAGGAAAAAATTAATAGTAAATCATATAAAATCCTAATCTACTCCAAACTAGTCAAGACATATTGGGGACATCGTTTTTCTGTCCACCATCAGTTGCAAAAGGGGCAGTAATTAAATGAAGGTAATTTAGAGGAAATCCACCAGCTGGAGATAGTGACTAAAGGAACTAGGATGTTTAGATTAAAAAGAAGACTTAGGGATATATAATCTGCCATCAAATATTTGAAGTACTACTATAAAGAATGGCAAAATAATAGAAAGAATATAGGGCTTTTAAGGGTTGTACTGTTATGGACTTTGAGATTCCTATTTAAACCTGAGATTCTAGGAATTCTGTAGTATGATTTTATAATAAATCACAAGGGCTAAGTTTGGAATGCCCAGGGCACACCCCTCTGATATCAAAGCCAAAGAACAGAACAGAGACCAAATTACCGGGGCCAGTGCCAGCAGGGCTTCCTGTGGCAGTAATTCTAAGGAGGGCATCCAGAGGACAAGCCAAAGGGTTAGTTAACAAACAGGAAATCTGGGAAAATGCCATGATGATGAGAAGACAGAACTCCAAAAAAACTATGAAAGAGGCAATTAGAGAATCAAAAAAACCAAGATGGCACAATCAGAGGGACTGGAGTGGAAGGGAAGTAAAATAATGGAGCTGGCGGTTGGGGTGGGATGACAGAGTGATGGAGCAAGAGTCAGGTTAGGACAAGGATTACTTCAGGTCAAATCTTGTGACCACCATATTAAGGATGATTTGTGCTCAGCACAGAGTAAATACTCAATAAACATGAGATATTATTATGTACAACTTTATCCTGATCAGCTGTGTTGAAATCAAGTATTTAAAATGACCAGGACATGCTAAATCAGGACCAGATCATAGAGGGCCTTGAATGTCACCCTAACAACTATGGAATATTATTCTGCAGGCAAAAAGAAACACAAAGTTATTTGAACTGGGATGTGCTTTAGGAACATACTTAGCATTGTGAAGAATAGGTAGGAATTACAAGAGAGGAGGCAGAGCCATTAGGTAAGGCTTCTTGCAAAAATAAAAAGGAAGTCATGGTGGCCTCAACTAGAGGGTGGTGGGTTGGGAGTGGGGGATATGAGAAACAGGCTAGAATGGGAATTTAAGAATGCACTGCCTAATTGAATCACAGAGCTGGCTGTGTATAGAGTCAACATGGTCAATAAAAAGATATACCATGATATAGTTACCCTAATCTAGGATATGACAGAGCAGGTTGAGAATAACCAACTCCATTAAACACTACTCACTCTAGCTGATCTCAAGCCAAGGGAGACTCTTCAGTAACTATGAAGTTTCAAGCACTTGAAATATAAGGCTTTGGTTCTTTTCATGGTTCCTTTCTTCATTCAAGTGCATTCAGGAAGAAAGTTAAATTTAAAATTCTACTTGAATCTGAGCTGATCAGAGTTCACCCACCAGAGAGGTAAGGAAAAGAGAGGGAAATAGGTTCTCATGGGAGCTAAAGGAAAAGGGATTTTCAAGGATGGAGTGATCCAGTTTCAACTGCTGTAGAGTAGTAACGTAAGGACCGAAACATGGCCAATTAGAATCAAGGAATAGGGCCTACAGATTTATATACTTATGCCAAGATCATGACAAATAATGTGAACATTTTAACACATGGTAATAAATAAAATCTTGGAATCATTATTGAGATTTGGACAGTGGAATTCAAAATTAGAATATAATAGAGGAAGGATATTTTAAACATTGGAAAAGACAACTTAATAGGGAAGAAATATTTGTTAAGAAGATATACATCTGAGTAGACACCCATGGACTTAAAGGCAGAAGGATTTTGGAGAACATTTGGATGAGTACAAAGTGGATAATAACTGATTTAATGAATGCTGCGTTAGTCCCTGACACACTCTTAACAAAAATAACAAGCTGATATGAGACTAATTCATTCATTCCCTCTTGTATTTACTCATCAAACTGTGTGTGGTGTTAAGGAATAAAAGAGTCCCTTCCTTTAGGTCACTCAAAGCCTACCAGAGATTCCAAAGAAAGTATCCCAGAGATGGTGACACCTTGGTTGTGTCTTGAAAGATGGCTAAGTGTTATCCAAATGAAAGAGGCTAGAAGAGCCCCCTAAGCAGGAGTCCCAAGTTAAAATAAATGGATTGGGTAAAGCAAGGCTGTAATAGTGAGGCCTCTGGTTGCAGATGATAGAAAACCAATTCAAACTGATAAAAGAGGAATTCATTGAAGCTACACTGGCAAGAGTAGGGCTAGATCGTTGGGCCCGCAAACTCGGGACTCAGCTTTCCACCTTTCACCTCCGCTCCTCTCCATGGGCCAAATTCCTACTCTCAGATGAGATTCTCCATAAGATAGAGGCCTGGTTGATGGAAGCTCTGGACTCAGTGGCTTATTGTCTTCTGACCTGAGAGACACTCTCTTCCCTTACCTTTGGTTTGAAAATTCCTAGGGAAGGAATCTAATTAATCCAGATTAATCCTTCCCTTCCTACTATTCTAAAACAGGGAGGCAGGGCCTTCTCATCTGATATATAACTATGACAGGAAATGTATCTGGTCTCTGAGGGATTCATGAGCAGGCCTCTCTGTTTATGTCTATTCCAATGGCACATTCAGGGAATTATAAGTGATTTGCTGTGACTGGATCTTAGGGAAGACTGAAAGCACATATTCCAGTTAAGAAGTTATTTCAGTAATACAATTTAAAAATGTGAGGGCTTGTACTAAGACAGTAGTAGTTCAGACAGGGACGAAAGGATGGTTATGAGAAAATTTAGAAAGTAGATTTAATAGAACTTGGTAATAGATTCAATGTGAAAAACGAGGAAAGAGTTACAATAAAGGAAAATTCCAAGAGTCTCAGATTTGGGCCTTGACAAAGGGAAGATAGGGATAGCAGTCACTAAAATAGGAATTAAATAGGATTTAATGACAGGAATTAGGGATTACATATATAAATAAAGATATCTGTTACATAGAGTTAGGAAAGAAACCAGCACTGAAGATATAAAACTGGAAGTCATTGGCACAAAGATGGTGGTAGAAGTTAGAGAAATATATGAGGTCACCGAGATAATATACTATAAATGTTAAGAAGAAAAGAAGCTAAAACCCTAAGAACACCAACATTTAATCAGGAAGGATGGTAGAGTAAATGAATCCCGCAAAGAAGAATAAAATGAAGTAGTTAGAAAACCAGAGAGGTAAGAATATAATCAGTGAACCATAAGAGGAAAATTTCAAGAAGAGAAAGTGGTCGTTGATGCCATATGCTACAGTGACATAGAGTAAAACAACGACTGAAGAGTGACCATTGCATTTGGCAACTCAGAGGTCATAGATGAGCTTTGCCAAAGTGATTTCAAGGGAGTCAAGAGAACGATGCTTCATAACAGTGATTTGAGGAGTAAAAGAGAGGTAACGAAGTGGAACTAGCAAGTTTGCTTTAACCTTTTAGAAAGTTTGTTTATGAGAATGTCATTTAATGAGCTCAGAACCAACACGATCGAGTGGGTTTTCATTTCTCTTGGGTTAAAAATCTAGGATTGAAATTGCTGGGTCATAGAGTAGGTGTATGTTTAACTTGATAAGAAACTGTTTCCAAAGTAGTCATATCATTTCACACTGCCACCACCAAAGTAGAAGAGTTCCTCTTGCTCCACATCCTTGTCAGCACTTGGTATTGTTGGTCTTTTTAAGTTTAGTAGATAGGGAGTGGCATACCGTATCGGTTTTGATTTGCATTTCCCTGAAGACTAATGATGTTGAGAGCCTTTTATGTGTCTACTAGTCATTCATATATATTCTCTTTTGTGAATTGTCTCTTCAAATCTTCTGCCCTTTTTAAAAACCAGATTGTTATTATTATTATTGTGATTGTTAGTATGGGAGTTCTGTATATGACCTAGAAACAAATCTTTTGTGAGATACACATATTGCAAATATTTTCCCCTAGTCTGTGGCTTACATTTTTGTTTTCTTATCAATATTTCATTGAGAGCAGAAGTTCTTAATATTCATAAATTTGCAACATATATATTTTACATTATGGTTAGTGCTTTCAGAGTTCTAAGAAATCTCTGTGTACCTGAAAGTCATGAAGATGTTTTCGTATTTTTTTCTAGAAGCTTTATAGTTTTAGTTTTTTAGTTTAATCCCATCATTCATTTCAAATTAATATTTATGTATCACATGACATAGCAGTTGAGATTCATTTTTTCCATACAAATATCCTGTTGGCACAGCAACATTTGTTGAGACTTGCCTTTCTCCATTGAATTATCTCGGTGCCTTGTCAAAAATCAACTGACTTTTTAAAATGTATCTGTTTAGGGGCCAGCACTGTGGCATAGTGGTTAAGTTCCCCACGTTCTGCTTTGGTGGCCCGGGTTCACGGGTTTGGATCCCGGGCGCGGACCTACCACTCATCAGCCATGCTGAGGTGATGACTCACATACAAAATAGAGGAAGACTGGCACAGATGTTAGCTCAGGGTGAATCTTCCTCATAAAAAAAATTAAAAAAAATAAAATGTATATGTTTATCTTTGGTCTCTCTATACAATTCCATTGATCTATTTATCTATACTTTTGTCAATACCTTACTACTTTGATTACTGTCGCTTTTTAATAAGTTAATAAGTTTTGGAGTCAGTGTAAGAACTGCAATTTTATTCTTCTTTTTAAAGATTATGTTCGAGGTCCTTTGCATTCTCATATAAATTTTTGAATTAGATTATCAGTTTCCGCAAAAAACAAAAAAGCCTGCTTAGAATTTAAATAGAATTGCCTTGGATCTATACATCAATTTGGGGAGAACTGACATCTTAACAACAGGAAGTCTTCCAATTCGTGTCCCGTCAAATCCAGCAACATGTAAAAACAAATCTGCTTGTCTATTTCTCTGTTTAGTTCTGTCAATTTTTGCTTCATGTATTTTGAAACTCTGCTATTAGGAACATACACGTGTAGGATCATTAGATCTTCACGATGAATTGACCATTTTTTTTTTTTTTTTTTTTAAAGATTTTATTTATTCAGTTTTTTTCCCCCCAAAGCCCCAGCAGACAGTTGTATGTCATAGGTTCACATCCTTTTAGTTGCTGTACGTGGGACTCGGCCTCACGTTGGACGGAGAAGTGGTGCCTCGGGGCGCTCCCGGGATCCGAACCCAGGCCGCCAGCATCAGAGTGCGCGCACTTAACCGCTAAGCCACGGAGCCGGCCCTTCCATTTTATCATTATGAAATAACTTCATCTCTGATGATACATCTTGTCTTGAAGACTCCTTTCTTTGATATGAATTGCAGACTGGTGTGACTATGTCCTGCTTACTGTTTTTACTGCATATTTCTCCACTCTTTTATTTTCAACCTATGTCTTTATATTTAAAGTGCATCCCTTTTAAACTGTATGTAGTTGGGTCTTGCTTTTTTTATCTAGCCTTCAATCTGTGCTTTTTAACTATATTAGTTCATTTATTGTTGATGTGATTATTGATATGATTTGGTTTAAATCTATCGTCTTGCTCTTTGTTTTCTATTTGTCTGCTTTGATTTGTGGGGTTTTTTTCCTTCTGTCTCCTCTTCAGTTGAGTATTGTTTAGAATTTCATTCCATCTCCTCTATTTACGTTTTTAATTACCTCTTTGTATTATTATATTTAGTGCTTTCTCTAGGGATTATAACATGCATCCTTAACTTGTTACAATCTATTTAGAATTAATATTATACTATTAGATGTGTAATGTAAGAACCTTATGTCAGCACAATTTCACTTATCCCCTCCTGTCACTGGTGCTATTATTGTTACACATTTTACTTCCTCGTATGTTTTAAACCCAAAATACATTTTTATTATTTTTGCTTTAGTTAATTAACTTTTTTAAAAATTAAGAAAAGATAGACCTTTATACTTACACATATATTTACAATTTCCAGTTCTTTTCCTTCCTTCCTTTCAATCAAGATTTCCATTTTATATCATTTCCTTTCAGGATGAAAAGCTTCCTTTGACATTTCTTGTAATGCAGAGATTCTGACAACATATTTACTCTGTTCTTGATTATTTAAAAATGTCTTTACTTGCTTTCATTTTTTAATATTCTTTAAAAATTTTTATTGTAGTAAAATATATATATAACAAAATTTGCCATTTTAACCATCTTAAGTGTACAGTTCAGTGATATTAATTCTATTCATAATGTGCAACCATCACTATCATCTATTTCCCAAACTTTTCCATGACCCCCCAAAAATCTATAGCCAATGATTATGCAAAATCTTCCCATTCACTCTTTTCCTAGCCCTGGGTAACCTCTAATCTCCTTTCTGTCCCTATGAATTTATCTATTCTAGATATTTCATGTAAGTGGAACCATACAATATTTGTTCTTTTTGTCGGGATTATTTCACTTAACACGTTCAAGGTTCATCCATGTTGTAGCATATATCAGAATTTCATTCCTTTTTATGCTGAATAATATTCCATCGTATGTATATAATCACACTTTGTTTATTCATTCTTCTATTGATAGACACTTGGGTTGTTTACAGTTTTTGGCTGTTATAAATAATGCTAAAATTAGTACTGGTGTACAAATACCTATTTGAGTCCATGCTTTCAATTCTTTGAGGTATATACCAAAGAGTGGAATTGCTGGATCATAGTCTACATTTAGCCTTCTGAGAAAAGGCCAAGCTATTTTCCACAGCAGATACGCCATTTTACATTCCCGCCAGCAATGTACAAGGGTTCCAGTTCTCTGCATTCTCTCCAACACTTATTATTTTCCTTTTTTTTTTTTTTTTTAATTATAGCCATCCTAAAAGGTGGTTTTCGTGGTTTTGATTTGCATTTCCCTGATGACTAATGATGTTGAGCATCTTTTCATGTGCTTACTGGCCACTTGTATATCTTCTTGGAATATGTCATTTCAGGTCCTTCGCCTATTTTAAAATTTGATTGTCTCTTTTTTGTTGAGTTGTAGGAGTTTTTTATATATTCTGGATATGAATACCTGTATCAGATATATGATTTGAAAATACCTTCTCCTGTTCTGTAGGATATCTTTTCACTTTCTTGATCACGTCCTTTGACACACAAAAGTTTTTTATTTTGATGAAGTGCAATTTACCTATTTTTCTTTTGTTGCTCGTGTCTTTTGGTGTCATATCTATGAATCTATTGCCAAATTCAAGTTCATGAAGATTTACTTCTATGTTTCCTTCTAAGAGTTTTGTAGTTTTAGCTTTTACACGTAGGTCATTGACTCATTTTGAGTTAATTTTGTATGTGGCAGGAGTAAGGCAGGAGTCCAACTGCATTCTTTTACATGTGGTAACTCAGTTGTCCCAGTACCGTTTGTTGAAGAGACTATTCTTTCCCCATGTGTATTGTTGGTGCTTTTGTCAAAGATTGGTTGACTGTATATGCATAAGTTTATTTCTGGGCTTTCTATTCTGTTCCATTGGTCTATGAGTCTGTTTTTATGCCAATACCACACTGTTTTGATGACTCTAGCTTTGTAATATACTTTGAAATCAGATAGTGTTATGCCTCCAGCTTTATTTTTCTTGTTCAAGATTGCTTTAGCTATCCTGTGTCTTTTCTGGTTCCATAGTTTCCCCTCAATTCTAACTGCTCTGGCAGTCCCAATCTCCTGATCTGACTTCAGGTCAATAAGACTGCAGCCTTATGCTTGAGTTCTAACCACACTACATTTTATGGACTGGGGAATGACCCCAGGAAGAAGGCCCTACAAACATATATATCACTCAGCATGGTTCCCATCTTTTAAGGATCAAATCTTCAACTTCTTACAGCTTTTGGTTGCTTTGCAATACCTTTATTCTGTTGTTTTTTATAGTTTGTCCAGAGTGTATAAGTGTTATTTGCACAAAAGTTGATCTTATGCAAGCAACTCTGCCATTACCAGAACCAAACTCCATCTGAAGAGTTTGAGTTTTTGTTATTGTTTTTTGTTTTTTATGTGAACAGAGGATCTTAAATAGATGCTGGTCACTGATGAGTATATCAGACCAGGACTTTTTTGAAACATCTGCCTCTTGAGGTTAAGAATTAAGGCTCTGCAGTAAATCAGGCATAATTTTGAATCTTGATTCTCTCTCTTACTAACTTTAGACAAATTAGTTAACGTTTCTCAGCTTAATTTTCTTGTTATAAAATAAAAAGGATAACATTGTCTATTCAGAGTGGTTCAGACAATCTTAGTAAAGCATTTAGCCAATGTATCAATAAGTGTTATTTATAATCCCCTTTCTCCTTTTCATCTACAGTTCAAGTGCTCAAATAGTTTCTCAAATTTCCAGACTTCTGCCCAATAAAACAAGGAAAAAGTTTCTTTTGTCTGAACAAATATTAAATATATTAACAGATTTTTCATTATTTGAAATTTTTTACTGTTAGCATTGTTTGTTATTAGATTAGAGAATCTTTACTCTCTATGGGGATCATTCCAATCATCAGCATGCACACATGCTTTAAGTAATTTTCAATATTATAAAGAAATATATATATATATTTTAAATTCTCTCTAATGACACTTCCCCATACAATTGTGGCTCCATGTCTCTGCTTTCCTCACAGCAAAATTCACTGAAAGAGTTATCTATATTTTTGCTATCTCCACTTCCTCACCTCCTCTTGTCTTTTAACTCACTCCATTGAGGCCTTTGCCCCCACCTTCCACTGACTGCTCTCCTTAAGGTCAACAGTGACCTCAAGTTGCAAAATACAATGGTCAGTTCTCATCTTATTTGACCTTTCAGCACCCTCCTTCTCCTGGAGACACTCTCTCCCCTTAACCTTCCAGACAACACACTCTCCTGATTTTCCTCCTGCCTCTCTGGACCCTCTCCCTCTCCATGGCTTTAAACGTCCCTCATACTCTCTCCATCTACTAATTATTGAAGTGGTCCAACACTGCTCTGTCCTTAGTCAGCTTCTCTTGATACACTTACTTCCTAAGCAATCTCAATTAGTTCTATGGTTTTAAATCCCATCTATGTTCTGATGACTCCCAAATTTATAGCCGTTATATTTATTATATCTATAGTCCAAACCTCCTTCCTGAGCTCCAGACTGTGGTATACAACTACCTGGTTGCCGTGTCCACTTGCATATTTAACAAACATCTCAAATTTAACATATCCAAAACACAACTGTTAATTTCCTGACCATCTCCCACTCTTCCTCTTCCTTTGTGCCCCTAAACCTGCTCCTCCCTTAGCAGTCCACAACTTAGTAGACACCTCCCACCCTTCCTCTTCCTTTTTGCCCCTCAACCTGCTCCTCCCTTAGCAGTCCACAACTTAGTAGATGACACCATCAACCTCAGAAATCTCATTGACATTTCTTCATATCTCATATGACAAAGCCAATCCATTAGCACATCCTGTTGGCTCTATTCTCAAGATATATTCCAAGTCTGATCATTCATCATCATCACCATCTCCTCTCTAGTCCAGGCCACTGTCATCTCACACCTGAACTACTGCAACAATAGCTTCTTAGTAGTATCTCTATTTCCACATTTGTTCTCATAAAAACATCTATTTTCCTCAGAGCAGCCATAAATCAGAGTAAATCAGATCATATCACTCCCTCTCTTAAAGGCTTCCAAGTGCTTCCCAATGCATTTGGAATAAAATCCAAGTCATGCCTTTAAGACTCCAAATGATCTGGCTCCTCACTGGCTTTCCCATCTCTTCCTCCCTTGATCACTCTACTTCAGCCGTTCTTACTCTTCTTAAAATGTGTCAAGATTGTTTCCACGTTGGATCTTTGCACTTTCTCTTCCTTCTACCCGGAACACTCTTCCTTTGGATCATATCATAATTTGTTTCCTCACTTTTTTCTGAACTCTGCTTAAATTTGACCCCTCTGAGAGGCCTTTCCAATGCTCTCTATCTAAAGTAGGTCTTCACACAATCGTATATTGTTACTCTAACCCTTTACCCTGTTTTATTTTTCTTCATAGCACTTACTACTCCCTGAAGTTACATTATGTCTTTGTCATTTACTTATATGCTCTCCCACTAGCACATGGGAGTGCTCCTTGAGAACAGGAGTATTGTCCTAAGTTTTTGCTGTATCTCCAGGGCCTAGAATAAGTACTCAATAAAGATTTGTTGATTGTTTGACTATATTAGATATAGTTTTCTCATTTTTGGTCTAATTACATACTGACCAATTCAGATGAGAAAATAGAATATAAAAGAGCTTTCAAATATCTCCATTTTTGCCAAATAGAGTTTTGTTGCATTTTAGATTCTCAACTACTAAACAATATTGGGAAACATCTTGAAGAACCAACCCATTTGGCCTAAAGAATAACTATGTATGTATGCAAAATTCTTTTTTGTTTTCTGTAGAGAATGCTAATGTCAAGTAGAAATTCCATGAACTTCTTATTTGGCTCTTTGCCCTTCAAATGAAAGGATATAGGGATTTTTTGCTTCCTCAGTTCACACTGAACTTCTTGTTTTCAGAAATGCTGAATTCATCCTGAAGTCTGCTCACTGAGCATTACTAGATTAACTGCCTAACGAGTGGATTTATTATAAGACTTCTAGATTTTACTAAATAGGGCTTATCCAGTCCCCTCAGCTTGAAAGCTTCCCATAGGAATCTGTAATCAATTTATCTAAATCTGCATCATTATATGGTCCCTTCTTAAGGGATATATTTAACTTCATTTATATGATTTTGAATTTAATTTAATATTTAAAAACTTTCTGAGGGTGTGAATTACTTTTTGCCTATCTTCTTGTTAATATACACATCAGTGTTAATTAACATTGTAAAGGTAGGCAATAGATTTTCTATAATAGTGTGATATTGTTCTAAATATAAGTGCTTAATTCACTATAACTTTGGGGGTAGTAATATTCTTATCTAAGTAAACTATAAAGTAATATGGATGGATAATTGGACTTATAAAGTATTGTTCTGGGTTTACAGTCAGAAAGCCCATAGATCAGATCCTGCTTCTACCTTTTTCTCTCAAAATCTCTCTTGATATTTTGTGTATATCTAGCATATTAACTCTGTTCATAGTTTTTAAACACAAAGGGTTATTTTCCTAAAGATAAAAGTGATACATGGTCATTATGGAAAATTTTAGAAAAAATAACAAAGGATGAAGAATGTATTAAATCTTAAATTCCCAAATAACTAGAATTAGCCACTGTTTATTCAATTATCAACCCATACATCTTTTTTCTTTTCTTTTTTTTTTTTTTTAAAGACACTGACCTCATCGTTGTTATTTGACTCAATTGGCTTTAATAATTTTATTTATTTGTTTTTTCCCCAAAGCCCCAGTAGATAGTTGTATGTCATAGTTGCACATCCTTCTAGTTGCTGCATGTGGGACGCGGCCTCAGCATGGCCGGAGAAGCAGTGCATCGGTGTGCGCCTGGGATCCGAACCCGGGCCGCCAGCAGTGGAGCGCACACACTTAACCGCTAAGCCACGGAGCGGGCCCAACCCATACATCTTTATGTTGATGTTAAAATAAGTTTATGTCCTGAATTTTTACTAAATGTTATATCATATGTCTTTTCCTATGTTAGTAAAAAGAAATTCGGTAAATATTTTTAAAGATTACATAATATTCCATGGCATGTATGCACCATAATATACCTCTATTGTTCCCTAATGTTTGTCACTAATGTTTTACACACGATTATGTATAGCAATGATATCTCATTGTTACTTTATTTTGATTTATATATTTGTAAACATATTTTTATTTTATTTTATTATTTATTTATTTTTTCTTTATAAATGATATTGGTCTTTTCCCCATTTAGCTAACACAAACTTTTTTTTTTTCTTATGGATTTTAGAAGAGCTCTTTTTATCGAGGATATTAACCCTTTTTTCTACAAATATATTTCCTGACAATTTTTAGAATATGTAGAGTATTACTCCCTTTAGTAAAATAGAACACTATATGTCTGTGGGTGGGTGTAGTTGTTACTGGAAGAATAAAATTAGTCAAATGGAAAAATCTTAATTAAGAATTTAACTGAGTTATTATAAGCCAGATTAATTTTAAATTGGTTAGCTAAGGGTACAGCCATTAAAAGGGACATTACTTTTCAATGAATCCTTTTCTTTTCCCACATAGGTATGAAGGAACCCCATTTGAAAGAGATTGAGAATGAGGAGGTTTGAAAACGAAAGAAAGCAATTAACTCTATTCTGTGAAATACTAACTCCAAAGTCAAATATACACCACACAAGTTTTGAGGCAGCCAAGACTATATTTCTATTTCTCCCAAATAGTTCACACAATACAGTCTCTGAGAATTAGTATTTTACTCTGAATGCGTGTGTGTGTGTGTGTATGTGTGTGTGTGTGTTTAGCTGAGTACTTACTATACAACCATGAGAATAAACAGGTGTCTTAGGCACATGGTGAGGAAAATCTTGAAGGGAGCTAAATTTGGGTGCCCACCTATTCTCTTTCCACCCGGCTTCTTGTGTGGGACTTTGTGTGTCAACAGTTATCACTGATTGTCCTTCTAAGGCCTCCTGGGAATAACTCAGTTATAAGACCACCTTCATGATGACACTTTGTGTTTTCTTAAAAAAAAAAAATTCCCTGGTGGAGGTTAGAAGAAGGTATTTTCAAGAGAGCTAAAATATGAAGCCGGGAGATTGAGTCTTGCTCATGGATGGAATACCTCTGAAGGTTTCAACGCATTGGTTTTTGTTTTCCCCAAACCTTCGGGAAGTCATATTCAGCTTGCAGCATTCTGCACTCCCTTTAACTTCACCATTGCAGTAAAATCTGCAGCCCTTGTGGTGGTACTGTGGAGAACAAGGAGATAGGGTAGTAAAGGGAAATGCAGCCTACTCCACATTAGCTCATTTGCAGCTCATTTCTGGAGAGCAAAGAGCATCCTGTTGAAGGTTATCTAGGAGTTCCAGAGGGCGATCAGTTGCAACATGAATGTGGTCCAAGGAGGAGCACAGACATTAAGACACTCTGCTGACTAGATATTTCTCTAGGAAAACCCTGATTAAAGAAAATCTCTTCCTCTACAAATGCTGGTGAGAGGTCAGCCTTTAGGAATGGTAGAGGAGGGCAGGGCTGGTGGAGATACTTGGGGTATACATGTTTATATGTGCATAGAAAAAGCCTTTATATGTGTACAGAACTGCTAACAAACTGTTAGAGTGAGAAGTAGGTAGTGGTGGGGGAGGGGAAGTCATTTTCAGTTTTCCGTATAAATCCTCTGTATTGCTCCATTATTATTTTTTTTACAACAAGCATTTGTTACTTGAGCAATTCAGAAGTACATAGAAAATTTAAAAAATATTTCCCCAGCTGTTGTCTTCTTTTTAGACTTGCTTTTTATTTACAGAAGTCTTTTATGTGGTATTTTTATTTTTCTTTGCAAATTCTTGCATTGCGTTTAAGCTGTCTCTCTCAACTGATCAGGTTATGAGTGTGTGTTTATGCTTATGTGGCCAGCTCTCTGCCCAATGGAGAGTAAAAATTGCAATAAAATACCATCTGGGGTCCGTCAAACAATGTATTTAAAAGCCCTATTAGCAAAGCAGGATAACATGAGAAAAGTTTTAAGAAATGGACATTTGTGATTATAAATGATAGTTTTTGGTTGTGCTCCAGTGACCAGCGGGCCCCAGAGTTCTGTGAGGAGCCAGTGCTCCCCAGTGGAAGGCACTGTTTTAAGGGCTGTCTCAGAAAGGCCTTTGCACACAAATCAGGCTCCTCCTTGGGAATAGTTCTCTAACTTGCTCAAGCTGCACTTAGAAAACTAGAATTTAGGGCATCCAAATCTAGAGGTAATTTCTTCTTAATCTCACACCAACTTGAACTGTTCATTATCTAGAACAGAAATCAAAGTAAAGGAGGCAGCAGAACCCAGAAGTCAGCATGAGAATGAGAAAAACAGCTCTGTTCCAACTATACATTCTGCACAGTGACCTTCTGTTTCTCCAAACATATGTCTCATTGCAAAATTTATGAGACTTCCCTGATCTGGGGTCAAACATTTTCCTGCTACTGTTATAACGCCTCCTACCCAGCTCTCTTGTCTTTTATCTTCCTTTCCCATAGTTTCCTTTCCACTTTTCTTTTTTTTTTTTTTTAATTTAGTATTCTCTTTTTCCTTTCCCCTCTGACCTTCTATCCCCAAGGTATTCTTCCCTTTCTGATTTCTCTCCTTGCCTGATTTTTATTTATGTTCTTACGCATCAAGTCCCCATTACCATCATCTTCACTCTTTTTATATAAATTCCCTCCTCCAATACTCAAAGTTTATTGTCAGTCTTTATATTGCTGTGCTGTAGTTAAAATCACATCTCCCTGGTCATTGTTGGACTGCAGGTTTGGCTACGTCAGGCACTTTTCACCAACAAATGAAAACCTGTCTAGTCATCAGTTAACAAGAAAGCAATTTCAAGACCCACTCCTGTAAACAGAGCAGAATTTCTTCCATTCATCATCTGAAAGATCTGACGGTTATTTAGAATTATGAAAGCTTCTGGTTTTGAGAAGGAGGCCTAATCATCCCATGGGAATTGAGAGCCCCAGTAGATGATTCGTTTTGTTTTGCTTGATAACATACAAAGTAGAATTGTGTTTGATATTTAACAAATTGATATGGTTTGTGTCTAAATGTACAGATTAAGACTTCATTAATTAATCAACACAGCCGTTGGTTAAAAAAAGTGAAATTTTTTCTTTAATGATTTCATTGTTTGACCAGTTTTCCCATGCAACTACTCCAGTCTATGTGTGCATATACATCCAAGTCAACCCAGTTCCTACCCTCTTTGTCTTACCTACATACTTTAAGAGAATTCATAGATTGTATCTAATGGATTTCTGCTTCTCATCACATGGTTCTCCTTTTGCTCTAAAGAAAGCAGTGATGGGATTTATAAGGAAGGAGGCCTCTGTTTCCGTTTATCCTCCCTTCCGCAAGACAGCATTTTGTCTTATTTTATCCATGAATCCCAAATAAAACTCTACCTTCTTGCTCCTCCTTTAAAACCAATCTTAGCACCTTGATGTAACCAAAAGGCCACAGGCACTATCACTCAGAAACACCCTGTGTCAGGGTAATATTGAGATGCCAATCTAACTTTTCTTTTACTCTTATTTTCCTCTTTCCCTTCACTCTGTTCAATCTGATAACAGACTCCGTAATTCTCCAGCCTAGAGGAGGTTTTGATTGGCAGTTTCTACTTCCTAACCCAGATCTCAAACCAGAGACCTCACAGTTAAATTTGGTCCACACATATGTTTTATTGGGTTCATATGGAATTTTTAAAAACTTGAGCCAACATTGAATAATTT
The DNA here is from genome assembly GCF_057802395.1 of Ceratotherium simum simum. NCBI lineage: Eukaryota > Metazoa > Chordata > Mammalia > Perissodactyla > Rhinocerotidae > Ceratotherium > Ceratotherium simum. The sequence goes on along the minus strand of NC_141901.1, from coordinate 64,730,804 downwards.
GACACATTTCACAGAGAAATCTGAATTTCTGACTTCTCTTGAAAATTAGAAGATCTATTCACACTGGGCTGCTGTTTTCATGGGGCCACAGTCAGCTAGAGCTGAGTAAAGGCTGCAACATTAGGTGGGACTCACGCTCTCCAATTCTCCATAGTTTCCACCACTATCCTTTCCCTGACCTGGGAAGCTTCACTCACTTATGTTACTTGTCTTGCCCTTGTTGGCATTGCTTGACTCCTGGTTTAAACCCATTAATGAGATACACTAGGTGCCCCTGAGAGAGACACCATAAGAAAAGATAATTTACATTCACAGGCAGAGACTGTCATAAAGAAATATATGTATTCAACAAATATTCTTCAAGTAAGCACCTACTATGTGCCAGTCAGTTTTTGGTGCTGGAGATAAAAACAATTAACAAGATGGAAACATTTCCTGCTCTTATGAAGTTTAGATTCTCGTAGAGGGTGGCAATAGACAAGTAAACACATTAACAAGATAATTTTGAGTGAGAAGTATATGAAATGATATTTTATATTTCATAATTTCATATGATGATAAATATATGAAAGAAAAAATGCAAAGTGATGGGATAGAGCGCAGTGGTAGGGAGAGGGTGGGATGGATGGTGGATCAGGGGTATTAATGTAGATCAGATATTAAGGGAAGGGATCTGAGTGATGATAAACTGGGAGTGAATATGACATTTGAGGTAGGACCAGATTTGTGAAGAGCTTGGAAAAGAATATTCTAGGCAGAGGAAAGAGCAAGTAAAAAAAACCTTGAGGTGGGTGTGAGTTTGACATATTCAAGGAATTTAAGGCTAGTGTGGGTGGGGCTTAGAGAGCTAGGGGGGATATATAGAAGAAATTGGAGAGGTGGGTGGCTGCCAGGTGTTGTAAATCCTTGGGGTCCACAGTGGGGAATGTGGATCTGATTCTAATTGCACTGGGAAATTATTGGAGACTATTAAGCATGTAAGTAGCATAATCTGACTTTCTTTTAAGGAATAATATCCTACAGTTTGCAGCTGTTATTGGTTTTTTTAACCTTTTTCAATTGTGAAATATAACACATATAGGAAAAAATACATACAAACGTACAGTTTCATAAATAATAGTAAAGCAAAGATAGTGTATCCACCACCCAGTCAAGAACTAGAACCTCATCAACTCCCAGAAGCACTCCCAGCACACGGTCCTTGCAGAGCACCAGTGCGTCTCTATCCTGAGAGTAATCACCATCCTGACATTTAGAGTATTCATTTCCTTGATTTTCTTTATAGTTTTATCTCTTAGCAATGTATCCCTATACAACATAGTTTAATGTTTCCCTTTATTAAATATTATATAAATATCATTTGACTTCTGCACCAAGATGGTCAATAGAAATTTCCTCACAGAATTTCTCTTTCTTGGTACAAAATGAGAAAAATAATTTTAAAGATAGACATTTTTTTCACCCACAACAATCATATAAGGGCATTGCCTAATGCAATACATTTCAGAAAATGACAACCAAAGGAAAGAAAGACAAAATTTTTAAGCAAAATACAGAAGCAGAGCAAGTCTCAGTTTCTAATCTCACTTATACCCACAGAAGCCTTTCAGTGAGTAGAAAAAATTCTCAGAATACTTACTAATACCTCCAAATATGTAGATAAATAAACACATACTGGATGTTGGATATCTTATCTTTTCCCTCTTTTGTTTAAGAAAAAGTGGAGACAACTTCTGGGGATATATAGATGAGATGGGGAAAGGAACATTCAGCAACTAAGAGCTGGCTCTTCTCTAGTCCCAGATGATGGAAGTGGACTAATGTAAGCCAACTGTGTTCATTCTATTCCCCTTGCCACAACTATGTTTAAGCACGGGCATTTGATACCACCCTGACCAATAAGATGCAAGGGATGGAATTTAGGAGAAATTATTTACACAAGTGATAGAAGAGCCAAGAAGCCATGTAGGATGGTGAGACATCCAGAGGTTAATGACAGTAGAAAACCACTATCGTCCCTATGCTGGAGGGATGAAGTGAGGAAGCGATAATATCGTAGCCCAGAAGCCAAGGCCTTCTGGCAGAAACTGGAACATGGAGGGCCTGTCCATCAAGAGGCTGGAGATACAGCCTTCCCTGAGGCTCACTTACAGAGGAGGGGGATAAACCCCAGCTTTCTCTTTTTCCTGCCCTCTAATCTGCTGCCAGCGCCTCTGAAGTAAGTCCAGGAGACAGCCAGCTGCCAGGGGACCTTGGGAAGTACAGCCTACAGGCATCAGTCCCTCTGTGACACAAAACAAAGCAGAAGAGAGGTAAGGATTGGATTTGAGGGTGAAGAGGTGAAGCCTTGGCATAAGGAGGATGAGGAAAAGAGGGCAATCAAGGATGACTTCCACGTTTTTAGCTTCTGAATATGAGGAAGTACTATTTTCTGAGACGGGGAACATTGAAGCAGCAGCAGTTTGAGGAACTAAACTCAGAAGCCTTGACTTGTATGTGTGAAGTTTGAGATGTCTGTTAAATATCTGAGTGAAGCTATCAAGTGGGTTTAGCCTGTTCAATCACCAGAAAACTTCCCTGGACTGGGGAGAGAGGAAAGGGAAAGAGGGTAAAAGAAGAGAAAGAGAGGGAGGCAGGAGAAAGAGGGAAAAGGAGAGAGGGGGAGAGCCCAAGTGAGAGAGCGTTATGTGTCCGAAGGCCTGATTTCTAGCAGTGCTACAGGGAACGTGGCAAGCCCCACAGAGGAGAATGGGAGCACAGGCAGGTTAACAAGCTATTTTATTTCCCAGAACTGAGACGTGGAATGAGGAGAAAACTAAAGGGACCATACCGTAAAGGATGGCAGATTCTCAGCATCACTTGAGTGGACTAATGACCAGACACCAAATAGACTCCTCTCCCCACACACCCTCTGCACATGGGAGCACTCCACAAACCTGAGATTATAGGGTTTGGAGGGAAGGCACACAGATAAGACTAAGGTTAAGTTGTCTGCCACCCAAAATGTATGGAGATGCAGAGACAGAAATTTAGTGGCATCAGAATTCATCTCTTTTCCCCATGAGACAATTTGTGGAGTATAAAATCCCCCACAATGCAGTTTCCAAAGATTGATTTATTCATTGCAGCTTAACTCATTGGTGGAACTTTAATAAGATGGTCTAGAGTGTGATCCCTTTTAAAATCTCCCACTAGTGTGAGATGCAGAAAAAAACATTCCATACTCGTCATTCTGTCTAAGCCAATGAATCAAATACACACACAGGCAAAAACATCTCCCAAAGACACATATTTATTCCTGGAAACAGTGTAACCTTGTTCCATATATTAAAGGAGAAACATTTTCCCTACGTGCAATAGAATCTGTGCAGACGCTTGCCTACAAAAGGCACAGCCCCTTAAAGTGTGAACAAAGGTGTGAGTTGCACCCACTTGCTTGTCATTTTATTCATCCTCTGGTTTCTAGGCTGTGCCTAGGGATAAATCTGAAAAAGAAGTAAGAGTCCATTTCAAATCCATCTACCTGTCAAAGACCTGGCAGAAACTGTGAAGTTACGAGTTTTCACCACTTTAGGCCAAAGAACGTTTCTAGGCAGGGCGTATCCACACACTGTGGGTTGAAGGGAGAGAATATGCATTTATGAGGCCTGTACATGCAACACCCCCAGGGGTAAGTTGGGAGGAATTCTGTTCTTCCAGATACATGTGTTCGCATAGAATTTTACTAGCTCTCACAGAGTTAATGGCAAAATGGAGAAGAAAAAGGAGAAGAGGAAGAAGAAGAAGGCGGAGGAGGAGAAGGAGAAGTGGAAGTGGTTAAACACCATTTTGGGTTCAATCTTCTCATTTAAAAACTACAAAGATGGAATTTTGGAAAGCTAAAGATTCCCAAATCTCACAATCTTGTCTCCCCGGATCTACAATGTAGGCATGCTCACTCCCAGTCTGCTACTATTTTATTTTTAATATAAAACTTGTTTCAGCAATGGCCTCTTTGGTAATCCAAACCATATAGTAGGATCTAATATGAATTTTTATTGGACAACAAAAGACACTAACCATGACTTTCATCATTTTCACTACATTTAAAAAAAACCCTTAAAAGTGCAAAATCTCATCTTCTCCTAATTTTGCTTAGCAGAGAACTCAAGCTGTGATTATATGCATGTATGTGTTGTAACATTAAAATGCTGATAAGTCAGCACAGTTTAGGGGCACAGTTTTACATGCTGAACTAATTAAATGACCTCCAAATCATGCTTGCTATCTAAAACTGTGAGTGTAGGAATGAAGAACTGTAAACATAAAATAAATCATAATAGCTGTTATGATTGTGATAGTACTTTGTTCCCAAATATTCTGGCCATGTGTGCAGAGAATATAATCAGCTATCTAATTTTAAGGTTTAATTAGCTAAGTTAGGGCAAACTGTTGATTCTGAACTGCTACAGCAGAATGAGTCAACCCATATGTTCTCTGTCACTGGAATACAGCATGTAAACAGACTTGTCTGCAAGGGGGAAACTCACGGATGACTGATAAATGAATTGTGGTGGTGATACATTATCATAATTGGCAATCAGTAGGGAAAATATTGACAATGGTAAGTTTTAAATCCTTGGAAAGAGAAAACTCAGAGTCTGTCTCATACTGCAACTGTGGCTGAGCAGTGGAGGAAGCTTCTTGGAGCACACAGATTTTAAACTGGGCCTTTATGAATGGGAAAAGGATAATAAATGGAAGCAAAATTTTCTAGGAACGTGTCCAAAGTAACTGTAGGTGTGCATGGTTTTCTCATTCTTGCTGTATATTTCTTTTTCTAAGCAGAGATTGTGTGTGTGTGAATGTTGATGTTAATGAATATTCATGCACTAAGGGAGAAAAGTGTTCTGTTAACCTGGGGCTATGAAGCTGATCTATCAAAATCCCGCACGAGAACTGCGCCATCTGTCTTGATTTGCTCTGAGTCAGGACACTTCACGCAATGTGGAGGGCTTGCACAGAGGGCTGCAGGTGACAGGAAGACAAACAGCAGTGGCAGCTCACAGAGCTTAAATTCCTAAGTCATCAGTGCTGGCACAGAGTTCATTCTACAATTGCTCTGGAGACAAGTGGGAGATGACAGGATGCCCAAAATAGCAGTGCTGCTTACCTAGGCATTTGTGTCAAAATCCTGCTGGAGAACTGCCTGCTTTGTTTCAGTGGAACACTTGCTAAAATTCAGTTATCAGAGGCACAAGTTATTGTGATGGGACCACTGTGTCTGTCACTTATGACTGAGTTATCATTTTGGACTGGCAATTCATATACTAAGGGAGAAAACTTTCTCCCTTTATTCAACAATCATTTTTGAGCATTTGCTATGTGCCAACCACTATACAAGTCATAAGAAATACATCAATGCATAAGATGTTGTAGGCCCTGTTCCCAATTTAGTAGAAAAGAGAGAAGAATGAACAGATAAGTTATAATACAGTAAAGTTTGTGCTATAAATGGGAACAAAGTGTTTTGCTGGTCTCATAAAGAGGCTGACAGACTTTCCCTGGGGCAGCTGGGAAAGACTTTACCAAAGGGCTAACATTTGAACTGGGTTTGAAGAGTAAGTATGAGCTTTCTAGATAGAAAAGTCAAAGGGAAGGCATTCCAGCCAGGTTCTAAATCACATAGACCCGAGAAGTCATGAGATACTCTGGGAAGAGAAAGGTGTCCTGTGATTAACCTGCCAGGTGGCAGAGCGAATGAGAGTGGAGGATGGAAAGATGTTCGGAATGGAGTGTCAGGAAAGGAGCACCAAGAAGAAAGCTGGGACTGAACTGCACAGTCTTGTATGTCAGGCTACAATGCTGGATTATTTCCCCCCATGGGTAGCAGGAAACCAATAAATATTTTTAAGGACGAAAGAAACCGATTAGGTTTATATTTTAGGACACAATTCAGACTACGATGCAGAAAAGGAACCAGAGAGAAGAGATTCTGATGGCATGGAGACTGTGAGGGCTGAAACTAAGCAAATGGTGATGAGAATAGAAAAACCACCAAACCTGAGAAAGAATTGGTACAGGCAGTTGCAGAATAGTGTACTTCCGGGAAGAGACACATTTAAGGACACACTACTGAAAACCCAGCTAGAGGTACTGAGCATCAGTCAAAGGAAAAGATTACCTTTCGCCATGTCAGGGATGCACTCGTCTGCCTTTACAGACCTAGACTAGAAAACTATTCAGTTGCATAGTGTTTGAGCTTCTCAAGTTGCCTGCTTACATTTTATGAGTCCAATTAAGTTAGGAGAAACAATCACTTCAAGTAAAGATGAAGTGATGCTCTTCCCATAAGACCAAAATATATTCTCCTATGACTACATTTTCAGTCTCAGGTACAAGCTGAGTAAATGAGAGGGAAAGATTTACAGACGCTGAGTCAAGAGAGGATCACAGGTGGATGCAAGAAGAGCTAGGATCCAGCACACAAGAGGAGAGATGAAAACACCTGGCCCTTAGTTAATGTGCAATAATTGTTTGTTGAATAAATTTAATGACTAGTCATACCGTTGAATGGATGCTATGGTTGGAACAGACGGTCAATGGGGAAAATCTCAAAAGAATAGTTTTTTACCAAACGAAATTACCGGCTTTCTTTACCAAACTTTGCCAGAGGTTTTCTCAGTTTCATATCAGGAAATGTCTGTGTTAGTCATCTTCCCAACAGATGCTAAATTCCTAATGAGCATAATCCTTCCATAGCACCCACCACAATGCTGAGCAGTTACAGACCTTGAAATTAGACCTTAATATGAATCTCGTATTTGTCACTTACTAGTGTGTGTCTTTGGAAAACTTTCTTAAACTCTCTGAGTCTCAGCATCCTCTTTATGGACTTGCTGTGGTAACTGAATATAAAGCACCTAGAGTAATGCCTTACACATAAAAACAATAAATTGTCAACATCGCCAGTTCCCGGAGATTGCAATACCTGTCTCATAAGGTTTAAGGGTTCATTGAGAAAATGTATATATTTCCATAGCATGATATACTTAGAAAAATAAGTGGATTTTTTTTCACCCACAAGTTTGAGCTCTTGAGTATAAAAATGTATCTTACATGTTGTTTGTCTCCACCAATGTGCTGAGTGTGATGAGTTGAATTAAATTTAGAAATTGCAGAGAGTTCACTTCAAGGCATCAACATATTTTAACCACATTATTTTTAGACCTTTCTATGCTATCTTACACATACTAGCTCTACTGGGAAGCTATCTGAGAAGCGTGATATTAGTGGCACACTTAGTACTGAAGTGTGCCACTATTAATGGAATCTTACTGCAAGTTTGAGCCAAGTAAAGATTGTGAAAGTAAAGATTGTGAATAGAGATGTCCAACAATCCCTATAGTCAGATATGCACCATCCCTAGGTATTTTCCTTCTCCTGTTACATCCAACTAGTAATTTATAACCTTACTTTTCCATGAGTACAGACATCAGTGAAGGTAGGTTAGAATGACCTGGAGTAACAGTCAACCCCAGGAGCTCAGTGGCTTGAAACAACAAAGATTTATTCCTTGCTTATGTTTCATATCCATTTGGGAGTAGTGGGGTTAGGATGGAAGGATTCAGTTCCTTCTAGTCACCCAGGGACCCAGGTTGATGGAACAACAATTATCTTTATCTTAAAATTATCAGTCATGGGGCCGGCCTGGTGGCGTAGTCGTTAAGTTTGCGTACTCCTCTTCCGTGGCCCAGGGTTCTGCAGGCTCAGATCTTGGGTGCGGACCTACGCACAGCCTATCAAGCCATGCTGTGGCAGGCATCCCACATATAAAGTAGAGGAAGATGGGCACGGATGTTAGCCCAGGGCCAATCTTCCTTAGCAAAAAGAGGAGGATTGGCAACAGATGTTATCTCAGGGCTAATCTTCCTCACCAAAAAAAAAAAAATTATCAGTGACCCTGCAGAGGGTAAGAGAAAGATCTGGAGGGTTTCACTGTGAAAACTAAGTGTTCTAACCCAGAAGCGACACATATCATTTTACTTATAACTCATTGGGCAAAATTCATTACATGGTTCCCTTCCTAGTAATAAAGGAGCGTGGAAATATAAGCCTACCATATGCCCAGAAGAGAGAGAAACAGGAATATTTCACAAATATCCCTAAGGACTACCACTATCACTGAGTCTAAAATAGGATTAATTGCCTTGGAATAATGAGCAACTAAATTTGGCCACTTATGAGACTATGTCTCTTAAACTAGTTTGCATGATTCTATATGTTCCTTACATTTACTGAGTAAAAAGACTTTTGAAAGACTTTGAATGTAAGACAAAGAGAAATGAGGCCCACCTGAGATGAGCAGACCAGTAATTATTCAGCCACACTCTCCCAATGCTCCATTAATGGTAACATATTGCAGAGAACGGACAATGTCTTCCTGAGGACCAATTCTGCAGGTAACAAGCCTGGAAATAAAATAGTCTCTTGTGCATTCACTGAATATGATACATAAAGAAAAATCTTTCTGATTACTCAACATTTCCATTATCACCAGCACCTACTTACCAATAATTTCCACAGCTTTTCATATTCCTAAATGTTAAACCTATGACTACTAAGTCTCTTCTAAGTAGATCCTCTTAGAGCTACCAAACAGCCATAGTAAAACAAACAGAGCATGTGCTCATACCAGAAATATGAGAGAATGAGCAGTACTGTAGAGGCAACCTAGTATTCATTAGGAAGAGGAAGCCTGTGTTTATAACAACTACTGGAAAATGAAGGAATGTTAAGTTGAGACTTTGATGTTTGCAGCTCAGTTACGTAAAGACAGCTAAGCTGGTTTATATTTCCCCATTCCTCTCTCATTTCCCGTTAGAAATGGAATATTTGCCATTGGAATGACTATTAGCTACAGTCACTTGAGAGTTTTGTCAAATTCTGCTGAAACAGCAATTTGTAAAGAGAATTGATGGCCCTAGAAGCATTCTCAACGTAGTACCAAGTTGGAGGATGGGCCCGCCTCAGCGGCCCAATATCTATGTTCTCTTCAGTAGTTCAGTCCAAATGGGAGTGTGTCCAGTGAAGACACATCTGATCAAAGTCATTGTCATTAGAGTGTACTTAATTACTGGGTATCTGGTAACTTTCTTGTAAGATAACTTGATAGCACTGACGTGTTATACTTGTACAAGAACATCTTTCCCAGAGTGCCTCAGACCTTTATTGCCTTAAAATAATTATGATAATTTGTTCATTGCTTTCATTATTTTAATGATTTAGTAAAGTGACTAAATTTGGTAGATACTTTTGGGGTTATGTGTGTAAAGTTTGTGTCAAACAGTAATATTTGTAAAGGGAATGCCTTGCAATTCCATTGTCCTTTGAGAAGAAATAAGTTCAGTGTTACCTTCATGGTGTCTGTGTTACTTAGACACTACTGTTTATTTTTTTATAAATAAAAAAGGTAAACCAGGTATAAGGGTAAAGCAAGTATAACACGCTATCACGTATACAGAGAGAGTAGATTAAAATGCTGAAATGAATTTGTTAAACTGATGCAAAATTGGTTAACAGCCAGAGGCAGTCATCAACAGACAATCATCCCATCAGAAAATCACATTCATTATCATGGTTTTTCTACAACCATGATAATGTTTTCTACAACAAAAAACAGAGTGTTTTTTTTTTGTAGTAAATATTTCCTTATTTTATTGAATAAGCAATTTAAAAATTCTGAATTAGTACACATCTTCAAATTTATAAATGGCAATTTCAATGGAAAACAAATTTTATAAATACAACAAACCAGGCAACGTAAACGTCCCTTTAAAGAATGAACAAGTTCAAATGCATAAGGAAATGCCAGTTCCTTTTCTCTTCATTTCCTAGGGGAATGTAGATGCTTTCATGAAAAGTTAGCACCTAGGGACACTTCAGGCACTAACTACCATGATAGTTAGTATAGTGGTCACTGTGTCGCTTCACTCAGATGCCCTCAGATCCCTTTTATGGATTCTGGGTATCCATCTCCCAGTTTCTGCATGCTTTACTCCTACAGGCTGGCTCATGCAACCTTCTTCAGTGAACTACCCTTGGGCTGCTGGAGTCCCTTGCCCAGCTTCCCTGAGAACAGAAAGTGCCTGGCAGCCTGTATCCAATGACTGCTTGGTGCAGGAATATGAAAACTCAGCTCTTTTGCCTCAAAGTGACCGATTAGCTCTGGCCACTGAAAGATGAAAGGAGTGACGAGACACAAAGCCAGTCATGGTAGGGCAGGTAGGGGTGGATATGGACAAGGACTGATTCATAAGGGAGGGAAATGTCTAGCAAAGTGCACAGTTTTACCATTTTACCTCCCCCTCCCTAATGACTTATACTATCTATATGATTCATAAAAAATAAAGTATCAAGCTGGAGCCAAGTTTTTTCAGATACAGGAGTTGGACATACTTTTAAGTTCCTGGAGAATCAGGCAAGTTGAGGATGTGCAGGTTTCAGAATATTCAGAAGATCAACCGCCCAAAGACAGGACTGAATAAAAGGATTGTTAAAAAGATCAGAATTAGCAGGATAATCCACATTAACACTTACATACACACACACACACACACACACACACACACTCACATTGAGAATGGTCAAGTATTTAGGGGTGAGGCGAGGCAAAACTTCTGAAATTTAGAAAGACGTGCTAGTCAAGTCAACAGCACTATGAAACGAACCTGACTTTGAAGCTAGGTCATTGTTATGTACTTGACTACCATAGCAGGACAGGTGAGCAGACCTCTCCCATCAATTTTGAGCTCAATTCCTGAGGTGATGCCTCAACAAGATGTGCACAATCTCTCACCTTTCAACAAACGAATATTTGAACGACAGCTGAGTTGCTGGAGATGAGAGGGAAGCTCTGCAGAGCCAGGACTGCTATGGAGTTTTAGTATTTGTTGAAACTTCAAACTACAACTGTGTGCCACAGAGCACCATGTAGGAACTGGTACAATATACTGCCTATGAATTGATTTGCATGACTATACTTTTATCTAAGTATATTATTTATATTTATGGATTTAATTTAATTTTTTTTCCCAAGCAAGCACTTTAGTCCCTGAGTCTCATAAAGACCAAATAGTTACTGGTGAGAATTATATTACCTGTGATAATCAACTAATTCTTGTTTAAAATAATCTCATGCTGGTAGTAGGTCCGAACACAAAGATACCAGCATATGCAGTCTTTGGAACTAGTATCCTTTTCTAGATTGAAAGTAGATGTATGAGGGGTAAATATAACCAGTTCAAGGTCTGTAAAGTTCTGATGAACAGGAGAAAACAAATAAAAATAGACCACACAGGAAGATAAAGTGAAAAAAAAAAGAACTAGATGGAAGGAAATATGCTCAAGAAAGTAATTACCATTGTTACAGTGATGGTAACTGAATAGAAAAATAAGACATTTTGACCCAATCTTATATGCAAGATTGAAGTCATATATAATTGTCATAAAGAAAACAAGTCCAAGGAGCTTACTAATAGGTATTAAAAATAGGAGCAGGCTATTTCTGCCCATATAAATAGGTTTAGAGTAAGTCAATAACTGGTATTTACTGAATCAATTTTTAAAATGAATGGATTGGAATAAATCTGGTAATAACCTAGCTTCTGTATAAAACAGAAGTAAAAACCATATTTGTAGAAGATTTGATTGGGGGATTTCTGCTTTGTATCATGTTGAAAACCAATTACATAAGCAAAAAATATTAATCTACTAACTAAATCAGGTCAATACAAAATAAACCGGCTAATAAAATGAACAAATTTCAAATATGAAGCCCATTATAAAAGAAATTTAGAATCCAAGGAGAAAGTATTAAGACAAATTTTGAAGCTGCCAGGTTGATTTCAAAGAAATGTAATGTCAGTTTATATCTCTTAGCCATTCCATTAAAAATGAACAGTATAATTTAAATGAAGAAATTAGTACTTTATGATCTGTGTTGTTTTATATTTTGATATTGCTTTCCTCTTATTTCATCTTATTAGTTCTTCATAACATACATTTCTATAGAAGAGATGCAAAAATTGTGCCTTCCTGGGTAGAATAAAAAAGATAATAATCCTTGAGAGTTTTATCATGACTCATATCCTTTAGTCTGAAAATGTTTTTATAGGATTATAATATTCACCTGTGAAGAACACCAACTGTATTGGACATGGCATCTATACTATCAGAGGAGATTTGGGACAAGCCACAACTCCCACTTTTTATAAGACACATGGACCAACTCTCCAGCTGTGAGTTTTGCTCTCTCCTCTCACTTCTGATTGGATGTTACAGTACATTCTCCCTCTTAGAATCAGAATCCCACCTCTCTCTGGTATTACTCTATTCAAATTGAGTTATCTAAAAGTCTAACCATTTCATAGTTTATGCTCAAAATTGTGAATAAGTGTTCATTTTTATAAGCCCATGCTGCCATAGTATGCAAAAATAGAGTCAATAGTGGGAAAAGTCTTGGTTTTTCTAGAAGTGGTGATGAGATCATCCTGATCCAGCCCTACCCCCTTACCCAATTCACAGAGTATCTAAGGCATAGATATTCAAGAGGCCTGAGGTCTGGAGTACAACATAAATATGGAGCAGAGAGAAGCTTGTGGGGGCTTTAACAGAAGTGAGGAGCTAATCCACAAGCACAACTTCATAAACATTGTACTTTAACCAATAGATTTAAAGGAGACAGACCGAGAGTGACAATGACGATCTTAAACACGCCATTACTATTTTTAGAAAGTGGTATGTTTTAGAAATAGCAGTACAAACAATAATAAAGACAAAACCCACTAATCCTATCACCCACACTCTAAATTGATGAAATGTATGAGAAAGTTCTTTTGAGCAATCGTTAAACCCTGTACCACAGATGCTGCCTCATCTCGTACTCTGTTCTTCATGCCTATGTCTTTCTTTATCTCTTCTCAGCGTTCGCTGTCTTTCCTCTGTCCTCTTTCATCCCTTGTCCTATTTTCCTCTCTCCGTCCTTCTTCCCTTTTACTGAAACACAAATGTTTTCCCCCATTTGGTTTTGAGAATCTTGCATAGTGTCTTTTTAAGAGGTGACGTGTAATGGGCTGTCTGTTAGCCCCCCTCATGTCACAGCCTCACACTCCACTCCTGGGCTCCTGGGGGTGAGGGACTTTTTCATAGAGAGTGTGGGCCCAGATGTCAGCAGCTCTCACAAAGCATGTCTTTGTCAAGTCTGAAGTGCTACCATTTCCCCAACTTTCTTAGCCATAGTATATGCCCCATCCTTACTTTTGGGGCACAGGAGGTACTTACCAAATGAACAGGACATAGGTGAAGACATGCAATTCCACAAGATACGCATTCAGCTTAAAAGAATATATCTGTTCAGCATTGCCTGCACCTGAATTCTTCCACTGTAGTTGCCTTTTCTTGTTTTACCTCCTTATTTTCTCTTTGCCTATGATGAGGCCATTTTCTGTCTCTTTTCTCAATTCTGCCATTGCACTTGGAATGGCCATTTCCATTAGAGACAGTATAGTGTAGTGGTTGAGAGAATGGACTCTGGAGTCAAAGCACCTGGGTTCAAGTCCCAGTTCCATCACTTATCACTGTGTGACCTCGGGCAAGTTACCTTAATGGTACCTATTTCATGTAGCTGTGGGGGGATTAAATAAGTTAATATATGTAAAGCTTTAAAACAATACTTGGCACATAGTAAGCAAGCCCTCTGTACATATTCATTATTACGTTGTAGAGGTAAAAACACTGAGTTGAGAGACATAAAGGACTTTAATACTGCAATAAGCAGTAGGAAAAGATTGTTCAAATGTAACCCCACGTAACAGGGATTCAACGAGCAAGACTAAGTCTTCAATACACAATTTAGAAAGAGCAGCAGAACCTGGGGTACTGTGCAAGGACCTGGTTCTGGTGTGAGGCATAAGGCAGACTATTTCAACAGTTACAGAATGTGTGACAAAAGACACTGAAAGGACACCTGTGGGGCATATCCAGATTCTGGAACTAAACAGAAAATCTAAGTGATGAGTCATTATGAAAAGGTCAGGTAGGCTTTCACTTCTGTCCCATTGTCCTGTGTGTCTGTTTTTCTGCCAATACCATGATGTTTTGATTATAATAGCTTTGTAGTAAATTTCAAAGTCAGGGAGTGTGATAACTCCAGTTTTTTTCTTTTGTTCCCAAGATTTCTTTGACTATTTCGGGTCTTTTGTTGTCCCATGTAACTTTTAGGATTCTTTGTTCTATTTGCATGAAGAATGTCATTGGGATTCTCATTGATATTGCATCGAATCTGCAGATTGCTTTAAGTGATATGGATCACACGTCTATGGACAGCTAATCTTCGACAAAGGAGCCAAGAGCATACAATGGAGAAAGAAAAATCTTCAATAAATGATGTTGGGAAAACTGGACAGCCATGTGCAAAAGAACAAAAGTAGACCATTATCTTATACCATACGCAAAAATTAACTCAAAATGGATTAAAGACTTGAACGTAAGACCTGAATCCATAAAATTCCTGGAAGAAAATATAGGCAGTACACTATTTGACATCGGTGTTAGCAGTATCTTTTTGAATACCATGTCTACTCAGGCAAGGGAAACAAAATAAAAAATAAACAAATGGGACTGCATCAGACTAAAAAGCTTATGCAAGGCAAAGGAAACCATGAACAAAATGAAAAGACAACCCATCAACTGGGAGAAAATATTTGCAAATCATATAACTCACAAGGGGTTAACTTCCAAAGTATATAAAGAACTCATACAACTCAACAACAAAAAAATGAACAACCCAATCAAAAAACAGGCAGAGGATATCAACTGACATTTTTCCAAAGAAGATATACAGATGGCCAACAGGCACATGAAAAGATATTCAACGTCACTAATTATCAGAGAAATACAAATTAAAACTATAATGCAAATCACCTCACACCCATCAGAATGGCTATATAATTAACAAGACAAGAAATAACAAGTGTTGGAGAGGATGTGGAGAAAAGGGAACCCTCATACACTGCTGGTGGGAATGCAAACTAGTGCAGCCACTATGGAAAACAGTATGTAGATTTCTCAAAAATTAAAAACAGAAATACCATATGATCCAGCTATCCCACTGCTGGGCATTTATCCAAAGGACATGAAATCAACAATATAAAAAGTTGTATGCACCCCTATGTTCATCGCAGCATTATTCACAGTAGCCAAGACATGGAAGCAACCCAATTGCCCATCAATGGATGAATGGATAAAGAAGATGTGGTACATATACAATGGAATACTACTCAGCCGTAAAAAAAGACAAATCTGTGCCATTTGCAACAAGAAGGATGGGCCTTGAGGGTATTATGCTGAATGAAATAAGTCAGACAGAGAAAGACAAATACCACGTGATTTCACTCATATGTGGAAGATAAATAAGCAAACACATAGATAAGGAGAATAGATTAGTGGTTACCAGAGAAGGGATTGGGGGAAGGGCAAAAGGAGTAAAGGACCATATATGTATGGTGATGGATAAAAACTGGACTTTGGTAGTGAACATGATGCAGTCTATACAGAAACTGAAATATAGTGATGTACACCTGAAATTTACACAATGTTGTAAGCCAATATGATCCCAATAAAATGAAAAAGAAAGGAAGAAAAGATTGGGAGACAGAATTAGCCTCAGATCAGTGCAAAACAATCAATAACATTAAGACCAGCAAGAAGCAAAAGCTAGGATGAAACTTAGAGGTATTACTTGAGACCCTGAAGGAATGACTTCAACCTCACCCATTGATGGGGAAGTAGCTGGAAAGGA
Organism: Ceratotherium simum simum; assembly: GCF_057802395.1. NCBI lineage: Eukaryota > Metazoa > Chordata > Mammalia > Perissodactyla > Rhinocerotidae > Ceratotherium > Ceratotherium simum. The sequence continues at coordinate 64,714,966 of NC_141901.1, read as the reverse complement.
TCCTGGGTTTTTTCAGACAGAATCAGCCTTCTTTATAGCATTCCAGTTCTGATAATGCTGTTAATTATCTACAAGACCATGAGCAATACAATTTCATTACCATGACCCAACTTCCCACGAAATCAACAATTGATCCCATGACTCAATTTCATTATTGGTAAGGTCTCTTCCAATCGCAATGCAATTCATTCATTCAACAAGCATGGGTGTGATGAATCAGGCACTGAGCTACTGAGCTGGTAACTAGGAATACTGCAGTCAACAAGGCAAACATTGCCTGTGCCTCCCTAAAGCTTATGGTCTCCTGGGAGGGACCGGGCTCCATATTTGAAGAACAGAGCCTGTGACAGGGAACCGCCCTAGTCCAAGGACGTTTTCCCTGAGGAAAACTGAGAATTTAAGTTGAGTATTGGAGGATGAGTAGCATTTAGAAAAATAAAATGGCTCTAGGTAAAAAGAGCAACAAATAAACAGGCTCTGAGATGGAAGGAGCTTGGGACATTCTAAGAACTGAAAGAAAGCTGGCAAAGAGGGAGCACAGAGAGAACGAGGAGGAGTGGAAGGAAGTGAGGCTGGAAAGCAGTGGCATCCTAAGGGGTGCCATTAGCTCTCAAAGCTACCTCACATAAATAGGAAAAGCAGTGTTTGGGGTCTGGCCTGGTGGCATAGTGGTTAAGTTCATGTGCTCTGCTTCAGCAGCCTGGGGTTGGTGGGTTTGGATCCTGGGCGCAGACCGACACACCGCTCATCAAGCCATGCTGTGGTGGCATCCCGTACACAAAGTAGAGGAATATTGGCACAGATGTTAGCTCAGGGACCATCATCTCACCAAAAAAAAAAAAAAAAAAAAAAAAATTCAATGTTTGCTGCTTAATTGCAGCTTCTAGATAAGTCTCCTGGCCTCACTTTCCAGATTGCTGCCCCTAATAGAACTCTAGAAACACCACTGCCAGAGAAGCAGGCAGGGGACAGAGCTGGAGGATCCAAAGCCTCTGTAAGTATTTTGGTCTTTATCCTAAGAGAAATGAGCAGCCATTAAAGTGTTTTAAACAGGGGTATGAAGTGATTGTTTTCAGTTTAATATCACTTAAGTACCCTGTAGAGGATACATTGGAGGGGATATAAGACCAGTTAGCAGTACTGCAAGCAATAGGTGAGAGTGGTATGGACTAGTGTGGTGGCTATGAAACTAGAGAGAGGTAGACAGATTAAACATATTTAGGAGGTAAAAGAATAATTGATTGGTCATGGAAGATAGGGGATATAGATGATTTTTAAATATTTTCTAAAGCTTCTACAAAATAAATATTTATGTTTTATGTACTTATTCATTCATATTAATTCAGCCAACAAAACACCTTTTGAGTGCTTGATGTAGCTAAGGCATGGTTCTGTCATAGCATACGGGTATTACATTAGCTAAACTTAAGAGCAGTAGCCACTGGCCTAGTTTGAGTTCAACGTCAGAAATATGGATCACCAAGGAATAACTAAGGAGTTCCATACCCTAGGGCTAGAAGGAGGAGGAAATACAAAAGCAATTCCACCTACTGTACCAATTTGACTGACGAGTAGAGTGGGAAGCAGTAGATGGATGACCTGTACCAGGCAGCTTCTGCTACACAGATATTCTAAAAGTAAAATATGCCTTCTTAAAATAAAATTTTTAAAAAAGGTCAATGACTTCAACTGTGGCCTCATTAATACCCAGATCTAACCAAAATGAAATGGTCATGCTGAGGACTGATTGATGACTAATTTCAATTTGGGAAGTTTCCATTTTAGTGAACAAGACTCAGTAGCATTTTATTTGGTGAAGACTATCAGGCCAAAAATTAATTTTTAATAGGGAAGATTAAAATAAATATCTCTAATATCTGAATATCAAATGGAAAGCAAAACTTCCAAGTATAACCCCAGCATAATAGCTTGGTCTTGCGATGGGTTTCTAAAGGAGAATCTGCGATCTTCCAATTGATCCTGTTGCTTCCAAGTTGATTCCAAGTGGCTTATTGGTCTCTTCAAGGGATGAGGCTGTATATGGCACTCAGTTGTTGGCAGGTTGGACATTTGACAGCAGCAGTAGCTAGATCAGCTGTGGTGAATGGGAGCCACATAAGCCCCGAACGTAAGCCTTCATCACTCTCAACGTATCTACTCAATTTACGAGTCCATTGTGCTAACACGAGTGACTAAGGACAGGGGCTGGATGATGTCAACTGGGTGAGCCATTCTGTCTCCTTTAGTTGTTTAGTGTCGCTTCCATGATAGGTGATCTTTGTTGGGTGTTAATACAAAATCTTCACATTTCATGCCCACTCCCTTAGGTCATCCACATGCCTCTTCTTCAGACTTTCTTATTCCTGATCTTCAAGTATTTCTTTTTTCTAGCCCCTTAAATATGAGGCCATGAGTCTATGTATATTCTTATTTACCATTACCCATGAGTCTATGTATATTCTTATTTTGGGCCACTTCTAAGCAAAAAAAAAGTATGCATTCCATAAAGCTCTGCTTATTTTGAGGATTTCCCCTCACTGCTGAATTTTAGGGCCACCCCCCCAATAAGACTGTAGTGCTGCTGCAGCTCTTTTTTAGCTTGCATCCACACATTGAGCCAATCTATCCGTAGACGAAGCTTGGTCTTTTTTCTCCACTACCAGCTCGTCGTAAAGGGAACACCGTGCCCCCCTTAACCCGTAGCTATAGATGCAAGGTAAGGATGAGGGCTCATGCAGAAGTGTTTAGTGATATGTGGGTCTGGGACACTTACTCATGTAGCTTACTTTTGCCCCCTGGCGCGTGCTCATGCCTGCTTCTAGATATTCCATTTCCATCTTACAGTGAATTGTTGCTGGGCCCACTTGATCTTAGGACTTGGAGGGTCTGACAAAATTCAACTTATGATGAGCAGCTCTGGCCACATAGTTACTTGCTGCCTCATGGTTAGATCCTCTGTCTCTACCAATGTGCCTGGCAGCATGCCAGGAGCTGTTTTCTGAATGGTATGTAATTCTCCCCTCCCTGTTCATGGCATGATCTTGCTCTGGAACCCTAGGGCTCTACGTTAAGATTCTTTTAGCTTTAATGGAACAACCCATCAGAATAGCCGTAAGGGATATTTTGCAAACATCTCTTTCAAACCAAAAGATGCATGTTAAGTGATGAGATTTTATATTAGATGGGTAAAACAGAGGCCTCCTATTTTATACTCGCATAGGAGCTGGCCACTTTATAGTTAGTAGTATTTCAATGCCTGGATGTTCTCAGTTAACACTGAATTTTAACTTTTGCACAGGTAAACTCATTTTACACAGGTGTCTATTATTATGTTCTTCTCTTATCTTTTCCAATCTCCCCTTTCCAATCCCATCACCTACCATCCATACCACCACCATCACCATTATACATTTTTTTAAAAAGAGATCTGAAAGTATGTTTTTTTCTTGATTTTATGCTTCAGCAGTTTGAAATTGGTTTGTCATTTTGTATTTAACATGGCAATTGTCACGACAATTTGATGTTACCGGTTAGGTGGTGTTCTTTTCTTTGCATATGTCTATGGTATGATGGTTGCTATAACAACAGAATAAGGAGCAGAAACCATGGATTTTCAACAGATTGCTGATGCTTATGAAAAGGACTTATGGGGCAAACTTGCAGAAAAGAGCTCATAGGTTTAATTATTTAAATTGTTGGGTATTTGTAGGAATATAGGATGTGACTCTATTCCAGAAATGTGAAGGCAGTAATCAATCTGTCACTTAGGGTTGAGCACCCATAGCTCTATTCTAGGCTTATAATTTCAGAGTTATTTTGTACAATTTGATGGAATTCCAGTGATTCAGTACTGATTGATCCCTGTTTATGTGGGTTAGTCAGGATCTCCCTAACTGCTCTTGGGGTATTCTAACAGTTTGAAATGAGAGGTGGAATTTTGTTGAAAGTAGGCTTCAAAAAAATATGACTCTTCTAGTAAGGTAGGAAACACAGAAAAGTTTAAAAGTCACAGCATATAGAGGAATTTCTTGTTTTATGATGACTCTGAGATTCTATTCTGTGCCAAGTTCTCCATGCATAGGTTAGATCATGAAAAGATGCATAGAATTTGTATATTTGAAGAAAACATGATTTATTCAAGAAAATAGATGAGTGTTGGCCACTAATGCATCAGCAAATCGCTCATTTGTAAGGCAGGCTACTTGATTTCTCAAGAGACTGCTGTTATGTCCTTTTCATATCACTTAGACTTCATGGTCATTTCTCTTTTTTTTCATCAGTTACTGATAATAGAGGTATGGATTTACTAGATATTGTAAAGTGTGTTAGATAATTAGATGTCTTATTTTGGTCAGCAATATCGTGGTTCTCAAAATAAATTTTACCCTAGGTGATCAAATGTCTCTGGGAAATATTCCAAGAACATCAAAATTCTGTCATTGTCTTCTGGTAGAAAAACTGTGAAGTCTTTATCTTCTACCTTCTGTGGTGGCTGGCACAAGAAAAAAGGAAGCGGCAGCAAAATAAAGTTATTGAAAGTTAAAATTTGTGTGATTTATTACCACAATATTAAAATCACTGAAAAAGTTATTTTAGCTCCTAGTAGTGCCTTATTGTTGACTGCAGAAGATCAAGCTTGCAATCTGGTGGTAGATATGAGATATAGTTTATGGATAACAAAGTAAGGAAACATTCCTTAATTTTTATATCATATTCTAAGATAAAATGGACATAATGTTTAACATAGTTGGGCACATAGCTGGTACTCAAGAGCTACCCTTTAGTAATTGATTGATAAATAATTCATCAAATAATTAACAATGTTTCAAAATTTCTGAGTTCCAGTCTTTTTTCTTACAACTGTGATCATTGCAAAAGGCATCTTTAATTTCTTTAGAATCTCCAAAGACCTCTTTAGCAGGGGAATACTATACATTTAGAAAACACTAGAGTTTTAAGCAGGGGAATGGCATGATTAGATATATACATTTGTGAATGTAGAGAATGGATTGAAGAGGAGGCCAGAGGCAGAGCAACCAGATAAGAGCCTACTCAGGATGAAAGAAGACCCAAGCTAAAAGGTAGCAGTAATATTGCAGAGGAGCAAGTAGAGGTAGGGAAAATAAGAGGATAAAAAAAAATAAGGCAAGATGTCCATGGAAACTGCCAGAAATCAGCAACCAATGTGCAGAAGAGTACCATTGACCAAGGTGGAACAATAAAGGAAACAGGTGTTTCGGGGAATAGAAGTTTGAGGCATTTATGAGATATTAAAATAGAAATGCCAAAAAGGAACTGCAAAATGCAGGTCTAGAGCTCAGAAGGCATCATAATCAAAGATATGGAGGATGGAGGAGGAGTGGTAGATGAAATAAAACAATAGAAGTGTGTGGAGTAGCCAGAGATAAGACCCATGTATAAAGCACGGAGGGTATACTTTATACCTAAGTATAAAGCAACATTTTAGTGATGTTTAGATGAGGAGTCTATAAAAAAGCCTGAAAATGTGTAAACAGAGGCAAGAGGAGAATCAGAAGAGGATGGTGCCATGGAAGCTGAAGTTAAGAGAGAATATCAGGAGGACATGGCCCACGGTGTCAAGTCATGTGAATAACTTATATAAGAAAAAAAACTGACAAATCTTCTTTGGATTGGCAGCTAAGAGTTCAGCAGTGACTTTGACGGGAGCAGATTCAGTGGAGGGCTTAAGACAGAAGTCAAACTGCATTTGGTTTGAGGAATGAAAGAGAAGTGAGGAAAGTATGGGCTACTTTTAAAGAAGCCTTATGTGGAAATAAGGAAGATACAGAATAATGTCTAGAGCAGGGCTCAGCAAACATTTTTGTAAAAAGCAGGATAGTAATTTCCAACAGTTCATTGGTAGTATACAAATACAACTGATTTTTGTATATTGACCTCTTTTCTTGCAACTTTGCTAAACTCGTTTATTAATTCTAATAGCTTTTTTTTGTAGATGCCTTAATATTTTCTACATAAGTAATCATGTTATCCGAGAATAAAGAGTTTTACTTCTTTCTTACTAATCTACATGGCTTTTATTTCTCTTCTTGCCTTATTATATTGGCTAAGACCTGCAGTACAATGTTACATAAAAGTGATGAGGGCAAACATCTTTGCCTTGTCCCTGAACTTAGAGGATTCTACTTTCACCACTAAGTATCATGTTAGCTGCAGGTTTTTAGTAGACGATCTTTTTCAGGATAAGGAAGTTACCTTTGATTCCTAGTTTAATGCAAGGGTTTTTTCAATCATAGTGGACATTATATGCATTTTCTTCATCTATTGAGATGATTAGATCTCTTTTTTCTTGTATTAGTATGGTGAATTGAATTGATTTTTTTAATGTGAAAACAACTTTGCATTCCCAGGATGAATCCCACTCGGTCGTGGAATATTACCTTTAAATATATTGCTAGTTGTGACTTGCAAAAATATGGTTATGGATTTTTGTATCTATTTTCATAAGAATATTTTTCTATAGTTTTCTTTTCCTGTATTCTTTGTCTGGTTTTAGATTCAACACACTGCTAGCCTCATAAAATGAGTTGGGGAATGTTCTTCTTCTTCAGTTTTCTCAAAAAGTTTGTGTAGAGTTAGTATTATTTCTTCCTTAAAGGTTTGGTAGAATTCGCTTAGGATGCCAGTTAAGCCTGAAATTTCCTTTGTTGGGAGGTTTTTGACTACAAATTGAATTTCTTTAACAGAATATAAGTATGTCCAGGTTATTTATTCTTCTTGAAAGAGCTTTGGGAGTTTTGGCCATCTGTTTTATTTACATTTTGAATTTTACGGCATAAAGTTGTTCATAATATTCCCTTATGTCTTGTTAATGTCTGTAGGATCTGTTGTGCTGTCTTTGACAATTGATATATTGATAACTGTGTTGTGAGCAGTCTGGCTAGTGAAGAATTTCTCAACAGCAGTACTAGTGACATTTTGGGAGCACTAGTGACATTCTTGGTTGTGGAGGGCTGTCCTGAGCATTGTAGGTTGTTTAAAAGCATTTCTGGCCTCTACATGCCAGCAGCACCGCCCCAGTTTCAGCAACCAAAAATGTCTGCAGACATTGGTGAGTGTCCTCTGGGAAGCAAAATGGCCTCTAGTTGAAAGTCACTGATCCAGAGAATTATCTTTTATTGTTGTTTACAAAGATATAGCTTTGGGTTTTATTACTTTTTCTCTATTGTTACTCTGTCTTATATTTCAATGATTTCTGTTCTTATCTTTATGGTTTTTTTCTTTTTCTTCCTTTGGATTTCATGTATTCTTTTTTGTAAGAGTAAAAATGGTGGAAACTTTTATCATTGATTTTTAGATCTTTCTTCTTTTCTAATATAAGCATTTAATGATAAGTATTACACTAAGCACTGATTTAGCAGGATCCCATAGATTTTGTATTTTGGTCTTCATTCAGCCAAAAACATTTTCCAATTCCCCTTGTGACTTCTTCTTTGACCTGTGAGCTCTTTAAAGTACGTTGTTTAATTTCTAAATACTTGGGGGATTTTTCAGATATGTTATTAATTTCTAGCTTAAAATTATTGTGGTCAGAGTTTTGTGATTTCAGTCCTCTTGAACTTGAGACTTGTTTGATTGCCCTAAATATGGTCTATTTTATTAAATGTTCCCTGTAAACTTGAAAAAAATATATATTCTGCTGTTCTAAAAACACTGGAACAGCATTCTAAAAATGCAAATTAGGTTAAGTTGGTTGCCAGTTTTGTTCAAGCCTGTTACATCCTTATGGATTTTCTGTCTACTTATTTATCTACTATTAAGAGAGGAGTTTTGAAATATATAATGATAATTGTGGATTTATCTATTTCTTTCTTTAGCTCTAAAAACATGGTCTGTTTTTGGTGCATGCTATATAGAATCGTTATAGTTTCTTAAAGTTTTGACTCTATATCATTAGGAAATATTCCATCTTATCTTTGGTAATATTCCTTATCTTAAAGTATACTTTGATATTAATAAAGCCACTCTGGATTTCTTTTTATTAGTGTTTGCATGATATATGATTTTCCCATTATTTTAATTTTAACCTATGTATGGCTTTATATTTAAGCAGTTTCTTTTAGACAGCATATAGTTGGCTCTTGCTTTTTTTATCCAGTCCAATAATTTCTGCCTTTTAATATGCCTTTTATAAATATAAATTTATACATTTATATTTAATGTAATTATCTGTATGATTGACTTTAAATCTATCATCTTGATATTTGTTTTCTGTTAGTCCTTTCTATTAGTCCTGTCTATCATTGTCCTTTTTTTCCTCTTTTTCTGCCTTATTTTGGACTAGTGAATATCTTTATGATTTCATTTTATCTACTATTAGCATATTAGCTATACTCCCTCCTTTTCAGTGATTGCTCAGTGGTTTATAATATATTTTTTTAACTTATCACATTCTACCTAACAACGTATTTTTTTAACATCACATTCTACCTTCTTACACTACCTAAAGTGTAAGAATCTTAAAGCAGTATATGTCTATTCCCTTTCTTCCATATTTTTTGCTATGGTTATTATATATTTTACTTCTACACATACTGTAAGTCTCTCAAAAAGTTATTAGTGCTTTCTTTCTAAGCAGTTATTTTTCAAAGAGATTAAATATTAGAAAAATATGTTTATAATATTTTCCCAATATTTACCATTTCTGACACTCTTTATTCCTTTATGTAATTCAAATTTCCATCTGTTGTCATGTCCTTACTGCCTAATGAACTTCCTATAATATACATATGTCTTTATATTTAAAGTGAGTTCCTAATTATTCCCTTGCACTTACCCTAGAATGAGCCATACCATAACATGAAGCCACAAACATAAAGTCACACTTCATGTTTCTAAAATACACTATAAATGTTAATCATCAGTGTTAAAACAGAGTTATTTAAATTTAGACAAGTAATAGTTTCTTAACATTTTCTGTTATTAATAGTTAAACAGATGAAGAGTAATTAAATTTAATTCAAAAAAGCTGTTCCTTGAGGAAAAGTCACTGTAAGTTGCAATGAGCAGATAAAGAATTGTGAATATTCTGAGGGGAATATTTAGGTGTTTCCAAAGTCTATAGTGATTAAAGATATTGTTTGTTGTTGTTGCTTTTGATGATGTCTAACCTCACGTCAAAACTCAGTCCTTTTGATGTTGTTGATACAAGAAAGTACTTCTTAAATAGATGTGAGAAATATATAACTAATGCTATATTCCCAAGGCTTCAAGCTCACAAGGACTATCCTTTCTCTGATCATGATACTACCTACCTTGGAGACTCTGGATCCTTCCAGAAGACATGGAGTTAATATATTTAAGCATGGAGGCTGTGGAGTTAGACAGACCTCTGTTTAAATGCCAGCTCAACCAGTTACGAGCTATACGACCTTGTACAATTTACTCGGTTACACAAAATCTTTATTTCATTATCTGTAAATAGTAATCTTGGAATGATAATTGGAGCTAAGAGGATTATTGCAGACATTAAATGAAATAATACAAGTTACATGCCTGGTATGCAGTAAGTCTCAATAAATATAAGCAATTATTATTGACATGGCTGAGGGCATCAGGCTATGATGTGTGGAGCTGAAGGCTACAACCTGGTCCAGATGTCAGGGATGTCTGTGTAAGCAGCCTGGCCCTGAGCCTTGATTATCAGGAAAGACCATTACAGGCTCATTCCTACAGCCTGATTCCTCAGTACTCCACCCCCCTACCCCCTTACCCCATAAAATGCCTTCCAGTAGAACTGAAATAGGGAATAGAGAATTCTCTATTTGAGAGAATAGGGCTATGGATGAATAAATGGATAGACTCTGACCTAAAGTTAAGAAATAATGAGATGAGGATTCTGTCTTCTACCTTCCTACTCACTCAGGAGAGCTGAGGTCCTACCCTCTCGTAGAGGATGCTAACCTGCCCCTCCAAAGAGCAAGGGAGATGAGCACGGATCTGGTAGGTGCTAAACCTCAATGGTACCCAGCTAGCAACCAAGCAGACATGCAAAAGTCCAGAAAAAGAAGATGAAAACAGGATCACCAGAGTCAGTATTAGCAGAAAAGGAAGAGAAGTTGCAACAATTGTTGTTCAGGAAATTAAGATCCTGACCCTAGCGGCCTCTGTACACAAGAGAAAAGCCTTATTCCAATATATGTTAATTAGGAATTCTTGCTGGGACACACTGAAGAAATGCATCAAGTGCTTACGGCTTGTGCCAGTAAAGAAATCCTAAAAAAAGAATAGTCAAAAAAGAGTCAGTATTAGTTACTGCTAAGAAAGAGAAGATTTGAGGAGATAATGCTCCTCCAAGCCAATTTGTAGATGCTTCGCTCATAAGCCTTTGACAAAGGTCATGGGTATCAGTCTTCCGGAAATTGCACGTATCCGCACACATTATTTTGCTTGTCATTTGGAGGCTATATGGAATTCCAGAGACTCCCCTGCACCAGTGCATCTGGGTTTGGATGCTAAACCCCTGCTCTTCTGGGACACAAAATAATTTAGGCTTAGCGATTGCTCCCTGAAAATTCACTGTTTCTCATCTCAATATTCTTTGCTTTTTTCCATCTCTACTCTCATTTATGCTTGAGAGATAAATTTTGCACAATGTTTCCCTAATTGTAATAATAAACCAATGAGAGAACATAAGATAACCTTTTTTCTGTCTTACTGTGCCCGGTCTTTTAGCGGTACATTGGCTGGCAGTAATAACAGCTCAGTACTCTCACTGTTGGGATGGGATTACATCTTAAAACTAATTACCAACATTACAAAGGAACAGATGAATATAAGAACAAAGATAGTTGACATGCTGAGCACCATCGGACCACACACGAGGAAGGGCACAGAAGTGAACAGAGAGAATTATTAAAGATAAAGAGTTAACAATAAGATGTAGAAAGGCTTTTACCATGTTCATTAAGGTAAAAGGCTTAACACTAACTTGTTATGATTTCTCATATTAAAAATATGGTTCATTGCCACTCATGATATTCATTTGTTAAGAATACATTAATAACTAAACTAACTAAACTAAAAAATAATACTAATAACTAAAATTGGTCATAGCATGACACAGTGAATTTCCCAAGTGCTAGGGCTTTTGTTTTGTTGTGTTTGGGTGGGCTGGTTGATTATTCAAAGACATGCACACTCATACAGGACAGATTGTGGAAGGCTAGAAATCAGATGGCAGATACCTGGGAAGAATTTTTTAAATACTGTATGGTTGCTGGGGCACAACCCCCCCCCTCCCCCCCCAATTAAATCAGAATCACTATGGGTGGGGCCAATGCTGCAGTATTTATTGACAATTCTTCAGGTGATTCTAATGAGTAGCCAGAGTTGAGACCCTGCTAGACCCTCTGCATCAACTTTGGAATTAAACACAATCATTTTGATGCTCTCTCTGACTGGAAGCCAGTCGTTTGCCTTTTAGGGAAACCAGTGAAAGCTAAATCTAACATCCATTGTTTTCACAATTTGAAGACAGAGATGATTGTGGTCCATCTTACAAATACATCCTGTTATAAAGGCTATTTTTAACAAAGTATGTAGTTTAGAGCCCGTATGCAGAAATCAGTCTATTTGTAGATAAAGTTTAATCTACTTGAAACAGGTCTCAAATCCTATCTGCGAATAGGCCGGATTTTGCGTATGAGAAGTAACCTGTAAGTTAGTTGATGTTCGAACAACTCTGTTGGCTTTCTCTAGCTTTCGCTTCCCTGCTTCGATTCTATTTACACCCCAATAAACATTTCCCATAGGGTCTGTTTCCTACCATTTTTCATGACATAAATTTTCCCTTATATTTAGAAAAAATAATTGTCCTCCATCTCTATTCATTATTTAGTATCTATTTCCGTTGAACTCTTTTTTTCCTGATAGCCTTTCACCTGCCTTCCTTCTAAACTTATGTCAACTGACGTTGAGTTTTTTTATAGATTCTGCCTCAAAAACATCCTATGGGCTAGAGTTAAGCAACTGTCTTACATACTTGATGTCTAATATAATTAATGGAAAAGTTATTTTTGTTCAATTTATGAAGGCCAAAGGAGTCTATGCCTTAGAGATGTTCAATAACTTGTTCAAATGAAAAATAAAGTTTTAATTTAGAAAGAAGCTGTTATTCTCCAGAGTAGCAGTCGTTGAATGAACCAATAGTTTACAGCCTCTGATTTGATGACACTGACAACAGGTATAATTGAAGTGCCTCTGTTACTAATTAAGGAGAGGCATTGTGATGTGAAGAGATCAGACTGGGAGCTGTGTGATTTGCTTCAAACTCCAGTCTTCAGCTTGCTAGTTGTATGATGTTGGGCAAATGCTTAACCTCTCTGTGCAAATGCTAAACCTTTTCAATTGTTTGAAAGAATGAATGGAAATAACTCTAGAGTTGAAGACAGAAGATCTGGGCTCAAGCCATATCTCTTCTTGCAGGTTTTGTGACTTAGATGAAGTTACTTAACCTCTCTGAGCCTATTGAAAATAATACCAGTCTTACTTCAATGGGTTGTTGTGAAAAAACTAAACAAGATAATAAAGAATGAATTAGGAACTCTAAATGTTTGGGGTTATTTTAAGGTATATAACTTTGTGGTAAACATGGAATAATAAAAAGAGAACAGTTCTGGAGTCAAGGAGAACTGAACAGCTGTGTGACTTTTGGCAAATTACTTAGCTTCTCCAAATATATTTCCTCTGTCATCAGGATTAAATAAAAGTATTATGGATAAAGACCATTTTTCCTGGTTTCATTAATATACAGGAATGAACAAGGTCAAATGAAGAGTATATTTCACTAGCTTTTGCCTCTGCCTGCTTGCTCCTTATAGCGTCCACCCTTTATGGTAGCAGAGACACCATCTGCTCCGCCATATTCTGTAGCCCACTTGCAGTTAGGCAAGGCCATAGGACTTCTTCTGATCATTGAGTTGTAAGCAGAAGGGATGTTTGTTATGACGACTTAGCCTCTCCTCACTAATATACCCATCTTTTTGCCTACAAACTTTCTACAAGTAATAATGAATTTTTAGAAGTGCTAATGAATATATCCAGTCAGTTACCATGGGACATCCAGCAGATCCCAGTGCTACTTCTGAAGTATCTGCTACCTCCCACTAGGGGACTATGGTCATCTGCTGGGCACTTCTCCTTCAAGATGCTAAAACTATTCGTTGGATTGTGATAAATCGGGGACATGCCTCCCTCCCTCCTTTTGTGCTACACTGCAGTAGAGGACTACCAATATGTTACTGAGTTTTAGTGGAAATGCTCATTTAGCACATGCTTTCTCTCACTCTCACTTGGCTCTCTCGCCCTGACCCAGACAGGATCCATGGGCAAGGGATAAATCCAAGAGACACAGAAGTCACCTGAGGATTGAGTAAACTCAGAATCTCTCCTCTCTCTTCTTTTCTGATGACTATGGCTTTGATATTGGGTTAGGCACATGATAACTGGCTCTTTCTTCCCTTAGGATGAGTTGCTTTCCAGGAGGATCCTTAGCACTTGCATGAAAATAGATCTCCCTGAATCTATTCAGACACACCTGAACTGCTTAAGTGGATGCACTTAGCCTCAAGTTGCGCTATCCACTCATGCACGTAAAGTATCATGCATGTAAACCAACCATTGGAGCATTGGGAAACAGAAATTCAATAATTAGTGATGCTGTTGGTGGTGAAGGCAGCTGCAAGCAGCTTGCTTGGTGAATTCTTTTTCTTGTTTCTAAAAATTAGAAGTTTCTTTTCCTCTTCTTCACCTTCTCTGTTTTTCATTCCTTTGTTTCATTACTGTTAGAGAGTTTAATTAGCTTTCATTTTTTTGCAGAGAAGTGCAACCCTTCTGGCCACTGGGTTGGATTTATTTTTATATCTGATAGGAATCAGGTCCAAGAAGATGGTCTCTGAATGTCTCACATCCGGTCCATGTCACCTACTAAGATTTTAAGCTTTATTCTTTAAAAATATCCATAAACACAATTATTAAAGAATTTTCTTTCAGTTTTCATCAGATCTGAATCTTTCAACTTTCTGAATTTCATGAATCATGGGAAATTCCCAAGAAAAGTGGGAGCATGTGATTCCACAAAGATTTTAAAAGCATTTTGATCTTGTTTCAAGGTACTCTTCAAGAGGTGTGGGGTGTTGATTTATTGCTATGTTTCATTTCCTGTAGACAATGCAAGGGAATTTTTTCTGCTGCTTTTAAGTGATAAAAATCTAAAAACAATGTCTCCGTATAATAAGCATTTGAATGCTATATTTTTCCTCTGTTAAGAGAATAACCAACTCCATTCACAAACTGCCATTAAATTAATCTATTTAATACCAATGGAATTTGAAACTCAGTTACAATAATAATTGATATAATGTTATTTTCCTGATATTTTCTGGGCTTCTTTGCTGATTGGAAATTTTATTGCAAAACGAAAGCCTAAATAAATAATAAAATTTTGAACTAGAAGAAAATTTATTTAATCAAACACCTTATTATATATAAAAGAAGCTGAAGTCCAGAGGGTTTACATTATTTACCCAGAGACACAAAGCTAGTTAATGAAAGACTTGATTTTGGAGTTTCTATTTAATTATATAAAAATAGCTGTTTACAATAGGCATTGGTTTATGTTGTAAATATTTATATTCAGGCAAAACATAAGCAAGAATTTTGCAAACGTTGCACACATACTATGAATATGTACTAAGCTCAGTCTACTTTTGTGTCACCATTTTGGTACAGCTGCCAAAATCCCTCCTCTTGCTAAAGATAAGTTAAGAAAGGAAAAGAGAGGTGAGAGTTATAAAACAAATACAGTTTTAAAACCTGCATTTATGAGAGAAGTGCTAGGAACCTGTTCAAAAAACAAACAAAAAAAATCCTATGTTTAGAGACTCCGAAAGATTCCAAGCTGTTGATTTTATGGGCTTGGTGTTTCACACTACCAAACTAAGACTGTTTAAATTCATTCCAACTTCACATCAACAAGTTGCACTTTTTACACCACCAGAGCATCGGCCTCCTTACCAAATACGGATATTCAATTAAAATCTGAAATAATCCAAGACTAAGGTAAGGAACAAGGAACAAGCCTTAATGATCAAAAGAGAATGCTACAATTACTGTAACAAATATGATGACATTTATTTGAGGACACTGCTCTGCAAGGATAAAGAACTGTGAATCCTTCCCTTGATATCACCTCCCCCAATTGAACTGGGCATTTCCCTACTGTCCAATAAACATTTTTATTATAGGATGCTGTATCAGACACCGCTTGGGTACCACTTCAAATCCTTTCAGCCTCACTTCGTATTCCAGCCACTGCTGCAGCTATCTGTCCAGTATCTGCTCCAGCCAGTTACACACAGGAGCAAACTGACTGTTTCACCCTGTATGCCTCTCACTTCCTCCCTTGCCTGAGCTTCTCTGATGCCTTCAGGTATGGGACATCTAAGGAAACCTGTTCAATACTTGTATCAGTCAGGATTTCAATCAGAGAAGCAGAACCATTACGAGGTTTTATAGATATTTGTATTCGCTACAAAGATTTGACCTTACACAATCGTGGATGCTGGTTAGGCTGTCACTGTAAGGCTGCTGTCCTCATGTCAGTGGGAGTGTTTTACTGTCTTTCTTCCTCACTAGGCTGTAAGCTCAACAAAGGTAAGGTCTTCATCATGTTTTTGATGTATTCATTAATATATCTCCACAGCCAAGAAAGGTGTCTGGTAAATAAATATTGGTTAACTAAATACATTAAAATGTTTGAATTGATAAACTAGTCTAAAGATCACAACTTAAAGTAGAAATAAACACTAACTTAAAAAGGTTGTATACAGCGGTTCTCCAAGGACAAAAACTGAAACTGTTCTCCCTTAACATTTTAAGAAGTAATCTGAAAAAAAAAAAGAACATAGTGAAATTCTCTGGATTTTCAGAAGTCATTTAGCTCTTCCTAATAAAGAAATTTAAAACCAACAGAAATAAATGGTATGAAACTTTTAAGCCTGTGTATGAAGAAAATCAGCCCTATTTTTTCCATGTGGACAGATACCGGATAGTGCAATAGAGAAAAACAGTCCAAACATAAAGGATCACTGGCTTCAAAGAGGGACCCAGAGTTGGTGTAGACTGCCCAAACAAGATATCATCTAGTGTACTCTACGACAGAAAGAGAAACTGAATGCTGAACTTGGTTAGGAAGGAAGCTGGAAACCATAACATTGCTGATAGGCTACTTGAATTGTTCTACTTTCTCTCCAGAATTAAATCTTAGTCACAGAGTGGCAGACTGTGTGGCACCATTCTCCAGACCTTGTGATGCGTTCAGCAGAGAGATATGCTTGGCCAGAGGGTATATTCTCAGATATTGACAAATCTGATTATTCCAGTCTCTCCCATCTACATGTTGGCTCACCTTCTCTGGATGACAATACATGTATACGTCATTTACAATGTATTTGAAGCAACTTTTCCTTGAATTAGGGTGATCTGGAAGTAGCTCTACAGTTTTCTGTATCAGATACAAATTTGTTCTTTGGGCATGTGTGTGACCACTGGCTGAAAATTTCCTAGGTGTTGAAGGAGAAGGAAGAGAAGGAGGAAGAGAAGAAGAAGGAGAGAAAAAGAAGAAGCAGAAATTTTACACTTATTGAGTTCTTTCTAGGTGCCAGGAACCACACTAAAAATGTAACATTTACTATTTCATAATATACTCTGTGAGGGGGGTATACTATTATACCCAGTTTATAGATGAAGGAGGTGAAGCTTAGAGAGCTAAAGAAACTTGTCTAAGGTGACACACTAATAATTATGGAACAGAAATTCAAACACAAGCAGTCTGATTCTAAAACCTCTTCTCTTAAACATCAATCTTCTTTAATATTGAAAGTTTAAAAATTAAATAAAAATGTAGATTGATATAACACCTATATGCCAACCACCCATAATGAACAGGTATTAGTTCATCATTTTTGGAAAATTTTAGGCCACTCTTTCCTAAATATTTTTTGTGTCCTCTTATCTCTCTCCTCCCTTCCCAGGACTCCAATTACATGTATGTTAGACCATCTGATATTATCTCGCAATTCCTTATACTTTGTTCATTTTCTAAAATCATTTTTATCTTTCTTCCTCAGTTTATATAATTTCTATTAACTTGTTTTTTCACAGCCAGCTACCTCCTAACCTGAAGTGTCTCCTCAGAAAGTTTCCTAATACTGAACTCTGAGGAACTACTACAGATTTCTCTTAGTTGGAGTGTGAGATTAAATCCATTTGCCGTCTCAGACATCTGCCTGAGAACTGTGACTACAATTCAGAACGTTTCCAAAGCACTGACATTAATAGGTACTGAAAACTTCTCAAATAAATTTTTTATGATATCAACTAATTACATGATATTTGAGGTACCTGGTTGTTTATTTGTATATAGCCAATTTTGTTGTAGAAAGAATATAAGATATTAATATAGTAATAATAATAGCTACCATTTATTGAATTGATGAGTCAGGCACTACACAAGTTTCCTTATATATTTTAAGTTTATCTAATCTTTATAATAACCTTGTCTTAGTATTATTATGACCATTTTTTACAGATGAGAAATTTTTTAGTAGATTTCAACTTACTTCCTTAAGCCCACACAGAGCTCAGATTTTAACTTTAGTCTGTTTTAACCACCATGATATTCTAACTTTTAAAACTGTAGAGGATAAAGTGATGATTTTCCAGATCACTTCTTCAGGGCTTACATACCCATCCTCCAGCTGTTGGAAAAATCAGCTACTGAAGGCTTATGACTGTCTCTCTCTCTGGGTACTGTTTTGCCCAAGGCCATGTCCCTTAGGGAATGACCAACAGCCAATGACTACTCCCTTGTCTTAATTCACTACATTTCTGAAGGGCTATCCCAGCTCCTCAGCTCCTCATAAGTTTGGTTGAGGCCTCAGTTGCAACCGCATTCCTGGTCAGTTTCTCCTTCTGCTCAGTCTTGACTCAGTATATCTCCTGAGAACACTCCTCAATAAACCCTCCGCACAGCCTCAATTATGGACTGAACGTTTGTGTCCCCTCAAATTCTTATGTTGAAGCCCTAACCCCTAATGTGATGGTATTTGGCGATGGGGCCCTTGGGAGGTAGATAGATTTATATGAGGTCCTAAAGGGTAGGACTGTCATGATGGGATTAGTGCCCTTATAAGAAGAGATACCAGAAAGCTAGCTCACTGGCTTGGTTGCTCTTTCTCTCTCTCTCTCTGCCATGTGAGGACACAGTGAGAAGGTGGCCATCTGCAAGCCAGAAAGAGAGCTCTCACCAGAACCCAACCGTGCTGTCACTGTGATCTTGGACTTCCAACCTCCAGAACTGTGAGAAAATAAATTTCATACCCTGTCCTCTTGTTCTTTTTAAAAAATTGACCCTTCCATTAAAAAAACAAAAATTTTATGATGTAATATTTTACATGTACAAAAGAAATTATGTAACTTTTATTAGATTGTAAAGCAAAATAATAAAATAAGCTTATGTTAATCTATTACCCAACCTCAAAACTTTAATATCACCAACATCATTGAAGCTGTCCCCATTGTTCCTTCCTGATCATATTGGTTTGTCTCTTGTTATCTAGAGTTAACCACTATCTTGAGGCTTGTGTTTACTTATAGTCTTTCTATGGTTTCACCACAAAGTAAACAATATATTTTTGCTTTTGAAATTCATAGAAGTGACATATCATACTCTATTAACTGCTATCAGCATATCCTCACTAGAATGTAGGATCCATGAGAGCAAAGACTTTCGTCTGCTTTGTCCACTGATGTCCCAAGTGACTACACCAGGACCTGGCACGTAGTAGGAGCTCAGCAAATATTTTTTAACAGAATGAATCAAAACCTGAGTCTTCTAAATAGTTTTTGTCCTTCTCTTCATATCTGAGGTTTGACAGTGAAGTTTCGTTGTTTAACTGATTGAGTGCTGATTGTCAGGTGTGATTTTTTGCAGCTTACTATCCTGCCAAATACAGATACTTCACAGGCCTATGCATGAACTAAGCTCTGGTAAATAAACCCATTTCAGTAAGTGTGGATTTTCTTCCTGCTTATCTCCACTGTCTCATTGTAATTAGCCCAAGCCAGAAAAAATTCTTCAATATAATGAACTTTACCCCATCATAGAAGTTCTAGGATAGGACAAAAATGTGAATTTCCTTCCTTCTGCTGCTAAGAATACTTATTTAACTCAATAGCTCAGTGGTTCATAGGTCTGATTAGATATTGGAATTATTATGATCTTGTATGTATATGTTGTTTTTCTGTGTATCATCATTGGCATACTTTATACATCTTTTTTATGTAATTTATACTGCATCATATCCTTGAGTCAAATGTTTTACTTACACAGAGAGCTCCTTCAGAGATTAATTTTTTTGTTAATGTGCATTTCCTATGTTTATTATTTCCTTTTTTATTTATTATACATATATCTTTTCTTCTCTATTCCTGACATGGAATCTTTGCTGTAAGTCCTGTGTAATGAAACCTCCAGGATATGAAATATTACTAACATTTGCTGAGGGATTTATTTAATCCTAAAGACATTTGGATGCAATGCAAAGTTTTGTCACAGGGAATTGCGCCGTGGAGAAGAGGAGGCTGTTTTGTAATTACAGCAGTTCTTTGAAATAGGAGAGAGAATCACCGTGTTTCTGTTGTGTTGCCATGGACTTCTATTTGCAGACAAGGCGTTCCTCTACATTGCGCTTTGCAAAACTGGAAATTCCCTGAGAAATCTCCAAGGAAGTTGAATGCCATATGAAGGAAAAGAAAACTGAAACTACAGTATATAATATGTGGGAAAAGAACCTAACAAAGTGGAACTGTGCCATTTTCTAAAGGTTAACCTTTAGAAAGTTTGAAAGATATAACAATGTTAGCTCTTGGACATAAACATCCACGTTGTTTGTCCTCATTGTTGCTTTGTCTTGGTTTATAATCAATGACCAAGTACTGAATACCCATATTTGCTTAGCACTCCTTGAGAACTGTGGGTATTCTAAAGAATAACCTATATAGTCCCTGCCCTGCAAGAGCCTACAGTTAAGTAGGATGAATAAAATCAATACACTTAAGCCACAAGGCAAAGCAAGATGGTACTTAATTACTCTAAGTGTTAAATGACGAGCTACAGACTATTCATACTGTAAAATTGATTGGGAAGGGATACATGGGAGCAGCGGCAGGCTCCCAGGGTTCCAGTAATATTCTGTTTCCCATCTGAGTGGTAGTTACCTGGGTGTTCTCTTTACAACCATTTGTTAAGCTGTACATATAAGTTTTATTTGCTTTTGTTTATAATTCACAATAAAACAACAGAGGAGAGAAAGAGAAGGAAATGAATAAAGCCTGGAATAACTGGGACAAAAATTTGTGGTGGAAATAGGACTTAAGGTGGGCTTTAGAATTGGCCCAGAGGAGGGAGCGGATAAGACAACTGCAAATGTGGCATGGTCGTGGGTGGGTGGGGTATAGGAAGGTTGCAGTTAGGGAGGGTGGCGACTAGAGTGGACTTGGAGTTTGAGGGGATTATATGGGGCGTAGCTAAAATAAAGCTGAACAGCTTGAGAGTCAAGTGTTGGGGGGGTTGAAGGAGGACCTTGAGATGGAGGCAGAGGAGTTTACCCTCTGATGCAGTGGGACATCGATACATTGTGGGTTTTAAATTAGATGACAGACTGATGTCGGAGGAGTTTAAGGAAAATTAGTATGGCTATATTATGCCTTTTGGATTAAAATGGGATAGAAGCTGGGGTGAGGAAAGGAAGCACAAACTGAATCATGCTGGCAATGAGGGCCACCTGTCAGTATTACTGGAGAGGAAGAATTAGATGTGAGAAACACTACAGAGAAGTGTACATGACTGGGTAGCTGACAGGATGGGAGGATGAGCAGGATAAGTTAACCTCATATTTTACAAAGCCTGGGGGAATAATGGTGCCAATGACAGAGTAGTTGGTAGAAGTAGTTGGTTAAGAAGAAAAGGTAATTTTGGCCTTTCAAATGTAGAATTTGAGGTGACAATGACAACTAGGCAGTAGCAATATGGGGACAGATCAAAAACACATAAAGAAATTTTGATGAGCATTCTCTAGTATAAGATATCACAACCAGAAATGAATCCTGATCTCGTGTTATATGACATATCATAAAGCACATAAGCAATGCTTCTCTCATATCGCAGATAAGGCTAAAACTCAAGGCAGTTTCTGCTCCTTGAGTGAGTAGCCAAACCCACCAGTATTCCTGTCCTTTTCCGTTTCTGACATTTCTGTAAATACCCCAGTTCAAAAACAAGATCTGTATATTTTATTGGAGAAAAAAGCAGACATTCCAGCTGATGATGATTTCTATGCAAGATGAACCGTCCACTTTTTAAATCTTTATGACTTCATGTCTTTTGAACAAATTTGGAGATTTATACTATAGAAATGCAAATCTACACAACTCCAAAGGGCAGATAGAATTAAGGAGGCAGATTTTGATTCAGTAAAAAAAGCACTTTCTAAAAATGTGAAATACGCATAAATGGAAAAAGCTAATTATATTCCTTCTTCTGGACATATTCTAGCAAAAGTTTGACTCTCTGTAGAGATTCTGTATACAGGATTCTTACTTTGAGTCAGTGATGAGGCTAAAAGACCTCTATAATACTTTTTATACTTATTCTCTTCCTCTCATGTATCGAAGGTAGGTGAGGAAAGGTTTGAATAATACCAATGAGTTTGCTGATTTATTCATCCAAGTGGTTTTTCTTACTTTTCCTGTAAGCCAGGCATTCGACTAGGCACTGGGCATGCAGCAGTGAAACAGACGCTGACCCTGACCTCAGTGAGCTTGTAGTCTCATAAGGGATACAGTGAACAGAATGCTAAATGCTACCATAGAAATAAATACCTGGAACTCTGAGAGTGCAGAGATCACTCTTGAGGGGTCAAAGAAGACGTTTGGGAGTAAATAACACACAATCTGAAGCATCAAATATTATACCAAGCCAGATTGTTGAAGATGGAAGAGGCTTAAGTTACTTCCATGGGTTTACTTGCCCAGCATTCACTATCTGAACACAGTAATTCTAGAGTAAAGGCTATTGTCAGAGAATAAAGCCTAATAGGACTTTTAATAGGACAGTGTGAACTGCAGTCTCAGAAACGTGCTTTGGGTTTCCAGAAATCCTAAATCCAATTGAGACTGAAACATTTTAAAATCTAAATACAATCCCTACATCATGGAAGATATTATGAGGTATTAACTGTTTCCCCCCATATCTCTTTTGCCCTGAACCTCCCCTATCCAGGCAACTAGATGGATTGTTCCATTGACCCAAGAAGAGGGGTGAGGAAGAAGGGAAGGGAGTTGTAGCACAACCAGAAAATAAAGATATCAAATTCTCGGCTCTTCAATTAAAAATGCCCAGTTATATGATACAAGTGTTAAGTCGAGTATTTGCTGGGCATTTTCCCCTCCCGGTAGGAGAAAGTTTGAACTTTTTCTGGGCTAAGGAAAGAAAACAGTTGGAATGGGGGTGGGAAACAAGATTGTTAAGACATTGGTGAAGATCTCTTGGAAAGGTCCACAGATACTACTTCCCCTTACCTCCTCCACGTAATTAGCTCCTTAGAGAGAGGAGAGCAATAGAACTCTTGGATAGGGTCAGGGTTCTGAGGGTAAATTTTCCTGTATCTCATAGATGAGTGCTTCCCAAATTTTAATTTGTATGTGAATCACCTGGGGATTTTTGATTGAGTAGTTCAGGAATGGGGCCCAAGATTTTGCGTTTCTAACAAGCTCCCAGATGATCCCAAAGCTGCTGGTCTACAGTCCACACTTTGAACAGCAAGATCATAGAAGATTCTTGAAGGCAACAACGTCCCTAAGAATCCCCTCTACCACCATGGAGCAGGCTCACTAGCAGAGGTGGTTGTGTAAATGGATGAGGGCAGTTAGAGCTGAGATGGTCCCACTGAGTTTCCTAAAGCCCAACAGCAATGCATGAGAAGAGTTAATTTTCTTATGCCCTAGAAAAGAGTGCGAAACTAGCCAGGAAATTGGTGAGGAACTCACAGTCATAATGAGAGGACTCCATGATGAGAGGGAAGCAGCAGGGGCCACACCATTAAGTTGCAGGTGGGAACAGGGACACCTCTGTGGATGCCAGCATGGAGGTATGTGCATGATTCAATGGGCTGGTACATCTCCAAGGGAGCCAATCCAAAGGGCAACTGGCAATCACAGGCCAGATACCTTTCAACCATCCCCACCTGAAGCCCCAATACCACAAGCCACTGGAAATTAAATTCCACGTTAGAGAAAAGGAAAAGGAGAGAAGACCCTAACTTACTGAGTTTACCCAGAATTGACAAGATTATTTTACTGGCTACTGAGAAGGAAGGGGATTTTGGAGATAAAAACTGAGTTGTTACAGAAAAATAAAGTTATTTTCTTAAATTCTCAGATTGTGATCTGAGAACTTCATACTCAGTATTCAATATGTATAAGAAATTTGATTGTTAATGTTCCCAAATAATAATTTAAATTACAATTATGACTACCAGTAAATTTTAGGTTTAGGTTTATTTTGAGGGGAGAACTGATATTTTATAGAGTTTTGAATTCTATGTAGGCTCCAGCATAGTCCTTCAGAGAGGCTGGAGGATTCAAAACTACTCCAAGTTCTTTTGGAAAACGAAAATTTGAAATGCTGTGAAAAATGTGGGTCAAAGTCAATTACGAATTTTATCTTAATCCTTTAAAGAAATAAATTATGCAGAAAAATGTGAAATGGGGGAAATCAGTTCATGGAGAGAAGGAATTAATATATTTTGATCACCCACTATGTGCCAAGCATTATAATGGGTACACAACATACAATTGCCTTAAGCATCTCAACAAACCTGTAAAGTTATCCTCTTTTACCAGATGAGCCTAAAAAGACTGAGAAGATTAAGTGGCAGAGCCAAGGTTTGAATTCAGGTTTATCTGATTACAGAGCCAAGGTTTTCTTGTAAATGAAGATGAAAGATCCAAAGAATAATACATGTCTTGAGATCAAAGTTGTGGGATTAGCAATCCAAAAAGTTATTCATAATACAAATAATAAGAATGGCAGTTGTCGGAAAGAGACATGAGGCGAAGGACATGGTAGGTCAGGGGAGAAAAGGGAGAAGGAAGGTTAATATTTCTGGATGAGTACTATGTGTCAGGAACTGAACTAGAGCATTAACATTCATTTAACCCTCACAGCAGTACGAACTTCGCTGAGCAATCATTCTATGCAGATCACTTTGGAGTAATAGTTTTAGAAAATATGTATATACAAATAAAAGAAAAGTGCTCCATTTTGGCATATCTATTCCGTATGATAATAGCTAATACTGACTGAATGCTCGTTATGTGTTGGGTACTATTTTGAAGACTTATATGTATTAATTCATTTAATGCTCACAAAAATCCTATGAAGGGAATGAATCTTAATGGCTGAGAAACTGAGGCTCAGCGAGTTCATATCATTTGCTCAAAGTCACACAGCTAGGGAGTAATGGAGCCAGGTTGTGACCACAAGCAACTGGTTTCAGAATCTAGGTGCATTACTGATGTCCACAGCCCCTTTTACTCATTCATCCAACTATAGAATACCTACTATATTCATCGTTCTGCATTAGGCCCTCTGAGCATACAGAAAAGCGCAAGATATATTCTCTGCCCCAGCTTATAAATTAAACTATACTGGTTTAGTTTACCTCTAAATTATATGTGTGTGTATATGTATGTGTGTGTATGTGTGTGTGTGTGTAATCATTCTGATGTCTGAAAATTCCATTGCTGTGATTACCCAAGGCTATTTTAATGGCGTTCATGAGATAAGACCAGTGTAGGTCCCAACACAAGACTGAATAGATCCGTTATAGTAAATGAGATCCACTGACTTATTTATTTTGGACCTATTCAATATGATCTTATAAAAAGAATCATGTTAATAATAATAAATGGTTAAATTTATTTATCTACACTCACAAAATATAGTAGCAAAAAAATAGACACCTGAAAAATAATAAATATTTCCCAAATATTATAAAATAATAGTAAATAAAACAATTGGAATGTAGCCAGATTCACCAGTCTAGCTGCTCTTAATTATAATATATTAAGGGACTTTTGGTGCATATTTACTAACCCATTTGAACTGAGTTTTGAAGAATTCCAAGAACTGGGAGTAATCCAGATGACTAGAAACAACAGTGCGGTTTCCTGAAAAAGAAAGGTAACATCCTTTATAGTTATTATTCTTCTGGATGGATGATATTGTATTTACGATATGTCATTGAAAACAAAAACAAATATAAGCAGCTAACTAGGGGATGGAAACAAGAACAACATAAGCAAAGAAGATCCTTTAAAGCCCAGGTCTAATGATGATCTAATGGCCTCAATATTTTCCACAAAGGAGAAAGGGAAATTCTTTTCTGTTAGTGAGTGGAGAAGAAATAATCTGAAGGCTTGAGTAGAAAAATGAACAGTTTCTGAAGAAAAAAGAAAAAGATAGCTAACTCTAGCTCCAACAAGGAATAGTTTGGTCAGCAGTATTGAGTACCCAGCAAATTTAGAAAACATAAACTTACAGCAGGGAAAGTTGTATGATTGGGAAATGTTTCTCCTTTAGAATTTAGCTGCCTGAATAGACTGGCAGCAGAAGTATTTTTTACGGTTTCCAGGATTGGGGGGCTTTCTTAGGTAGGGTGGATCCATGGCAAAGAGGCAGAGGAGTTGCATAAGCTATAAAGATAATATTTTAAATAATTAATGATGAAATGCAGGCTGAATAGGAAAGGTCAAGAGGGAATGGATAGAATGGAATACAATGGGGGGAGCCTTAAAGATCTGGAATATTCTATGAAGTCAAACAAAAATTCTCTCACCTTTCATCCTTTTCACAGTTCCAACATATATGTCATATAAGTTCCTTCTTGTACAAAAATCCCACCAATGCCTTTTGATATCAAACCAAATTCCTACCACAAATTACCATCATTTGTAATGGATGCTAAATGAGCTTATCAAAATGAGAATTTATTTGTATAAAATTCAATGAAACATTTGCTACCTCAACAGAGTGCCCAGCAAAACTGAAGAAATCGTCTGGCTAAGGTCCGCATCTAAAATCACCAAAGTGAAAAAAGCAAAACTATGTGTAAGAAAGGAAGTAGAGAATTTCTCTGATTATCAAGAAAAGTGTCTCAGTGTGCCATTTCTTTTTTCCAAGTCTGGCAGAAGAAGGCTGATCTTTAAAGTCAGATATTTTGGAAATGGTGAGTATGGGACAGCTGCTTCACTTTTCTAAGCATAAGCAACCTTATAGGAGTATACAAGTCAATGTTTGTAGAGCACATTGCCTAGTGCCTGTTATATGTTAGGCTCAATAAATATTTTACTAAATTCTTACTTTAATCTGGCAAAGGAAACTTGGTCATAGACTATTCTAGTGATTAAAAAACAACAACAGGTCATGCAACACAGATAACAATTTCTTTTTTGATTTTAAAATTATAAATGACAAGGTAAAAGAATGGAGTAAATTGTTGATCATCAAACTCAGTAATAAAATAGTGCATCTCAAAAGTTTTCTTGCAAAGTTTGCATGAATTCAGATGGACAAACTCACAATAAAAGAAAATAAAGCTATATCCAGTGGCAGGCTTAGTAAATAGGCTATTTTAAGGAAAAAACTCAGATATGAAAGACTAATTTTCTTTCATTTTTAACTCCTTCATTCTGCCAGGTGATAAAAACGTTTTAGCCAGAGCCAGGCAAACTTAGGAACTTGGAGTTTAAATTCAAATAACTCATTGTTTTTTTGCCTTCCCAAATATTCCTTTGGATAATATCAAGTTTCCAAGGAAGAATTTATAGGATGTCTCCTTTAATCAATTCTTCTGATGAATGACATTCTAGAATTTTCTAAAGTTATACCAGCCCTGCATTCTTGAGATAATCTAACTTGATCATGATGTATCATGACTATTTTGTACATTGTACATTGCCAGTTTCAGTTTGCCAATATTTGTTTAAGATTCTTAAGTCTACATTCATAAGTAAAATTGGCCCATAATTTTCCTTTGTTATGCAATCCTTGTCTGGTTGTTATCAAGGTTATACTGGATTCACAGAATACAGTAGGGAATGTTCTTTCTTTTTCTATTTTCTGAAAGAGTTTGCAAAAGATTAGAATAATCTTTTCCTTGCAGATTTGCTAGGACATACCAATAGAACCCTCTGAGACTGATGTTTTCTTTATGGGAAGATGTTCGATTACTTTGTCTGTGTTTTTAATGGTTATTGAAGTATTTCTAAAGGTTTGTATATTTTTTCTAAATTTTTTAATTTATCGGCATAAAATTAACTAAAGTATTATTTTATCTTTTATAAATTTTGCTGGATATGAAGTTATTTTTCTTTTCCATTGCTAACATTATTTATTCGTGCCACCTCTAATTTTTTTATCAGTCTCACTAGAGATTTGTCTATTTTAACAGTCTTTTCAAAGAACTAATTTTTGACTTTATAGATCCTATTTATTATATTTTCTGTTTGCTAAACCATTAATTTTGCTCTTAACTTTATTATATTTTTTCTTAAAATGCTTGTTTTTCTTCTGTTCTTTTTCTAACTTTTTAGGTGGCATATACAACTCATTTAGTCTTTCCTAATACAAGCATTTAAGGCTAAATATTTTTCTCTAAAAACTACTTTTGCTGAGCCCCTTATGTTTTGATATGTCATATTTTTGTTATTTTTGGTTATGAATATTTGTAATATACATCTTAATTTCTCCTCTCCAAGTATATGAGAATTTTTTTCCTTGCCTTTTATTGTTGACTTTTCATTTAGTTAGTTTGTGTCCAGAGAACACAACAATTTCACACAATTTTGTGGGAAAACAACTTGAAATTTCTCAACATTTGCTTCAAGGCCCAGATTATAGCCATTTTTTGTAAATGATCACTGATAAGTATTTAAAGGGATATGCCTAGCAAATTAAAAGTTATAAAAGTTACCTTCTAGTGAAGGAACACAAAGCTAGATAGACAGGTAAAATACATGGTATATCAGATAACAATGTCCTAAGCAGAAATATAAAGCACAATAAGGGAACACAGGACTGGAGGTGGCCTCACTGGTAAGGTAACATGTGAGCAGAGACCTGAGCAACTGGAAGATGCCAGCTGTGCCAATATTTGAGGGAAGAAGAACTTTCCTTCTGGAAAGAGGGAAGAGCTGAGGTAGGAGACAGGAGTCTGTTTGATGTGTTCAAAGAACAACCCAGATCCCGTGTGGCTGAGGCAGGGTAAGTGAGGCATGGAGTGGTAGGCGTGGAGGTCAGGGAGGGAGGGCAGGACCAGGTCATTTGGGAACTTGTAGGTCACCCTAAGGACTTTGGCTTTTATTTTGAGGGAGCCAGAAAGCCTCTGGGGAGCTTTTAGAAGAACTGTGATATGTCTGATTTAATGTTTTAAAAGCTCCCCCTGTTGAGGTCATGGTCAGAGGTTTGATGCGAGAAAGGTGAGAGTGCAGCATTTACTTCATTGAGTTTCATTTGCTGCATTTAGTAAGTGATTACTACATGTTAGGAACTGTGCTAGGTACTTTGCATACATTATTTCATGTAATTTTCAATGCTCTCTGAGGGAGATATAGTAATAACAGTAATAAAGCAACCACCGTAATAGTAACAGCTAACATTGGTTGGCCAATTACAATGTGTTAGGCACTATTCTATGCACTTCAATCATTTAATCCACCTCCAAACAAATGAGATAAAATTTTTGTCCCGTTTTACAAACTTAGGAAATGAGGACTGGAGAGATTAAATAACCTGCCCAAAGTCACCTGGCTGAATCCAGGCAGCCTAGCTGGGGAGATTTACCTCTTTGCCACTACACAATATGGCCTCCCTTGCAGTAAGCTCTGTTTCAAAGATGAAGAAATTTGGGCTCAAGGAGGTTAACAGACTTGCCAAGTTCACATCCTATTGTGTGATGGATAATTTGAACCCAGGTCTGTCTGACTCCTGAGTCAGTCCTGATAGATGGTACCAGCCAATAGCCTCTGCAAAGCCCTGCTGGTCGTGAGAGGTCATCATGAGAGATGGTCAGGGGCATTGTGTTAGAATAGAAAGGCCAGAACATTTTGTAGGCTGTGTGTTTCTTCCTTTTTTTCCATTCTACCCTTCAGATAGAGCTATTTTACTCTCTATAACACTTGATATACTTGTCTCTTTCCGTTCCTTGAGAACCGTGACCATTCCTTATCCTTCTTTGTATCTTGAGCACCTAACACAGTGCTAGGCAGAAGGTGCTTAATAAATGTTTGTGGAAGGCTAAATGATTGCTTAAACTCTTTCCTAGAGAGGAAGAACCAAATACATGGGGCTTAACCTATTGCATGTAAAAGAGAGACGTTTACTGGCCTAGTGTCAGGTGGAGTGCCCCATCCTGGTCAACATATTTCATAATGACTAATAAGGTGAGAAAATATGTGGTCAAATACACAATTGCTCAGAACAAGGCTCAGAGAAAAAAATAAATGGAGCGAATGGCTCTAAAATGCTGAGCTTTAACTGATCTTTCACAAGTATTTAAACAAAGGTGTCAAGAAAATGAAAAGTTATTTTTTAAAAACAGCTTTTTAATAGTAGGGCTAATGGCAAGTGGTAGGTAAATATTACTGAAACAGAGAGATACAGAATAAACCCAACTTTCCATGTGATACGCAATTATGTCAATAATGCTATATGCAAATTCATGAGATCTAGCAGTTGTCCAGTTCTGTCCTCATCTCCCTCTCCACCCACTATCCCTGCAAAAAAAAAACAGGCCCTAAAATATTTTAATTGTTAGAGGGAGGGGAGTAAAAAGAATGGCTGACAGCTATTTAGAATGAGGGAAACTCAATGGGGCATTTTTGCTTAGGTGGTTCTGACTAAAATGACCTGTCATATTCTGCATTTAATCTGTAACTGCAGTCATGTCGCGAACGACATTGCTGCCAAGAATGTGTAGTGAGCTGAATGTGCAGTAGGAATCAAATTACAAAGGAAAATCTCCATTCTCTTCAGATAATCTCTTGAGGTCTTAGATAAACTCTTTCTCAACCCTCACGTCTCCATTTCAACCGAAGTTGGGGGGGCAGGGAGGAGTAGACTATTTCCTTGGTAGAAGTAATTTTAGTCCCTTTTCAGAACTCAAGACTGTCCCACTGGGGGTTGCAGGCTGAGGACAAATCACATCCTGTACCTGTTCCCTCTCCAGTATCTTGTTCCCTGTCCACATGCTAGGGGACCTAACCTATTTGGATAAACAGGTAGTGGATTTAAGTAAGTCTCAGGGAGAATCTCGAAATAGAAAAATCACAAATGAGTAAATTACAGCAATCGATCATGTGCATTTTTAATGACCCTCAGGTGATTTTTTTTTTCAGCATTAACTCCATTTACTTCCACCACTCCTCTTGGAGTTAGTAGCATCTTTGGTCTTCTGAAAAGAGTAGGGAAATTACAAAGCCCTGGTCAGGGCAGTGGTTTTCATTAGCCATATCCTGAGTAGGATATAAAATACTAGTGAAGAATATAAGCTTTGGAGTCAATTGAATCCTGTCCTTTTACTGTGTGGCCTTGAACAAATTACTTCATCTCTCAGAGCCCTAGTTTTTTATATCAGTTAATTAAGGATAATAAATGCCTAGCTCATAAGGTTGTTTGAGAGTATTAAATAAGAGTATTCTGTAAAGGTTAATGCATGCCACATTGTAAATGATCAAGAAATGGTAGATGTTAATATTATTGTTACTATGAAATTTTTTCATTCAATAAAAATTATTAATTAAATATTAATCCCGAAATTGTACTGACTAGACTCACTTTAAATTTGTGACTACAAATCTCAAATGGCTTAAAGCACTATCAGATAATTCTATCTCATTTCCATGGTAACTTTATTTTCCCTCTCCCCAAGTTAGCTAGTTAGTTAGTTTCATAGCATCCTCTCTTCTCAAATCTCCAATATCTGCCCGCCCCCCCGCCACACACACACACACACACACACACTCTTACACTCACATTCCACTGATGCTTGTACTCAGACCTTAGTCATAGAGACAGTAAAGGCAATCAGATGGGATCTGCCCTCCTTTCCGGTAGCAAAGCCACTCACCTGCCTACACTTCTGTTCATGAACTTTACCTTCCCTCTTTTTCCAGTGGAAGAAGTGTCCCTGCTCCTCAGGCCACCCAACCCTGAGCTTGAAGCACATCCTCTCTGGCTTTCCAAGGACCTCACTCTTCTTCCATGTGTTGGCTACTTTTCCTCTAACAAGACTTCCAACGCTAGCATGTCCCAGGGGTCTGCCAGAGCCTTTTTCCTTCTCTATTTACATTATCCCCCTGAATGATTTTACCCAGTTTCATGGCTTTAAATATTATCTGTGCTCTAATGACTAATATCCAATATTCCTCATCTCAGTAAATATTACCAACATCCACCTCCCACCTCATTGCTCAGGCCCCAAACCTAGCAGCTCACATCCAATCTGTCAAGTCCTGTACAGCTTACTGGAAGCCTCCAAAGATATCTTAAGTGTAATTTCTTCTCACATCCTCCATTACTACCACCCCGGTCAAACCACCATCATTTCTCTCTAGATCAGGGTTTCTCAACCTTGGCACTACCAACAATTTGGCCAAATAATTCTTGTGTCCCGAGGGGCTGTCCTGTGCATGTAGGCTGTTTAACAGCATGCCTGACCTCTACCCACTGCATGTCAGTAGCACTCCCACTCCACAGCTGTGAAAACCAAAAATCTCTCCAGACATTGCCAAATGTCCCTTTGGGGGTTGAGAGTGCAAAATCACCCCCTACTGAGAACCATTGGTCTAGATTTATCACCAGCAATCTCTTCACTAGTCTCCCAGCTCCACACTGCCCTTCTAAAATCTACACCCACACAGCGGCCAGAGTGATCTCGTTAAGGATATAAATCATACCATATCCAGCCCTGGCTTAAAACATTTCAGTGGCTTCCTTTGCACTTAGAATACAGTTCAAGCTTCTGACACTATTTCCTTCCACTCTCCCTGTCAGTCACTGCCCTACAGTCACTCTGGCATTCTTGCTGTCCCTCAGACTTGCCAAGTTCATTCCCATCTCAGGGCCTTTGCCTCTGATGTTCCCTCTGCTTGAAATTCTTGTCTTCCCACCAACCATACATGGTTACATCTCATCATTTAAGTCACATCTCAAATGTCTCCTCCAGCTTTCCCTGAACCCCCTAGCCAAAGAAGTCCCCAAAGCTGCTTTCCAATGCTCTATTTTACTCTCTTTATCAGTACCAAAATTATATTATTTTATTTACTTTCACCTATTTATTGTCTGCCTGCTAAAATGTCAACTCCATGAGAAGAGGGGCTTTATTTGGTCTTCTTCACCACTGTATCCATAAATTTCTTGAAAAACACCTGACCAAAATAAGCTTTCAGAAAATATTAACTAACAAATTGTTATCTGACTAATAGGCTGATTAAACATCTATGTGATCTAGGTACTGGGCTTTGGGCTGTGGCTAGAAAAATGAATAATGAGACATAGTTCCTGCCCTCAAGGAGTTTGGTCCAATGGAGATTTCAGAGAAGTAAAAAGTAATTACAATACAGAGTGGTAGGTGGCTGTAACAGGGGGAAGTCCAGGGGCTGTAACAGTATTAATGGCAGAGGCCCTTAACACAGACCTAGGGCAGCCAGAGAAGACTTCCCAGAGGGAGTGGCATGAACGAATGAGTCAAGAAGAGTGAATTGGAGTTAGCTAGGTGAGTGGGTGTTATAGACTGAATTGTTTCCTCTCCCAAATTCAAAGTCATATAACCCCCCAGTACCTCAGAAGGTGACTACATTTGGAGATAGGGCCTTTAAAGAGGTGATTAAGTTTAAATGAGGCTTTTAAGGTAGGCTCTAACCCAATCTAACTGTGTCTTTATAAGAAAGAAGAGGAAATCAGTACACACACAGACAGCAGGGATGCACACACACAGACAGAAGACCATGTGAGGACACTGTGAGAAGGTAGCCGTCTGCAAGCCAAGGAGAGAGGCTTCAGAAGAAACAACCCGCTGACACCTTGATCTCTAACTTCTAGCCTCTGAAACTGTGATAAAATAAATTTCTGTTGTTTAAGGCACCCAGTCTGTGTTACTTTGTTGTGGCAGCCTGAGAAAATTAATATGGTGGGATAGGAGAGTAAAGTGTGTTGATGGGATGAAAAGCACCTAGTGTGCAGTGCAAGCTGGGTGGCGGCAAGAGGCTAGAGAGATAAGCAGAGGTGAGCTCATGAAGCCCAGTTGAGTTTGAATACTATGGTGAAGGGTCTTGGGAACACTGAAAAATCACAGGCGGCAGAGTAAGGCAACCAGATTTGCCTCTGAGAGAAAGAATTTTAATGATAACATAGTGAATAGATTTTAGGAGGGCAATCTCAGAGACCCTGAGAGCAACAAGGAGGCATATGGCTTTGGAGTCCAACAGACCAACACTCTGATCCTAGCTCTGCCATTTAAAAGTTTTATGACCTTGGGCAAGTTCTTCCCCTCCCTTTGCTTCCATTTCCTCATTTGTAATTTTAGGCATAATAATTCTTATCCCATGGGTAATATAAGGATTAAATAAAAGAGCTTATGTAAAACACTTGGCATAGAACCTGACACGTCATAAGCAATGAATGACTGGTAGCTATTAAAATGTCTAAGGCAGTAATAGTAGACCTGGAAAAAAGGGACAAGCTTGAGAGATCTTAAAGATAGGTAATATGGAAATTTTGGTGGTTAATTTTATGTTTGAGAGTAAGGGAGAAGATGAAATCAAAAAGAGCTTCCAGACTTTTGATTTGGGAAGTTTTGGATTGCAGTGTCATTCACCCAAATAGGGAACACAGAGAAGAAGCAGATAGGGGAAGAGCATGAATTTAATTTTGGATATATTGAGTTTGAGGGATTCCTGGTACATTTAGAAAGAGTTGTGTCATAGTTGAATATAGGGACTTAGGTTCAGGAAAGAAGTTTGGGCTAGAGATGTAGACTACATTGATGAGACTATCTAGAGAAAAGCAGAAGGTAGGTAGAATTCCAGGAACACACCCACAGGCAGAAGGGGAGATAGATAGGATGTT
The DNA here is from genome assembly GCF_057802395.1 of Ceratotherium simum simum. Lineage (NCBI taxonomy): Eukaryota > Metazoa > Chordata > Mammalia > Perissodactyla > Rhinocerotidae > Ceratotherium > Ceratotherium simum. The sequence goes on along the minus strand of NC_141901.1, from coordinate 64,680,678 downwards.
GAAAAGGAAGCAAAGAGGTATGAGAAAAAGAGTTAAGCCAAAAGAGGAAATAGTTTTAAAAAGAGAATAGTCAACAGTGCAAAAGCGGAAGAGAAATCAAATAAGGTAAGGACCAAGACCTACTCATTGGATTATGTCGTGCCTAGACATAGATGTGACTTGGGAAAGGATGGTTTCATGGATCTATAGGGGTACAAACTCTAGTGTAATTGGGCAAAAAATAAATGAGAGGTGAGGAAGCAAATACTGTGAGCTTTCTGAAGGAAAAGAGAAGACTGCTTGTAGAAGGAAAAATCCTTTTGCTCCCTCATCCTTCATAACTCCTCATTTTCCACCATCCGAACTTACTTTGGCCTAAGGGTTCTTAATTTTGGGTCCCTAGACCCCCTCAAGTGGTTTATGAATAGAATTTAAAGGGTCTATGTATTTAGAAAGGAGAAAAAATCACAACTTTAATTTCAGTAGCCTGAAATTTATCATTTTCATCAATTATGAATGTAGGCAAAAACTGCAAAAGATTAGCAGTATCTTTGACTGTCAAAAATATATTTTCATATCATATTATAGTTGTCACAGATGTCTCAAAATACCATTTACACTCATCACTTTTATGAAATTATGATGGTTATCAAACCTACTGCTAGCTCTTATTAATAAATTGTTTAAACAGATTTTTTAAAAACTGTATTTAAATGTAATTAGTTTTCTTTGTCATCTTATGTATTCTATTTTGTTTTTTAAAAACATTGTTTTGAGAAGGGGTCCATTGGCTTTCCCAGACGTCAAAAGAGTCTTTGGCACAAAAAGGTTAAGATTTTCTGCTCACCCATTACATAAGCCATGTACCTACTCCACTATCCCAAATTTTTGGTTTCTGTATACTGCTGCCCTTATTTTGATAAGCCACAATTGTCCCAAATGTTCCTCTGGGGAAAATAGCCGTGTGTCTCTATGCATTTTTCTGTTGATCCGACCACCTATTGGTCCTTTCACTTTTCACCTGATCATTGAAACACCACCTGTTTTGAGATGGTAAAATTGTTTCAAGTATTCATTCACTTATTTGCTCACCATCGATTAACATTATTGAGCACAAGGTACTATGCGACATACTCGGGGATGCAGCGCCAATACCTCCTAGGAATTTATAATTGGGGGAGTGGTCAAAAGAGAAGAGAGAGAGACTTATACATAACAGTTACAAGACCGTGTGGAAGTTGCTGTATTAGGATATACAAAGTTTTATGGTATATGAGATGCCAGAGGAAGGCTTCACGCAGGAGGTGACATTGAGAATAAAGAATGCTGTAAAGGACTGAGTTTGCCAAGACTGGATAAGCAATGTTCGTGAAGCCGTTACTCCGTTCTCTAAAAATCTTTGAACATTAAACATAATGGAGTAAAACAAATTTCTTTTCCATTTTGGTATTTGGATTTAATTACCATACTTGATTAGAGCTGATAAAAAAAATTAAGGAAATGATTGAATATTTAGGACATCTTCTTTCCTTAATCATCCATATGGAGACAGTGTTCATAATCACTACAGATGAAAATATTAGGCAAACATTAACTTAAAAAACATTTTGATATGAAGAATTGTCAGTTTTTCATAGATGAGTGCATGACACCTGCTGGCCAAATTATATAATTTCCCTCTCCAAAGGTCTGGTGAGTAATAAAGTTAAATTTATTATTAACCTGTTTCCTTACCAAAGGAATTACTTCTTAGGCCTGGGCTTTCTTTTAATGACCAGCAAGGAGAACATTTTTCGGAGTGGTAAATCTCGTCTTTTTTGTTTTGTTTTGTTTTTCTGGCTTGAGAAGTTCAAGAAGGTTAAAGAATTCAAATATTTAATGCAATTTCTTTAACAGTAAGTTAACTGAGACTTGCAGAGAAGTAATGCCTTGTTCAAGGTCACACCAAGCGGGTTGGCCAGCTAATTCTAGAGCCCGGGGTTCTGCTCTCCTACATTCCCAGTCTAGGCAAAGTATTCCAAGGCAAGGGTTCAGGCTGTTAGCTTCTCTTCTATCTCTTGTTATTTGACTCAACTATTCATAAATTTTACTAATGACGACATTATTAATACTTTGTATGTGTCTAATTCTTTCACTTTCTTTAAAAGTCTGGTTTATTGAGGTAAAATTTACATAAAATAAAAGTCACCAATTTTAAGTGGATAGTTCTCTGAGTTTTGATAAATGTATATAGTCACATCACCAACACCACAAAAGAGGTCTAGAATATTCCTATCAGCCTCCAGATTTCCCTCACGCCCTTTTGTGGTCAATTCCGTACTCCCGTGCCCAGGCCCTGGCAACCACTGATCTGTTTTCTATCTCTCTAGTTTTGCCTTTTCCAGAATGTTATTTACATGGAATCATAGCATGTAGCCTTTTGTGTCTGTCTTCTTTCACTTGGCTTACTGATTGGAGATTCAGCCATATTATCGCATGTTATCAATAGTTTGTTACTTTTTATTGCTGAATAGGATTCTGTTGTATGGATGAACCACAATATGTTTATCCTTTAACTAGTTGATGGAAATTTGAGTTGTTTTCAGCTTTTGATGATTATGAATAAAGTTTCGATAAACATTTGTATACAGGTCTTTGTGTGGATATATATTTTATTCCTCTTGGATAAATACCCAGGCATGGAAAAGCTAGGTTATATGATAAGTGCGTATTTAACTTTATAAGAAACTGGATTTTGCTTTTTAAAAGTAATTTTACACATATTTATTTATTTTATCCTTATTTTAGCCTAATTCTAGTTGTGTCCCATATCTTGTAGAAATCTTTTGTACAAAATACAGCTTTAACTCCAAGTACGACGAAAAAGCAATGAGAAAAAGCAACCCTCTTCAACGCGGGGTCATGAAATAGCATTTTTAGGGGAACAGAGTATTGCATAAAGGAAATAGGACAGCCTTGGAATCATCTGCAGTCTGTCACTTTGACTTGTTGTAGTGACCTTTATTTATTAGGCAAGCTACCTAGCCTCTCCGAAGGGCAGTTTTTGAATTCTCAAATGTGGGTGATACAGGTGTCCACATTGCAGGGTTGTTATAAATATTACATGGTATAAAATAAGTGAGCTTTCCCCACATAATTCACACTGCTGTTACTGCCATTAGATTAACAACTTTTGGTAAAAACAAAAGGCTACATTCTGGAAAACAAATGCTATCACACTATAGATATTTCGGGATACATTAGGAATTAATGTGTTTCTTCAGGGGTTGTAAATGTGTCACCAGAGACAAATGAGTTTAGTTTGGCTCTAGTGTCTATGATGCGTGAGTTTTTAAAATACTGCTATTCTTACACTTTACCACAGATAAGCATTTTGTACTTAATTAGGGTCATGTCTTTTATATGTCACTGAGAAATGCTATTGTCACATAAATTATGACGATAATAACGTGTTATAACTTATGTAACATGATTTACCTAGGCAAGGGCCCATTTTACCTTAATCACTTTTGAAGGATTGATATTTTTTTATACCTCCACTTAAGAAGATATTCATAATAAAAAAAAAAACACTGACAGTAGGCTTTTAACTTTGCTATTTTAAGACTATTTTCACCCGGTTTACTGGCAGGTATTTAATCTGCTAAAAATGTTAGTCAGTTAATTAGGTTGCACTGACATCTGCTGGTAAAACAGTAAATTCTTTATGTGTTTTATAAATTTCAATAAAATCAAATAGTTGATTTTAGTCTTTAAAACTTGTATTTGCATTCTGGTTAAACAAATTAGCGGCTATACCTGATAATTTCTGATTCATAGTTCAATCTGACTCAAGTGGTTTGTTAGCCTGTTGCAACTCAACCTTCTTTGGAATCTTCATAAATGCCAGTGGCAACAGAAGCTTGGTTAAGAAGCAAAATATCTTTTAAATCATAACCTCTTCCAGTGTTTACCACTGAACAATGACATCATGATCTTCTTCCTCATGTCATCCTCATCATTATGTCTTTTGGTCTGACAACAGGACAACAGCAGTGATGTTTATTAAGTTAGTATTCACTTTGAGAAAGCACTTCGAGTGTAGGGAAGTTACTAATCTCCAACAGAGTTAACCTCTAGGGATTATTTCTTCTTATCAGGAAGTATGACACCGCTCCTTTAAAATCTATCAATTCGACACTCTGACTTAGGGTCACAGAATTTTACAACTGGAAAGAAATTTACTAACCATTTAGTTCATCCCACTCGTTTATATATGTGGAAACTAAGACCCAGATAAAGTTACATAACTCATTACCTCGCTGATATGAGAAAAATATTTCCTAATTCTCCCATTCCAAGATTCTTTCCTATATAAATTGTCTTCACTAGCCATTCATTAAGTTTATTGTTTAAACCAAAAATACTTGAACACACATAAATATACACATGTAAATATGATTAACTGAGAATTTATATTTAGCTCACTTTAACTCAGCCATCCTGACTTTCTCTAACCAGATACGTGTTATTAAAATACACACTGTGGGCCGGCTGTGCACCCACTCCGCTACTGGTGGCCGGAGTTTGGATCCCGGGCGCGCAATGACGCACCACTTCTCCGGCCATGCTGAGGCCGCATCCCACATACAGCAACTAGAAGGATGTGCAACTATGACATACAACTATCTACTGGGGCTTCGGGGAAGGAAAAAAAAAAAAAAAGGAGGAGGATTGGCAATAGATGTTAGCTCAGAGCCGGTCTTCCTCAGCAAAAAGAGGAGGATTAGCAGGGATGTTAGCTCAGGGCTGATCTCTCTCACCAAAATAAAATAAAATAAAATAAAATACACACTGTATTATGTAATATTGCTCTGTAGTGCTTCAGAAATATATATGTATTCATCGGTCCTTCTCAGAAACTGAAGCTCTGATGTCTATTTCTTCAGATGTGAAGATAGTAAGAAGCATGTGCATCAGAAAAAAAAAAAAAGTCAGTTAAACTTTAATCAGGGAAATTTCTGGCTCTTTGATCAGGTTTGGGGTCACAGAATTATGCACCAGATGTCTTATCAGTAATATGAGCACATTTTCCTCCTTTCACTTTCTGTTCCAATAGGCACTGTTATATTAGATAAAGTTTTAGCAATGCAACTTGCTCTGTGATAAAGTGTGTGCTGTATACATAAATTATCAATCAAATATTCTATAATTTAACGCCAAGCATGTTTTTTCTCAGCTTCAGCACTATTGACATTTTGGGATGCTTAACTCTTTGTGGTGGGGGGCTTCAGCATCCTCACTAGATGCCAGTAGCATGCCCCCAAGTGTAACAATCAAATATGTCTCCAGACATCGCCCAATGGCCCCTGGGGGGTGCAAAATCAACCCAAGTTAAGAACTGCTGCTGTAAATCAAAGCTGCTTCCTTCAGATTTATTATTTTAACCTACTTTAAATATTCCAATCAAGAATTTGACTCTTTTTCTTTTCAAATAAAAGAAATATTGACATATGAAAAGAGGAAGATTCTCAAGAGTCATCTCTAGTTTAGATAAATATTTCATTTAAATATTCCATTCTGAGTTAGAGCTAATAAAGTGGGTTCCTTAAATTGTTTTCAGTACTGGCATATTTATTCTTGCTACTTTTTGTGCTCTAAGGTGTAATTTTGACACAGCTACTAATTCACAACCAAATTTCTTTAACTCTTGGGCAAGCTGCTCTTCCTTTATTTGTAATGGTTTTTTAAAAATTCTTTTATTTTCCTGTACTACAAAGTTCTTTCTACACATTATGCCTTTTGAAATCAAAAGCAACTGGTGAAATTTCAGGGCAGCTTATTTCATCCCCATCCTGCAGATAAGGAAATTACGTGGAGCCAAGACTCAGTGTATGTTTGCAGTGAACCAAATGTTTTTTGCATTTCATCCACAGTAAGTATATTTTTGAAAATATTTGGGTTTTATATTGAGAAAGCTTTCATGAAAGGGAAAAAGGAGGAAGGGAGGGGAGGAGGAAGAGGGGAGAGAGAGAGAGAGAGCAAAGTTGGGAGAACCCTAGCAGAACAATAAAAACTGGTTTATGAAGTAGCATGGGGTAGAGGAGGATCAGAGTTCACCATCTAATCCCTTGTATCATCCAGTGAGATTTGGCACTTCCATCACAGCATTATCTTCCACTCCACCCTCCTCCTTCCCACTCCCTCTACCTCCTACCTTCCCCACTGCTACCACCAGTGCATGTAGGTGCACAACATGAACACACACACACACACTTATTCACTCCTGACCTTCGGGTCAAAGTTCTAGGCCTTTCCAAGAGGAACAAGTGTGAGCATTTTTTGTTGCTTCCAAATTTCTTATTCTAGGACCAGCAAAGTGTGAGCAATACATTGCCTATACTTAATCCTTGGAGCAAAGAGTTTCTAGAAGCATTTCAAAAGCTTCCTGAAGCTTACACTGCCCTCAAATCTTTTATTTGACAGTTGATTGATTGCCTGTCTTTCAACTTTTTTAACACAGAGTTCTTAACACAGCCTCAGTCTTTCCAAATCCTGCAGCATTCGAGTATTTTGTACATGGAAAAAGAAATAAAAGAAAATTATAACAGCAATATGCAATGTTGGGAAGTCTGATGGGAAACAGGTGCTCTTGGTTGTGATAATAATAGTGTAGCTATGACAATGCTTTTGGAAGCATATAGCAATATATATCAAAAACCCTAAAAACACGTGTACTACTAGATAGATCCAGGTATTGAACTTCCTGGACTTGATTTTAAAGAAATCATTATAGATATGTTCAAAGATGTCTGTTCTAGGCAAAAACACTTACTCAAGTGTTGTTATAATAATAAAAAATTATCAAACAAAATGGTAATATGATTGATTATATAAATTATGGTTGATCCATCCAATGAAATGTCAAATAAACCCTGTTATTAAAATATATGCCTAGAAAAGTTAGGAGGAATAGACACAAAAATGTTTAGCCATTGTTAATGGGGTGGTGGGCTTTTAATTTCATCTTTATGCTGTTCCAATACACCAAAATTGCTAGAATTAATATGTAGTGTTTTAATAAGAAAAAGGATATTTGAAATAAAGAAAATGTGATGAAAATTTCCACGGTTCTCTGCCCATTGTCATGGAGAAACAATTTCCCAAATATCTCATCTGGTGGGTCCAGGGGCCTTTCTAATCGTCAGGTAGTGAGTTGTAGAATTAACTGCACTTATTATCAATGACACACCCCAATAACTTTCATTTATTGATCATTTAAAATGGGCAAGGCATTGTGCTATATTTATACAAGCCATCTCCTTTATTCCTTAAAACAAACTCCTAGGTAGATATTATTCCCAATTTTGCAGATGAGGAAACTGAGGCTCCAAGAGGATAAGTAAATATGAGATCCAAGGATTTGAGCCCAAGTCCTCTACTGGCACACTTAACCTCTAAGCTAAACTGCTTCTCTTATGTAGTTTTAAGACTGAGCATCATCTCTTTTCTGGATCATTTTGAACAAGAATAAGAGGTGTGCAGGGAAGAACAATTTTAGTCGAATTCTAGCCACAATGTGAGTCTTTGTAACATAGATTGAACTTCACTTTGCTTTCATATTTGATCTATAGTCTGAAAAACATGATACAATTAACTTATGTGATACTTAAAACACGTCTAAGAACACAAGACAAGAAAAAAATCTGAGAATATTTTCCCACTGCAAAATTTTCCTATGGAGAATGTAGCTAACGCCTCTGCCTTACTCTGAGCAATATATTAGAATGTTTAGAAATTTGTAAAAATAACCACCACAAAAACACGAATCTGCTTAATTAACATTGAACACCTGGATGGTAAAAGTTTATTTTATTTATCTGCCCAAGAGGCAAAAAAAAAAACACTACCAAGGTCAGACAAAATAGATAACTAATTTTACAGATTTTTAGTGAGGTTCCAAGTTCTATTGATTTTATCTGACTGCATTAAGACACATACACATGCCAATGTAAAGAAACAACATATACTCAACTAACTGCACAGAGACTGCATTGTTGTAACATTAACCATGATTATTTTAATCTTTTCATAGCTTTGTAATTGGGAAAATATAATGGCATTATGAGAGAGGAGAGGGAGGAGCAGAGGGAGGAGCAGAGGAGAAGGTGGTAGACAGAGGCCTAATTAAGTATTCCTTGCCACCAGTAGTGAACAAGGATCAAACACAGACACTGTGCGGAGCACAGATATTAATTCACAGAACAGGGAGTGGGCAACTTGACAATGAACTCATGCAGACTCCCTATAGAATTTCCTGCTACGACTCAGTTCTCTTATTTTTTCCTGTATCTCTGTAATTGAAATTTCATCATGATGAATAGTGCCTTATCTTTTTTGGAAAAAAAAAAAAGAAGTTCTGGATGCAAGAGATTGACTTTGTGTAAAATACATACCACTCTTCAACACCCATGAGATAACCTATGCCCTGACAATAAAGATCTTTTGATACTAACATTTTTAACTTCTGCCAGTTCCTACTTTATTCTTTCAGAAGAGTATTTTATATATGTGTCTTAAACTACATGTACTTTATGTAAAAAATAAGAATTAATGTACAATCTTAAGATCAGATTCAGTGACAAAATGCACTGTCTGAATCTTGCAACATATTTACTCCTTGCTGCATGTAAGTTGCATATAAGAAACATAGGCTGCACTTTTTTGTGACCCATGCAGTAAATGTTCACAAAAATCAAGCAAACAACTAGACATACTTCAGCTACTAAAATTAACCCCAAGTTACAACAGACTTATTAACAAAAATAAAAGCATTGATGGCTGCATCAAAACCATGCTGGGCTTAGTTAGTCCTGGAAAGGGCTGGGTGGAAGGACCACACGGGAAGCACTGGTAGCCACAAATTTTTCACTTGTTCTCATATGGGATTGAGACTATTCTCTCTTCACATGGCTTTTCTCTACCACGGGCTTTTGCTCAAGAGGCATTTTGGACTTCAAATGAAAACAATCATCCTTTAATGAAAAAGCTGAGAAATGCTTCTCTGATCCTGGAAACAGCTTGCTATACAGGTCCTTAAGGCAAATGCCAGGAGTCAAAGAAATTGTAGAACAGTCTCAGGATGTAAACAATAAAATCGCTGACCAAGGCGTTATATCCGTGGATGAAAACTTCTCACAAGAAGGCCTATCTCGATAATACTAGCTTTTTGGTTTTTGAAGTTCATGTGAATTTTATATCCTAGAAGCACTGTACATTTTTTCCTTTCTAGAGACTTCTGGAGTGGATAAAAGTTCATGAAGTTGCTTAAAAAAAGAAAACAAACCAACCACAGCACAGATGAGCTACTCAAAAACTAAACAGTTTCGAGGTTTGTTTTTGTTTGTTTTACTTTTCAAATTTTACTTTTGTGGTTCGCATATGGAAAACCAAACTGAGAAATCATAATGTTGGAGTATTTTAAGGGCATACTACCATAGATATTAACAAGCTTATTTATACAGTAAGACCTCTGCAGAAAGTGCTCGGCTCGATGCCACATTCCAGAATAGCCACCGTTGGTTTCTTTTTCTAAATTGACCATGTTTACAGGTTTCACAAATATCCCTGAAGCCTTCCCGATGTGCTTGGCAATGATAAAATTTATGGCGATATCATCACAGTTTTGCGTTTCATCTATCAAAGCATGGACTGCTGCGGGTTGCCTCTGAAAGAGTTCAAGGTATTTCCTACTGAAGAATGAGGCTCCAATCAGCACCATAGAGTACTGGTCACCATTTCCAAAACCTGGTGTTTGCAGTTCAAAACCTCCATAACTGTAGATACCTGATGAAGTGGTGACGTGTTTTCTAGGAACAAATCCTACAACTTGATCAGGAAATTGCTGAAAAGACGGAAAAAGAACAATTAAGTGGGCATTTCTTTAGAGCAGACAAGGTGAAAAAGGCAATGATTTATGACAGAGAGAATTAAGGTGATTTGCCAATTTTATTTTATTCCTGGTTTCTACAGGTCAATTTCATCTAACTTCAGGCAACCTCATAAATCAATGTCCTGGTAAGTTTACAGGTCAAATTCCATCATAACCCAAATCTCTAACAAAATTTCTATGGGGCCAGCCCAGTGGCGCAGCAGTTAAGTGCGCACGCTCTGCTGCGGCGGCCTGGGGTCCAGGGGTTCGGATCCCGCGTGTGCACAGACGCACCGCTTGTCAAGCCATGCTGTGGCGGCGTCCCATATAAAGTAGAGGAAGATGGGCATGGATGTTAGCCCAGGGCCAGTCTTCCTCAGGAAAAAGAGAAGGATTGGCAGATGTTAGCTCAGGGCCGATCTTCCTCACAAAAAAAAAATTTCTAACCTCACGAATGTTCTCCTAATTCAAACAATATCTGATACGAATAAATTCTAGTCACCAAAGTCTGGTTCTTCAAAGTTTGCTGCAAGAGAAGTTGGCTGTATGAATGCTATCTATTATAGGAGATAATAAGATATAATGTGATTATTTTGAAAAACTGTTTTAATCTCTTAGGAGTATATAAAATTATGGATCTGAATGTATGATTTTACTGTTTTTCCATGTTGATTTCAACGTTATTGAAAGTCACTGTTGATTTTAAACAATGCTGTATTTTATCCCTTTTCAGCTTGGGTGTTTCCTTTTTAAAAATGTGAGAATATAAATATATATATTCCATATATATAATGATGACATGTGTTAGGATCTCTGAAGAAAAGAGAGTAACAAAGCACTTTATAATATTAAAGCGAGAGTAACCAAAAATAAAACAAAAACTTAGCAAATGAAAGAAAACCAGTGAAACATGAGAAAGAGGTAAGAACTTACAGGATTAAAAGGTTTAGTTCAATCTCATAAATAATTTGAGTTTCACTCATTTACTGAACAGACACTAAATTAGGGACACACACACACACACACACACACACACACATACAAATCAGGCTGGGTTAAATCCCATTTCAAAGAGCCCATAGTCCAGAGAGGGTATGATCCAGATATAGGAACAAGGAATTACCATACTTTGAGAAAGTTCTAAATGCAGTTGGGTAAATCTCCTGGGAGCACTGAGGACAGAATGACAACTGTGTAGCTGGGAGGCAAAGGGGAAGGTCAGAGGATGAAGGATCAAGGCTGGGAGGCTTCAGAGAAGATATACCATTTACCCAGTCTAGGAGGATGAAGGAAATTTCACAGATGGCTAGAGGAGGAAAAAGGAAAGCACTAAAAGTGGAGGTAATGGGTGGGTACAACAGCACAGATAAATGTCTACTCTAACCTTGCTCACATCTATACCCCAAATCACTGCACCCCAAATCACTGTATCAGAGCAGGGCACTGATGGGACTGAACTTTAGGAGCCAGATTATCTTGGGAAATAGATTGAAATTATTCTTGATACTTTTATGGATAAAACCTAAAATCATATTTATCTATCTTTAATTATGGTTTACTTAGATTCTTCTAATTAACCACAGTCATACTCCCCCCCACCCCTGACATTTTAGGTAAATTGATTTTTTACCGGAAATAGAAATCTCACAGCTGGAGATGAGAACTTTCTGCCTAAGAAGATTTTATTTACAGAGCTGGAAAAACTGCTGATATGGAAAAAGTTTGTGGATCAGTACACGAGGCATGAAGTTAAAAACTGCAGTTTTGAAAATACTGATATCTGCAGAGTACTGTGACCACTTACGCTTAATATCTAATGTTGTTATATCCCAAGTAGCTGATTAAGGAGAGTTACTACATGCAAATTAGACCATTTATTGGATAGCACAGTGTTTAATTATTTGACAGGGCTTCAGAGTTTTGTATGCAGTTCTGGTTTCAGGTAATTGTAGTGCGACTTGTGAAAGCCAGCTATGATTACCACATATTCACTAGGAAAGAGCTGTTTTTATAGACTAGTGAGCAATTTATGCCTGTTTATCCCAGCTAGGGTTTAGGGAAAGAAAAAAACAAAACTGCCACCACAACGGTGCACGTAGAATTATTATTATTATTAATTTCTAAACAATGGTCTCAGAATCAGAATTAAATTTTGTGGATGTCATGAATGCTTCCTTTTAAAGAGAGTTATACATAATATTAATACAGAAGTACATTTCTCATTTGAGACACAAGTCTGTGACTTTGCGGAAAATCTCTCTGGATTCTAGTCTTTGCTGTACCATATACAAGACTATTCCTCGTTTTTCTTTGGAAGGCAGTTCTAGCTCCTCTCCACAATATACCAAATATAAATCAAATACAGATAAAAGATACCATAACTTTCAGGTTGGCTTGACTGAGCACAGGAAATCTTGATTATCCTATAACAAATTCATCTATCTTTTAGATAAATATTATCTACACTGTTTTGGGTGAGTCCCACATTCAACTGTGCTGCCCTGGTTAAACGCTAGATAAGACTGTACAGCAATGATTTCATAAAGGATATAGCAACGTTACCTGCCAAACTGAGAAAGCAAAAACCAGGTCTTGGGCGCTAATTAGCACGTCATCATCTACCATTAACACCGCTGAAATGAAAGGAAAAAAAATTTAAATCCAACAGTTTGGATTTAAAACTAGTAAGATACAATGGTGTCTACATAGGTCCTTCAAATGAAGTATTTTCTAACAAAATTAGTAAATAAGAAACGTATTCTTGGAGAGATTTGTCTAGCAGAAAAAGTTTTTATTTGAATTGTAATTGCTTTTATACCTGCCTGAGGGGAAAATTATCATCCATTATCCTAGAAACTAATGAACCTATAAATAAATAAAACCAAAGTTCTTTTAAGCAAATTACAACCTCATGAAATTGCTATGAATAGGAGGAAAAAGGAGGTGGCAAAAAATACATTAAGCATAAGCTAAATGGCATTTTACTCCCTTCTGTAGATGCAATAATATGTAATTATAGCATATCGTCTTTCACAATATTAAGCTCTTTGTCATTGTTGTAAGATGTATGTGATTTCTTCCCTAGCAAACTGCTTCTTGACATCTGGGTAATTGCCCCTTAAGTTTTTCAAAGTGCTTTCTTATGATTAAATTTCCCTATTTTTTCCAGACAATTACGACAAGTAGAGGCCGGAAATCCACATACACACCCCTCGCTCTGGTTAGCTGCAGCTCTGCCAGGCTAAGAACCCAGCTGCAACTCACCATTGGTTTCCAGTTCAGGAAAGACCTGGAGTCGATTTCTCATCCTGTTTGTTGTCTGTAGTTTGAAGATCACAGGCACAGGGTGAGGCCCTAGAGAATTCCATAACTCATCCGGTCCTTTCTCCCCAATGTTGTTCCACACCACAATCACTTTGTGCAGATGTGGTACTGCCTGATAATGATTTAAAAGTCTCAATAGTAGATCCGTTCTGTTATACGTCTGCATTATGAGAGTAAAGGAATCCAGGGTGGACTTGCCCTGGGATTTTATTTCCCGACGCAGAGCGAGCATCTTGTCTTCTTTTATATTGGGAAGTAAAGTGGTCAAAGCCCCCGCTACCAGCAGTAACACAAGGATGACCACCAAAGAGAAATGAAGCACTCGAATCCCCATCACTCTTCCGGGGAGTTTGCAGATGTGGCAACACCTGGAGTAGAAATGGAAATAAAATATAGAATGTTAGCATTCTTACTAGTCATCATATTTTGTTTTGCATTTTTTAATGAGGAGAGAGGTTAATCTTACTTTAATTGATTCAAATTCAGTTCTCCCTACCTCTTTGAGAAGGTGATTTGGCCTAAGATAATAAGTACAGGGAACAAGCTTCCCTTCTGGGCCTGTTTGCTTTGCAGTTGCAGACAAAAGATCTACACATCAAAGAGGAAGAATCAAGCAGTGCGTTTTAAAATTTGCCTTCAATGGGGCTGGCTCGGTGGCGCAAGCCATTAAGTGCGCGCGCTCCGCTGTGGCAGCCCGGGGTCGCAGGTTCGGATCCCGCCGCCCATCAACGCACCGCTTGGCAAGCCATACTGTGGCAGCCTCCCATATAAAGTGGAGGAAGATGGGCACGGAGGTTAGCCCAGGGTCAGTCTTGCTCAGCAAAAAGAGGAGGATTGGCAGATGTTAGCTCAGGGCTGATCTTCCTCACACACGCAAAAGAAAATTGCCTTCATTTTACTACTAAAAATTTGGAACTGAGATTACGTTTTCAAATGGGATTTTATTTCTCTTAGTAGTATACTAACGTTTTTAACAGCTTTATTGAGATACCATTGACATATAAAAATCATATATTTAAGGTGTACAACTTAATGTTTTGATATACATATACTGTGCTATACTAACTTTAATCTTACTTTTTGGTAGCAAACTTTTTTGTAAAGGAAATCATATGCAGAACCCTAAAATACGAAGCAGATAATAGCGGCAGCAGCAGCAGCAGCAGCAAACAATTACAGTGGGTTTATTACTTATTAGGTCCTGTGCTATCTGCTTTGCATGTCATAGTTGTACTTATTCATTCAGTAAACTAAACAAATAGTTACTGAGCATATACTGTGCCAAGTACTGTCTAGGTTCTGTGAATGCAGCAATGAAGAAGATAGACAAGGTATCTGCTGATAGCAGCAGAGGAGATAGTGGGGAAAGACAGACAACAAAGTAAGCAAACTCAAACATCATTTGGGATAGTGGTAATGAAGAGAATAAATCAGAATGACATGTTAAGCAAGGGCCAGATTATGGGGGATCTTGTCAGCCTGAATAAGGAGTATGGATTTTACTCTGAGATGGGAAGCCGTTGGAGGGTTTTGAACAGGGGAGTGACAGGATCTAGTTTATCATTTACTATTGTTATTTCCATTTAATAGTCTGGATGCTTAGAGGTTCAATAACTTTCTCAAGATTACTAAGCAACTTAAGTCATGGCGTTAGGATTTACATCCAGGAAAATCTGCTGCCAGAGCCTGGCTGTTCATCATTATGGGCTCGGGAGTGTACTGCCTGGATTCAAATCCAGGTGGAACTAAGGTAGGGCTCTTGAGCTTCCAAAGCACCCTCTCTCACAGTACACAAAGATCACAAGGTATTGTGATCAGCTATGTCCTCTCCTATTCCTCACCATACCTGAAGGATCTGCCAGAGATGGCTACAGAACAGTAAGTGAACAAATAATTGATGAATGTGGCCTGGATATGCATTGGTCAAAATATTTTTGTCTAATCAAAACTCTCAGTCGTATTTGTAAGAAAAGGTTAAATCTCACAGACAGTTTTATAGAGACCTAGAACTCCAACGGCTTCCAATACAGCTTCCTTAACACCTCTGCTGTCTCCTTCTGAGCATTGCTGGCTTTCAATTGTTGCTGTTTTTTCATTCTTCTGCTGTTTCTGCTTCTGATTCCAGACTTGACTTACCCTTCCACAAGCCTCCATTAGCTTTTTAGGTACGCCTTTATTTTGTATTTTGGCAGCTGAGACTTCATATACATCTTAGCTTGTATCCTAGATCTACTCTGCTACTTTTCAAGTAATAAAGCCAGAAATAAGGAAAAAGAACATTGAAAGAAATTGACTCATGAAAAAAACTGAAAATAAGAATCAGCCAGGAGTTTCTAAACAACACTTTAACAATGGCTTTAAGAAAAAAATAGGTCTTTTAGAACCAGAAAGAATAAGATATTATTATTCTTAATGACTTTAATTGATCCATAGTCTATCCTTTCTTACTATTTTTGACACAATTTCTCTTCTCAGGCTATACAACAAGCAGAAGCTCTCATCTATTTCTTAATACAGACCAATACAATAAAGCTAGAAAAGACTTCTTACTGCTAACTCCCAGCTGTGGTATGCTGACTGTACAGAGCTACGGTCAGTGTTCTTCTTTGTATAACACTGCCTCTGTACAGCTTATTTTTGGTTGTCTCCACCTTCCTGGAAAGTGCATTCTGTGTGTATATCTAAGCTCTTAATTTCATGCCTTGTGGTTTAAGTTGGGCTTTTGCAGCTGGGCCATTCCACAGGCAATCCTAAACCTGCAGTCTACATCTTCCTAACAGATTAGATTCCACACGAAAACTTACTTTGCTTTCTAAATGATGTCCATTCAACCTTTTGTTTTCCATTGAGGAGACTAAGTGGTGGGGTTAAAGTAACAATCACATTCTCATGATCTTGTTTCATGTTGTGAGGTGTGTTTTGAAACTGTAGAAATAGTTTCTCTCTCTATAGTTCAGCCAGGGCATAGAGAGACCACATAGACCATGCTTAACATCTTCCATTGAGGTTCACAAGAACGGGGAATGGAGAATTCTGAGGGGGCTCGGGGCATACGCTCCATGATGTGACAGTGTGCTGAGGCAGGTGCAAGCAAAGGAAGATCTTATTCATAAGGACAAGGCAATGGTCATTGTCATGCAGCAGCTTTCACTTTGCAATAGTCCAGATGTGAAAACTTTGTAGTAACCTTTTCAGAGAGCTTTCAAGGATATTCTCTCCCGGTCTTTCTCTGTAGCCTGTTCTATTACAAAAAGCAATTTTGTGTTTCCCCTTTTATCATGGCCTCACTCTAAGATATGAATAAAATGAATTATTTTTGAAGTAACCTCAGCTTTACCACGATTATTTTTCAAGGACAGTAATCTGTTTTAGAGTACAATGTTCTCATCATATGCACCCTCCTACTAAAACAACACATGCTCTTAAGGTAGTCAACTGAAGACAAATCAGTACGAATTAAAAATCTTGGTTCAAAGGCCTTGAGAGTCCTTCTAACATTGAATCAAAAGTAAGTCTCACAAAACATATTTTCAGTTCCATGGCTTGTTATAAGCACTCAGAGTAAAAAATCATCTGACAACTGTATTAAAGTATATCCTGATTAAGATCTTTATGTTCATTTTCTACAGCTGAGTAGGAATAGCATATAGTAAAACTTACATAAAAGTGTTTCTAATAAGTCAGACAAAGAGAAATACCATATGATTAGACTTATATGTGGAATATAAAAACAGAAACAAAAACAAAAAAAGCACAAAAACCCAAGCTTATAGATACAGAGAACAAACTGGTGGTTGTCAGAGGTGGGGGGTGTGGGTGGTGGGAGAAATGGGTGAAGGGGGTCAAAAGGTACAAACTTTCAGTTATAAAATAAATAAGTCATGGGGATGAAATGTACAGCATAGTGACTATAGTTAATACTGTATTGCATATTTGAAGTTGCTAAGAAAGTAGGTCTTAAAAGTTCTCATCACAAGAAAAAGCTTTTTTGTAACTCTGTAAGGTGATGGATGTTAACTAGATTCATTGTGCTGATCACTTCGCAATGTATACAAATATTGAATCATTATGTGGTACACCTGAAAATAATGTTATACGTCAATTATACCTCAATTAAAAAAAATTAAGAGTTTCTAATCTCTAAAGCAGACACTGATAACTTACATCCTAACAGTTTTAGTCTAGAATAAGTAATGAAGATTAATTACTATAGCCTACTATAAATATATACTGTCAAAGATACTCATAGGTGACTGTTTCACTTTTATCTACACTTGTTAGTAGGAGTTTATCCCTGTACCCATCACAAAAATTTCCTCTTTCAGGTAGCTTCTAATCCCCTATTTTACCAGTATCAAAAACGTTTCAGGAGATATGAATAATTTATATCTTTAGAAATAAAATGTAAATATTTCATATAATATTTATTAAATAATGCAGCCCAATACAATCATGTAAAATTTTTAGTCTACACAGAACAGCAAGAAGAACAAGAACTTTACAGACTGCAGTGCAATGTGGCACCTCTGTACTCTGAGGACAGGTGAAGTCTGGAACTCTATTGTAGGCCCATTAGAAGCAGCTTCAGAACAGTGTGGAGAGTAATGACGAAAGTTGGGAGAATAATGATGAACAGTTTAGAGAGTAATGATGACTTCATGGCTATTTGGATTTCATAGTTTATAGCTTTCTTCTGTTCTTTTTCTAGAGAAAGAACCTATCATCTAATTCACAGCTTTGAGCTTTGAACAGGAGATATGAGCAAGAACACATTTGGCTAACCTACACCTTACTTGGAAAGAACCAAAAAGTAAATGTAGGCACCTGCCAGATTTCTTGACCTCAATTCTTGAACCTTCCTCTTAGGTTTTTGTTTTTTCCTTATTTCTTTTTAAAATTATGTCTGTATATATTTACTGGCAGCCTGCTTCATTCCAAAAAGAATCTGACAGCTCGTGGCCTATTCCCTTTCTGCCTTCTCCTATCTTAGACTACAGAAGATTAAATATGACTTTGATAAACACAGTAAATGTCAGCTAAACAAAACAAAAATCTTACCTCTTCTTCTGATCATCTGAAAAAAATCAAAGATCCCCCAATGATATTTTTTTGCAGATATGTTAACTTATTAGCTTTTCATAGGCAGAGGGTATATCCTTTTAGTTATTTTCATATTGTAATTCTAGCATCTTCTACACCAGGGGTTTTCAACTGGGGATGACTTTGCTCCCTAGGGGACATTTGGCAAAGTCTGGAAACATTTTTGATTGTTGGGACTGGAGAGGAGACGCTATTGCTATCTAGTGGGCAGATGTCAGGGTTGCTGCTAAACATCCTACAACGGACAGGACAACCCCCACAGCACACATTTATCCAGCCTAACATGCTAATAATGCCGCGATTGAGAAACCCTGCACTACATATACTTTATCTAACAAGACATACTTGATCATGATGGAGGAAGGACTGCTAGCCAGGTGGCCTCTGAAAACCTCCCTGCTATTTATTACACTCAAACAGTGAGGGATAAAGCCATGTCTCCAAAACTGCCCCAATATTTACATGCCTTATGGTACAAATACATAAACTCAGAGAGCTAAAAGGGACCTCAGAGCCCTCCTAAGCCAAGTTCCTTGCTTCGTAAAGAACTCAACGTCCAGGCATAAGGAACTTGCTTAAGCTCATGCAGCTAACCAGCAACAGAGCCAGAGCAAGAATCTAGGTCTCCTAATGACACAGTCCATGACTCTTTCCATGGTGTTAAGATAAATTCTGCAAGGATGTCAAAATATTAGTTCACAAGACTGTCACTAAGGTACTTGTAAGATAATATAAATAGTCATACTTGGTATGTTGAGGTGTTTTTTTTTTCTTTACAACTTTATTAAGATTTAGTTCACATTCTATAAATTTCACCCTTTTAAAGTATACAGTTCAGGGGCTGGCCCGGTGGCGCAAGCGGTTAAGTGCGCGTGCTCCGCTGCGGTGGCCCGGGGTTCGCTAGTTCGGATACTGGGCGTGCACTGACGCACTGCTTGGCAAGCCATGCTGTGGCGGCGTCCCGTATAAAGTGAAGGAAGATGGGCACGGATGTTAGCCCAGGGCCAGTCTTCCTCAGCAAAAAAAGAGGAGGATTGGCAGATGTTAGCACAGGGCTGATCTCCTCACACACACAAAAAATAAATAAATAAATAAAGTATACAGTTCAGTGGCTTTTAGTATATTCATATAATTGTGCAACATCACCACAATCTAATTTTAAAACATTTCAACACCCCAAAAAAGAAACCCCAGGGCCATTTTCATTAGCAGTCACTCCCCATTCCCATCTTCCCCAACCTCTACCCCAGCACCAGGCAACTAATCTACTTTCTGTCTCCATAGATTTATCTATTTTGGACATTTGATGTAAATGGAATCATATAATATGTGGCCTTTGTGTCTGGCCTTTTTCAGTTAGCATAATGAGTTCACCCTTGTCATAGTATATATCAGCACTTCATTCTTTTTTCTATTGCCAAATGACATTCCATTGTATAGATATACAACATTTTTTTAATCTGTTCATCAGTTCCTAGACATTCAGGTTGTTTCCACATTTTGCTATTATGAATAATGTGGCTGTGAACATTCATGTACAAGCTTTACATGTTTTCATTTCTCTTGGTAGATACCTAGGAGTGGAATTGCTGGGTCATTATATCATAATTTTTAAATATCTGAGAATTGAAGTAGCTTTTGGAAGAGGATTATTTGAAATTTTAAGAAATTTTCTTAAATGTGGAACATACGATAGAGTAAGAAAGTAAATAATATACAGTCTATGAAGCAACAGTTACAAATTCTCTAATGCATGTCTTTAAACGGACCAGGCAATTTGAATTTTCAAAGACCTGCTATTCAGTTATTTACTACGTCATCTATCAAAGTTCCCTTGAAGGAACACTGTTGAATGAAGAATTCCTTTCTCAGGGCTAGTTCCTTCAGACTGAAAAAGCAATAATTATCCAGACAGAGGCTGAAAACAAATACGCCAGAGCATAGCATGAACAAAGATTAGTTATGTCCTCTGATTCATAAGGTAGAAAAGCAACGGCGTCATACATTCAGAAGCTGTCATTTTCATTTTGATGTCACAGATGGTAGAAGAATGATAACTATTCTGTCATTTCACTATGAGATTTGCCTCATGGTGTAGCTTGTTTTCTCCTTTGGCTCAACCTCCAAAATACGTACTTGTCTAAAAACTGATGATTATAGAATTCAGATGCTCAGAAAAGGGCCCTCAGCTGCCAAGAGATAAAAATCATTCCAAGGTGGAACGCAGAGGCTAATTCAGAACCTGGGCTTTTTTTCTACAAACATGCAAGAAAAGTGGAAAGAGATAGCTGTGCAACGGATGAGCAGTTTCTGGCCAGGTTCATGGCATGAAGGTGACAGATATTGTTCACACTGACGCAAAGGGACACATGGTGCCAAATTCCAAAAGGACTTTGCTCCTATCTACCTACAGCTAGCTTGCTGATCCATGACTCCATGTGTTGGCACCCACTACGTGGCTATTTCCTCTACCTGCAGAGCCCTTCCCTCTCTCCACCTGACAAACTCCTACTCCGGCCCCGCCAAGTTTCTTTCAAACACCCCCTCCCCTGTGAACGTTTCTCTCACCCCTCTCTATCCTCACTGCTCTTGGGAACTCGGAACATAGTGCTACCAGACCTTCTTTCCAGATATTACGACTACTGACTGTGCCTCCAGCTCCTTTTTGAGTCTGACTGTATCTTGAGGGCAGTTTCCATTAGTCTTTGTAATCCAGAACACTGCCTGGCCCACTTTTTGAGTAAGTGCTCACAACTCTTTGTGGCTGAATGGAGTGAGGGAATCTGTTTAAATTGTCTTAAACTTCACAACGGAAAAGAAATGCCCGAAACTTTAACAGAATAAACTCAAATTAAATGTAAATTAGGGCCCAGTTAAGACTAGACAGTACCCAAGAAACCCTTCCTCCATAAACGACCTGGGTTATCACCCATCTGGTGACTAGGAGAGCAAGTCATGAAATGTTGCCTCAAGCACAGGTCACACAAGCCACCTTTCCACTTTTAGTTCTGTGGCCAAGCTACTTGATAAAAAAAAGATGTCCTAGAAGTCTGATATTTTTTCACATCTTTTTGAAGATATTCAGTATTAAAATATCTTTGGACATCTCTGTTTCTATGGAAGCTCTTGGAGAATGAGCTTATCTGCCATGGGGGAAAATCATCATTTGTTAGATAATATCATCCTTGTGAATTTACCCAAACTTCTAGAAGGTAATATTAACCGGAAGCTATATTACTTAATCCAGTGGGCAGCATATATGATTTAAACAGACAATAAAGCCTTACCTAGTTGAGAAATGAAAATAGTTTGGGTTCAGAAACTGACGAAAACCTATAGACTTCAGGATGATTGGCAGAAAAAGAACTGGCCCAAGTCAGTTCATTACAGTCCATAGTAAGCCTCTTCCATTAAAATTTTAAGCAGCATAAACCAGAATTCACCCCAATGCAAAATACAGAATGCCAGAAATAGTACCTGAAAGATCACTTTTCTCCATGAGTCTTTTCCAGGTGCTATACAGTATTCTTGGAAGAGATTTTGCCTTTAGTATTTTCCCCACATTCAGGAAATTGATTCTTTTCACTGTTATTTTAGAAGTGAGATACAGCTTTTCTCATTTTCTGCCAATGCCATCCTCTCCTTCCTAAATGATTTCCCCTCACTTTTCCTCCCATCTGTTCTTATAAGCCTCTTCTTAACTCCCATTACTTTTTTCACAAGTCTAAATACATCAAAATAAGTTAAATTATTATTATTATTATTTTTGTGTGTGTGTGTGAGGAAGATCGGCCCTGAGCTAACATCTGCCAATCCTCCTATTTTTGCTGAGGAAGATTGGCCCTGGGCTAACATCCATGCCCATCTTCCTCTACTTTATATGGGACACCGCCACAACATGGCTTGTCAAGCAGTGTGTTGGTGCATGCCCGGGATCCGAACCGGTGAACCCCAGACCGCCGCAGTGGAGTGCGTGCACTTAACCACTTGCGCCACCAGGCCAGCCCCTAAATTATTTTGTGTTAATAATTTATTTATTTAGGAATAGGAAAGGGAGGATTAGGAATAGATTTATAATAATAATAATAAATAAAAGGGTCCATGTAGTATCACAGATTCAACTTGTGACCTTGCCATGTTTATGCCCAATTGTACAGTGATATGAGTGGATCATTTAGATGACTACAATCTGGATCTACTGTGACATGGACTGTTAGGGTTAAAGTGATTCATCTTTTCCATTGACAGTATAACTGGCTACTTATATATGATCATTGATAGTCAATTTAAATCCTGTCATTTAGAAGGCTTAGTCCTGCCCTTGCTGCATTTTTAGACCATAGTTCTAAAACAGAATTGCTAAAATATATTGATAAATAGCTACATTTAGTACAATATCACACTTGAATAGATAGATAGATGCTGCTGCAAACAGGTCTTTTCTCACCGCAAGCTGTAAGGAAAGAATTTCTGTCCTGGTTACATTAACAATCAAGTCCTCCTGCTGGCAGCCAGGTTGAGTGAGCCATTCCTTCATAGGTAAATCAGGTTAGAGTGAGCTACAAGGGCACCATTTAAAACAGTGATAGCAGACACTAAGCACCTGTGTCTCCACTTCCCTCCCCAATTCCCGTCCGTTATCCATAGCAAAGGCTGCTCATCGGTCCTGGCATTTATTTTCCCCCCTCCTAAGCCCGTACAAAGCATCATATTCCTTCTTAATACTTCTCCAGGCAGCTACTATCAAGTAACTAGATTCGCTTTATCATCACTGATTTAAGAGGAAATAGCATAAAAATATTATGTCTAAAGTCTTTTTTAAGCACTGCCTCCTTCAATCTAGCCATTTGTTACTGAGGCAAGCAGTGAGGTCCTCTCTACCCTCAAAGGGCACAGGTCTGAATTATGCTAGAAAAAAGTTCCTTCTAGTCTGGCACTTTTCTCAAGGAATTGCCAATTAATTGTAGCTATTATGATGATAATGATGATGATGATGTTTGGAGATGATCAATCCCATGGACATGTACTAGGGCGGGAGTAGGAACAGCCTTAGTCCTAAGAGGAACATCCATGACTTGTAAGGATCCAAGGAGTCAATGCATCCTGAGAAGAAACCCTAGAAATAGAAAAGCATTTTTAGCTCAGTACAGCGCCATGCAAAATTAGTTCCAGAAATGGGTCAAAAAGAAACCAAGTACATCTCCAAATATATTACTTTTACCATTCCAGGATACTGGAGCTTTTCATTTGAACTTCTCTCTGTTTTAGTCAGAGGAAAATGGATGGGAGGCAAGACTGTTAGGCAACAGATCCCTGGAATATTCTCTGGAACTCTCTCTCTTTTACACAATATTGGTTTTCAGCAATAAACTCACATTCCAAAACTGCTTCTCTAAGAGAAACAGATTTTATACATGTGAATTACGATTTATAAACATTTTTAGATATCAAACCTAACATGGAGGCAATCTCAATTCATATAAGCTTTCTAACTCTACTAGAGGAAGGTAAAAATATCCATGGTAGATATGTCAGTCAACAAACATTATAGGTGCTTACCATGTGCCCAGCACTGTCAGGCACTAGGGATGGTAATGAGCAAGCCACATAGAGCTGAGCAATAGTAATGAAGTTGTCAGACCCCTTTCCCCTTTATGTTACATAATATCTCAAATCAGTAATGTTTCAAATCTTTAGAGTGAAGGGAATTAAAATATATCCACCCCATTTTGTAGATGGGATAGGGGAGATTGGGAATAACAAATGATTTTTCCTGAGCCATAGAAAGATGGGGGGTCAGCACAAACTCCTGACTCTCACACTTGAGCCACTTTGTATTTTCAGCGTCTTTTGCATAGTCTCTATTTTCACCTTTGTTCTAGCCTACAAGAATGTTTCAACCTTATAGGTATTGACTTTTTTCTATAATCTGGACTACTATTTCAATGGATCAGATCTAAAAGAGGCCTTACAGTATTTTCTAACAGATCCTGGCTCAAGTAAGAACTTTTATGTCCAAGGAAAGAAAAACACCTCTATGGAAAAAATAATTTTTCTCAGATAGAAATACTGGTACTTCACCCATGTTCATAGCAGCACTATTCACAACAGCCAAAAGGTAGAAGCAATAGAAATGTCCATCGACAGATGAATGGATAAACAAAATGTGGTACAGACATACAATGGAATATTATTCAGCCTTTAAAAGGAAGGAAATTCTGATACATGCTACAACATGGATGAACCTTGAGGATATTATGCTAAGTGAAATAAGCCAGTCACAAAATGACAAATACTATACGATTCCACTTACATGAAGTACCTAGAGTAGTCAAATTCATAGAAACAGAGAGTAGAATGGTGGTTGACAGGGGCTTGGAGGAGGGGGAAATGGGGAGTTATTATTTAATAGTTATAGAGTTTCAGTTTTGCAAGATGAAAAATTTCTGGAGATCAGTTCCTCGACAATGTTAATATACTTAACATTACTGAACTGTGCACTTAAAAATGGTTAAGATGGCAAATATTATGTTATGTATATATTACTACAATTTTTAAAAAGCCAAAAAAAAAAATACTGGTACTTACCTCATTATGGTAAAGTTTTAATTTTTAAAAAAATTTTCCTTATGGCTTCAGTAATTCATAGGAATAGGCTCTCTTGGCACTATTAAGAGAAATCAAAGAATTTTCTGTGATGTTTTTGTCAATCAGCAGGAAATTTTTAAAAAATGCTTTTAATGCCATTGTCCAAAAGCTTTGAATTATTTTTAAAAATTAAAATTTGCTATTCTATGTTCCAAAAATTACATTTAGGCATGAGGTGAGATAATGTCTTCCTGTGAGGCTAACACTGCTATATTTTTGTTTTCATCTTTCTCTTAAGTATCCAAAAGCAGAATAAACTCAAATCATCCCGATGATGTAATGTGTTTACACATTTGAAACCGGAACCTATATGCCATGGAGCAAAACCTCTGAACACATTAGCAATTTGCACTTGTATTCAACTTCTAAATTTTTAACTATTTGTAGTTTTATCTACCATCACAACTCATTTTTTCACTAAACGTTCATAGGGCATTCAATTTGAAGCATCTAAAAACTCACAGATCTAAAATAGGGCTGTAGGGCCGGCCCCGTGGCTTAGCGGTTAAGTGCGTGCGCTCTGCTGCCGGCGGCCCGGGTTCGGATCCCGGGTGCGCACCGAGGCACCACTCCTCCAGCCATGCTGAGGCCGCGTCCCACATACAGCAACTAGAAGGATGTGCAGCTATGACAGACAACTATGTACTGGGGCTTTGGGGGAAAAATAAATAAATAAAATCTTTAAAATAGGGCTGCAGATAAATGCCAGGGTTGATTACTGAGGAGTGATGGATGGCACCCTTCCTATTCCTTACTGACAGCTGCTGGAACCTGGGCTGGAGATGCGCTGCTGCCGCTTAATTCTCTCTGCTCTCATTTCTCACAATCCTCAATCACATGTCTGAGAAGCTGGGGTTTTTTTCCCCCATAAAGTCTGCACAGTTAACTTAATGCAATTAATTAGTAGGAGATGAACTAAACAAATATTAAAAAGTTCAGGGTAGAAATCCATTTATTAGTTTAAAAATGTTCATTACTACATCTCCCTATTTTATAATCTTATAAACCCATTTATCTTGTAATATATGAAGGAATTAAAAAATTGATTGAAGACTTTCAAGATACTGCATTTGTAATGACCACCTGAATAGAGCTGAAGAATCATTTTTGATTTTCCAAAATCATGTTCTTTCATGATACAAGTTATTGAGGGGGCAAAAGAATGGCTTTACATAGATGGAAAGACTCACTGAGTGACAGTTGTCCCTCTTCACTACACAACAACATCCCTGTGCACACCTTAAACATTACACAGTTCTAAAATCCTGATTTGCTCTCTAATTTGCCCTCTCCTCATGCTTTCTTCTTCCCATAAAATTCCTCCAGGGAAAGAACTTTGACTTATCAGGCTTTGTAACCTACGTCCCTTCCCCTGCTCCAGCCCAGCACAAGAGCCTAGCTCATAGTAGACACTCATTAAATGACAACTGAATGAATGAAAGAAACTAACTTTAACTTCAATATGACAACATATAGTGGTTAGCACATACGGGACAAATATTATTTCAAGATGACAAAAGAAGTGAGTCAAACATTTTCCACTCATAGAATTTTTCCTGATTTAAATAGTGTCCAATTTATATTTCCAATAAAATGTCTTTAGTATTGAAGTTGGTAATTATGCCATCCAAGACTAAAAGATGTGGAGTGGCATTGCCACTTTTGAAAGAAGGCCCTCAGGGAAAGAAACATCTCTCTTAATCTTTGGAGGTGGGGAGTGGGGGAATTTGGGAGTCGCAGAAAACCAATATAACTGAAATTAACTTCATTTCTCCAACTTATTTCAAAACTATTTGAAAAAGGGTATTGCAGACTTCTCCATAAACCAGCTGAGCAATTTCTCATTTGTAGCAATATAGGATAAAATGCAGAATTTATTTTTCAAAGGCAGAATACCAAAATACAGGCTCAAATCGCAGCTGACCTTGATGAGTTAAGAGAACGCTGGAAATCATTTGCTGAAATTTGGTTATTTCTATATATCCTCTCTCCCCCTAAGTTACATCATACTGAAATAAAGCAGTTTTGGAGAAAAATCCAATTGCCATGGATATATTTATCTTTAACCTAGTTTGCACCCACTTAACGTTTCCCCAGCAGTGCAGTAAAAATCAAAGTCTATGGCTAATATAAAAGCTTCCTAAAAAATATAAGTAGATGCTACTAATTGAAAACATATCTAAGTTTAAGTTAAAATAATGAAATCTACGCCAAGAAAGGCAAAGACAAAACACTCTTTCCAAAACTTAATTTCTGGAATCTAGCTGTTTTAACACAGCAGTTTTAATTAACATGAACATTAAAAAAAATTGTAGAATAAGTAAATTGTATTTTCAAAAATAAAACCACCGAATCACTACCCCACACATGCACAAAGTTCGAAGAACGAGAGCAAAACATGGATATATCCTCACGGTAAAAATTCTTTAACACGCGAGCATTTTGCTATTTCCTTACCTCGAGTGCAGGAGATTGCAGTAGGGCCAGCCGATTTATTTGCTTGCAGCTTGATTATCATAAAACGGAAGGGGCGTCTCGCTTACTCATTTTTTGCTTTTTTTCTAAACCCAGCAGCGTGCATTCGCCCGGCCTCATTCGCTGGATTGATAACCTGGAAAAAAAACCTCCCGCAAAGTGAGCGCCTGAAGCAGGGGACAGCCCCCGGGTGGCCGCCCCTCCCTTTCGGTGACGCTCCACTTCCTGTTAGACTAAATAGCAGTTCCCAAGAAGCTCGGTTTTGTACTTTCTAGCCCACCTCCAAAATCCAGTCCTCCTTTTCCCCATTTCTTCCCCAATGTAACAACTTTTAATCATTCATGTGATGGACCCCCTGACCTTACGCAAGCAGATTGCCGGAGACCCCCGCCAGGCTCGCCTCCCTGCGCTCCGCACGCCCTCGCGTCCCACCGACCAGTCAGTGTCTCCTGCGCTTCCCTGAAACCGGCAGTGAGGTTCTGACAAGAGTTATAGCTGCGGCTGCGGACCCCGGGATGACCTGGAAGTGACGGGGAAGTGTACGAACTCGAGTTTTGGGGTATCAGTGGATTGAGATTGTCGGGGAAGCAATGCCTTTAAGCAAATGTCAATTCCAACATGGTGTCATAGGAGCTCCCTTTAAAGGATTTATTTTTAAATACATTTACCATTCTTTCGGAAGACATTTATTGACTGCCTCCTGCAGGGCAGTACAGAAGAGCCAGGAGCTGTTTTCGAGGGCGGGGGTGGCGTGGATCACTAGGATTTGAATGCCCATAGAGTTCACCCAGCAAAACCATCACTGGCGCCTCCTGCAGACTGGCGGCAAGACAACACGCTGCCGCTTAGATTCTTAAACACTGCTACCTAATACACTGGGATTTAATGCTAATAAGGGGAAATGGCGAAAGTGCAGGCGCTGGGCACTAGCGCATCCGGGAATATCAGTGGTAGGCGGTCGGGGTGGGCGTCAGCGGGCTCTCAACCTCCCAGCCAGCCCAATCTGCGCGGTCGCCACCTCAGGACTGTCTTCCTGAATCCAGTTGGCAGGACTCCACCCCAAGTAGGCCCCCTAGACCACCCAGTAGTTGCCATCTCCTTCCACCCCCACAACTCCCACCCCACCCCCGCCGTAAGCCCCGCCCTCCGCCGAGCAGGCCCCGCCCTCAGCCCCGCCTCCTTCCTTTCCCGTCCCAGGACGCGTTGCGCGGCCCGGGCCGGAAGTCGGCGAGTTCCCCGGTGTGTGTCTGTGTCTGTCTGTGTCTGGAAGCGGCGCGCGGCCCGGGGCAAGCGCTGGGGATTCCCATCTGAGGCGTCGCCACTGTCACTACCATCACCCACGGAGCCACTTATAGAGCGGAGTAGACCCGGCCCTTCGCCGGGCAGAGAAGATGTTGCCCCTGTCCATCAAGGACGATGAATACAAACCACCCAAATTCAATCTGTTGCGCAAGATCTCGGGCTGGTTTAGGTGCGTGCTGGTGTGTTTGCGGGAAGCGGGTGTCCGGCAGAAGGGGAGAAGGCCCAGACCTAAGGATGGCCCGAGGTCCAGGGAGGGAGCCTCGGGGGCACTCTCCTTCGCTGTGAGGAAAGGAGCGTGTGGACTGGGAGGTTCTTGAAAGGGGGACCCAGCCTCCGGGTCCCGGCACCCTTCTGACTCTCCTGGCTCTTCCCCACTTGTGTGTCCAGGTCTATCCTGTCGGACAAGACGTCCCGGAACCTGTTTTTCTTCCTGTGCCTGAACCTCTCTTTCGCTTTTGTTGAACTACTCTACGGCATCTGGAGCAACTGGTAACCAAAGGGGAAAAAGGTTGGGGCGGAAGCAGGGGGTGGGGGAGACGAAGAACTGTTTGCTTAGTGCCACGTAGCGCCTCACCAGGAGGTTCAGGTCTTGCCTTTGCCACCACCTCTGCTGCTGAGTTGCTTTCTCATATCCACACCAGTCTGGCATGGCTACATGTCTTAAGATCCGGGGCCCATCACGTGCAGCAGTTCTTCAGATTTGGATCCCCGCCTCGTCCCTGTCGCCCCCTACTCCGTCAAAAGAGAGTGACAAGTCCCCTCCTCATTTTGGCAGATGGAGAGAGTCTTCCATCTGTAACTTTAGCTTTACCCACTGTCTTGGAATTGGGAGAAACCTGTTCCCTGCCTCTCTGTGGGAGAATGTTCCTTGCCTTGTGGGGGAGTGGCATTTGGACTTCACCCTTAAAATTCTGAGAGGGAATATCTGAGATGTCCTGCTTAATTTGTTCTTAGGTCTTGGAATGGGGAAGAGGTTTATAAAGGGGATATCCGGAGAAATATTTGTCATTCTCTTCTCTCTTTAATCTTATGCTGAAACTGTCTCATGGTTTCCTGTGGTCTTGACTGCAGTAGAAAATCCCATATGGTTTTCTAAAAGCTTATATTTCTTGAGTTGATGGTTTTTGTTGTCACCTTTGGGTTTTTTTTTTCTAAACTGCTTTGGGAAGAGATTAAATCCAGTGTAACACGGTGGAAATCAAATACTATTATTCAGGTATTTGCTGTTGAATAACTTAAGGTCTTGTAAAATTGTTCAATTAACAATAAGATCATCACACTTTTAGGTGTACTGATTCATCTTTAAATCTCATATTCATTTGAGAATCTGATAAAAGCCAACACTCAAAATTTTATATAAAACTTCAGTGTTTTGTTGGGTTCCTTGAAATAGATCTTGGACCCCAGATTAAGAACCTATGCCATCTATGCTTTATTTTCTATTAAATAGACTTAGTCTCTGTCCTTTAAAGTCCATTTTCAGAGACAATTGCTGTCCCTGATCTTTATCTCTATTGAGATTGAACAGTAACATTAGATAATATCCCCACTTTTTGTGACATGTATACTTTTAAATGAAAAAGTGGACTTCTTTTCAATTCAAATATCAATTCAATTTTATCAAAAATACACAGCAGATTATGAAGGTTATTGCTTTAGTCACCACTTGGGTGTAAAAGGCATATTGAATAAAAATCTCATTATGTGTAATAACCATTTTGAATCCCTTGGGAATCAGATATATGTATCCTGTAATATTAACACCCTTCAATGTATTGTACATGTTAAAAGCACTATATTGTCTTAACTTGTATTGAAATAATCATACTTGATTATAAATATGCAACATTTATAATATATTTTATATTTTTCTCTTCCAAAATTATGCCATATTGTGGCATATGTGCTGACCGTATCAAGGCTGTATCTTGGTTTGCATATGTACAGTTTTGCTACAGTTACTTTATATTACATTTCACTATGGCCTTCCATTGCATAAATTACTATGTGAAATACCATGTTCAAGAATTCATATTTGAAGTGCCTAAACCTCCTCTTTGATGAAAAGTTAGATATCTAATAATTCTTTTGATCTGTAGAGAGCTGTTGAGGAAATTACTAAAACCTTTGTTTTCCAAGTCAGTTGTAAATATTCATCAGTACACAAGGAAAATGTCAGTGGTACATGACTTCTTCTGACCTTAGGTGGCTTGTTCTTCTGACCTTAGGCTCTCTTCTCCTCCAGTTTACTCTCTTTGATTGTGTTGTTATATCTCCCAAATTTGAAATCTAGCTTTGAACTAGTGTCTGTCATACCTAGATCATGTTAACCTCCATGTCCACAACCACTTATTTCCCAATATTAATTTTTATCAGTGGATTACTTGGGCCTTTTCATAATCTGGTTTTTTATGTCTCATTTAGACGTCATAATTTTTAGTCCCCTTTGTTGCCTGATCAACATTTTCTTTATATGACTAGATTATCTCTGTTTCTGAAAGTTCAATTAGATTTTAAGTTCCTTGAGTAAATTTCTCACCGAAACTTATTTTGTTTGTCTTAATCGTTTCTGTGTTCATTTTCATTCTGTAAAAATTAAGTTTCAAGACGTTATGAACATAAAATGTCAAGAATTTTTTTTTCCATTATGGGAATAAATGATGGATAAAACATACTCTCTCGACAAAGGTTCATAGAAACAGTTGATGTAGTTGTGACAAATGTTAAGTAGTTTTATTTCTTGTTCAGAGCCTTCATTTTAAAGGAAGAACTTAATTATAGTTGATTTATATTTTTGATGGAGAGAATGTGTCATCAGTGGTAGAGTAGCTAAGCTCTTTGTGTATTTTTCCCGTATTAAATATCTAGTGCCTTTTACCTTTCCACCAGAACATAAACTTTATTAAAGTCGGGATCTTTTCTGTCTTATTCAGGCGTCTTAGTACATGGCATTTAGTATACTTAATACATATTTGCTGAATGAAAGAATGAATGAATGAATTAATGAATGTATGGAATTAATCTGCCTACCCTAAACATGCTAACTACCCCTGTTGGAGGGAAAAAACCATCAAACTCCTCCTTTCTCTTATTCTTAGAGTTAGTAGGAAAATGGTAGGAATACCATATGTGATCTTTCCTTCTAGGGTTCTTTTCCTTCTGGCATTTTATTTTCATTTACTCATTTATTGTTGAGTAACTATTAACTCCTCCTTTCTCTTATTCTTAGAGTTAGTAGGAAAATGGTGGGAATACCATATGTGATCTTTCCTTCTAGGGTTCTTTTCCTTCTGGCATTTTATTTTCATTTACTTATTTATTGTTGAGTAACTATTTACTCCTGAGGTAATATAGTATAAGAATGTAATTTTGTACCATCTAGGATTAAGTTCTTTTTCAAGTTACAGAAAAAAACCCCAAATAATGATTGCTTAAACAAGATAACACTTTATTTCCAAGATGGCTGTTAGAGTTCCAGCCATCCCTGGCAGCAGAAGGTCCAGAATGGAGAGAAAAAGAGGAAAAAAGTGTGTACACTGTCTTTTAAGGAGATTTATCTGAACACTAGCACACAACGCTGTCACATATTCGTGGCTAAACCTTCATCACATGGTCATGCCTAATTTCAAATGTCTTTGTTCCAGTCAACCAGGTATTCTGCTGAAAGTCCAGGATTCTTTACTAAGGAAGAAAGGAAAGGGAATATGTGGATACTGTGGCCTCAGGGAGTAGGACTGGCGAGAGAGAGAAGCTAGTCTGACTTCTATAGATGGAAAACTGAGGCCCAGGGAGTTTTTTACTTCTGAGAGTAGCAGCAGAGATAGCTGTAGCCTAGAAGCACCTGGCATCCAAGTTTTTTTCCCACCTCACCATGAGTTTTTTCTAGTATCTTAATATAGTTTGCTTTGTTTTTATGCTCTTTTAGTTTATGTTTACTTCACTGTCTATTAAAAAATTTAATTTCGGTAATATTTTTTACCAAAGCTGTTGCAACCATTTTTCCTTTAGACATAGAGGAAGCTCATCTAACTCTAAAGGTAAATGTCTTTGTATTTAGCAAAATAAATATTTGTTCAAGAAATGTTTTAGGCCATCCCGGACATTGGTTTGGTTGTACTTTTATATATAATATGTTCTACCAATTCCTTGGTAAAGAAAAATGCTTCCATTAATCACATTTTTTTTTTATAGAATTAAAACTTTTATGTATCTTAGTCTTCTATCAACTTTTCCCTTCTCAAAAGACATTACCTACCAGCTATGATGATGACTTTTGCTTTCCTATGATTTTATTTTTCACCTTAAAAATGTAGATAAATATTGTATTTTGCTGAGAATTTTTTTTTAAGTAAGGGATTATATAATGGAATGTAGTAGAGTGGTGGGTTTTTCACTGTAACTCTCATTAGTTTAACTATTTATACAAGTGTCAGGATTCTAAGGATTTTCTAATTTCTTGCTAATAAACTGATAGAAGTTTCTTTTCCCCTTTCTATCTCCTGGAAACCTATCTTGATGATTCTCTATTTTCAACTTTGAATTAATGTTTAACAACCACTATAAATATACTGTTAGCTTGGTTACCAATAGGCCTTTTAAAAAAGTTTTATTATGGAAAATTTTAAACATATGTAAAAGTAGAGAGTTTAATGGACCTCATGTCCCCGTCACCCAGCTTTAGCATTTACCAACATGTGGCCTATTTCATTTCACCTGCTATACCTCTCCCCCCGTTGGACTGTTTTAACACAGATAACAGGTATAATTTCTTTCATAACTTCTTCAGTATGAGTCTCTATAAGATAGGAGCCCCCCTTTTTTAACATAACCCAATGCCATTCTCACCACCTATAAAAATTAATAATTTATTAATATCAAATATCCAGTTAGTGTTCAGATGTCTCTTAAATTCTTTTTATAAAGTTGGCTTTACAAATCAGAATCCAAACAAGATCTGATGCAAACGAGATTTATAGTATTTGGTTGATATGTCTCTTAAGTCTCAATTTATAGGTTCACTTGCTCCTTTTCTTTGTTTTTGTCTCCAATAGACCTAAAATAAAATCCTTTTCATAAGGTTTTTTTGCCAAATGTTCTGTTCGCATTTATTATATTTTGCTTCAGTGATCAAGTTTCTCTTTTATAGCCTAAGAAGTTTTCCTTATTAAAATGTCTTTAGAAAGTAGTCACTTCAAAAAAAGTTTAAAAATACATTTTAGAGAAACAGGCAGTGCTTAAAGACAGGAGACTAAAACAAGTATGCCACTTTTAGCAACTAATTTTTCTTTATCAAGTTACATTTGGTGTGTAAATCATATAACCTTAAATATTCTCTACACTACTTTTATTTTATAAGGAAATTTATGCCATGTAGTTTAAATGATAATTCATAATTAGAAACATTTGCTAATATTGAAGATGAGCAATACAATCGACATTTCTCATGAGCGGTATTTTTATATATGATAGGTGAGCAGCGAACTAGAAGTAGACTGTTTTTCACATGAGTTTACCTAGTAGTTGCAGCTGAGTAATTTTCAAATCATGATACCAGGTTTAAGTGAAAAGATCTCATATTGCAGTGCTTTAAGAGAACATGATGTTCTTCCACCTCAGAAGAGGGAGTAGTTTTTCAGGTAGAATCGTATTTTATGATATACTAAAAATAAATACCATTTTAATGAAAATTAAATTTACTTAAAATTTAAATAAAATTAAAATCTCATTTTGATGAGTATTAAAATCGCCATGCTATTCTAAACCTCTTTAAAAGAGAACTTGATTGCTGTAGTATACAGAAGAGTTTTATCATTTTTTTCTCCCATTAAGGCAACATTTGGTGTCCATTGAAGGTATATAAAATAAATTTATTGTGAGAAAGATAGTGTGTATTAATTTGCTGGGGCTGCTGTAACAAAGTACCACAAACTGGGTGACTTTTAACAGAAGTTTACTGTCTTGTAGTTCTGGAGGCTAGACGTCTGAGATCAAGGTGTTGGCCGGGTTGGTTCCTTCCGAGGTCTGTGAGGAAGAATCTGTTCCATGCTTCTCCCTTAGCTTCAGTTGCTTTGCTGGCAATCTTTCACGTTCCTTGGCTTGTAGAAGCATCACCTTATCTCTGTGTTATCTTCACTTGATGGTCTCCCAGTGTGCATGTCTGTCTCTGGATTTCCCCTTTTTATAACCACAGCAGTCATATTGGATTAGGGCCCACCTTAATGACCTAATTTTAACCAAGTATGTCTATAATGACCCTGTCTCCAAATAAGGTCACACTCTGAGGTATTGGAGATGTGAAGCTTCAACTTACGAAGTTTGAGAAGAACACAATTCAACCCATAACAGGTTTTACTAAATATATTGTAGATGAGTAAATCAGTAAATTTTTTAATTTATATTTATTTAGAATGAATACCCTGCCTTCTTCTAGGCTAATTTATGGCCATTTAAAATACAAGTCTTATATACAATAAAACCCTTAAATTAAGAAATAAAAACATTAAAAACCATGTATAGAGATGAAAAAATAAACCTACTAAATATGTAGACTAATGTAGTTACTGACGTTGACTTTTAAATTTAGTTTTAAAATTCCATAATTTTAAAGACAGCATGGGTAAAAATTCTCATTGTCAGGTTTTACTACAACACAAGTAATATCATTTTACCAGAATAGAGAGAGAGTTTTCTGAAACCAAATTTTAAAAGTAACTTACCATATTAGTCCTTTTTCAGAGCATAGAAGACAAAATCATAAACAGTGTCGTTATTAGTGATTTTAAAGCACAGTACAGAGATATTCTTCAAATGGGTCTTTCATACCTCAAAATATAATAAAGTTAAATTATTATTTTCAGTGGTACATAGCTGTTAAGGTCCAAATGTGTAGCTTTGGAGTGATCTATTATCCAAGGAAAAATCTTAAAGTAACAAATCTGAGAATTGCATGAGGAACAAGACCCTTACCTTGTCCTCCTCAGGCATCAATTTTCCTTTATTCATTCATTCTCATTCTGCTTTGAGTTGGGTATCAGATGAGTACAGACAGTACTTAAACTATCTCATGCATCTATATTTGAATAAAATAAACAAGGTTCATGATAAAATTGAAGACATTTTCCAAAATACTTTATAATGATTTGAGAGAGATTTATAAATTATTGTACTTTTTTGTGTGGGTGAATAATGTGCTTTACTTCAGTTTCTAGTTTTATAATTATTCCAAATTATGAGGAAATTTAAAAACTGTGCATTTTCTACTTAGGTGAAGAAGGTTTTTGACTTTTAGTTTTTAGCATTTACAATTGATGAAAGCTCTAGCAGCTAGCCAAACATTAAGAGCTATGGGCCATGCTGAGAACAATAGATATTACAAGGTACTAATAGTTAATATAGTAATTTAATAATAACAATAGCAATGATAGAAATATAAACATGGCTTTAATGTGGCAAGCACTGTGATAAGTGTTTCACATATAATAACTCAGATCAATTATTGTAACATTTATGACACTTTTTACTATTACCCCATTTAAGGGATGGCTAAATTGAGGTACAAAGTAGTTAAGCAACCTAACAAACACAGAACTAGTAAACGGGGGATCTGGGATTTGAATACAGGTACTCTGACTTCAGAGGTAGTGCTCTTAACCACTCTGATACTTACTGTTTTTGAAGATTGAGCTACTGATATGCTTAGTTTCAGAGTATTTCTATTGACCTAGCATTGATTTCTTTCCTCAGCTGTGTCCAATCTGCTGATAAGCCAATTGGAAGAATTCTTCATCACTGATACCTTGTTTTTTGTTTCTAGCATTTCCATTTAATCTTTTTTTTTTAATATTTTCCATTTCTCTGCTGAAATTCCCCATTGATGCATGCATTTTTGTCCACTTTTTCCATAGATCCTTTGACACATTAATTAGAGTTGTGCTGGTTCCAATATCTGGGCCAATATCTTGGTTTGGTTCTGTTGACTGCTTTATTTCTTCACAATGAATTATTTTTCTTGCTCTTTTTTGTGTCTTGAAATTTTTGATCAAAGGCTGGACATTGTGAGTAAAGAGCAGTAGATATTGAGGTAATAGTATTTATGATTAGAAATAGGCATGCCTCTTTTGTCAGCCTATTAGTTGGTTAAGTCTTTTGCTTTTGCTTTTTGTATTCTCCATATGCATGTGTCACAGAAGCTCTCTCTTCGTGCTCATGGCATCCCCCTGTTCCGCCCCCTCAAGCTGTAGACTGCTATTGCTTGTTACTCAGTGCTAGGTTTGTGGTGAGGGCAGAGGGGCATTCATTAACTTGACCCAGACTTGGTTTGGGGCAAACCCGATGAGCCTGGGCCTCAGGGGTATGATTTTTTCCAACATTTTTACTCCTCCTCCCATGACAGCCAAACTCTGCCATATATATGTGGATGGTCTTGGGTGCAAGTGATTTCCTCCTTCTTCTCCAGTGGTAGCAGATCATCTGCTTTGTGTTGGTGCAGGATCCTATGCCCAGGAGGATTTCCTGACCCTCCTTAGTGGCTTTTTTTAGTGGTTGATCTAGCATGTATAATATGAATCTTTCACTTGTCACAAATAATATGTCACTTCATGTATCTTGTAAGACTCTTGCAGTAATACACTTCCATTTCCTTCTTCTATCCTGTGTGCTATTATTGTCATACATTTCACTTTTACATGTTATAAACCTCATGATACAATGTTTCTACTTTTGCTTTATACCAGAGGTTAGGAAGCTTTTTCCGTAAACAGCAGATAGTAAATATTTTAGGTTTTGAGGGCCATAAGGTCAGTGTCACACTTCTCCACTCTACTGTTGTAGTACAGAAGCAGCTATAGATAATACATAAACAGAAGAGCATAACTGTGTTCCAATAAAACTTTATTTACAAAAATGGGTGGTGGCCCGGATTTGGCCTATGGGTCTAACTTGCTAACCTCAGTTAATTATCTTTTTCAAAAAATATCTTTTAATTGAGATATAATTCATATACTATACAGTTCATCCATTTAAGATGTTCAGTTGAATGGCTTTTAGTATATTCACAGAATTGTAAAACCGTCACAACAATCAATTTTAGAGCATGTTTATTACCCCAAAAGGAAACCTTGCACCCTTGTCTCTCACCCTCCAATTTCCTCATCCCCTGATGTGCCCCAATTCTAGGCAATTACTAATGTGCTTTCTTCTCTATGTGTTTGTCTATTTTGGACATTTTGTATAAATGGGATTATATAGTATATGATCCTTTGTGACTGGTTTATTTCACTTAGCATAATGTTTTCAGCAGTGATCCATGTTCTACATATGTCAGTATTTCATTTATTTTTATTGCCAAATAGTATTCCAGCAGTGTATGAGAGTTCCAATTTCTCCACATCCTCACCAACACTCGTTGTTATTGGTCTTTTTGATTATAGCCATCATAGTGGGTGTGAAGTTGTTTCTCATTGTGGTTTTGATTTGCGTTTACCTGCAATGTAGTTAATGATGTTGAGTATCTTTTCATCTGCTCATTGGCCATTTATATGTCTTCTATGGAGAAATATCTATTCAGATCTTTTTGTTTATTTAAAAAATTGAGTTATTTATCTTTTTGAAGAGTTTTGAGTTCTTCATGTATTCTGGATACAAGTCCCATATCAGATATATGATTGGCAAATATTTTCTCCCACTTGTGCATTGTCTTTTTACTTTCTTGATAATGTCCTTTGAAGCACAGAAGTTTCAAAATTTCAATAATGTCCAGTCTATGTTATCTGTTTTTTCTTTTGCTGCTTGTGCTTTTGGTGTCGTATATGAGAAACTGTTGCCTAATCCAAGAATGTGAATATTTTAGCTTTTATGTTTAGGTCTTTGATCCATTTGGGGTTAATTTTTGTGTATGGTGTCAAGTAAGTGTCAAAAATCAATTTTTTGCATGTGGATGGATATCCAGTTGTATCAACACCATTTGTGAAAACACTGTTCTTTCAACTATTGAACTGTCTTGACATCCTTGTCAAAAGTCAATTGATCATAAATGTGAGGGTTTATTTCTGGACTCTAAATTCTATTCCATTTATCTATATGTTTATCCTTATGCTAGTACCACACTGTTTTGATTACTTCAGCTCTGTAATAAGTTTTGAAATTGGGGAGTGTGAGTCCTCCAACTTGTTTTCTTTTTCAATACTCTTTTGGCTATTCTAAGTACCTTGCTTTTCCATATGAATTTTTTTTTTTTTTTAACAACAACAACATAACAAACATTTAGTGGACTTACTCTATGCCAGGTGCTTTACATATAACTCTTTTTTTTTTAATAATTTTATTTATTTATTTTTTTTCCCCAAAGTCCCAGTAGATAGTTGTATGTCATAGCTGCACATCCTTCTAGTTGCTGTATGTGGGACACGGCCTCAGCATGGCCGGAGAAGCGGTGTGTTGGTGCGCGCCCAGGATCAAACCCGGGCCGCCAGCAGCGGAGTGCGAGCAATTAACCGCTAAGCCACGGGGCCGGCCCTTTTTTTATAATTTTATTTATTTATTTTTCCATATGAATTTTAAGAGCAGCTTGTCAATTTTTCCAAAGAAGTCAGCTGGGATTTTAATAGGAAGTGAGTTGAATCTGTGGATCAATAGGGAAAGTATTGCCATCTTAATAGTATTGTGTTCTGATCCATAAACATAGATATCTTTCCATTTATTTAGGTCATCTTTAATTTTTTTCAACAATATTTTGTAGATTTCACAGTATAAGTTTTGCACTTTTTATATAAATTTATTCCTAAGTATTTTATTCTTTTTGATGCTATTGTCAGTGGAATTTTTTTTAATTTCATTTTTGTTCATCGTTATTATACAGGAATACAATTCATTTTTTATGTTGATCTTGTATCCTGCAACCTTGCCAAACTCATTTATTAGTTCTGATAGTTTTTTAGTAGAGTCCTTAAGATTTTGTGTGTACAGGATCATATCATCTGCAAATAAGTTTTACTCCTTCCCTTGCAATCTAGATGCCTTTTATTCCGTTTCCTGCCTAATTGCCTTTGTTAGACCCTCCAGTACAATGTTAATTAGAAGTGGTGAGAGGGAACATCCTTATCTTGTATCTGATCTTAGGGGAAAGCATTTAGTCTTTGGCTGTTAATGATGCTGATGTTACCTGTGGGGTTTTTGTAGATGCCATTTATTAGTTGAGGAAGTTCCCTCTATTTCAAGTTTGTTGAGTGTTTTTATCATAAAGGGGGTGTTGGATTTTGTCAGATGCTTTTCTGAATATATTGAGATGGTCATGTGGTTTTTGTCCTTTATTCCGTTGATATGATGTGTTATATTGATTGATTTTCATATATTAAACCAACCTTGCACTGTTGGAATAAATCCCACCTGGTCATGGTGTATACTCTTTTTTTATATATTACTGGATTTGATTTGCTAGTATTTTCTTGAAGATTTTTGCAAGTATGTTTGCAAAAGATATTGGTTTGTAGTTTTTTTTCTTGCAATGTCTTTTGTCTGATTTTCGTATCAGGATAATACTGGTCTTATGCAACAATTTGGGAATATTCCTTCATCTTCTGTTTTTTGGAAGAGTTTGTAAGGGATTCATATTTATGGTTCTTTAAATGTTTGGTAGGATTTACCAGTGAAGCCATATGGGCCTCAGCTTTTCTTTGTTGCAAGTTTTAAAATTATTAAGTCAGTCTCTTTGCTTGTTATAAATTATTCAGATTTCTTTTGAGTCAGTTTGGCTAGATTGTTTGTTTCTAGGAATTTGTCTATTTCATCTATCTAATTTGTTGGCCTGTAATTATTCATAGTATTTCCTTATAATCCTTATTTCTGTGAAGTCAGTGGTAATGTCTCCCTTTCATTCTTGATTAAAGTAATTTGAGTCTTTTCTCTTTTTCCTTGATCAGTCTAGTTAAAGGTTGTGAATTTTGTTTGATAATTTCAAAGAACCAACTTTTGGTTTGTTGATTTTTCCTCTTGTTTTTCTATTCTCAGTGATCTTTTAAAGATATTCTCAGTGATCTTTTAAAGATATTAAAAGTAAGAAATTATTTTTTATATTTACCCCATATTTATCATTTTCAGTGATCTTCATTTCTTTATACAATTCTAAGTTTCCATCTGGTACCATGGTCCTACTTGAAGAACTTAGTCTTTTAAGAGATCTGCAAGCAGTAAATTCTTTCAGCTTTGGTTGTCTGAAAAAGTCTATTTTGTCTTCATTTTTGAAAGATATTTTGCTAGATAAAGAATTTTAGGTTGACAGTATTTTTTTTTCTTTCAATACTTTAGAGACATTGCTCCATTGCATTCTGCCTTGAGTAGTTTCTGATGAAAAGTATGCTCTTAATCTTATCTTTGTTCTTCCTTATCCAATTTTTTTTTTCCTGGCTGTGTTCAAGACTTTCTCTTTCTCTTTAATGTTCAGCAATTTGTGAGGTGTTTAAGGTTTTTTCCCCTGCATGAGATTCATTAAGCTTTTTGGATATGTGATTGTTTTCTTTCATTAATTTTGGAAAACTTTCAAATGTTTTCTCTTTAAATACTTTTTCTACCCTATTCTTTCTGTCTTCTGCATTACTGAGAATCCAAATACTTGCATTTTAGTCTGTTTGGTACTCTGACAGGTTTTGGATGCTCTGTTCTGGTTTTTTCTACTCCTTTTCTTCATGTTTTACTTTGGATAATTTCTTTTGACTTAACTGATTCTTTCTGTCTGTGCCCTGTCTGTTCAGAAGCC
Source organism: Ceratotherium simum simum (assembly GCF_057802395.1). NCBI lineage: Eukaryota > Metazoa > Chordata > Mammalia > Perissodactyla > Rhinocerotidae > Ceratotherium > Ceratotherium simum. Next base: position 64,639,192 of record NC_141901.1, on the reverse strand, counting down.
CATGTATGTTATTCTTTGTCTTCAATATTGTGACTTTTTAAAAAGTTTGTATCATTTCCATTTGATTCTTTTATAGTTCCTATCTCTGTGGAAAGTCCCCATTTGATCATGAGTTTTCTCCAGTTTTATACCACATCTTTTAACATATTAATTATATTTGTTTTAAAGTTCCTATAATAGTCCAATCTCTGGGCCTTTTCTGGTTCTGATTTTGTTGACTGCTTTAACTCGACAATGGGTCGTCTTGTTTTTTTTTTTTGATCCTGTTATGTGTCTTATAAATATTTATTGAGTGTTGGATATTATATATAAAAGAATAATAGTATTTATGTTTAAATTAATAGTGTTTATGCCCAGAAATGTGCATATCTATTTTTCTGTCAGGCCATTAGTGTGTGGGTGTTTTTTTTGTGTGTGTGTGTGTGTGTGAGGAAGATCAGCCCCGTGCTAACATCTGCCAATCCTCGTCTTTTTTTGCTGAGGAAGACTGGCCCTGTGCTAACATCCGTGCCCATCTTTCTCCACTTTATATGGGATGCCGCCACAGCATGGCTTGCCAAGCGAGGCATCAGTGCGCCACCGGGCCGGCCCCAGTGTGTGGGTTTTGAACCTATCTGGTCAGTAATTGAGCTGAGTTTTGTGTTTTATTATTGCTAGTTAATTTCAACAAGCCATAGACTTTAAATTTTTCCAGTGGCTTCAGCCACCTTGTGCTTAGTGTGTTATTTGGAGTACTGGAGGCTTTTTTCAGTGTTCTTGCTCCACTCTCAGGTTCCAGCAAGCCCTGCACACCTGTACCACAAGGGAATATCTCTCTCTGCTTTTGCTCTGCTCTCAGCTGTAGATTGCTATTGTCTTATGCTTTAGTCAAGGCTCTGGTTGGGGGAGTGGGGTATTTGGTTCTCCTGTTGCAGTCTCAGTAGCAGACAGGCTCTTTACACCTGAGTGTCAGAGTGGGCGTTATTAATGTTCTTGCCCCTTCTCCCACCCCTCCCTGCAGCCTTCTGTCAGGAGAACGAGCAAGTATCCTGCTCCTCTTCCAACAACAGCTGACCCTTGCTTTGTATCAGTGTAAGATCCTGGGCCCAAGCTGGTTTCACCCTTGCCCTAGTAGCACATGGCTGTTTTTTCTCTCTTACTTTTGGCGGCAGCTGACCTTTGCCAGTGACCAGAGGGTGGGCAGATTGCTGCCCCTCGCCCAGCAGCAGATGGCTTTGTTTCTACCCCTCTTTTAGTAGCAGCTGGGCTTTTCCTTGGACAAGGGGTATGAGAGTTTCTTTCTTAGATGTTTAAAAATTATCCTTAATATCTTTCTATATATCATATTTCAATGTTGTCTTTTTAGAAGATTGGTTCCTAATGAGCTGAGGCTGAATCTTAGATTTTTAGAGAAGGATGACTACTATTTGGTTATTATAATATGCCAATGTCTTTTGTTCTTTTCCAGCTTAGGCTTGATTTCCGACTCTTTTCACATGTTTTTCGATAGCACTGCTATTTTGGCTGGATTGGCAGCGTCTGTTATTTCGAAATGGAGAGATAATGATGCTTTCTCCTATGGGTAAGACTTTTTAAAACCTTTTTATTGATGTATAAGAAATACAGAAAAATACACAAATCTCAAGCTCAATGAATTTTCCCAAATTGAACACATTTGTGTAACTTGAACCTTTGAAACCCCCTCATGTCTCCTTCTAGTTCCTTCTCACGCACTTCCCCAACTCTATGGATTAGTTTTACCTGTTTTTGAACAGTATATAATTGGAATCTACAATATGTGCTTTTTTACTGCATCTAAGTTCTTTTGGTTAGAGGTAGGGCATCTTGATTTTACCAAAAATTTTTAGGTGAGGTTGTTACAATAGGGGAATTTCTCAACTCTTAACCTATTTTTTTTTGAAGAAGAAGGAAAAAAAGTTTCAGTACATGAAAATGATCATGTTTCTTTCTTCTTTTTTCCTTTGGAGGAATGTTTTGCTGTTAATTTAAATCCTTATTTCCTAATATGGTTTTATATTACTTATCCTCTTTAGCTCTGCTTTTATGTAAAATACTTCTCACACTCTTGCTGAGTTTGGACAATTAGTCAAATATTTGGAGAGTGTTTTTATGCTGAAGGGACTGTATTGGAACATCTGGTCTCACTTCTGAGCCTGGTACTCTTAGAGGCAGAGTTTGCTTTTGCCATCTCTGATTGAGGGAAGTGATGGAGTTTCCATTATTTGTTTTACTGTGCCTGAGTGTTTTCCTTTTTGGGCTCATAGAATATTTTGCAGTGTAATTACATTTATGTGTAAGCAGCACTCAGGACTAACAAGAGTCCTTCTCTCTCTCGCTCACCCACTTCTTCCTTCCTCCTCCCCTCGCTCTCCTGTCTTTTTGCCCCTCCCCGCCTCTCCTTTGTGAGTGCTCTCTCCAAGTCTATCCTTTCTTCACGTCTTTCCTATTTTCTTTTCCTTTTCTTGTTCCCACCCTCCTACTCATTTTCTCTCTCTCATCTCTCCTAAACTCCTTTTCTCCCTCTCTTGTTCTTTCTCTCTAGTTACCTAGGCCTGTGCTCATGATCTTCCTCTTTCCTCTTCCTCTCTTTCTCCCCACCCTTATGTCTTTTCTCTTATTCTTTCTTGTCTTATGCTGTCTCCCCCTGGCCTTTACTACTGTATCTCTCAGGGTCTTTCTTATTCTTTCTCTCCCTCTCCCTTAACCTCCTCAGCTCTAGTTCTTTTTTCTCTTCCTTTCCCAGGCTGTCTATCCTTTTTTCACTGATTCTTCTTCCCTGAGAGCCCCCTTTCCTGTGCACTTTCTCATTCTCTCCCTCTCCTGTTCACATCCACTCTCTTAGGTGCACCGTCTCTTATGCCGCTTGTTCTCTCTTACTGGTGCTCCCTCATTAATTCCTATTTCTCTCCAGCTCTGCTTCTGTTCTTGAGCAAGCACACTCTCTCTCTTTCTTGCACATGTTCTTGTTCTCTTCAGATATTTATTGAAGGCCCACTATGAGTCGAATACTTGCTACTTCTAATGATATAAAGATGAATAAGATATGGCTTCTGCCTTGGAGGAACATGTGGTCTAATGGGGAAACTGTTCTGTAAAAATACCATAACTATACATTGTGAGAAGTGCTGAAAGAGAGATATATGAATTTCTGTGACAGAACTTGCTGATTTGGGGTATATCCAAAGAGATATGGTTACTTGTAAAATTATAAAAAGTAAGACAAACACTAATTATACTATTTTTATAGTATAGAGCAAGAGATCCTGTATATCTGTAGATTCAAACAGCTTGAAAGCTCAGAAAAGAACATTTTTCATGGCACTATATAATCAAAAGTTTCTTAAGTATATTTTGAATCATTAAGGAAATATTGTATGTAAAGTTATAATTTTGTGTTGGAAAATTAGTAATTTGTATATATTGTATGTCAAAAATCTAGTTAGAATATCTCATTCAACAATCTTTCTGGATAAACAGTAGGTGACTGTAATAATTCCCTTCAGTTCCTTCATTCTTAGGGTATCTGTTCTTTTCTATTTAGAATGCATAGTCTCCTGCTATTAGATGGTTTTTAGGAATGGCTTTGAATACCTTCAGTGCCATAGCGGGTTTTACTATTCAACTTTAACTAGTTGATATAAGAGAGTGATATTCTTGCTACTTTTTCATTTCTTATCCTATCTTTTCCTTATTTGTTTTTTGTTTTTTCTTTTGAGAAGAGAAAAATTAGGGAATAAAAGCAGATGTAACATTTGAAACTGTTAATAATTGCTATAGTAGTATGTAGCAGCAGTAGTAAAATAGGGGTGCCAGTACCTCAAAATGACACTGAATAGGCTAAGCCTAGGGATGAATCCTAAAACCCCTAATTCAATATGATCACAATAGCAGACTAGCTCTGCAACAGAAGAAACAACAAGAGGAATGTGAGAGGCAGCAAAGACTTTTCAGTATTTCTTTGTATAAAAGTCATCTTTGTGCCTTGTCACACTCCTGTTTGTGAATTAGCAAAGCCAGCATAAAAGTAATATGCCTCCAATAAGTAGATAGATGCATATGTACATGCCTGTATACGCATGTGCATATAGTTGTATCTTTTTTTGCCCTAGCTAAAGATTCCAGATACCATCATACTTAATTACGCAATATAGCACATTCGTGAATTATATGTTTTAATTCCAAGACTCACTCTGTTCAAGTAAACATAGTCATTTTTAAAGCAAAGTATGTCTAGTTTTCACAAGTTTTTTTAGTTCTGCAACCAAGTTTAGCAAATATATTAAGCCTAATTAAATCACTTTAGTCCAACAATTTATCAGAATTTATGGAGCACCTATTAAGCTAGGCATTAGGGACAAAAAATGCCTGAAAAACCTTCCTGCCTTTGATCTTGAAATCTAGTGGAACTCAAAGATAAAGGCTTTCAATCAAGCATTAGCTGTGGGACTAGAAGGGTGAGTTAAAAGAAAGCACTTTTTATTTTTTGGGCAGTAACCCTGCTGATATATTAGATGAATCCCTAAGTGTGGGTTATGGAAAGCAGGCTGGGAATTATTTGAATTTAATAAACTTTTTCTCCAGAAAAAAAAGGATATGCTTTGACAAATAATACATTAATTTAATTCATTTGTATGTGTTAATAAGGTAGAAATATGCATTATTTCTGAGTGTAGAAATATATACTATGTTGGAATGTACTTGACAGGGCAAGCCCCAACGTAACTGGATAGAGTACATTTTAAAGAGTTTGTTTTCTTTACTTTAAAAATATCTTTATAGTAAAAAATTGTATTATCTAGAAGTTAACATAGAAATGTAGAAAAAGCAGTATTTTTGATGCTCCTATTATATTATTTAAGGACCAGAGTGATTAACTGCTGTGGGCACCCTTGGAATAATGTTTAAACATGTAAAACTGCCAAGTTAAAGTTGTTTCTAATGACTTTAACTAAGCCAAATATACCTTATGGAAAAATAAAATCTTTCCCCAATGCTTCACACAGGTAGGAAGCAGAAAGCTTCAGAAGTCCGTGGAGAAAAAGAGGTATTTTAAAAATAGTTTAATTAGAATTACGTGAAGCTGTAATTGATTCTAAAAATAGGTAATTGAAAAGTTTTTGCTAAATTTATTAATCTTAGCAAAAGAATGATAGAAATGTAAATCTCAAGTTGTCTCTGGGATAATTCAGAAATAATTTTATTTTCCTTCAGATCAAAGCTTCACTTTCCAAAGATTTGAAAGCTGAAAGGTACAAAGCAGAAAGCATAAGGAGTTCTTAAAAAGAAGGAATGAATAAGTTATAAAAACCTGTTTTTCAAGCCCTTTTTCTTCTACTTTTTATCTTTGGATCCTTCCTTCTTTGCCCATTTGTCTGGTCCTGTTCTTTCTCCAGTGGCAACTTGAGATTTACATTTCTCTGAAAGGTCTTTCTAAACCTACTTACTCTCAGGTCTTCTGATTGGCTTGTAGAAATCTATGTATTTCATGGCATTCTGCTGTTAAACATAATTTGTAATAATTAAATTCATTTCCTCATTTTTACATTATATGTGCAATAAAACATACCATACTTTAAATACTGGGACTTTGCTGGCCACTTATAACCATATAATGTGGTTTAGAATCTCTGAACATATGTAAATTTATTATCTGATTTTTAAGAAATAACTTAATAATTCAGTTGTTTACTTTGCTCTTCTTTAGGTATGTTAGAGCGGAAGTTCTGGCTGGCTTTGTCAATGGCCTATTTTTGATCTTCACTGCTTTTTTTATTTTCTCAGAAGGAGTTGAGGTATAGTAGATAATGATTAGAGTCTGTAAATTACATTTGTGTAATGAAAATGTTTATTAAATAAAGATACATATAATAGAACAGTTTTTCACACTATCATTAAGTATTTATTGAAGACAGTCTTGGATTAGATATATTATGTGTGTACAGGAGGAGCTCACAAAATAATTGAAAAAATATATGTGAAGCTACTTGAAATTAAAGACAATTCAGTACTATTGTTTTACAAGCTATGAATGAAGTGTTGACACTATGAAAAGTAAAGGCATAATATGGGTAGTGAGGTCCTTTGGGAAGAGTGCTTAATATAGAAACAGAATTTTGCCAGTGAATCTTTTTTTTTTTTTTTTTTTTTGGTGAGGAAGATCAGCCCTGAGCTAACATCCATGCTAATCCTCCTCTTTTTTGCTGAGGAAGACTGGCTCTGAGCTAACATCTATTGCCAATCCTCCTCCTTTTTTTCCCCCAAAGCCCCAGTAGATAGTTGTATGTCGTAGTTGCACATCCTTCTAGTTGACGTACGTGGGACGCGGCCTCAGCGTGGCCAGAGAAGCAGTGCGTCGGTGCGCACCCAGGATCTGAACCTGGGCCGCCAGTAGCGGAGTGTGTGAACTTAACTGCTAAGCCATGGGGCCGGCCCCGCCAGTGAACCTTTAATATTTGGTGTATTAAATAAAGAGAAAATTTAAAGATTAATGAACTTAAAATGAATGGCCATATTTTAAGGTACCAAAGAAGGATGGGTTTTAGACCAAATCTTCATGCTTTTAAATATTTGTATTTAATTAAAAATAGTAGTTGTTAACCTTTTCTGCAGTATGTGAGCACTGATTTTGTTTCTGTAAACTGCTTTGGCAGATATTTTTGGAGTGATTTTAATTCTGAAAATAACTAAAAATTTTTAAAAATTGCTTTTTGTTTTTACCAGTTGAGCAATCAGAAATTATATCAATGCAATTTGTTTGTATTATGTGTTTTCTAGAGAGCATTAGCCCCTCCAGATGTACACCATGAGAGACTGCTTCTTGTTTCAATTCTTGGGTTTGTGGTAAACCTAATAGGAATATTTGTTTTCAAGCATGGAGGTCATGGACATTCTCATGGCTCTGGTATGACGGTTAGCATGCTTTGTTTCTTTATTTTCTGGTTTCTGTTATAATTATTCATTTTTGAAAATTGATAATTTTTAAAGTTAAACTCTGTATTGGTTTTTAATAACAAAAGTAATATATTAATAGACGCTTATTAATGTCTTTCTGAACCATCTCTCCCACTTCTCCATGCCTCTCCCTCTCAGCACCTTCTTAAAGTTACACGTTATTCGTTTGGTGTGGATCCTTCTAGACCTCTGTAGCTCATGTGTTTAGTATGATACCATTTATATAAAACAAGCAAACATCAAAAACCACAAAACAGATCTAGTTACTAAAAAGTTATTGTGTATGTGGGTATGAAATTTACTATATGTCTTTGAGATCCTTCCATTTGGTATACATCTGTCTAACTTCTCTTGTTAACAGACACGTAAAACTCCATGGTGCGGATACCGTGGTTTATTTAACCAATCTTCTATGGATAGACTTCAAGTCATTTCTAGTTTTTCACTATTCCATATGACCCTTGTCCTTGTGAACTCATGCAAGTGTTTCCAGAGCTGTGCTCTCCTGTATGGTAGCCATCAGTCACATGTGGCTATTTAAATTTAAATTATGGTTAATTAAATTTAATATAATTAAAATTTCAATTACTCAGTTACACTAATGACATTTCAAGTACTCAGTAGCCACATAGGGCTACTGTATTTGACAGCAAATATAGAACATTTCCCTCATCACAGAAAGTTTTTTGACTTTCACTGTGCTGGAATATAATTAGAATTGCTGAAACACAGGATATATGGTTTTTAGTTTCCATATACTTTAGCAGATTGCCCTCTAAAACGACTGTCATTCACATTTAGAATAAATGCAAGTGCTAATGTCCTCCCACCCATATCAAAACTTAGTATTATGGGTTTAAAACCATTTTGCTAATATTTTGATAAAAATGATGTTTTATTTGGTATTACTCTGACTAGTAGTGAGGTTGAAAATTTTTCTATATATTTTTAGGCCATTCAAGTTTTTCCTCTTCTGGACTTGTCTGTTCTTTTTTCTTTTTTTTTTTTTTGGCCTGTTTTTCTATCGTCTTATTGTTAATCCATTTCTAAACATTTTTTATATATTTTATATACTAATCCTTTGTTTTATGTGTTGCAAATATCTTTTCCCAATCTATGGCTTGTTTTTAACCTTTTATTTGGGGAGTTTTTAATTTGGTCTAGTTTTTCTGTCTTAACATTTTTTCTGGTATGTTTTCTGCTTTGTTTAGGGAGTTTCCTATCCCTGGGTCATAAACATATTCTCTTATAATTTAATACTCTGAAAATTTTGGTTTGATGGTTTTTTTCTCATCCATTTTGGTCCTTCATCTGTATGAAATTTATTTCTGTGAGGAAGTGAGTTAGGACTCTTTTATTCTTAGTTTGAATAAGCAGTTTTCCAAGCACCATTTATTAATCTGTCCTTTACCCCATTGATGTAAAAGGACACCTTTACCCTATGTTAAATTGCCTTATAAATCAGGTCTGGTCTGTTTGTCTTTGGCTATCCCACTATCACACTGGAATAATTTTTATGTTTTAATATCTGGTAGGGTAAGTCTCATCTCTTTTTTTTCAAAGTTGTTTGGGTCTGTCTTACTCATTTGGTTTTTTTCATGAGCTTGTCGAATTTTGTGAAAAATCTTTTTGGAATTTTGATTGGGAATGCATTGTCTTTATGTTTAATTGCGGAGAATTGACATTCATATTAAATTTTATGGCCTTTATTAAATTGTCTTAGGTATTTTAATAAAGATCTGTATATTTTTCATTTGGTTCATTTTTAGGTAGTTGAAAGTTTTTATTACTGTTAAGAACAAAAACTATTATTCCTGCTTGTCTTATTGCATAGCCAGGACCTCTAGCACAGTGTTGATTAGAAATACTTATAGCTTATATTCTTGTGTCAACCTGGATAATCACCTGGGTAACTTTTAAAAAAACACTGATGCCCAGGTTTAATCCTAGAATATTTACATTAGAATCTCTGGAGAAGAGACCCAAACATCAACATGTTTTAAAGTTCTGCAGTCAACTTTAATGTGCAGTCAAGGTTGAGAACCACTGCTTTAATGAAGAATGCTAGTAAAGTTTTACCATTGGGTCAGATGTTTATGGTCTGTTTCTTATAGAACTGCTTTATCAAGTTAAGAATGTTTCTTTCTATTCCTTGAAATAGAAAGAAAAAATAGAATTTTTTGAAGTAATCATGTTTTTTCCTCCTTTAGTTAACTTGAAATTAGTTGTTACATAGAGTTTCTCATGAGGAACCATCCTTAAATTTGAGGGCGAAAATGTAATCATTTAGGTCTACAGTTAGGTCTGTGAACCATTTTGAGTCAATTTTTGTGTATGGTGTGAGGTATGGATCCAGTAGCATTTTGTTGTATGTAGATATCCAGTTGTTTCGGCACCATTTGTTAAAAAGATTATTTTTCCCCACTGTAGTGTCTTGGCACCCTTGTCAAGAATCAGTTGACCATAAATGTCAGAGTTTATTTCTGGACTCTGAATTCTATTTCATTGATTTGTATGTCTATCCTTATGCCAGTACCATGCTGTCTTCATTAAGGTAGCTTTGAGGTAGGTTTTGAAATCGGAACGTGTGAATTGTCCAATTTCACTTGTGATTTCTTCTTTTTTACGGTTGTTTTGGCTATTCTGGGTCCATTCTTGCATTTCCATGTAAATTTTATGATCAGCCTGTCAATTTCTGCGAAAAAAGGCAGCTGGGATTTTGCTAGGAATTGTATTGAATCTGTAGATCAATTTAGGAAGTATTGTCATCTTAACAATGTTGTCTTCTGATCTGTAAACATGAATGCCTTTCAATTTGTTTATAGCTTCCTTAATATCTTTCAACAATGTTTTGTGGTTATTAGTGGACATTTCTCACACTTCCTTTGTTAACTTTAGTCCTATGTGAGTTTTTTTGCTACCATTGTTAGTGGGATTGTTTTGTTAATTTCATTTTTGGATTGCTCATTGCTAGTGCATAGCGATACAGTTCATTTTTGTCTGTTGATCTTATGTCTTGCCACATTGCTGAAATTGTTCATTATGCTAATAGGTTTTTAGTGTATTCTTTAGACTAATCTATATATAATATCATGTCATCTACAAATAAAGATAGTTTTACTTTTTTATTTCCAATCTGAATCCCTTTGTTTCTCTTGCTTAGTTGCCTTGGTCAGATCCTCCAGAACAATGTTAAATAGAAGTGGTGAGAATGGATAGTCTTGTCTTTTTCCTGATTTTAGCATGAAAGCATTCAGTATTTCTTCATTAAATATGATGTTAACTATGTTAGCTGTGGGTTTTTCAGAAATGCCCTTTATCAGATTGAGGAAATGCCTTTCTATTCCTGGTTTACTGGGTGTTTTTATTATGAAAGGGTATTAGATTTTAATTAACCTCTTTTTTCTTCATTTTTTGAGATGATCAGTTGATTTTTATCTTTTATTATATTAATATGGTGTATTACATTGCTTGATTTTCAGATATTAAACCACTTTTGCATTCTTAGGATAAATCCTGTTTGGCTATGGTTTATAATTCTTTTAATATATTGCTGGATTCGGTTTGCTATATTTTGTTGAAGACTTTTGTATTCTTAAGGGGTATTGGTCTAGCTTTCTTTTGATTGTGTTGGTATCAGGGTAATACTTCCTTATATAATGAGTTGGGAAGTGTTGCCTCCTCTTCTTTTTTTTTTTTTGGTAGGGGGTAGTTTGTGAAGTACTGGTACTTTTTGAATGTTTGGCAGAATTGCTAGTGAAACCATCTGGTCCTAGACTTTTCTTTGTTGGATGTTTTTTAATTACTTAGTTTTTTTGCTTGTTATAGTTCTATTCAGATTTCTATTTCCTTTTGTGTCAGTTTCAGCAGTTTGTGTGCTTCTAGGAATTTGTCCATTTCATCTAAATTATCTAATTTGTTGACTTATTGTTGGCTATGTCTATTTATAAAAAAGTATGCGTTTCTTTTCTTTCGTTTTATTTCCATAAAGTCAGCAGTGATGTCCTCTCTTTTCTGATTTTAGTAATTTGTGCCTTCTCTCATTTTTTCTTGGTCAGTCTGGTTAAAGATTTGTTAATTTTGTTGACTTTTTTCAAAGAACCCCCTTTTGGTTTTATTGATTTTTCTCTGCTGTTTTTCTTCTTCTCTGTTTCATTTTATTTCTGCAATAATATTTATGTCCTTTCTTTTCCTTGCTTTGGGTTTAGTTTGTTCTTTTTCTAATTTCTTGAGGTGGAAGATTAGATTATTGATTTGAGATCTGTCTTTTCTTTTAGCATAGGCGTATACAGCTATAAATTTTTTTCCTAAGCATTGCTATAGTGTAACCTGTAAGTTTTGGTAAGTCATGTTTTCATTTTTGTTCATCTCGAAGTATTTTAAAATTTTCCTTGTGATTGCTTCTTTGACCCATTAGTTATTTAGGAGTACGTTTTTCAATTTTCTCATATTTGTGAATTTCTCCAATTTTCTTCTGTTGTTGATTTCTAATTTAATTCCACTGTGATCAGATGACATACTTTTTATGATTTCAATTTTTTTTCACTTTATTCAGTCTTGTTTTATGACCTAGCATTTGGTCTATCCTGGAGAATGTTCCATGAGTACTTGAGAAGAATATGTATTCTGCTGTTGTTGGATGGAGTGTGCTATAGATGTCTGTTAGGTCTCATTTTTTCATAGTTGTTCAATCTTCTGTTTCCTTGTTGATCTTCTGCCTAGTTGTCTATCCATTATTAAAAGTAGAGTATTGAAGTCTCCAACCATTATCGTTGAATTATTTTTCCAGTTTTAGTTTTTGCTTTGTGTATTTTGTAGCTATGTTGTTCAGCACATATATTTTTATTATCATTCTATCTTCCTGACAGATTTAACCTGTTATTATAAGATGTTTTTCTTTTTCTCTCAAAATAATTTTTGACTTACAGTCTGTCATGTCTGATATTATGATAACCATTCCAGCTCTTTTTTTTTCTTTTTTTACTGCTTGCATGGTATATATATTATTTTCTATTTTGTGACTTTCATCTTATTTGTGTCTTTGAATCTAAAGTGTATCTCGTGTAGACAGAATATAGCTGGGTCATTTTTTTCTATCCATTTCAACAATCTCTGCCTTTTGATTGGAGCGTTTAAACAGTTTATGTTTCATGTAATTACCACTAAGATAAGGATTTACATCTGCCATTTTAATATTTGTTTTCTATATCTTCTGTCCTTTTTGTTACTCTGTTCCTTGATTCCTGTCTTTTAAATTAAACAGATATTTTTAGTGTACCTTTTTAATTCTCCTGTTGTTTCTTTTACTATATATTTTTGAATTATTTTCTTAATTATTGGCCTGGGGATTACAAGTAGCATCCTAACTTAATACAATCTAGTTCAGATTAATAGTAACTTAATAATACACAAAAACTTTGCTTCAGTATACCTCCATTCCTCCAAAGGTGTACTTTTTCCTTTGTACTATTATTGTCAGATTATTATGTTTTTAATGTTATAAACCCATCAATACTGTTTTGTAATTATTGCTTTATGCAGTCATCTTTTAAAACATATAGAAGAAACAAGTTACAAATAAAAAAAAGTATGTTTATCCTCTCTTTCTTAATTACTTTTCCTGCTGCTCTTTATTTGTTTGTGTGGATTTGGATTGGATTTTAGTTGAATTTAAAATTTTGGTTGAATCTTTTTCTAACATTTGGTTTTTTCATCTCACTGTCTTTTGGCCTCCATGGTTTTTGTGGAGAAGTCAGCAGTTAATCTTATTCAAGTTCCCTGGTTAATGATAAGTCCTTTGTATTTTGCTGTACAACTTTCAAGATTTCTCTTTGACGTTCATCAGTTTGACTATAAAGTCGCTAGTTTTGGCTTTGTTGAGTTTATTCTACTTGGAGTTTCCTGAGCTTCTTGAATGTGTAGGTTAATATTTTTCATCAAATTTGGGGAGTTTCCAGCCATTATTTTTTCAAATATTTTTTTCTGTCTCTTTTTCTTCTCTTTTTGGGACTCCTGTTACACTTAAGTTGGTACACTTGATGTTTCTATAGGTCTCTAAGCTCTGTTCGTTTTTCTTTATTTCCTTTTTTTCCAACTCCTCAGAGTGGATAATCTCTATTCATCCATTTTCACGTTTGCTATTATTGCAGCTCAAATCTGTGTTGAGCCCTTCCAAAGTAGATATTTTATTTCAGTTATTATATTTTTTTTTAACTTCAGAATTTCTGTTTCGTTCTTTTTTATAATTTCTAGCTCTTTATTGATATTCTCTATTGGTAAGTCATCATTGTTATACTTTCATTCTTTATGATTTCATTCTTCATTCTCATGATTTCCTTAAGTTCTTTGAAGATATTTATGATAGCTGATTTAAAGTCTTTGTCTATTAAGTCCAAAATCTGGGTTCTCTTCAGGAACATTTTCTGTTGGCTGATGTTTTTTCCTGTGTATGTGGCATACTTTCCTCTTTCTTTGCATGTCTTTTAATTTTTTTGTTGAATACTGGACATTTTATATTAAAACAACTCCAGTATCAGATTACTTCATCCTCTCCTCTCAAAGTTAGTTGTTGTTATTTTTCTTGTGAAGTGAGTTACTTGGACTAATTCATTTCCTGTGGTATGTGGCCATTGAATTCGCAGAGCTGAGCTCTGAGTCCATTGAGAATAGAGATTTTTTTCAGGGAATTGCAAGTTTGAACAAAATATTAACTCTGTTCTGGAGGTGTTGCTTTTAACAGCTTCAAAAGAAATCAGATCTCTCCATTGTATGTAGTGCTGCTGGCTTTTGGCTACTTTCAACTGCACTGTGGCAGGAGGTAGAATGGGAATAACCCCAAGTAAAAATATCAGAGACCCTACTGCCTTACTGAGGTCTGGTAGTTTCTCTTGGATAGATGATTGTTAGTTCATTTTGTGATTTTGGTTAATTTACAGAGTTCTGAAATGGTTGATTTTTAGTTGTGTTCCTCATATTTTTGTTTGAGAGGGAAAGCTAGTTTGCCAACATCCCCTCTTCACCATTCTGGAAGTTGATCTTCCCGTTTTCATGATTTTTCATATAATGTGATGCTGGATTTGATTTACTGGTGTTTAAGACTTTTGTGAGTATAAGTGATATTTTTGAATTAGGTAACATCCAGTATTTTTCTGTGCTTTGGAATAGCTTGTATAAGATGTTTTTTTGATGGTGTAGTAGTTTTTAGGTCTGCTATGGAGAAAGGATTCTGCATTATTTTATTTGTTCCTAAGGATTCTACCTGCTTTAATATAATTTTATCGATCCTTTTACCAAACACGGCAGCCTTCCTACCTCTGCCTCAATGTGACCATATGCATACATCTTGTTTTATCTTTGTTAGTGTGTGTAATAGTACTTGGAATGTTTTGGCCAAGATTTTTGTCTGTGTTTTTCACTGCTTTATCCCCAGTGCCTAGAATGGTATCTATAACAGTGTGTTCCAAATAGGTATTTCTTGAATGAATAAATAACATCTAATCTCTTTAAATATTTCTCACTGCTCACTTATTTTCATCTCCAGTAATGTCTACCACTTCCCTCCATCCTTTCATTTCCTTCCTGTACTCAATAGTAGGAACTCAGTATTGTTTTAATGAATCTATGACACTTTTTGCAAGTAAAAGTTTATTGAGTTAATCTGGTTTTAGAGCTAAGTCTTTTCACTAACATCACTATTATTGTAACTATTAAATAATATATTTTTACATACCTGTTGTTGTAACATTCTTTGTTTTTTAGGCCATGGACACAGTCATTCCCTCTTTAACGGTGCTCTGGATCAGGCACATGGCCATGGAGATCACTGCCATAGTCATGAACTGAAACATGGTGCTGCACATAGCCATGATCATGGTCATGGACATGGACACTTTCATTCTCATGGTGAGTACAGCCTAAAGACTTTGAAATGGACAGCCTTCCAAATGAACAGAATTGTGTAGATTACTTTTCCTAGTTGAAATAGTCTGTTAAAAAGATATTGCAGTCAACTTCCTTTCTAAAAGACTAAATGGTTCCCAGGGCTAGTTCCTTTTTAGTGTATAATGAAATTAACTTGTATAAGGCAGTGGATATAGCTTTGTTTCAGTAATTATATCATAATAAAATACCACTATTTTAAATGAGTGTCAGTGAATGAGGAAAAGTTGCATTCTAGCAAATGAAAATCATGATTTTTTTAAAGTATGAAGCCTTTTGTGCTATATCTAGGCTTATAAAAATACAACAGAGGTTTTCAATTTTTCACGTTTTCATTGTAATTTTGTTATCACCTGATGTATTTGTGTCCATGTTCCCTTAGAAATCTTTATATGCTAACTTACATAGCATTGGGCACTAAATTATAAGACTTACATAGCATTGGGCACTAAATTATAAGATAATTTTCAATTTACTATTTTATTTTAAAATTATATTTTAAATAGTTTATTCATGAAGTTTTAGAGTATCGAGTAGTAGACAGAAGTTGCTTAGGTGATACAGTTTTATTAATCATTAAATAAATTATATGCTTAAATATTGTCTGTACTTGCGACATAGAATCTTAAAGTTTTAGATTTGAAAATATGAAAGGGGCCTTGGAGACTGAGTATTAACCCCCTAACTTTTCAGTCTCTAAAATTTGCTATGTTTTTGTAACTGTTACACTGGTATGCTTTAAAACCTTGATTTTCTAAGTTTTGCTCACATGCATCTCAAAATAATTTTGAAAACTGTGTATCACAGATTTTTAAGATGATTTCTAAAAAATGTTTGTTTCAATAATTGCAAAGAATATAACTTCTTACACATTGTAGATATTTTAGATTGAAACTTCTATATTACTCTATATTGAATATGTTCGGTGGTCTCTAAATACCTTAGTGGTTTGAGACCCACTATCACCCCTTCAAAAACATATAAACAGTTATAAATTTTACAGTATCCTGTTTCTCCTTGAATTCTTATTTCCATTCCATTTCCTTTCCAGAATGTTTACTAATGGATTATATTTGTGTTAAGTCTTTAATTGATCATCTGTTATAATTCTTGGCAATAAAATATGTATATAAATGTAAACTTTTTATTTCCTAGGAACAGAAGACTTAGCGTTTAAACATTTCTTTTCGATGGAGTTATTGTAATTTTTACTAGTACAAAGTCAGTCAGAATAATTCTGTTTTCAAATTTTGATACATATATAACCTTAAGAAAGCAACATTTTATTTGAAATATGTACCTTAATGATTGGAGCTCTTTTTCTTTTCTCAATTGGTTTATGGATAAATAACACTTACTAGCATAAAACAGGTTTTGGCATCAGTTGTGTTCCTATTTTTCATCTTTACAGTGTAAGTACTGAGAAACCTTAAATAGAAGCAATTCTGTTAGAGCACTTTCACTTAGTTCTTTGAACACCTTCAGAATTGCATTCCAAAAATTATATAATGATCTATTATTAAAAATTATTTATAATACTCTATTGTTAAAAATTATTTTTTATGATCTGTTAATTGGAAGTGTCATTAGCTAATCCCTACATTTTATTAAAAGAAAAGAATTGGAAACCATGTTGCTTACAAAAGGATTTGCTAGCCTAGAGGCATTACTTTTCTAATATTACCAGCAACATTTGTAATTGACCCCTTGTTTGTTGCCCTAGAATTTTTCTAATACCCTGGCAATGCACTGTAGTAAGATTCTGGATAGGTGCAAGGTAGCCCTTTTTTGGTCAAGAGAGAGAAGGGTAAGTGGGAAAGAAGAATTGGTATGACATCAGGGCACAAAGAAATCATAGTAACTACTAAATGGAAATGCTAGGCTTTGAACACAGGGGATCCAACTCCAAAATCTGCTCTTAACTGTTACTCTGCCTTCACTATTATCTCAGCCAATCTGAGAATACAAAATTAACAGGGCTATGATTCCATTTTGCATATAAGAGACAGTATGGTCTCACTGGGAAATACTGTGAGCTTCATATTTATTGGAATGTTGCACTGTGAGTAAAGCTAGCTGTTTTTTTGTTTGTTTGTTTGTTTGTTTTAACTGGTCATATCTGAGTGACTTAAGCAGTAAAGGTTTATATCTTGCTGTTGGGTTGATACGGTCGAGGGTGGGGGCTCTGTTCCTCATGGCAATTCAGGGATCCAGGCTCTTTCCATCAATGGGATTCTTAACCCTTCAAGTCCACCACTGGATTCTCTGCATCTAGCTGGAGATAGAGTATATAGAAAATCATGTGGGACATTCTTATGAGCCTGGAAGTGGTTTACATATCATATTTTTTTGTTTACAACTCAGTCACATATACCACCTAACTCAAGGGAGCCTGGGAAATATAGTTTAGTTGTTTATCAAAGAGGAAGAAAAAAATGGATCTGTAAGCAACTAGCCAGTCTCTGCTACAGATAAATTTATATCCAGAAGAACTTTTAGGTTTTACATAGATGGGAGTTATGTTGTTTTATATATTATATTATATTGGTATAGCAGAATATATCTTTTAAAATAATTATGTCAAAAATGACTGTCTTTATCTGGACCTACTACCTACAGACAGAAATCTGGTGTCTTGATTAGGAGCTGGATTTTTAGAACAGTTACACTTTTGGCTATCAGCAGGATTTTCAAGGTAGCTACATCTTTCTCCCCACACAGCAGTGTCACATCCACATAGAAATCGTTGTGCAGCCTTATGCTTTCATACCTCTTCTGGCATTGTTGCAGTGCTCTATCAAAGCCGTAGTAATGAGGGTATGTCAGCTCTGTGGTGCTGTGGGCCCAGAACCACGACCCCAGGCAGGCTCTCTGTTAGTCGTGACCAGAAAGCCTTTGGTCCGCCTGATGATCCCTTTTAATGAATATTGCTAATCTTTCACATTGTTTACCTGTATTTTCTGCTTTGATGTTAAAGCTGATTAGTAATCTTCAAGTATTTCAATCTTCAAAGTATTTAAGAATAGAAATTGTAATTTTTTTTCATTTTTTCAACATAAAGGCAAAATGAAAAAATGTTTTTATCTCTTCTGCGTGAAAAGCTTGCCATATCCATCTGGAAGCTGTTGGAAAACTACTGTTTGCCATAGTTCAGTTTTCCTGGATGCTGTCCTAGCTTCATTTCTGGACTTCTTAATAACTTCAAGCAGTAGTTTTGTTTTTTGTGAATTTTTCAATTGTAAAATTAACGTAGCAAGCTATATAAGGTATGTTATGAATGTTAGAAGATTTTCAGTGTTTTTAACTTACTGTATTTTTTTAAGAGATTGCTTAATATAATAATTTCCTAAATAGTCTGTACCGTTGATGCATTTTGAACTTGCCCATGACTATCTGCATTAAATTACTACATTAAATTTTAAAAATAATTTTGTAGGTCTGATATGGCTGTATATTCATGCATCTTTCACGATACATTTGAATGAAAACTACTCTGAATTGCAAAAATTGAATCAGGAATTGAAGACATGTTTTAAAATAATTTACCTTAACTCTCTACAGATGGTCCCTCCTTAAAAGAAACAACAGGACCCAGCAGACAGATTTTACAAGGTATGAAAAGAAATTTGTATAATTCTCAGTTTTATGAAACTGGTTTCATAGTTTTGAACTATCTGAAGTTTTCCTTTTAGTAAAATACGTAATATAGAATTGGTGTTTAAAATGTTAGCCTTCCTAGTGATTTTTTTCTATATACAATTAGGTATATTAGCAGACATTCTTTTAATTGTCACTTGGCTATTTTCTCTGATTTAATAAGAAGATTAAAATATTCAGAAACTATACTGCTTAAATATAAATGATACCCCTGTGAATGACTATTGTAACACCATAGTAGTATGTTTGCCTTTGTAAGATTATTAAATAAGTTTTCCGAGAATAATATTCAATATGTGTTTATGTTGAGGAAAAATTTAGTGCTAAAAATGTAATACATCCCAACGCAAAGAATGTACAACACCAAGTGTGAACCCTAATGTAAACTATGGATTTCAGGTGACAATGATGTCAGTGTAGTTTCATCAGTTGTAACAAAAACTACTTTGGTGAGAGATGTTGACACTGGGAGAGGCTATGCATGAGTTGGGATGGGGGTATTTTGGAAATCTCTATTTTCACTCAGTTTTGCTATGAACCTAAAACTGCTCTCAAAAATAAAATCTATTATATTTTTTAAGAATGTAGGCATAATGAGACCTCGGTCATATCCATAGGCATCAAATGATGGTACCTGAGGAGGAGCTTACATATCACGTAAAATGATATATTACAAAATTTTACAAGCCAGAGAAACTCAGTCTTGTCTGTGAACTATGGTAGTTTCTTTTTTGGGATGTAAACCAATCTTTGGCCCTGAATTTCCTTTTAGACTTCATTGTCAAAGTTTCCTAATTCCCAAGCTCCCCATCTTCCTGCCTTACTAACTTTTGACTTCAATTTAACTTTCTCAATAACTTGTGATCCCATCTCTACTGCACCTATTTTTCTCTACTGTTTCTTGGTATAGCTTTTGCACTTTATTTTTCCCTGTGAATATGTTCCTCCATACAGAGGACTTTATTTCAAGAGGCTTAAATGTGTCTTCCAGTCACTAGTTTTTCATTTGCAAAATATATAGAATTGTTTTAGAATGGCATTTGCTGAAATAGCCTGTAAACATGCATATGTAATGCATCTGTGTTCAATGCTATTAATTAGTCTTGATGTTAAGAGTTATTTTTAGTTTTGGAAATCATCACAAGCCAAGGGAAGAGAGGTTAGATTTGCCTTCCTAATTATCTTTTATACAAACTGTTGTGAAAATTAGTTAATGTTTTCTGAGTACCCATCAATTTATGGTGGCTGAAACAGCTCAGTAGATAGCTGAAGGATAGGGATAACTGCCTGGCATTAAAACTTTTTCACATAGATGCTCAAACACATGAAAACTGAGTGAACTGAATTTTTCATTTGTTTGCTACATCTTCAGTATAACCCCAGGCTTTCTAGGTTCTTGGGCAGTTAAAATATCAGTATCCTACCAGGTCTCCTAAGGCTTTCTACTTCTGTATAAGTTAAACATGTCAATTTAGATTTATTTCTTTAATGATTTTTCTTCTTGACAGTTACTAGAAAGTAAGAAGGGCATAGATAATTGATGACACTTGCTAATAAAGCCAACGGTCAGGTCAGCACATAAGATGCAGCCAGGGACTCTTCAGTCAAAGAAAAATGAAGAACAGAGGATTCTTTTTCCTTGCAGTGTTTAGAGCTATTTTCATTTCTGATCCTATCAAAACACTCATTAAAGAAGATAAAGGTTTAAAATCATGTCAGTTAAAACTTTTGAAGCTTAAGGATCCTCAATCCACTTCAATGTGCATTTTCTCCAGTCTTATTTTTAAAACTTAACATAGTCCCAACGCTCATTAATCTATTTATTTCTTTGCTATTTGTAATGCCCTAGAGAAACAGAATTTTTTTTCTATAAGTAAGCTTCTGGCATAATATTATTTTTCTTACAGAAAAAAGCCATTAGCATTTTGAAGAATTGTTATAAAGGTCAATACTCTATTCAAATGAAAAGTATATCAGGTACTGAGGGATGAATTATGTTAGATATAATACTTGACATAAAATTCCTCAGTAGCAGATGAATTGAAGCATATTTTCCTAGCGCACCTTAAGATTCGATTGGACCTGTTAATAGTCTGTTTTTAAGTTATTAGAAAGTGTTTTCAAGTTTCAGTAAGTCTGTGTTTTACACCTAACAAATAATAAATGCTTTGCCTTTAATTGTCCAGTGAATAGTAAAAAAGAAAAATAAGTATTTCTAAAGTAGACACATGCTTTTTTACATATTAAGTATTCCTTTTCAGGTAGAATAGTTGATGCTATTGAAGAATGTTTTATTTTTAGCAACATATGGTTGAAGTTTGTTCAAGAGACAATGTTTTGTTGTACAGTAAATTTTACCTAAAGATCTAAGTGTTAAATGATTTATTGTCTTAGTTAAGTATTTTTAAGAAATAATGTATTTTAAACTTACTTCTTGACATTTTTTAATGGTTTTCCAGTCAAGTATCAATTATTAAATGTTAATATTTAATGCGTCCTGGCTCTGATCCCATTTCTGATCACCAACTAAGACTCGGCACTCATTTCTGATGGAGGGGGTTTCCCCACATACCCCAAGAAATTCTCCAACACCCAGAGGTCAGAAGTCTGGGGTGGGACTGAAAGTTCCCACCCTCTAATATCACGTGGTTGGTTCTCCTGGCTACCAACCGCCATCCTTAGGTGCCGTCCAGAGTTACCTCATTAACGTTAACAAGAGATACCTTTGTCATTCTCATCACTTAGGAAATTCCAAGGGTTTTTAGGAGCTCTGTGCCAGAAACAGGGACAAAGACCAAACACATATTTCTAATTATAAATCACAGTATCACAATATTCCATCTAGGTTGTTGGACAGTTAGAATATCAGTATCCTACCAATTTAATATTTAATTATTAAAAGTTAAAAATATATTTTAATATTCACATCCCTACTTTCTTTCATATCAAGTTTGAGCTTAGTATGGGATTTTAGGTAACAAAACCTTCAGGATAATTAACAAGTATATCAGAGTTAGAGGAAATTCTAGTCTCAAGTGGTAATAATTTTAATTACCAGCAGAGGGCTGTGTGTGTACATATATTTGTGGTTATAAACAATGTTTTCTTGAAAAGTTCTTTCGGTCTAATGCAGTTTTCTTCTAACAAATTATTAATTAACATCTGGACTCTTTTAACCAGAGTTGAATGTGCTCAAACAATTTTTAAAATCAACTTATTTCTCTACTTCTTCATTCATATTATACCAAAATATTAAGGATCATTAAGAGCAAGTATAATTTATGAATCAGATATTTTAACACTGCTGATTTGAAAAAGGAAAGATTATTTCAATTCCCAAATATACTATTACTTTATTACTAAACAGAGAATCTACATTCGTTCTGATTTTTAAATTGGTATTTAGTTTTTTATATATAAAATCAAGAATATAGTTTTAAGAAATATTTCTGTTTTCAGTTGATCAGAAGATATTATTTTAATTCTGATTATGCTTTGTTTCTAGGTGTATTTTTACATATTCTAGCAGATACACTTGGGAGTATTGGTGTAATTGCCTCTGCCATCATGATGCAAAATTTTGGTCTGATGATAGCAGATCCTATTTGTTCAATTCTGATATCCATGCTTATAGTTGTAAGGTAAGTGTTAGTACTTTCAAGTATTAAAATGAGAGGTGGTAAATGTGCTACTTAAAATACAGATCTAAAATACAAATTATTATTATGTTGGTTTTCCTTTGGTCTTTAACAAATTCCTACATAGATTATTTCTCTTTTCATCTTCCTATTTTTTCCTCTTTGCCATTTATTTCTTGCCTAGGTTTTGATATTTCTTTTTGGTAATCTTTTTGGTCTGTAATTCAAATTAGTAGTAATTTTCTTGAATCCAATCTTCTATCTGTAGAGTAGAGCAGTGGAAACATAAAATGTATTAACTATAGTTAGAATCTTATTCGTTTGATGTCTGTATCTTGCACTATCATATGCAAAAGAATATTAAAGTCTCTTCTAGAACTATTTAATTTATAAAGTCATTGCAGAAGTCTTTTAAAAATGCTTACTAAGGTCTATTTATGTCTGTCTCCCTAATTCTTAAGGAAGAATCTGTCTCCTAGCTCTTTATCTCTCTATTGCCTACCATAGTGTCAATGTGTTTACAAAAGTGTGTGTATAAATTCTCAATAAATACTTGCTGAATTAGATTGTATAGTTATTATCTCCTAAATTTATCTCACCCAGAGATACATTTTATTATTGGTTTAATTTTTATCAGAATAATGGAATAATATGTGCCTTTATTTCACAGTCTTACATTATTTAATATATTAATTAATTATATATATATGTGTGTGTGTGTCTTGATTGGACTGTTTTTGTTTTGTTTATCCATATGATTTTATTGTCAGTAAAACTTTCTTTCTAATGAGAATAAAAACCTACTAGAAGGCAGGCCAATGATGATTTTGGCTTGTAGTTGAATAGAATAGACTTAATAAATTACAATGAAATTATAATCTTATAAATTAGTCATAAATACAGAGTTTTAAGTTTTTACCTAAAAAACAGGATATACATTTTAAACATGCAGATAATTTTTAAAATTTCTTTAAGTTATTTGTACTAGGAAGCAACTCTGCTACGTAAAAGTCTTTTATAAAGCTTGGAATGCCTCTTTTTCATCTTTGGATATCTTAGAACGCTTCCTTGAAAGTTTAGCGTATGTGTTGCATATTCTATGAAACTTAACTCCTGATAGATTTGGTAACTTCCATCTGTACCTCTTTATTTGTGTGTTCAGTGTTCATTTTATTTTTATTTTTTTGTATTATAATTTTTAGCTGCTTCTAATACTTCTTAGAGTAGGATCTTAATATTCACTATTTTTTTGTATCCACTAATATTATCCTAATTCTCATATCATTTCTTGCTTGGGAGAGGTTGGCCTCTCTCTCTCCCTCTAAACTCTTCTCCACACTGTGGCTAAAGTGATCTTTCTTTAATGAAGATTATGATACATGGAAACATTATCTTGCTTTAAATTCTTCAGTGGCTCCTTCTTACCTTCAGGATAAAGTCTTAACTTTTTAGTAGGGCTTCATGATGTTACCCCTTTATCGCTTCAGTCTTTCTCTCACCCCCTCTCAATTTCTGTTCAGCTCTCCAGCCACAGTAAACTACTTTCAGTTTCCTGAAAAGGTGTTGTGAGCTCTCTGGATGCTGGGCTTTGATCATCTTTCCTCTATCCAAAATACTCTTACTCTTAGTGTTCTTCTCCCTTTCCCCTGTCCCCCCACTACCGCCCAAGTAGATACATCACAACTACTCATCCTTCAGATCACATTTCAGTTTAAATGGCACTTCATTTAGGAAGCATTTCCTGATTCTCCACTTCTCAGGCTGGGTTATACCTGTAGCACCTTTTACTATTCCTCTCATGGCACTTACTTACTACAGTCATGCGTTGCTTAATGACAGGGATATGTTCTGAGAAACACATCATTAGGTGATTTCTTCATTGTGCAAACATCATGGAGTGTACTTACACAAATCTAGATGGTATAGCCTACTACACACCTAGGCTGTATGGTACTAATCTTATGGGACCACTGTTGTATATGTGGTCTGTTGTTGACTGAAATGTCATTATGTGGTGCATGACTGTATATTGAAATAGCCTATTTTATTTTCTCTTTTTAGCTCCGTGAGGGCAAAGTTTTTTATTGTTGTGAGGTCAGCACCAGATCTGCCAGGCAAAAAGTTGGTATATTTTGGATTTGACTCAAAATAAATTCATGTTTTTTCAGCCTCAGAGAGTTATTTTCTCTAATCCCAAATAGGGAATTCTTACTTAGTTCTATTCCCATTTAGTTATTCCATAAATATGAGTGAATAAATAAATACACACATACACCCATCCACACACACACAACTTTTTTACTGAAATATAACACATTAAAAAACTGCACAGGGGCTGGCGTGGTGGCGTAGTGGTTAAGTTGATGCACTCCACTTCAGTGGCCTGGGGTTCGGGGGTTCGGATCCTTGATGCAGACCTACACACCATTCATAAAGCCATGCTGTGGCAGCATCCCACATACAAAATAGAGGAAGACTGGCACAGATGTTGGCTCAGGACCAATCTTCCTCACAAAAAAACAAAAAAAAACAAACAAAAAGAAACTGCATAAATCATTTGCAACAAATTTTTCTTGAATCAACTCTCTCACCAGAGTGGTGAAAAGACAAGATACTTGCTGTTTTATTTTACATTATAGTAGCAAAGAGAAGCAACAACCAAATTAATAAATAAAGCACTCAAATATCAAGTAGTTATTTGTATTGTGCAGAGTTAAGATAGGATGATAGTAACTGAATTGCCACTTGAGATTGAGTGATAAAGGGAAGTCTTCTGAAAAGGGGCCATTTAAATTGAGATCTGAATGTCACAAGAGAGCCTGCCAGAGGAAGAACATTCTAGTCTCAGGAATAGCTAGTGTTTTTAAAAGACCTCTAGTGAAAACAGTGTTCACCAATATGACTGAAGCATAGGGAGTAAGGGGAGAGTGGTTTGAGATCATGTTGGAGAGAGAGGCCTGGGTTAGGAGTTTGGATTTTATTTCAAGTGCAGTGGGAAACCATAGAGAAGTGATATTATTTGATTTGTATTTTTAAAAATCATTTTGGCTGCTGTGTAGGTAATGGATTATAAGGGGAAAGAATGGGAAAAGGCAGACCAGCTAGAAAGGTACTGTGGTGGACTAAATGAGAGGCCATGGCGGCTTGATCTAAGGCACTGATCTAAGAGGTGGAGAGACACAGATAAGATTAGAAAATGCTTTGAGCCTAGAGCTAATAAGATTTGCTCGTGGACATGAATGTTTAGGTCAGGGTTGAGTGAAAGAGGGGAATCAAGGATAATTCCTAGAGTTTTTACATGAGCAACCAAATGGATGAAGGTGTCATTACTGAAAAAGGAAAGACTAGGGGAAGAGTAGTATGTGTGTGTTTGTTTTTGAAGGGCATTGCGGATCAAAAGTTCTGTTTTGGTTGTTACTAAGTTTGAGATCTCTCATTAGACATTTATATGGAGATCTCAGGTAGGTGGTAAGTGTGCAAATATGGAATTTGTGGGAGCACTCAGCTGAATATAAAGGATTGAAAATAGTACACATATAGATTTAAAGTCATGGAGTGGCATTGATCTGACCTGAATGCCACAATTCCCACCCCTTCCATTTTCCTAGAAAACATCCTTCTTTTCTGCTGAGCCCAATTTAGCTTCAGGGTCCCTTTCAATATAGCACTCAAGCAGCCATTACCAATCAACTACATTGGCTTTCAAGATAAAACCTATGTGTTATCCTTGTCTAAGTCCTATTGACTTATTTAAAAAACTTTTTCTTAGTAGTTTACATAAATATATAGTCTCAAATTTATATAATTTGATTATTTTTCATTATTGTTGTTTAACATTTTAATTATTTGTTCTTTTTCTCAGTTCTGGTAACAAAAGTAGTACATGTTGATTGTAAAAAACTCAAACATTACTGAAATGTACAGCTTATCTATTGAAATGTTCTCATAATCCAACCTCTTGGAGATAAAGCAGAAAACTTAAACATAGCTTAAAATCATGTAATAAATGTTTTGGTGCCCACTCTGTGCTAGACAGTAAACAACATGGGCAAATACCCTACCCTCATGGAGCTTACATACAATTTTTTTTTTTTTTTTGGAGCTTACGTTCTAGTAGGAGATAGAGTCAATAAAGCAGATCAATAAAGCAGATGAACATGCAAATAGATAATGTAATGTCATATGGTGATAAATGCTATGAATCAGGGTAAGGGGGTGCTATTTTAGAAAGTCCTCTGCATAAATTGACATTTGAACAGAGACCTTAATAGTGAAGGAGAGGGGCACGGGACTGTTCAGAGGAAGAGCGTTCCTGGTAGAGGGAACTTCAAGTCAACACAGTGAGACGGGAGCATGCCTGATGGGTGTAAGGAGCAGCGAGAAGGGCAGTGTAGCTGGAGTGCAATGTGCAGGACAGAGGGTGGTAAATATATGTATCTAGAGTTCAGGGAAGAGTGGGGTAGAAGATATAAATTTGGGTGTCATGAGCTCATGTATGGTATTAAAAGCCATGAAATAGGATGAGTTTGCCTGGAGAATGAAGATTGATAAAGAGGAGAAGAGGTCTGAGGATGAGCCCCGGGCAGGTGGGGCACAGGAGGCAGTTCCAGCAAAGGAGAGTAAAGTGAGTGGCCAGTGAGGCGGGAGGAAAGACGCAAGCATGCATTGTTTTAGGAGCTGCGTAAAGAAGGTGTTTCAAAGAGGGAAGAGCAATCAATGCTGATAAGTGCTGCTGGGACTGATAATTAGTAACTTAGACAAGATACCCAAAAGAGTGATGGAAATGAAAGCTTGATCACAGTAGCTTCAGGAAAGAAAGGGAGGGGAAGAAATGGAGATAGCAACTATAGTCAACTCCTTTTTAAGGCATTTTGCTGTAAAGGGGAGTAGTATGATTGCCTGGCAACAGTGAGGGCACTCTTTGAGGTTTGTGGTCATGAATTTAAAGTGAAAACAACCACCACAGTTGTATTTTTTTCTCTAGTCTTGTTCAGCTACTTGGTAGAAATTATGGAACAGACAAAAAGTTGGATTTAACAGGTTTGGGGTTTTGTCATGTGAATACTGACAGAGTAAGAAAGGAGCAAGGCAGCGATTATAATAGTGGAAATTAAGATTTAAAGGTAATAATAGATACTAAAAAAGAAAAGAGAAGTGATAGAGTTAGTGGATTGGAGTTCTGGGAGAACTGTTAGAGTGGTAGGATTAGGGGAAGAGATCCGAAGTAGGAAGGGTTGTTCAGATTATGAGATGCTTGAAATTGAGATCTTCAGGCCTAGGGTCTGATCATAGGGGTGTATCCAGGATAAGATCATCATATAGAGGCCAAGTGTTGGATGGATTGTCCACATGGGTATTTAAATTAAGAGTAATGAAAAGGGTAGAGGTGGAAAGATAATAAGCACAGTGCTAAGCTCTTCAGTGACTGAAGGGGAGCTATCAAGAATTGTAACACTGGTAATCTAGATACTTAAATGTTCATATGGTAATGAAATATTTGCAAGGAGATTACTGAGATGTTTTTCAAATTGTCTGATTAGCCAAAACTGATTTTAGGAAATAGAGAAAACTCTTACAGACTCAACAAAATAGAGTATAAAGTAATTTTCCTTACCCTTAATTTTTATACATATTTGCAATGCATCAAGAGCAAGAGAAATAATAGGAATCTTTGTATATTCTCTGGATCTAAATATTCCTCATTTGGAAACATGCCATAGAAATAGACATCTTTCCCTGCCAGGCTGCCCGGTGTTCCATTTTCACTTTCACAGTGAAAGTAATTTCTTATAAAAAGACGGTTTTTCTCTCAACATTTTCTAACACAGGCAAAGGGTGATAGAAATTTCTGGCAAAACTGGGTTGTACTGTGATGAATTTTGTTTCTCAATGAAAAGCAGGAGATTGAGTATAACAGTGAGAGTGTCATCTTCTGAAAATATACTTCATAAGAGATTTCGGAGTGGTTTTGCTCCTTTTTTTTTTTCCCATTAGTAGTTGAATTAGAATGAAAAATGGATTCATAACTTAGAGTGCAGAAATCCAAACAATTAGTTGTAGCTTTGACTCACATTGTGATTTATAAAGTAATGCCCTTTACATAGATCTGTAGCTTGGTTTTTGATTCACTTAAATAAAAGAGGTACCTGTGCATGATGGGAAAAAATATATAAACAGGATGCAGAAATAAGCTTTGTTACTGGTGTGGTGTTTCTGAAGCCTTGCTGGAATTTTTTTTTTAAATCAGTTTTTTGCAACTCACCAGTTACTGTCTTGTGGTGCTTTGTATCTTCTTACCATAGTCATCTGTAAATACAAAGGAAAGCTTTTTAAACAAAAGAAATTGTCCTTTTGCTAGGTGCAAAAGTTTTTTAAATAGTGTAGTTTTTTCTTGTCATTTGGAAGAAAAAAATAGCTCAACTTTTAGAGGCAAACTAAGGTATAGGCTTTAGAAATGACAGGTAATGGTCATAAATAAAGGATGAAATGGAAAAAATATGCACTAATGAAAACAGAGTTAGAAACTTGATATTCCAAATCACAGATGAACATCATTGTCCATGAATACAGGATTTGGACCAGATACTGATTTTGATGAATCTTGTTGATTCCTTCATTAAATAGATAAGTATTTGTGGCCTGTATTAAGTAAAAAGTAAGCTTTTTTAAAAAACATATGGTAGAAGAAGCTACCATATCTTCAAATAGTCATGTGTACAAGAAATTATGGAGATCTTTTTTTCAAAAATGGTTTTGGGTGTTGCCTAACAATTTCCTTTGTGGTTTGTCTTTCAAGTGGTTATAATTTATGAACTAAACTTTTGGAGACTTCCTAAGATTTTAACTTGGTGTTTGTATATGTATCTATAGTGTAAAATTGAACATAAAATTGAACATTATTGCATATAGTTATATTTTTAATCATATGGAAAACCATCATATTGAGAGCATTTATAAATATTGACTAGTCTAACAGCCTTTCTCAACCAGCATTCTAGGATAGAATGCCCTAAGGCATCCATTTGTATGTATTTATTAACTTCTCACCTATGCCTCTAGAAAAGTACTGGCTATGTTTCTATCCTCGGAGGAATTGAGAAATAGTCACTCAAATCATTTTGTATGTTCGGTGGTTCAGATTGGGAACCCTGATTAAGAAAGTCTGGCAGTCGGGCTTAGAAATATTAGAAGGAACGGAGCAAGAGTGATAATGTATTAGTGATCATTAGCCAATAACTTTAGACAAGAGAAAGTGTTTGTGGCTTAAAAATTGGAAAGAAGAGATTGTTCTTTCGTGTAAAATATATGATTGTATTTCTGTAAAACCCATGAGAATCAATGGAAAAACTATGCCAAATACATAATTTAGTAAAGTTACAGATATAAAATGGATGTACGAAATTAATACCCTTTATGTATAAGCAAAATCCATTTGAATGATATAATTAAAGAGAAGACGCCTTTTCATTAGCAACAACAAAGACGATCTAGAGATAAAACGTGTTAGGAAAAATGTTAATACTTCTAAAAAACACAAAAGTAGACTTGAACAGAGCCTTTTTTGTCAACTATGATGTTTTTGAAGATCACCATCATAAACATGTCAGCTCTTATGTTTATTTGTAAATTTAAAACTATTCTAATAAGAATACAAGCAGGTTTTTTTCTGGAGGGGGTCAGTAAAAGTTGATTTTAAAGTTTATAAAGAAAAACAAACAAGCAGGAGGAATAGCCAAGAAGACCCTGGAGAAGAAGACAAAAAATGTAAAGCCTTTATAATTAAAATAGTGAGATGCCTGAAAAAGCAAACAAACTAATGGAGCAGATTAGAGAGTCCAGAAATAGATTTATGTGCAAGTAGAAATTTAGTAAAGATAAAGGCAGCATTTCAAATTAGTGGGGAAAAGATGAACTTTCTAATAACTGGATAACCATTTGGAGAAAGACAAATTTGGAACTGTAGCTCATTCCATATACCCTGATAAATTCCAAATGGATTAGAGCTCTAAAAGTAAAACATGAAACCATGCTAATACTAGGAGATAGCGTGTCTCAATTATGGTACTTGAGAATATTAGAATAATATGGCTCAAATCCTGGAATCAGTAAGAGAAAAGATTGGTTAATTAAGTTACATAAAAAAGAACTTTGGTATGGGGGAAAAAAGCACCATAAGGGAAGTCAGAGGCATAATAAACTGGGATAAATATTTGCCACTTAGGTCATGAAGGGCTAACCTCCCTAATATAGAGAGAACTCCTAACAATAAAAATTAAATTAAAAGACCAACAGCCTGATAGAAAAATGGGCAAAAGTATAAGTTCGTTTAGTTCACAGGAAAAGAAATACAAATGACTTTTAAACATATAAAAGTAGTTCAGCCTTACTCATAAGAAAGAAATGCAAACTAAAACTACATTGAGGCACCACTTCTCACCTGTCAAGTTGATAAATATCCAAAAGTTTGCATAATCTTTTGGCAAGGCTTTAGGTGAAATAGGCACTCTTTATACGTTGCTGATAGAAATGAGAATGGTACTATCTCTATGGAGAGAACTTTGATAACATATAGCATAAATGTGCATTTAACTTTGATTAAATAATCCCACTTCTAGGAAAGTATCCTGAAGAAAACTTGGCAAAAATATAAAAGAATACATTCATAAGGTCATTCTTTGTGGCTTTGTTATAGCCGAAGATTAGAAAGAACACAAATGTTCATCAATAAAGGAGTTCTATGCAAAGGCGGGGGTCGGGGGTGGTGTGTGACGTCAGCAAGATGGCAGAATAGGAAGCCCTAGCCTCACTTTCCTCCATGGAGACAGAGAGTTAACACAACAAACTGACAAAATACCTGTGAGAAATCCAGAAACTAGTTAAAAGGTTCCTGCACACCAGGCTAGTGGGAAGCCAACCACATGGAGGCTTGGTAGGAAATTTGTGACACTCGCCACTCTCTCTCATTAGAGCCACTCCCACCCACTACCCCCACACAGGGTGGAGTATTTGTGAGGAAACCCCTCCTCCCATCTTCTCCCTAGACAGGGAAAGGAACATACCTCATACTGACTTTTAGGGAGGCTGCTCAAGAGACTGGTGTCTTTCTTGCGTGTATCCAAGTGTTGACTGATAGGGGTGCCAGGTTGGGCATCCCTGAGAACAACTGTGCATTAGAATCTGCAGTACCACACACAGACACTAGGTGGAACTCCAGGACCGTGATTTAACAGCTTCTGCAATATCGCAGACAGACAGCAGGGGGAACTCCTGAGTAGAAGCCAGCAAATCTCTTCAAGTAGGAGAGTGCATGCACAAACCGAGAGAGGACACACATACCTAGAAAAGACTTGAAAAAGGTCTCCAGAATCTCTAGCCAGGCTATGTAGAGAAAGCCTCCCTATATGAAACCAGACCACAAAGTCAGAATAGTTGGCTAAGTCTCCAGATGCCAAAAATCCCAACAACCAAAAATAAGATATACAAAGAAACTAGCCATCTATGATATAGTTAAAGGAACAAATTAGACCTCCAGAAACCAAACGCAACAAAAGGAGACATGAATTTCCAGATAAAAATTGAAAATTACCATCATAAAGATGCCCAGTTGATCAAAAGAAAGCACAGACAACTAAATGAAATCAGGAAAATGATGCATGAACAAAGTGAGAAATCAACCAAGAGACAGAAACTATGAAGAAGAGCCAGAAATCCTGGAACTGAAGAAGAACAGTAACTGAATTGGAAATCTTACTGGAGAGACTCAACAGCAGATTTGACCAGGAAGAAGAAAGAATCAGTGAACTCAGACTCGAACACAGCACTTTCAAAATTACCGAGGCAGAGGAGCCCCCCGCCCAAAAAAAAAGAATGAAAAAAAAATGAAGAGAGCCTGAGGCATTTATGGGCAAGCAGAATAATATATGCATTGCTATGAGAGTCCCAGAAAGAGAGAAGGGGGCAGAGAACCTGTTTGAAGAAACAATGGCCAAAACTTTTCCAAATCTGAGAAGAGAAATGGATATGCAAATTCAAGAAACTTAACTCCAACTAGGATAAATCTAAAGAGACCCAGACATCATAAACTGTCAAAAGTCACATATAAAGTGAGAATCTTAAAAACAGCAAGAGAAAAGCAACTTGTCATATACAATGAAAAGCCACGAAGAAAATATCTACAGAATATACACAAAGGTAAATGAGAAGGGAATCAAAACATTTCACTACAAAAGAATCAATGAAACAGAAAGGAAGACAGCAAGAGAGGGAAAAGGTACAAAAAGCTATAAAGCAGACAGAAAACAATGAACAAAATGGCAATAGTAAGTCCTTCCATACCAGTAATTACTTTAAATGTAAATAGATTAAACACACCAATTAAAAGACATAGACTGGCTGAATGGATTAATAAAAACAAGATCTAGCTTTATTCTGCCTACTAGAGATTCACTTTAGTTCTAAGAATTCAGACTAAAAGGGAAAGGGTGAAAAAAGGTATTCCAAGCAAATAGGAACCTAAAGAGATCGGGGTGGCCATACTTATATCAGACAAAATAGACTTAAGACAAAAACTATCACAAGAGACAAAGAAGAACGTTATATAAGGATAAAAGGGTCAATTCACTAGGAAGATATAATATTTATAAATACATACGCTCCTAACATTAGAGCACCCAAATATATGAAGCAAACATTGACAGAAAGGAAGGGAGAAATAGACAGCAACTCAGTAATATTAGGAGACTTCCATTCCCCACTTTCAGTTATGGATAGAGCAACCAACTAGAAGATCAATAAGGAAAGGGAAGACTTGAACAACACTATAGATCAGTTGGGCCTAACAGAGATATACAGACCAATCCACCCAACAACAGCAGAATACACATTCTTCTTAAGTGCACATGAAACATTCTCCCAGGTAGACTACATGTTAGGTCACAAAAGAAGTCCTAACAAATTTTAGAAGATTGAAACTATACAAAATTTCTTCTCTGAACACAATGGAATGAAACTAGAAATCAGTAGGAGAAGGAAAACATGAAAATCCAAATATATATGAAAAATAAATAACACACTCTTGAACAACCAATAGGTCAAAGAAGAAATCACAAGTGAATTTAGAAAATACCTGGAGACACATGAAAACAAAAACACAACATACCAAAACTTATGGGATGCACTGAAAGCAGTACTAAGAAGGAACTTCATAGTGATAAATGCCTACATTTGAAAAAAAATCTCAAATCAAAAACCTAATCCACACACCTCAAGGAACTAAAAAAAAGAAGAAACTAAATTGAAAGCAGAAGAAAAGATATGATAAAGGTTGGAGAAGAGATAAATGAAATAGAGAATAGAAAAACAATAGAAAAAATCAACAAAACCCAGAGTTAGTTTTTTGAAAAGATCAACAAAATTGACAAACCCTTAGCTAGACTAACTAAAATAAAAAGAGAGAAAACTCCAATATCTAAAATTAGAAATGAAAAGGGAGACATTACAACGGACATCACAGAAATAAAAAGAATTGTGAGGGACGACTATGAACAATTATATGCCAGCAAATTGGATAACCTGGAAGAAATGGATATATTTCTAGAAACATCCAATATACTAAGGCTGAATCATGAAGAAATAACAAAAATCTGAACAATCTATAACTAGTGAGGAGATTGAAGCAGTAATCAAAAACCTTTCAACAAAGAAAAAACCCAAGACCTGATGGATTCACTGCTGACTTCTACCAAACATGTAAAGAAGAATTAATACCAATCCTTTTCAAACTCTTCCAAAGAATTGGAGAGGAGAGGAGATATCCAGACTCATTCTGTGAGGCAAGTATTACCCTGATACCAAAACCAGACAAAGACACAACAGGAAAAGAAAGCTGTTGACCAATATCCCTGATGAATATTGACACAAAAATCCTAAACAAAATACTAGGTGAACCGAATTCAACAGTACATTAAAAGGATCATACCTCATGACCAGGTGGAGTTTATACTTGGAATGCAAGGATGGTTCAACATACAAAAATCAATCACTGTTGTAAACCATGAACAAAGTGAAGGAGAAAAAGACTCGATCATCTCAATCAATGCAGGAAGAGCATCTGGCAAAATTCAATACACTTTCATGATAAAAACACTCAACAAACTAAAGAAGGAAACTACCTCAACATAATAAAAGCCATATATGAAAAACCCACAGCTAACACCATATTCAATGGGGAAAGAGTGAAAATTTTTCCTCTAAGATCAAGAACAAGGGAAGGATGCCCAGTTTCACCATTGCTATTCAGCATAGTACTGAAAGTTCTAGCCAGAGCAATCAGACAAGAAAAATAAATGAAAGGCATACAAATTGGAAAAGATGAATTAAAATGATCTCTGTTTGCATATAACATGATCTTATATATAGAAAACCCTAAAGATTCTACACACACACACACACACACACACACACAAAACTGTTAGAACTAATAAAAGAATTCAGCAATGTTGCAGTATACAAAATCAACACTCAAAACTCGGTTGTGTTCCTATGCACTAACAGTGACCAATCCAAAAAGGAAATTTAGAATAAACAATCCCATTTACTAGAGCATCAAAAAGGATAAAATACTTCAGAATAAACTTCACCAAGGAGGTGAAAGACTTGTACACTGAAAACTACAAAACATTGCTAAGGAAATCAAAGAAGATACAAATAAGTGGAAAGGCATGTCATGCTCATGGATTGGAAGGCTTAATATTGTTAAAATGTGTATATAACCCAAAGTGATGTACAGATTCAATGCAGTCCCTATCAAAATCTCAATGGCATTTTTTGCAGAAATGGAAAAAAAATCCTAAAACTTGTATGGAATCTCAAGGGACCACAAATAGCCAAAACAATCTGAAAAAGAAGAACAAAGTTGAAGGCCTCACACTCCCTGATTTCGAAACATACTACAAAGCAACAGTAATTAAGATGGTGTGGTCCTGGCATAAAGATAGATATGTAGACCAATGGAACACAATAGAGGGCCTAGAAACAAACCCTTGCGTATATAGCCAAATGACTTTTGACAAGGCTGCCAAGTCTATAAAATGGGGAAAAGGCAGTCTCTTCAACAAATGCTTTTGGGAAAACTGGATAGCCACATGCAAAAAATAAAGTTGGACCTTTACATTATACCACATACAAAAATTAACTCGAAGTGGATTAAAGGCCTAAAGGTATGATATAACACTATTAAACTCCTAGACGAAAACATAGGGGAAAAGCTTCAGGACGTTGGATTTGGCAATGATTTCTTGGATATGACCCCAAAAGGACAGACAACAAAATCAAAAATCGACAAATAGACAAATAGGATTTACCAAACTTAAAAACTTCAGTGTGTCAAAAGAAACAATCAACAGAGTGAAAAGGCAACCTATAGACTGAGAGCAAATAATTGCAAATCATATATCTGATAAGGGCTTAATATTCAGAATATGTAAGGAAGTTCTACAACTCAGCAACAAAAACCAAATAACCTGATGAAAAAATAGGGGGGCTGGCCCGGTGGCGCAAGCGGTTGAGTGTGCACGGTCCACTGCGGTGGCCCGGGGTTCGCTGGTTCGGATCCCGGGCGTGCACCGATGCACTGCTTGTCAGGCCATGCTGTGGCGGCATCCCATATAAAGTGGAGGAAGATGGGCACGGATGTTAGCCCAGGGCCAGTCTTCCTCAGCAAAAAAAAAAAGAAGGATTGGCAGTTGTTAGCACAGGGCTGATCTCCTCACAAAAAAAAATAGGCAAAGGCACTCCATTGCGGCAGCCCGGGGATCGCCGGTTTGGATCCCGGGTGCGCACCAACACACTGCTTGTCAAGCTGTGCTGTGGTGGCATCCCATATAAAGTGGAGGAAGATGGGCATGGATGTTAGCCCAGGGCCAGTCTTCCTCAGCAAAAAAAAGAGGAGGATTGGCATTGGCAGGTGTTAGCTCAGGGCCGATCTTCCTCACCAAAAAAAAAAAAAATTTTGCAAAGGATTTGAATAGACATTTCTCCAAAGAAGGTATACAACTGGCCAATATGCACATAAAAAGATGCTCAACATCACTAATTATTAGGGAAATTCAAATCAATATGGCAAGATATCACCTCATACCCATCAGGATAGCCACTATCAAAAGAATAGATAATAAATATTGACAAGGATGTGAAGAATTTGGAACCCTTGTGTACTGTTGATGGGAATATAAAATGGTACAGCCACTATGGAAATAATATAGTATGGATGTTCCTCAGAAACATAAAAATAGAGTTACCATATGATCTAGCAATCCCACTTCTGGGAAAGTGGGATTCCAGAAGAACTCAGAGCAGGATCTCAAAGAGATATTTGCATACCCTTGTTCATGGCAGGGTTATTCACAATAACCAAGAGGTGACAGTAACTGAGATGTCCATCAACAGGTGAATGGATAAAGGAAATGTGGTATGTACATAGAAGGGGATATTATGCAGACTTTAAAAAGAAGGAAATCCCGTCCCATGCTACAGCATGGATGAACCTTGAGGACATTATGCCAACCAAAATAAGCCAGTCACAAAAGGACAAATACTATTATGAGTTCACTCATGTGAAATATATAAAATAATCAAAATTATAGAAACAGAAAGTAGAAAGGTGGTTGCCAAGAGCTGGGGGCAAGGGGGAGGAGAAATTAGTGTTTAATGGGTATAGAGTTTCATTGTTGCAATATGAAAAAGTTCTAGAGATATTTTGCTCAACAAGGTTACTTAACACTACTGAACTTAACACTTAAAAATGTTTAAGATAGTAAATTTTATGTTACATGTTTTTTACCATAATAATTAAAAAAAGGGAAGATCTCTGGTAATGTGGTGTGATTTTCAAGAATATTATTCAAACAAAATAATACTTGATATGTAGCCAATGATATATGTGTGTTTAGTGTAAGATAGGTAAAAGGTAGCACTGCTACCTTTTATATAAGAAGGAGAAGAGATATGTATATAATCTGCGTGTTTTCTTGTAATTTCCAAAAGAAACACTGGAACAATAAACCAAAAGCAAATATAATAAGTATAGTTACCTCTAGGGAGAGGGAAGGGCTTAGAAGTGAGACTTTGAATAAATTTTTTTAATATACTTTTGACTTTGGAATCATCGACATTTTTAGCCTTTGGAAAAATAAAAGTAAATTTTAAAAGGTGGAAAGCATATGAAGTTTTTTCAACTCTTATTCACTTGCTGCCAAAAGAAAAAATATTACTCCCTATTGGTTGTTCAATTTTAATGTTCATTTTTAATTTGTGTGTAATTAATTTGAAACTCTCCACCACTAGGTATAGCCTGTACTTAAGTTACTCTATTCTCTTGCTTTTTTTTTTTTTTTAAAGATTTTATTTATTCATTTTTTTTCCCCCCAAAGCCCCAGTAGATAGTTGTATGTCATAGGTTCACATCCTTCTAGTTGCTGTACGTGGGACTCGGCCTCGCATTGGACGGAGAAGTGGTGCCTTGGGGCGTGCCCGGGATCCGAACCCGGGCCGCCAGCATCAGAGCGCACACACTTAACCGCTAAGCCACGGAGCCGGCCCTCTCTTGCTTAATTAATCCTTTGAAAACATTTCTGCTCCTGCCTCAGCCACTAAATATTTTAATGTAGTCAGCATCCAATGTAATGTAGCAGTTAGAAACCTACTTTGAGATATTCAATAAAAAATATATTCTCAGAGTGATATTTTAAAAGTTTAATTTGGGTAAACAAAAAAGGGTCCTTTTTCCTTTGCTTTTTATTTCCTGTGTTAGGTTTGCTTCTCACAAACATGTGACTTCAGAAGTTATCATTGAGGATGGCCTAGAATAAACGGGAACTATGTCTTAAGCTTTGACAGTACCAGTCGGCTCTCAGATGGCAGAAAACTTTCATGTTGTTCTTATTGTTCATCTTTTCCTGAGCTTTTAAATTTCTTTTTGTGGTCCAGCCCTCCTATACACTTTGAAGATCAGCTTCTCCTAAAGTCAGAACTCTCCTGTAGGCAAAGGTGCTTTGGGAGCACTAGCAAAGCCACTTTGATGATTTCGTTGGAAGAAGTATTGCAGAGTGGTTAAGAGCCAAATGTCTGGATTCAAATCCTGGTTTCACCATTTATCTGTTGTGACCTTGGGCAAGACACTTAGCCTGTCTATGCCTCAATTTTTTAATCTTTAAAGTGGGGATCATAGTAGTACCTACCTCATAATTTGTTATGTGTGAATTTAATGTGTTAAGATGTATCAAGTCTAGAACAGACCTGCCACCTGAGAAGCATTGCGTTAAGTGTTAATTGCTTGCTTACCTTCCTTCCCAAGAATGCTGTTGGGAAGCAGACACCATCCACTTAAATGGTGTCTCTCTTAACAATTGTAACATGCTATTTTCTCGTGTTAACTGACCCTCATGCACTCATTATCAAATGGGGAAAGAGAGAGAGAGAAAGGAGGGAAAGAATAAAAGAAATACAGTTCATTGGTGTCTGCCTCCATCCATCTTCTTCCTGGATACCGGCTTTCTTCAGAGGAACGCACTCAGCCATCTGGAGGCGAAGCTCTATTACTGTATTGTGAGGAAATGATGAGGTTTGAACGCTACATAGATTGGATCAGTTACAAGTATACCATTATTTAGCTTAAACTAGATAGACACTGTTTAGTTCAGATTCCTCATAGTCTTGTTGAACGTAGAGATTAATCAGTACTTTGGTCCCATTCCTCTTGGATTTTTCTTGCTGACCTTACAGCCTTTTTGTTCTGAGCTAAACTTGTAATCACTAAGATTATCTGAATGATAATTAATTTGATTTTGATAGTCTTAATAAATATTTCTTGCTGCCTCACTGGTTTTTCTAAATAAGATCCTGTTCCTTCACTTCTATACTTTTTTAAAACGCAAATTTCCTTAAAGAACTTGATCTCCTGCCTTTGTCCATCCTGTCTAGCTGCCGCTTTCAATCTGTTACAGAGGTAGTGGGAAGGTTCCTCCAGGTCTCGTTATCTTTTCAATACAAATGTTACCGTATTTGATATGAATAATATGAGTTTATTCTTGCCCAATCTTCTCTCAAAACTGTGTGTATTTTGTGGAGCTTTTTGCCCTCTTATTTCATTGATTCCATTGTCTATTCCCATTTCCCTACCTTTTGAGGGGATATTAGTGTGAATTCGCATTCATTTTTCTTTATCTGCGCCTTTATTCTTCATGGATACATAATAGATCTTTTAATAATTTTTTTTACTTGTATTACTGTTGTGATTTTAGTTTCTTATTCATGAGGATGAAGAAAAGAGCTTTTATTAAGATAATAAATTACACATCAAGAATTTGGATGGGCCGGCCCCGTGGCTTAGCGGTTAAGTGAGCGCGCTCCGCTGCTGGCGGCCCGGGTTCGGATCCCGGATATGCACCGACACACCGCTTCTCTGGCCATGCTGAGGCCGTGTCCCACATACAGCAACTAGAAGGATGTGCAACTATGACCTACAACTATCTACTGGGGCTTTGGGGGGAAAAATAAATAAATAAATAAAATTATTAAAAAAAAAAAAAAAGAATTTGGAATGCTGATTGCTCCTGCCTGAGGATAATTCTTGCTCACCTATACTTGAATAGAGGATAAAATACTTTTGCTTCTATTTATTAGAAATTCTTTTTTGAGAGTAACTAAATTGAGAGACTCTTTACTGTTTTACTATTTAGCTATTACTTTGAAGGGTTGAAGGTCACATTAAACAAGGACTATTCTATATTCTAATAATCTTCCACTAGTATTTGGAATTTTAAAATAGATTATACATTCAGCAGATGTGTATCAGTCGCTTATATTCCAGGCACTATGCTGGGCACTGGGAATAAAAATAATATGACATGATCTCTGACTCTGGAGGACTTAATCATGATGAAATACTGCAGTGTAGTGCAGAGAGCTTTAGCCTTGGAATTGTCACACCCAACTCTCCCTCTCACCAGTGTATAACAACGAACGAAATTGTCTTAATCTCTCTGAGATGGTTTTCTCTTCTGTAAAATGAGGGAGTTGGCCTAAATGATCTCTTAAGATCTTGCCTACATCTGACATTCTGTGATTCCAGAGTGGAATGTTTTTCTTAAGGTTACTTAAGGTTGTTGTAAGGATCAAATTAGAAAAATTTTATGAAAGCACTTTAAAAACTATTAAGTCTAACAAAGACATTACTAATTATTTACTAATTTGACATTATTTACTAATGCTTTTGGTCCAAAGACCAGATGCATTAGGTGTTAGAACTAAGTTCCAGAAGTTTAAAGAAAGGGGTGACCTTTTCATGACTTTGGCTACAAGTTCTAGGGGTATTTTAGGCTATCTTATTATCACCATTATTGAGTAAAGTAGGGACTATTCTGTAAATATGCACTGATTTAAACCTTAGGTTTCAGAAACTTGGTATAATTATAAGGTAGACCGCAATCCATGTGGTTTTATATTAGGCTTATGAAATTCTGGGTTAATAGGTAATTGTTCATCACTATGGAATAGTTGTATTTCTGCAAATTTGAATGCATGTTTACAGATTGCCATAGGACTACCATGTCTAAACATAGAGTACATTACAATTTTGGGACAATTTTCTTTGGCTTTTTTGTCCACTAAACATTTTCAAGTGTATGACATATACCAGACCTTCAAATTCATGGGTTCTTTTAAAAAGTATAGCTATCTTTCTCTGTTTGTAGATTATGAGAACCCCTGATAATATGCAGGAGGACTTAGCCCATAAGCTAATTCAAAAAATTGAATCAGTAATTATGTTTTAATTATTATTATTAGATGCTTATTCTCAGATCTAAGTAATAGTTTCAGCTCTCTGAAATTTTTTATTGTTAATCATTATAATTATCACTAGTCTGCTCTTCAAAAGTTTTCATAATGTATACCCTTTTCTTTGGTTTGTTTATAATTACTGCTAGATAATTTTATTTACTGTTGACATGGTGAGACTCTTTCACCCAAAGCTGCTTCTGAAGTAAGGTTTGAATATCTTTTCATTTGTAAAGTTACTGGCAATGAAAAGTAATAACTAACTGTTGCTTCTTTAATCTGTTAGCATTTAATCTTTCACATTAATTTTATGTTTATGATTGTATGAGTACAAATTTTATTGACCTTCAGCTTTTGAAGGATAAAACCATTACCCTGTGTTACTGGTAAACTCATATACCTAATGACTCATTCCTTTTCATATATGCTAGGAAAATGGTGTTTCATTGTTAAAGCTAGAATTGAATTAGTCAACCAGAAGTGAACCTCTAATTGTTTCCAAATGCTTACTTTTGGGGTTTGGATGTAGCTCTAAGTCTTAGCTCAGTCAGGAATTTGCTAAGCTTGTCTTTTTCCCCATATCCTTTCATTATGGCAGGATAGATCCATGCTAAAATCTGTTTTATGATTCCCCATTACGATGGTTAATCAGAAAAATATGGACACAAACTCCTGAGCTAAACACAATTTTAAAAGGCAAAAATAGAGTTTCTACAGGTTTCTTTTACATTTTTGTGACCTTTGAAATTATTATAGAAATCAACCTTGGTTCTAAATTGTGTATCACCATGTGATTTAGCAAACACCTTTTCCCCTATCACCATTTCATTACCTAGTTATAGCTCCTACAGCTAAAATTGTTATATTGTTTTAAAATTACTGTTGGAGAAAATTAGTGTAGCACATCCATGTGCTCCAGTGAAATGCTTGCTGCTATTGAATGTAAACGTTTTATTAAAATTCTGCCTAAGTAGACAGTCATTCCAAATTATATAGTATGGCAAAATCAGTAAAAACCTCTATTGACTCTTGCTAAAAAATGCACTCTCTTTATATTATTTCCTTATATCAGTTATGATGTCTTTTATTTAGGTATTTTAAAATAAATGTTTGCTTCTAACATTAATTTTATTAAAATGTTTATCTGCATATGGTTCTTAAATTGAGTGTTAAAATGAGTGAACCCTAAATTCCCTGTTAATTAATAGTGTGTTATCTGTGATCATGGAACTTATTCACCAATTCTAGAATCCTCAAATGAAGGGCCACATGTAAAAGTGAATTTTAGGAGAAAAAGAGAAGTGCTGGTTTTTTGGGTTTTGTTTTTTGTTTTTTACAAAGGCAGTGGCAGGGAGTGGCAGACTTTGGGAGGCAACACACATGGAATATGGAATATACACATAAAAATTTAAACAAAGGTTTGGGTAAGTTTGTAGATAGTTGTTCTGGGTGACTTATTAAGAGACTGTATTAAGGGAACATCCTTAATATTTTAAGGCTGATCGCCTCAAGGATTAGTATAGATTGGACTCAACCATCTCTTACTTACTGTGTTTTAACTCTTTGGGGGAAAAATTAGACTAGACCTAAGTATTCTAAAACAATAAATATTTTAAAAGTTGTTTGCAGAAAGATGTTTCACATCTGTTAAGTAATATCATTGCTCACAGTGTGTGCCTTCTGTTGCAGTAGAGTCCATGTTCTCTTCTATTTGTTTTTTCCCTACTTTTCTTTATTTTTAAAGGTGTACTTAAAAGTAAGTTATCAACATACTAATAAAGAAAACTGTTCACCAAAAGTTCATGGAAAATGAAAATGGTTACCAGAATCTACCATTGTTTTGAATTCATATATGCCTTCTTCCAGATGAAGTGTTTGTTGCCTGATTTCTATTGACCTCTCTATAGGCTTTCTCAAAAATTATGAATTCCTTTGAAGTAAGATATTATGTATTATTTATCTTTTTATCTGCAGTACCTAGCACATGGTTGGCACATGGTAGGCATATAATAGATGTTCGTTGACTTGAACTTTTCAAAATTGAATTTGGAGTCAAAAGACCTGGTCTTATTATTCTAGCTCTCCCATTCACTAGCTGTTGTCCTCAGGCAAGTTACTTTGGTGTTCTAGGCCTCCATTTCCACAACTCTAGAGTAAGGTTCTATCTGGTTCTAGAAAAATCTGATGCCAAGTAAAGCATGTAGTAGTGTTTAATAATTGTTTATTTGTATTAATTGCTTTGTAAAATTTATATGCAAAATTACCTAATTAGTGATGGAGTAAATCAGTTTGCCAAGTATATCTCATCTCATTAGGTAATGCTGTTTCTTTTCTTTTTTTTTTTTTTTTTTTTGGTATATAGAAGGAAGTTATATTTTCTTTCATTTCCAAATATATTCTCTCTCTAGTATTTCCTGTAGTTTGACCATTTCTTTCTTATTGAATGACAAATTAACGATGGAAGAAATTGGGCCGGCCCTATGGTGTAGAGTTAAGTTTGCCCACTCTGCTTCTGTGGCCCAGGGTTCACAGGTTCGGATCCTGGGCGCGGACCTATGTATCGCTCGTCAAGCCATGCTGTGGCGACATCCTATATATAAAATAGAGGAAGACTGGCACAGATGTTAGCTCAGGAACCATCTTCCTCAAGCAAAAAGAAGATTGGCAACAGATGTTAGCTCAAGGCCAATTTTCCTCACAAAAAAAAAAAGATGGAAGAAATTGCCTGGATATTTAATCCAGTCCCTCATATTATAGATGAGAAAACCAGTGCTCTGGAAGGTTATACAATTTGTCCAAAGCTATTTAATGGCAGAATTAGAACGCAAGTATCATGGTTTCCACTTGAGTGCATTTTTCACTTCAGATATCTCCAGGCGTTATTAGCAGTTCCCTGGAATAAAGATTGGAGAAGAAATTATCCAAATAGCTAAATGTAGGAGGCACATGGAAAAAAATTGCTTTTTTCTTTTTATCAAAAAGTTATTCTTGGGGAACCATTTTTATGCTTCATTTTCTGAGAAGGACAATAAGGAAAGTAGGAAAACATAAAAATTGTAAGTTAGGCATATATAAACATCCTGTGACTGATCCTTACTTTTCCCTGAGAAATGAGGATGGAGACAGGAAAGAAAAATGCTGTAATGGCCGAATTGTATCTTGTTAATCTACCATCATGTTTTTCTTTGCTTTTTTTGTAAACCCAGAGTCCTCACTTATTTAATAACATCACAATAGGTAGAAACACGCTACTCTTCAGGTTAGATGAAGG
Organism: Ceratotherium simum simum; assembly: GCF_057802395.1. Taxonomy (NCBI): domain Eukaryota; kingdom Metazoa; phylum Chordata; class Mammalia; order Perissodactyla; family Rhinocerotidae; genus Ceratotherium; species Ceratotherium simum. Next base: position 64,594,903 of record NC_141901.1, on the reverse strand, counting down.
AATAACCAACATTTTTTCACTGTCAAAATCCTTAGCCCCACTTCCAGTTGCTTTCTACCTATTTTTTTCCTCTAATGTTACCATAGGTATCACAGATTTTTTATAGGAGTACAGAGAGGACATTTCAAACACTTTGGAAGACAGTTTGGGAACAGGAAATATACCAGAAAACAGGTGACAACGTGAGATTTTTAAAGAAAGGATAGAAGCAGTTTAGGGACATTCTAGGCAGAGCTTATAGCATGAGTCAAAGCATGAAAGGAAGAAACAGCAGAAAGTTAAGTACAAGTATGTTTATGTTTAGAGAGTTTAAAATGTGGAGCAAGGATGATAGATGAAGCTAGAGGGGACCAGGTCCAAAAATATACCCTGTTAGAGAGCTTGCACTTAATCCTCTAGGCAGTAGGGAGCTTTCAGTGGAGTTTTTTAATGGAGAAAGGATAGGGTCAGGTACTGCTATTAGATAAATTAGTCTAATAACTTTATAAAGAATGGTTGTATTAGTTATCTATGCATGCATAACAAATTACACAAAAACCTAGTAGCTAAAGTATCACACATTATTATCTTATAATTTACCTTGGTTCAGGAACCTGGGCATGGCTGACTGGACTCTCTGGCTCAGGATCTCTGACAAGGTGGCAGTCAAGGTGTCAGCCATGACTACAGTCATTCCAGGGCTCATTGAGGGGAGAATCCCCTTCCAAGCTCACTAAAGTGGGTGTTGACAGTATTGAGTTTCTTTTGGGCTGTTGGACTGAGGGTCTCAGTTCTTCTCCAGAGGCATCCCTCAGTTCCTTGTCCTGGGCCTCTCCATAGGACAGCTCACAGCTGTGGCAGCTATGAGCGAGCAAGTGAGAGAGCAAGGTAGCAGAGTGAACAAGAAGGAAGCCAGTCTTGACATCTCCTCGCTTTTGCCATACTCTGTTTATTAGCAGCGAGTCACTAGGTCCAGCTTACACTCAAGGGAAAGGGATTACACAAGAGCGTGAATACTAGGGAGACACAGGTCATCGGGATCCATATTTGAAGCTGCCTATCACAGTGGACTTGAGGAAATAAGACTGGAGGCAAAGGGGCCACTTAGGAGGCTGTTAAATAATCTAAGTAGATATGGAGATTATTGTAGACATGTGTCATAGAATGAAGGAGAGGGGAGGCAGTCAAGGTATATTTAGGATGTTAAATCATGAGAACTTGGCGATTTACAGCATGGAGGTTTTAATGGAGAAGAAGGAGTTAGGGATAACATCTAATTATCGTTGGCTCTTAAACCACTATCTGACTAAAGAATATTTTCACTTGAATGTGACTTAAACTCCTGTCCACATTGAGCTTTTCATCTTTATTACTGCCATCCCCTCCACTGTTAGGCTTCTTGGCTTGTCCTTGTTGCTTCGCTATTTCTGCACTATATCCATTTAGACACCAGTTATTTCTGTCAATATCTTTAATTTTCCTTTTTGTCTCTGTTCCTATTGTTACCCTCCTTATCCAGGTACTTATCACGGTACACTTAAAGTATGGGAACAGTCTTCCTAATTTCTTCCCTGTGGCATTTTCCTTTCTTTAATCTAGATTCCCAAACATCTAATATCTATATATCTATCATGCATTTAACCCACAAGTATTTATTGTGGGCCTGCTTTGTGACGAGCATTTTAGTAGGCTTCCTTGGGAATATAATATTGAACAAGACAAGTATTGTCTTGTTCCTTTGGGTCTTTATTAATATCTTCTCTTTCCTTTCCATCTGTCAGAAATACCACTAATCCTTTAAGGTAACTACCTTCAACTTCTACTCTTATGAGACCTTCCTTGAAACATATGTACTTTTATCTCTATCTCCTACAGCTATAATCAGGAGGCGTTTTACTTAGGAAATTTTGAGATTCTACAAGTTTAAAAGAGAGCACTGGCTTAAGCTATTAAGTGTAATGAAGCTACATCTGACCTCCCTCAGTCTACTTCAAGCAGTAGAGTAATGCCTTCCCACCCTGACTCACTGGAATCACCTAGAAAGCTTTTTAAAAATGTAAATACCTCGACCTTCCCTCAAAGATTCTGATGTAGTATGTCAGAAATGACAACAAACAAGACTCTAAGGTGAATTTGATGTGTAGTGAGTTTAAAAAACTATTGCATTTGGGGCCGGCTCCGTGGCTTAGCGGTTACGTGCGCACTCTCCACTACTGGCCGCCCGGGTTCGGATCCTGGGTGCACACCGACGCACCGCTTCTCCGGCCATGCTGAGGCCGTGTCCCACATACAGCAACTAGAGGGATGTGCAACTATGACATACAACTATCTACTGGGGCTTTGGGGACAAAAAGGAGGAGGATTGGCAATAGATGTTAGCTCAGAGCCGGTCTTGCTCAGCAAAAAGAGGAGGATTAGTATGGATGTTAGCTCAGGGCTGATCTTCCTAACAATAACAACAAAAAAAACTATTGCATTAAAGTCACCCTCACCATTACAGTATTAATTATTTTGTGTACATTTGATCATCTAAATAGCCTAAAGAAGTAATTTCCAAATACAGATTGAGGTCTAGCTACATCAATACATACAGACTTTTGGGCCCTATCATTAGAGATGCTGATTCACTAGAGCTATGGCTATATCCAGGCTGCTATATTTTTTAAATAACGAAATAAAACTGATATATAATCAAGTTTGAAAAATATTGGACAAATGGACTAATATACTACATTAATTTTTTTTGTATTTTCGTTAAAGTACTAGTCAGAAAAATGCATGTAAATATTTGGTAAATGTTAAGGACAAGTTGGCCATGACAGGCTTTATAGATTACCTTGGAAGATTCTGGCCATTTGAAGTCATATCTTAAATAACAGTTGAATGACTGCTGTGTTTAGATTTTTAGATGCTCCAATACATTTCAGTAGGATAAGTTTAGTGTTTCATACATTGATACATTTTATCTAGCTCTTTTACTTTAGGTAATAACTTATTGATCACATGAAGAATTTGGAACAAAGACTGTATTCTTTTTCCTCATATTCTGATAAATCTTATATTCTACTATAGGGAGGTATATTATTACTTTCTTACAGGATGAGATTGTCAGAATGTGGCTTTAATAAATTTGTTGTCTGCCTTTTCTTTAGTGTTATTCCTCTTTTAAGAGAGTCTGTCGGAGTATTAATGCAGAGAACTCCTCCCCTCTTGGAAAATACTCTGCCTCAGTGCTATCAGAGGGTAAGTTTCAAAGCTTCCAAACCATTGGATTTTATGTTGTCTCCAAGGCGTTAGGATTTTTAACTTTGACAAATATGGATAGCATATGTGTATAATTTAGTATTTCTTCCAAGACTGAATGCTGACCATGAATGCCATTTATACAAACCAGAATAAAATCATTGGAAAATATTGAACTTCACTAAAGCAAGTGTGGTAAGAATTGTCCTCGTCTAGAAATTGAGCAATTCTTCTAAGATATAGATATGAATAGCAAATGATGTAAACATTTATTCAACACATATTTTTTGAGCTCCTGCTTTGTGCCAGATATTCTTCAAAGGTGCTAGGTATGTAATGGTAAACAAGATAGACAGTGTCTTTGTTCTCAAAGCGCTTACAGTCTAGTGGGGAAACACAAGCACTAAACGATAAATCAATAAATAAGAAAACATCAGTGAAATTACTATAATAGAAATTAAACAAAGTGATGTAGTAGACATGGATGGCTACATTAGATTCACTGAGGAAGTCATATTCAAGGAAATTGAAACTTTGGTGACAAAAAGGAGCCCGCCATATGAAAATCCTGGAGAAGAGTGTTCCAGGCAAAGGAACGCTATTTATGCTAATGTAAAAGTTCTGTGGCTGGAACTAGTTCTTTGAAAATATTAATGAGCTAGAGTGAGTGTTTCTTAATGGGGCATATTTTGAACAGGAGAATTCTTCACTGTGCAATTGTCAGAAACTACAGGACCTTTGCATCCCCATGCCCGAAAGAACTAAATGACAACATAGACCCTTTCCTGAATCATGTGACAACAAAAAAGGGAGGAATTCTGTCAGTTTCTAAATCTCTGGGTTATTGATTTCTGTCCTTCATTTCCTTCCTTCTTATTTCTTTGACATTACTTTGTTGTTCTTTTTCTAGTTTCTTAGCTCATTTGTATTTATACTTGTTCTCTGATCATGAATTTGAAAATGTAAATTTCCCTCCAGGCACTCTCAGCTGTGTCCTACAAATTTTAATATGTGTTCATTCATATTTCCCAAACACCTGTGATGGTACCTGGCACATAATGAGTATTCAATAGGTTTTGTTAATTAATTCAAATATCCCTCATCCCGCTTTCTATAGGGTAGAATCTATGTTTACTGATATGTTACAGAATAATTTAAGTGGGAGGGAGCCCTTATACTTGATTAGGATGTTAATATTTGCCCTTTATATTTTAGGTGCAGCAGTTGCAAGGAGTTTACAGTTTACAAGAACAGCACTTCTGGACCTTATGTTCTGACGTTTATGTTGGGACCTTGAAATTAGTAGTAGCACCTGATGCTGATGCCAGGTGGATTTTAAGCCAAACACATAATATTTTTACTCAGGTATGACTTTTTTACTGACTTCTTAAGGATCTTAGAATTTATTGTATCAATTAGTTTAAAAAATATTTACTATTTAACATATTAAATATGTATATTTATGTGTGTCTATATGTGTGTGTGTGTGTGTATATGTATATATATATACATACACTATGAGGTAAGCATAAAAGTACTTTTTTTCAACCACAAAGTCAAATTTGAGAATCCTTATTTTAGTTAATAGTCTTAAGAAAGATAGTCCTATTTACTCATCATCGTACTGATTTGAATTCCTTTAAGAAAAAATAGCTTCTCCTTTACTATACACTCTTTATAAGACACATTAGATGCTGTTTGAAGCCAAGAATTCTAAAACAGCATTTGGAATGAGAATAATGCCTTTTCAGTGGTTTTAGCTAAAAACAGTCTATGTTAATGTGCAACTACGTCAACTCATGATGGCATAAGCATTAACTGAAAAAATTTGGTTGTAGGCATGCACTGACTAATTCCTATGTTAATGTTTTTTGTGTGATAGCAAAGCCATAGTTATTTCTGTGTGATTTTATAGCTTAATATGCTGTTGAGTTTCTCTTAATACTGTATTTGGAATCAGGAATTAGTCAGTGCATGCCTACAACCAAATTTTTTCAGTTAATGCTTATGCCATCATGAGTTGACGTAGTTGTGTGACTGATAATCAAAGTAAGAGCAATTACTATGTCATTCTGTATAAATTGTGAGAGTAAGAACATCATGTCAAGAACATCTGAGGAGAGCGAGAGAACACATTCTTTTTTTGGTGTAGTTTGCTGAAAATATTTGATGAAAAATCTAGATGTCGACACTGCTGCCAAAATTATCTAACACATAGATCTAATAAGGAAACCGGTTCCATGCCTTAAAAATCTGTGCTTAAAAAGTGACATGTGCCTCCTGGTGTGATGCAGTGGGAAGTACACAACATGACCTTTGTGGTACTCTTGCCAGAAATGGTTAACATGAATCTAATCATTAGCAAACAGCCAGACAAGCTTAGCTTGTGGAAACTTCTGTAAGACTGTTAGCCTGGATTCTTAAAAAGTGTCAATATCATGAAAGGAAAAAAAAACCCAAAGCGGTGCAGGATTATTCCAGATTAGAAGAGACTTCATAATTAAATGCAATATGTGATTCTTGATTAAATCTTGAATTGGGAAAAAACATCCACAAAGGAAATTATTCGGTATTCAGGAAATTTGTATGTGGACGGCATAACAGTTATATAATTGTGTAAATGTTAAATTTCTTGGGTGTGATAATAGTACTGTGGTCATAGAAGAATGTTCTTATCCTTGGGAGATAACGTGCTGAAGGATTTAGTGGCCAAGTATCAGGATATCTAATTATTTTTCAAATGTTTCAGCAAAAGTAAAAAGATTACAAATAAATATACATGTAGAGAAATAAAGCAAATGGGGCAAAATGTTAGCAATTGGTGAATATAGGCGATGGGTAAATAGGTATTTATTGTACTATTCTTTTGACTGTAAAATTTTTCAAAGTAAAAAGTTAAAAAATAAAAACTTTGGTGGCTTCTTATTGCCACCAGGATAAAACCAAACTTTCTAGCATGGCGCAATTAATGTTTCAAGCCTCTCTCCTGCTGTTCATTGCCATGTACTTTATACTCCAACCCCACTAGACTATTTACTTTTCTGCATAGGACAAAAATCCTACTCTAAGGTAAGGTCCAATTCAATTGTTACTTTCACTCTGAAGCCTTAAAGATCCCTCAAAGCAGCATTACTTTATCCTGTAATAAACGTATCACACTATAAGTATTTTTCTGCAAATTTCCACCAAGTGTCGTGATTTTGCATTCCCAATGCTTAGGAGAATATACATGTGTAATAAAGTTTTTGACTAAACAAATTCTTAAAACTGTATTTGACCAAAACCATCTTTACATATGCTAAGTATGGAAAAATATTGTTGAGTTCCCATTGGTCTTTTTAGCCATAAGCACAAAAGGATGGTAATGCTATATATATAGAGAGAGAGAGACTGACAGATAGACAGACATCACATCTTCAGACATGGACAATAGAACATAATATGCAGTTTTGTTAAATTCAAGACCTTAGCATAAATTAAACAATGTCTCCTCTCTAACAAAGAGAAATGTATAGTTATGTTCCTTTGGGAAGAATTAATGAAATAATCTTTTATGTAGGTGACAGCAAGACTTACCCTACTACAAAACAGTGTGCTGGAACCACTTATTTACTCCAGAATTTTAAGAACTAGGTCTTTTTTTGTTTTTATTTATTTATTTATTTATTTATTTTTATTTTTTGTGAGATCAGCCCTGTGCTAACATCTGACAATCCTCCTCTTTTTTTGCCGAGGAAGACCGGCCCTGGGCTAACATCCGTGCCCATCTTCCTCCACTTTATATGGGACGCTGCCACAGCATGGCCTGACAAGCAGTGCGTCGGTGTGCGCCCAGGATCCAAACCGGCGAACCCTGGGCCGCCGCAGCGGAGCGCGCGAGCTTAACCGCTTGTGCCACTGGGCCGGCCCCGAACTAGGTCTTTTTTTAAACAGAAACTATAATAAGTTGGCATCATTATGACTTTCATAACGAAGCATGCAAGACCTTGACAGTATGTCTGAATCCTTCTCACATCTCCTCCCCATTTCAGAGGCAAAAGGAGAATGTGGCTAGCAATAACCTTGCTTTTCACTACCATTTCTAGATCATTATTCTCTCCTTGAACCTCTGTTTTCTCCTAGTTATACTATGTCCTTCCACCCTCATAGTGTGAGCTTCTATTGACCTCTCCTAAGACTTTGGTACTTAACCACAGTTTTCCCTCTGAGAAGGAATGCAATTTCTAGGTTTAAAAATGTGCAAGCAGCTGTGTCTGTGCCAGGAGCTGTTGAAGTTGTAATTGAAGAACGTGGAGGGAGGTTCTTCTGGTAACCTTAGAAATCTTGGCTTTTAAAATGGCTGAAGTTGAAAGTTTTTTCAGCTGTTTCTTTGGTTTTGGAAACTATATTTGGGTTTTAAAAATTTTAAGCTCCCTGGGGCCGGCCCGGTGGCACAAGTGGTTAAGTGTGCGCACTGCACTGCGGCAGCCCGGGGTTCGCCGGTTCGGATCCCGGGCACGCACCAACGTACCGCTTGTCAGGCCATGCTGTGGCAGCGTCCCATATAAAGTGGAGGAAGATGGGCACGGATGTTAGCCCAGGTCCAGTCTTCCTCAGCAAAAAAGAGGAGGATTGGCAGATGTTAGCACAGGGCTGATCTCCTCACAAAAAAAAAAAAATTTTTTTTAAGCTCTGAAAAATATTTTAAGCCTTTTTATCTGCTAAGGTCAAGCCAACTTGATTTCAGTCCTTGCAGAGACCAGGAACTCTTCAAGGCTTGCAGTGAAGAGGGTTCAACACATTTTTTCCCGGGAGGGAGAGTGGAGTCACCCTACTAATGACTTTCATTCCATACATTTAGTGATTTTAAAGTTGTTTTGTGATCATTGTTTTAGTTCTGACGTATGCAAAATTGAAAGGTTTTATTAATATGTTTTCCTTTTCTACTTATACCCTAGTAATGCATATTCATATGCTATGAGTATATCCCAGGGTTTGCAGTAACATTTTCATTTTGTTGGGATGGAAAATTTTTTTCTCTGCCTTTCTATATCTTTTGGCTGGTTTATTAATTCAGTTGACATAAAACAGATTAACAGGAGAATACAAATTTAATGTTGTACGTATGGGAACCCCATAAAAATATGAGACCCAAGGCAGTTGAGGCTTATATGCCATCCTGAGCTAAGGAATGGGATAGGGCCTGGGGCTTCCAAGGGGAGAAGGGTAATTCACAAGACTATGAGAAGAGCAGATGTTTGGTAATTAGATGTTTGCCTCGCCATGCAGATAGGCATTCAGATAACAGTTATTTTTGGTAATAGCTCTCTCTGAGCCAGGATGCCTATCTAAACTCTTTTGGGTAGTTGAGGGAGAGATAAAAGTTTTTCTTGAGACTGCTGAGTCTTGATTGCTTTCAGCTCAAAATAATGCACATGCCAAAGTGGCATATTTTGGGGCCACATATTCTGCTGGTCCTCAATTTCATGAAATGGAATTTAAAATTTTTTTACATTATTTTTTATTTTAAATTACATCTTATTCATAGATTTTACTTATCAAAATTAAAAAAAACTCAAATTATTCCATTTTTGAGAAAAAAAATCACACTAATGCTTTAGGTATATTTCTTGTAGAAAGACTTGAAATACTGGTAGCCTTAGATCCGAAAAATCAAAAGAAGGGTTTTCTCAGTAATAAGTTTTCCTTTTTGGTTTTATGACATTTTTAGGTATCTTTCTTATTGCTGATCTTAAATCAGAATTTAAGTAATAGTTTTCTTTGTTGTTTTTTTTTAAATTTTTTGTTTATTGTAGTAACATTGGTTTATAACATTGTATAAATTTCAGGTGTACATCAGTATACTTCTATTTCTGCATAGATTACATCATGTTCACCACCCAAATACTAATTACAACCCATCCCCACACACATGTGCTGAATTATCCCTTTCGCCCCCCTCCCTCCCTCCTTCCCCTCTGGTAACCACCAATCCAATCTCTGTCTCTATGTGTTTGTTTGTTGTTATTATCTACTTCTCAATAAGTGAGATCATACAGTATTTGACCTTCTCCCTCTGACTTATTTCACTTTGCGTAATACCCTCAATGTCCATCCATGTTGTCACAAATGGCTGGATTTCATCGTTTCTTATGGCTGAGTAGTGTTCCATTGTGTATATATACCACGTCTTCCTTATCCATTTGTCACCTCATGCCCGTCAAAATGGCTGTAATTCACAAGACAGGAAACAACATGTGTTGGAGAGGATGTAGAGAGAAGGGAACTCTCATACACTGCTGGTGGGAGTGCAAACTGGTGCAGCCACTATGGAAAACAGTATGGAGATTCCTCAAAAAATTAAGGATAGAACTACCATATGATTCAGCTATTCCACTGCTGGGTATTTATCCAAAGAACTTGAAAACACCAATGTGTAAAGATACATGCACCCCTGTGTTCATCGCAGCATTATTCACAATAGCCAAGACTTGGAAGCAACTTAAGTAATAGTTTTGGTTAAAAAGTTGTTCTTGTTAAAATTTATGTGAGGATAACTTTAAACTGAAAAGACTAACATCAGAAGTTTGAGAATTATAACTTTCTATTTTATTTATAAAACTATAAGTTTTATTTAGAACTGTATATTAGGCATGTCCTTTTTATTCTCATTTTCCATAGTTATTAATTAATCTTTAATGGCTAAAGCAGTTGGCTTGCTATGCACAAATATAGGGTAACACAACTGAATTGGTGGAAGTCTCTTCAGTACTTAGATTCCTTTGGAATTGTTAGTTAAATGATAATCCAGTTTTTAAACTTCACTGTTCTCTGTTGGCGTACAAAAAGTCCCCTCTCCTTTTCTTCCCTTGCACTAACTTTTTAAAAATGGGTTATCATTTGGGAATCGATGAAATAGAAAACTTATTTTTTATGTCTAGTATATGAACAGGAAGAGAAAGTGGGATACTGGATTAGGAAGGCAATTTAACATTTTGTTTCTTTTTTTTAACTGGCTGATTATAATGTGTTAATTTTTTTAATACATTTTTGTTTTGTTAGAAATAATGTTTGAAAAAAAATCTAGAATATGTTTGGGGTTCATTACCCTCGTCAGTTCCACAAAGCACAAAAAACAGTGAAGCCTAATGCATACTGTTTACTCCAGGATAGAACTTCTACCTTGACTTCTTCCATCTTTTCTACTCTTCTGCCTGTTTCTGTTATGTCTATTCAGTCCTAAACCCCCAGTTTCCTGCTTTAGCTTTTTGTGTTCTATTCTGTAGCCCCAAAATACAAGTTAACACTGATTCCCAGAAGGAACCAAACACTCTCCTCACAAGCCCAAACCAGAGTTCCCCAAGTGTCAGAAACTTGCACCTCCTCCGCTCTCCTGCCGTCCGAATCCCCTCCTGTCTCTGACCACACACCTCAGCCAACCTTGTTATGTCTGCTGGAGGCTGAGAGTAGGGAGGAGGAGAAGCTATCTGCCCCTGTCCAGGTGGCCAGCTGTTTTCCCACCCTTTCCATTTGTTTTGCTGTTTGTAGAGGGTTTTAATCTTTTATAAGTGTTGATTTTGCTTGCCAGCTCTGCAACTTTTCCTTATCCGACTTCCCGTCTTCTTCCTTCATCACGTGTACTTGATGTCCACGCGAACGCAGCCTCCTGAGCTGGTTGAAGTGAACAGCTGGTTGATATGAGGCCAACAAATCCCTAGATTTGTTGTTTTTAATTAACTCACAAGGTTTAAGTGTTCATTGGTTGGTTGATAGTGGTGGAAATAATAACAGCAGCAGCAGCTAGCATTTATGGAGAGCCCACCGTGTGCCAAGCACTGTGATATCCTCACAAGACAGGTGGTATTACTCTCAATTTACAGAAAAAGGAATCCAGACCCAGGTTATTGTTCTTGACTTGTAATTTTGTCATATTCACTCACTATTTCACTAATTCTGAGATGATTTAGTTTTCACATGTAAGCGTAAAGCAGTTTTTCAAGACTTCATTTTAAAGGGATAAATATTAATATTATTCAGTCAAAAACTGAAGTAGAAAATTTCTGTAGTTTTTGAGAATTGGTGGAGAATACAAACAAACCAATAATTTTCTATAGCCATATTCCTGTTTATTTTTCACTTCTGATTTGTTTTCCTTTCCACGACAATGAATATTATTGAGGATATTCTAAGTGTATGGCACTAGGTTAACATTTATTTTCTTAGGAGCACATGTGTAAAAATAGCTGTCTTTTCAGTTTAAAAAAGGGTTGACTGAATTATGGTGTATACATTATTCTCAGGATACGACACAATGAGTATTATATGTTTTTTACTTTTTAAGGACAACCCCCAGCCCGCCTCTGATTCGTAGTGTCATCCCAGTGGTAGAATATTTGGTGGAACTGAGGCCTGTTTTGATCTGCTGGATCATTGGTCATGACTTTGTGGTGTGAATAAACTTTATAGAAAACCTAGTTTGTATTCAGGGACTAGGCGACTTACTATATAGGATTCTTTGGAAATTCCGCTTGTCTCCCTACTTTGAAGGAAATTCAGAAAGGAAAATGGGAAGCTGGAAAACTGAAAGCTGTCCTCCTCAGGACAGATGGATGAAGCAAAATGACTTTTTCTGTTAGACTGAGCTTTTGTGTAAAGCTGTAGCCCCTCAGGGGAAAGATATCAGCTTGAGTAATTAACTCATGATTATGCAAAGATCAATTTACCTAGCCTCTTTGTTTCTCCTCTTTCTTTTTATTGCCTTGGGCTACCTCATTTCTTATTACCATCTTCACTGTATTAGGGCTGGGGGTTAGGAAAGTGGCAGAGATAATAATAGGAGGCAAACTTATTTTTGCCCATTTTACTTTCATGAACAATTTTGTTGAAAGAGAAAAGAAATTAAGCCAGTTTATTTAGGCAATAGTTGTTTTCTCTTCAGGTTAGATATACAAGAATTTTGCAGAAGACTTCCTAAGTATAGTTATTTCAGGAGCCATCTGGGTTGAGTAAATCAAATATAGTTGTAATAAATCATAATAATTTGCGTTTATAGCATATGAAACCCTTTCTCATATATTCACACATGATTCTTACAATAGTGCCTGGTATGTAGCAAGGGTTTATTAAATATTTGTCAAATATTGGATGGATATATAAGAATTCTGTGAGATAAGTAGGGTTGATATTTATCAACACTTTTAAAATGAGAAAAAGTGAGATCTGGTTTTAATTTTTAGCTCAAATCATACCAATATTAAGTTCTTTTTTCTGCCACAAACCTCTTTAAGGAGAAAGTGCTATTAAATGTATTTTCAGAGAGCTTTAACTTTACCACAGCAAGGATTTTTTTTTTTAATGAAGCAAAAATTCTAAAAAGTTTTCTGTGCTGGTAAGCTTCTAGGGTCTCTTCCAGCTTTGTATTCCGTTAGAGTATCTCCTGACTTCTCTTACGCATTCATTAGTTTTGTGCAGAGCCTCCAAATTGAATGCCTCCAAATTGAATGCTACAAAAAAGGCCATGCTAGAAAGTAATGCTTTGAGGAGCCCAGAAATTACTGTAAGAAGGTAGTGTTAATATTTTATCCCCCACTCTGGTTTTTTCCTTTCTCTTAAATATTCTAATTTACCTTTCATTCTATGGTACTGACAAGAAAGTGCTTATTGTAACTGTATGCTTTAATTTTAAAAATCATTTTTATTTGAAAGATAGAAATTAGTAGAATTTCAGTTCATCCAACAAATATTAATTGATCACTTCTACTGTGTGCTGGGCACTACTTGAGGTTCTGGGAGTCAGCAGTGAAAAAACAGACAAAATCCTTTATCTTAGAAACATTGCATTATAATGGGAGAGCCACAATCAACACAGCAACACAGCAAATAGGGAAGTTTTATATCAAAGGTGATAAGGGTTATGGGTAAGGGAGATCAGCAGTGCTGAGGCATTTACCATCTCTTGCGCCAAGCTTTGTTGTTTTCCATAGCTCGTATATAATCATCTGACATACTATATTTACTTCCTTTTGTTTATCATCTCCCCTCCTCCCTAGCTCCCCATTGCATATAAACTCCGTGAGGGCAAGGATATTTTTTATCTGTTTTGTTCACTGTTGTATTCCCAGGGGACAGAACAGTGCCTGGAATACAATAGATGCACAGAAGATATTTGTTAGATGAATGAATTGAATGCATTTCATATAGTGTGGTCAGGGTAGGCTTCACTGACATCTGAGTAGAGATGAGACAAGAGAGGGAGTATGTCATGTGGTTGTCTCCAGGAACATTGTTCCAGGCAGAAGGGCCAGTGTGGCTGGAGCAGAGTGAACAAAGGGGGAGGAGTAATCAGGCTCCAGGTCATGGGAGGGCTTTGTAGGCCATTGTAAGGATAAGGAAGATAAGCAGTTGTGGGGTTTGAGTGATGGAGTGACATCACTGTAGTTGCTCTGCTGGAAATAGACCAAAGGAGGGTAAAGGTAGAAGCATGAAAACAAGATCAGCAGCCACTGCAAAATCTAGACAAGAGATGATAGTGGCTCGGGCCAGGGTGGTAGTGATGGAGGTGATGTAAAGGGGTCAAATTTTGGGTTTGTGTTATTTTGAAGGTAAGGCAAAGAGGTTTTGCTAATGGGTTGGATGTGAGGGAAAGAAAGGTCTTTAAGTTGCAACACTAGGGATGGAATTGAGCTGTAGAAGACATAGAATCAACAGGTTCAAGGGGAGGAACAGTGTTCAATTTGGCTGTGTTGTAATGCCTGTCAGATATCCAAGTAGAACTGTCAAGTAGGTGGTGGATGGGTTCCAGTCTGGAAATACAAATGTGGGAGGTGTGAGCATAGAGATGGTACTGCAAGTCTGGATACTAGGTGAGATCATCTAGGGAACAAGTGTGGAAAAAGAAGGGATCTGAGGACTGAGCCCTTGGGGATTTCAGTGTTTCGTGTTCAAAGATAGGAGGAAGAACCAGCAAAGGAAATTGAGAAAGATTGATAAGTGAGGTAAAAGGGCAACCAGTGAGTATTCTCTGGAAACCAAGAGGGAGAAAAAGTGTTTCAGTAGGAGGAAGTGATCACCTTTGTCCTTGCTGATAGATTACATGCTAAGATGAGGACTGAGAATGGAGCCTGCTCTGAGCAACTTAGAGGTGACCTTGACAAACAGCTTTGCAAAGTAGTAGGCGGCAGAAGCCATTTGCTTGAAATGGGTTCAAGAGAGAAAAGGAATTCTAGACAGCAAATATAGAAAAATTGATAATACAGGAGAGATGGGGGCAGTTTTGAGAGCAGTGTCCTTGAGAAGCAAGATCATATCCAAAATTGAAGAGAGGAGTTAGAGTGTAAAGTAATTAAATAACCAATAGTAAATAAATAACCAATAGATGGTTATACTTATTTACTAATCGTTTATCACAGGAAGATTTAGATTGGATTGATTTATGATTTTAACTAGTCAGGCACTGTGGTGTTCTCTAGCAGGATAATGGTAGATGGGTAACCTCATTTTTCCAAAATTCACTTGGACAGAGCATGTAATTAGTAGTCTGGCTTTCTTTTGGAGAGGTAAAGGAGAATCTTTTTTGCAACTTACAAATATACTTGTTTCTAAAATAAAATTACTGGCACTTGATGATGAAAAATGAATTATTTCCCAGAGGTAGAAGAGAAAAATAATTAATTCTGTTAAAAAAAAAATGAGATTTTTTTCTACAGCTTTTCTGAAATATATAGTCTATTGTTGGCTTGTTTGATTGTCTAATTTTTTTGTTTGTTTTAAATTTTCAGGCTGGAGTGAGACAACTTTATGTACAGATTGACTTTGCGGCCATGTAATGAATGAAAAGAAGCTATACTTTTTTGGGGACCTAAGTTTTCTGGTACTGTACAATCCCAAACATTGTACCTAGCTTATTAAAAGAGAGAAATCGTCACTACAGCTCCCAAGCACCAACTAGACCTAGTAGAGTCAGCCGTTTGTGCTCTGCAGGGAGTTCACAGCTAAGGGATCAGAATTCAGAGGATCTCTCCTGGACTTTTGGTCTTGTCTTTTGTGCTCTTCCTTCCAAACTATTTTGATTTCTGAGGCTTCTAGTTTTGTTCCGGGGTGGTGTTTTTCGTTTATTTGTTTCTTTTTTTTTCATTTCCAATGCCCTCACTCCTACCCCTCATCCTAGCCAGTAAGAAATTCAGATTGTGGGCCTCCCGTCATCTGGAATGTTTTCACTGAAGCTGCTGGAAACCACTCTTTCATTCCCACAAAACCAGTGTTATTTAAAAAAAAAAAGAAATGGAAATCTGTTTTGTATGTAATGTCACAATTGTTGACGTTCTTCAGTATAATCATATGTTTGTAAAATTGTTTGTACCTTGCAAACTTATGAACCAAACCATATTGGGTTTTCAAAGTGCCTTTGTATCAGAAAATGTATTTGCCAGCATAGAAACATACTCTCAAAGGTCATGTATGTTTTTTTTTAATGGGTATTCTTTAATCTGTACAAAATAAGACTCTTTGTTAGTCATGTATACAGATTTTGTCTTTTTGTGTACTTCCCAGCATAGGTTTAGATATATGAAAATTTTCCTTTTATTGCTTTATCTCATCAAAAAATAAAAGGTGTTATTTTGCTTTTTAAATCAAATTCAATTATCACATTAAATTATTTTGTGGGCTATGTTTTCAAAACTTCGCAAATGTATCTGTTATATAGACGAATGTTTTGATTTACTTGAAACATCTGCTAAGTTCCAAATTTCTATAAAAGCTACTGTGTTGTCTATGATAAACTTTCCTGTATCTTCCTTGCCATTTTTATGAATTTTATTAATGAAAGAAACAGGCAATGTAGAATGAAGGCAGAAATGCTTGTAACAATATTATTTTGCATTTTTATTCTTTAAATGCCACCTCATACAATTTGCTTTCCTGTGCAAGCATTACATAAATACAATTGCCTTCAGAAATCCTAGAGCAGCATTTTCTTGAGTTTGAACTATTGAAGGTACGGAGCAAATGTAGTAAGATAGAAGTCTTCCTAACACAGGTATCTTGGAAGTTAATAAATGAGTTGATTTCTAGGTTCTTGTGTATTTGAAAAATAAAATTGCAATTTGAGATAAGTGCTTAAACACTCAAATATTCTTTGTGTTTTATGAAGAAATATCGATCTGGATAGGCATTTTCCCATTGTACTTTATTTCATCACAATGTATATTCCCTTTTAAGTTTAAAAAATTGAAATTGTTGGGGAGAAAACCCTGCAGGATGAAAACGGTTGTTTCAGATGTAGATCAAAAATAAGCATCTTTTCACTGATGTGGCAGAAATTGCTGTTGATTTTGTCTAAGTTTTAGAGTGTCTTTTTCTCTATTTCTGACCTACAATTAGTGAACTATACTGTATTAGGAAAAGTAGACTGCTTGCTTCATGCTTTTCTGAACTGCTGCAGATTGCCATGAACTGTCGACAGTCTCCTTTTTTAAGTAGTATTTTCAAAACGTTTTTTCTCACTACTAGGCAATTCTAAAGCTAAGAATTCCTGCAGTAGAATGTGTTCAACTGAAACAATTGTTGAGATGTTTTAGGAGGGAAAGTATAAAAGAAAATGATAATGGTACTGCTCTTTCGTGATAAGTGTAAGTAGTCATTTGGAAGTTTGCATCCACTACCAAGCCTGATGGAAGCCTGAGACAGTCTGTGAGTTTTGCCTATTATGGAAAATAACAGATCTAGATGAAGGCAGGAACTTTAGATGTGTGCCTTTAAAAGTTAATTATGTGTAATTGTACTGATATGTCACATACGGAGATAATATTTGCACTGGCTTATAAAATTTCCCAGTGCATTTTGAAGATCGAATTTTGGCTTTCACTGAAGTTTTTGTCAAAATATGCATCACGTTATTTAACTGTATTCTCAATACACTAATGTATATGTTTTTTCTTTGATAAGGCAGAGCATAGAGTATTAGACCAATATGAAACTCTACTTTTGCACCTGTTATGAGAGATTGCCTGGTCATATCATTTAGCAGATTGGCATTGACATTTATGGTTTAATTAAATGTCCTTAAACCTGTGTGTGCAGCAGTAAAAAGTTAGTATGAGAAAGCAACTTTTTTCTCTTAGGAAATACTTTGTCTTATCAGTGTTGTTGGCACTGATGTTTGGCCAAATTAGATAATTTCACTGAGAAATACTACCTGGTTATTGTTATAAAATAAATTTAGGATGTCCCTATTGTTGGGCTGACTCTCGGGGGAAAACAATCGCTAAGTATCTGAGTATAAATTTGCTAATATTTTAAAAACCAAAATATTCTCTAGAGAACAAATTTGTATTTCTCAAAGTTTACCTTGCCAAGTAAACTTCTCCAAACAGAAATATACCTATACTAGTTTTGTGTTTTTAAATCTAGATTTTATTAATCAAGATGAAGGGCTTAACTTATGTACGACTTCTTTATTTTGCTGACTCCCTGCACCTTTGTGAAGGACAGTATCTCGTTTATCTGTAGCTCAGTGTTCCTCACCCTGGCATTCCCACACCGGCTTCTGCAGAGGCATAGGAAAGTAGGAACAGATGTTATTGGCGTTGTGATTTCCCTTGTATCCGGAATGCTTCAGCATTCTTCAAAGCCTCCGCATATACACCAGTAACCAAAATACTGTGACTTTTGTGCACCTTTGCAAAGCAGCCAAATCATTGACTCCAAATGCAGTTGGTTGATCAGAGTTCTATAATGTTTTTTCCTACTATGGAATAATCAGTTTTATAGAGATTATTAATATGGTAGCATCCTCTTATACGATGCTGGGATTTAAGAACAAAAATATTGCATTGCTTAACATGGAATTTTACATCTAAGGGGATTGTCCTTAGAAGCTGTCTTGTTCTTTCTTTTTTTTTTTTTTTTTGTGAGGAAGATCAGCCCTGAGCTAACATGCATGCCAATCCTCCTCTTTTTGCTGAGGAAGACTAGCCCTGGGCTAACATCTGTGCCCATCTTCCTCCACTTTATGTGGGATGCCACCACAGCATAGCCTGACAAGCGGTGCGTCAGTGCGCGCCCGGGATCCAAACCCCGGCGGCCAGCAGCGGAGCGCGTGCACTTAACCGCTATGCCATGGGGCTGGCCCCCCAGAAGCAGTCTTGTTCTACCTCTCATTTTACAGATGAGAAAATTGAAACCCAGAAAAGCTGCCATTTATTCAGGGTCACAGAGATAATTAGTGGCAAAGCCAAGACTAGCATCCGGGTCTTCTGACTCCAAGTCAAGAGTGTTTTCTACTCTACTGTGCTGCCTCTCAAGTGTAATATTTGCCTTTCTGTAAATGCAACAAAAAGCATTTGTAAATAAAGAACATCTGACCTCCATTTTTGGTACATTAAGGCACTTTATAAATGGAGTTTTATTGTCTTATTTTTCATATCTAATTTTAGAATATGATTTCCATAGTCTTTATGGAAGATATAATTAATTTTTTTACCCTTTTTTACTTTTTTACTCTTGTGAAAACAGTTCCTGATTTTTAAAAAAATGATGACATCTGTGCATTGGATACTTTTAACTCGTGAGTGAATTTTTCTGTTAATTGCCAAGGCTAAATCCAGTTTAAGGATTGCTTAGTTTCTTTCTTTTGTTTATATTCTATGAACTGGTACATTTTAGAAACCAGGCTAATTCACAGGTCACACCATTTCAGTCTTGCTACTTTAATTTTCAGTCACTGGAGAGCTTTTGCATTTTTAACATTATTCTCAGAGCCGCACAAAATTGGGCATTAAATGTTGTATAGAACAAAACAAATCTTTTAATTCAATAGGGGAAGTCTTATCAGAATCCCACATGCTAAACTGCTACTTTCTACTCTTTATAAAAGCACTACCTTGAGAAAGTTAACCTTTTTTTTCTTTCTGTCACCATCTTTGAAACAAAATTATTTTCCAATTCATAAGAACTTTGGCAAAAAGGAAATTATTTAATTCTTTGAAGAACATGCATTAAAAGTTTTATTAACGGAAGAAGATTGTTTCAAGACATGATCCCCCAGAAGCATTAGTGAACCAGATCTCTGCCACAGAATCAAGACAGACTTAAAATACAAAGAAAATTTATGTAGCAAAAAACTATTTGCAGAGAAGTATGGTTCTAAAGGCCAAATGGATGTTAGTCTTTTTGATGAGGGCATCTTTGGTTTATGTTTCACCATTTCCTAACTACAAATTATAGAGGAAAAAAGGATGGGATTTGACCTTTATTTAGTATTTACGTGTCAGGCTCTTTGTGTGGCCTTTTTCATGCTATCACATTTAAAATCCTCACATTTATATAAAGAAAGACTTTTGTATGATTTTATGATTGACAGAGCATTTTCAAGTGTATTTTCTCTTCTGATTCTCCTAACATCCTTGAGAGGAAGGAATTCTTAACCCCATTTTACAAATGAGGAAGCTGTTGCAGAGAATTGAAATGACTCGCCTGGAGGATAGCCAATGGGAGAGCACTGACTCAATCCAGTGCTTTTTCTGACGACAGCTCTGTTTTATGTATGTCATTCTACAATGATTTAAAGATCCAAGAAGTTTTGGCAGATCTAAACAGACTCTTCTGTAAGATCAGTGAACAATCACCATGACAAAATTGATAGACGGGAATAGTTGTTACATATACATTGTTTAGACTCATTCCTTCTTTCGTAGCTCTCTTATGCTTACTTCCTACCTCTGCCATTGAACTTAATCTGTGCAGGCTAAAAAGAGCATCAGAACTCTTAAGCACTTTTAAGACCTTTTTTTTTAAAAAAAAAAAAAAGTTAAAAGTTTTGACACTCACAAAGTAAGCTGCTTAAAAGGGACTGGCTCAAAAGATAGTCAGTACCAGTGTGAGTAAAGAGAAACTGAACTCCTGGCCAAGAGACGTTAACTTAGTTATTAGGGAATTGTGTTCCAAGAAGTACAAATAATTTTGTGCTGAATGAGAGGGATACATAGGATTTGACTTACAGCATTACACTTTACAGACATCTTTTCAAAGGGAAGAATTCTATTTCATAATTAGTTGTAATCTATGCTTAAATTTAATAATAATATATAACTTTGAACACTTCCCACAGCTTTGAAAATTTAGTATTTGTAATTTTGATCATGATGTTGGAAAGTCTGTGAAAAAGAAGAATGTCTTTGTCTCATCCATCCTATTATTCCCAAACTTAGCATGAATTTACACTTAAATGCTCAGTAAATGTTTGGTTAACTAATGAGTAAATATTGTTGATAGTAGTGGATACAAAAGTAAGGGTCTGGGACAGGTAAAACCAATAATTTACTGTCTATTACAGAAGACATCTCAGCTTCTCTTTGGCATTTTTGCACAAATAAGTGACTTTGTATTCACTTTGGCCATTTTTTTTCAAGTAGCCCTGTGAGCTACTCATTCATTTTAATACCTGAACAATGGAAGTATAGGGATGTTATCTATTTTGCATGGTTGTTCAACAAGAATTTGGCAGAACTAGGATTGTGGAACCTGGGTCACTTGAATTTTTCTATTTGGTATAGCCAAATGAGAAACCACATTGTCCCCTTGGTTTTATGAAAAATTGCCGTATTCATATTACTTTAAGGACCTGTGTATAACATGTCTTCTGTTTCATTTATCCTCAGATGTATTATCATCCAAAATTCTTTCAGAGGTATATCTTGAAGGTGCTTCTATAAAAACAACACAACACATATTCATTAAGTGATTTAAATATTCCTAGGATAGTTATCTTTTTTCTCTTTTTCCCCTCTAAATACTAAATTTTAGTAGAGCTCCTCTATATTTCTTCACTTACTTTTCATTGTTGCTGCCACTGTAAAACCTCTCCTTTTTACTAGAGGAAAAAAACCTTTATTTTGAATTTTAGCATTAGAATTTTATGTATCACATATCATGAATCAATTAGGTTCAGTGAAGAGTCTACTTCGAACTAGACGTATTCTGTCAAGAGTCTGCCAGATAATCCCATTGCTTCCTCTAATAGCAGCAGATTCAGTGATATTTCTGCCCAAGTGATATTTTGCCCCAACTTTGTGAGTTTGGTCAATAAAGAAAATGAGTCTTTATGTCAGAAATACTGTGAATGAAAAATTGCCAAATCCCTTTTTATTTTATTCTAAACATCCCTACATGTCTCGAATGGTTTCTAAACATATGGCCAAGTTTGAATTTGGATTTGATTCCTTTGGTGAAGATTATGTCATCAAAACATTTCTAAACACATGTTTGAGTACAAGGCTAGGTTGGAATATCAAATTTCAAAGACTATGTTGTAATTTTGTTTGAATATGCTAAAGTGAGCAATTATGATTTTCCTAAGTACAAGTCCATAATGTATATTTCATTTTTTCTACTTGAAGACTTTCATGTATATATTTTGTTTAACCACAGATGTATTTAAAAAGAATAATAATTGTATCAAAATTCTACCAATAAAATTTCTCTTTAAAAACCTTGACCTGAATTGTGTCTATCAGTTTGATGAACTGAAAAGAACACTGTGAACCTAACAGTTACTGGAATAGATTTTAGATGACTTAAGGAATGAAAGGGAAAGAAGAATGATTCTCAGGACCGGGAAATAGCAAAACTCATCAGGAGAGAGGAGGTGCTAGGAGACTGGAAATGTCTTAACATTGTGAAAATCTTCATTGTGGCGCTTATTCATTATTTTACCTGATAAACATCTCTCAAAGCATTTATTTCCAGATATTTCCATTAACCCCAAATTGTTCTCTCACCTCATTCTCTGTGGATGATCAGGGTTTAGAGGAATGAAGACTGAAAACATCTCACATGAGCCTTCATTATTCTTCCAATTTTTTCCCCTGTAATCAGTAGCAAATCTTTTTAAATATAACTTCTCCACAAAACCCCACACCCCACTCGTCTCACTTTCTCAAACATATTCTTATCATAGCAACCTCTTTACTGTCTCTCTCTGCCACACAATAAAGGCTTTATTCTCAGTGTGTCTGTTGTCAGATATCTTATATGTGTCTATATGTGCCCCTTCCACTTCCTTTCTAGCCATTTCCATAGCTCCTAGTCACATGGCTTCACTCCTCCCTATTTGTGGAGTTTTTCAAAAGGCCATCAGTGGCTTGCTTCTTGTCACATCTGTGGCAGAACTACCAGCATCTTAAATTCAACAAAGAGAAAAAAATACATTTATCTTTCCCACTCAAATCTCTTCTCAACTACCAATTTCTGTCAGAATTCCTTACAGAATCCTTAGAAATCTAAACATTGCCTTTGCCACCTCCATTTCCTGAAACCCTATCACAAAGTCATTCTCTTCATTTCTTTGAAATCTTTTAAATTCACCTTTTCCATCCCCACTGTCCTATTCCAGTACTTCATTGATGACTGCACGCAGTCACTTTGAGGAACTGTCTGGCTTCCCATCTAGTCCATGCCCAGCTCTAGCCACTTCCATTTCAGGCCCACCCACCCCCACTGCCCACCACAGAACAATTGTGGACTTAGGCAGGAAGTACAAGGAATTTCTGCTGAATCAGACTCTTGCCCAGGCCTTTTTAAAACATTTCCCCTACCTGGTTTCCTAATTACCCTCTGCTGGCCCTTCTGCATACTGGACTTTGACCTGCTGGATCTGGAGCACCTGCCAGGGACTCCCTGCCTTTCCTGTGTTCTCTGGAATTAGCCTCTGCCCTAATCCAAGTCTACAGTGGCCTATCAACACCCCCGTGGAATAGCCTCTTCTGTTTACACAGGTTTAGGCAAGATATTTACCACAATATTTCAGTACCCAATCTTTCTTTATCTAGAGTTTTTGCTTCCTTCCCCCAGAAGCCACCCTGTATTATACTGACAGAGTAAGCTTCCCAGTTTCCACTTTCAGTCCTCCAGCTCAGGAATCTTGAGCGGCTCCCTAAATGCTCATCAAATACAAATTGCTCTGAACAACTTTAGAAACTCATAATGCTTTTCCTTCCCTCTTATTCAATCTCATCACCCATGATATGGCAATAAGCACACTTTTCATTATTCTAGACCAGAGAAACAGCAAAGACAGGGAAGAGTAAGCAGGTCCAACAGATGTACATAGAATGACAGCAATTTAGTACTTTTCACTTTGTAGAAAACCAAAAACAAAACAGCACTTCAATAGGATTCTAGCTCATTCAAACAATCTTGTCAGCTCATCCAGTTCTACTTCCAGGCTTAAAAAAAATCTGCCATGAAGTTCAGGCTTAGTACATGCTACCAACATGTAAATGGCCAATTCAACTTTATCTGATAAATTCCTATAACCAAGAGGAGTAACAATGGTAACAGTAAGATAATACTCAGTGGCATTGAGTCTAGCACAGTTTGGACAATTAAAGTTTATTGAAAAAATGGATAAATTTTGCTTTTTTTTTTTAATTTAAATCTTGTGGGGGTTTTTTTTGATTTTTGTTTTTTTGGAAAGATTCACCCTGAGCTAACATCTGTTGCCAACCTTCCTCTTTTCTTTTTTTTCCCCTCCCAAAAGTTGTATATTCTAGTTGTAAATCCTAGTTCTTCTACGTGAGCTGCTGCAACAACATGGCTACTGACAGACAGGTGGTGTGGTTCCACGCCCGGGGAACCAAACCCAGGCCGCCAAAGCAGAGTATGCCAAATTTTAACCACTAGGCCATCAGGGCTGGCTCTGAATTTTGCTTTTAATATGAAGTTAAGCTCCTCTTTGAAAAATGGTTATGTATGGATTGTTAAAGTGAACTGTACTTGTTTTGTAAGATAGCCATTGCTAAAGCCAAAGGATTAAAAACAATAATACAAAAAACAAAAGCATTCCTCAAAGTATTTCCTGAATGTACACACATAATAGTATTTTAAAAGGGTGACACTGTATAAATAAGCAGGAAATTCAGATTCACATCTAAGCATAGGTAGTTTCACAGCAATTAGAACTCTGCCATTTGCCTTGGACTTTTGAAAATATTGTAACCACTTCTAAAATTATAAATAAAATCTGTCTGATTAGCTATCACTGTTTTCCCACCCTGGACATTGTTAGGTCAGACTGTTGTTCAACTTCACGAGTTTATCTGTCCTGTATGTGCATCATACTACTTCCCCTTGAGCTAGAATTTGTATACAGGTCATACGGATTTCTACAGAACTTAAAAACAAGACAAAGTTACTACACTTTTGACGTTATATTAGTTGGAGCAAAGATGTCCCGTTGGCTTCCAAAGACTTCCCTCAGGTAATCCTACAGTGGTGGCAAGCAGCTATGGAAGCCCATAAGAACTACAACTGAGAGAGAAGAATTTTTCTTTTTGGTAGAGCTATGATTTCAAAAGGGTAGAGCAAACCTCCATTGCTTTTTTTCCTCTCTGTCCCCTCTCCAGATGGATCAGGATGTAGGCCCAGTCATGAAGGTATGAGATACAGAACAACAAAGTAAAATAATTAGAACTCCAAGTTTCTGGCAAAAGCATTGAAAAGGGGAGACTAGGGAACCAGGACATAGTGAGGAGATCATGGAGAAAGAGGACCTCAGGAAAGCAACCTCATCAAGTTGTTTATGAACCCCAAGGATCACTCTCAAATCACTAATGCTTGGATCTGTTCCTATTTAGCATACCAATAGACCTTCAGAACTAAACTATCCAATGGACTAGGTCCTATACTGGGTGGTAGAAATCTCAGATAAATCCAAAGAGAACTGCAGTCCTTGAAAACTGAACTGACATTGGAACCATAGCCCACAGAAGGTGGACTGGTAATTGCATCCTGAACCTAACCACGTTGATAGCCTGTTAAAATGAGAAGACTGCCATTCTCCATAGAATCTAAACAAGACCCAGAATCTCATGACATTCAAAATATCCAGGCTACAATCCAAAATTTCTTGGCAAAGTGCCACAAAGATTTCAAAGAAAAACAATCAACAGATACCAAGGCTGAGATGCCATCCGTGTTGGAATTATTGGACAAAGACCTTAAAGCAGCTATTATAAAAAGGCTTGAACAAGCAATCACAAATAATCTTGCAACAAATGTTACAACAGAAAATAGAAGATATAAAAAAAGAACCATATGGAAATTTTAGAACAGCAACTAAAAAAAAAAAAAACCCCATACAGAATGAACTCAACAGCACAATGGAGAAGACAGAGGAAAGAGTCAATGAACTTGAAGGTAGATCAATAAAAATTATCTTCTCTGAATAACAGAGAAAATAGAAAATGAACAGAGCTCAGGGACCTGTGGGACAATAAGAAATGTCTTAACATTTATGTTATCAGAGTCCCAGAAAGAGAGGACACTCTGCAAACAGTGCTGAAGCATAATGTGCTGAAAAAATTTTGAAGAAATAACGGCTGAAAACTTCCCAAATTTAGTGACATAAACCTACAGATTCAAGAAGTTGAGCAAACCCCAGAAAGGATAACCCCCCAAATATCCACACCTAGACACATCATCATTGAAAAATTACAATCAAAATCTCACAGGCTTTATTATAGATGTCAACAAGCTCATTCTAACATTTATATGGAAAGGCAAAGAACTGGAATAGATAAAACAATTTTGAAAAAAGAAGAACAAAATTAGAGGAATCACACTGTTTTAAAGATTTACCATAGCTAAAGTATTCAGGACAATGTGGTATCATAGAAGGGAAAGAGACAGATCAACAGAACAGCAAAGAGTCTAGCACATAGATCCACACAAATATGGCCAATGGATTTTTGACAATGGTGCAGAAACACTTCAATGGAGATAGTCTTTTTAACAAATGGTGTGGAGCAACTGAACATCTATATCCAAAAAAAATGAACCTTCACCTGAAACACATTTCTTAAAAAAATTAACTCAAAATGTATCATAGATCTAAATGTAAACTGCAAAACTATAAAAAGTTTAAAAGAAAACAGGATAAAATCCATGTGTCCTTGAGTTTGGTGATGGGTTCTTAAACATGGTAACAGAAATATGATCCATACAAGAAAAAAATGATAAACTGGATTTCATCAAAATGAAAAACTTTTGCTCTGCCAAAGACATACTTCAGGGAACAGAAGGACAAGCTACAGATCGGGAGAAAATATTTGCAAATAACATATCTGACAAAGAACTTGTGTCCAGAATATATAAAGAATGCTCAAAACTTAACCATAAGAAAACAAACAATCCAAATAAAAAGTAGGCAACATAGGGACAGAGATTGGATTGGTGGTTGCCAGAGGGGAGGGGGGGAGGGAGGAGGGTGAAAGGGATAATTCGGTGCATGTGTGTGGTGATGGGTTGTAATTAGTATTTTGGTGGTGAACATGATGTGGTCCATGCAGAAATAGAAGTACAATGATGTACACCTGAAATTTTTACAATGTTATAAACCAATGTTACTGCAATAAACAAAAAATTAAAAAAAAAAAAAAAGTAGGCAAAAGACACGAACACGTTTCATTAAATAGGATACTAAAAATGGTAAATAAGCACATGAAAAAATGTTCAACATCATTAGCCATTAGGAAAATGCAAATTAAAATTATTATGAGATACCACAACACACCTATCAGAATAGCTAAATTATAAAATACTGCCAAGGTGCCGGCTCTGTGGTGTAGCAGTTAAGTGCACACGCTCCACTGTGGCAGCCGGGGTTCACAGGTTCGGATCCCGGAGCCGGACGGATGCACCACTTGTCAAGCCATGCTGTGGTGGCGTCCCATTTAAAAAGTAGAGGAAGATGGGCACAGATGTTAGCCCAGGGCCAATCTTCCTCAGCAAAAAGAGGAGGATTGCTATTGGATGTTAACTCAGGGCTAATTTTTCTCACCAAAAAAAAAAACAAAAACAAAACTTCCAGTATGAAGTGCTGGCAAAGATACAGAGCAACAGGAACACTTTTACAATGCTTGTGGGAATGCAAAATAACACAGCCACTCTGGAAATCATTTTGGCAGTTTCTTATAAAATTAAATATACATTTACCATATGACTCAGCAATTCCGGTCCTGGGTACCTACTCTAGAGAAATAAAAATTTATGTTCACACAAAAACTTGTATGTGAATGTTTTAACAACTCTATACATAATTGCCAAAAAGTGGAAACAACCCAAATATCTCTCAAATAGTGCATGGATAAACAAACTGTAGTAAATCTACACAAAAGAACACTACATAGCAATAAAAAGAAATGAAATTTTGATACATGCAATAACTTGGATGAATCTTAAAAGCCTTATGCCGAAAGAAGCCAGTCTTATATGACAGTCTCAAAAAGACAAAACTATAAAGATCAGATCAACAGTTGCCAGGGGTTATGGCTAGGTAGAGGGGTGAATATTAAAGGAATAGTGGGAAGGACTTTTTTTGGGTGATGGAACCATTCAATGTCTACATTATGAGAGTGGTTATACTGTATAATAGTTAAAAGAGCATTAAAAAATTATAGTATAAAAGAGCTAAAAACTACTAATCAAACAAACGTACATAGTGTTTACATGTTTCTACTTTAACTGCTAAACACTGGGATGTCATGATAGTAGACCCAAAACAATTGTTCATCCTTTTTCTGCTGATGAATACATATTTTTCATTTAAAATGAAATTTTACAATTTCATTTATTTTTTTATTTTTATTTATTTATTTTTTTATAATTTTATTTATTTATTTTTTCCCCAAAGCCCCAGTAGATAGTTGTGTGTCATAGCTGCACATCCTTCTAGTTGCTGTATGTGGGACGCGGCCTCAGCATGGCCGGACAAGCAGTGCGTCGGTGCGCGCCCGGGATCCGAACCCGGGCCGCCAGTAGCAGAGCGCGCGCACTTAACCGCTAAGCCACGGGGCCGGCCCACAATTTCATTTAAATTAAGGTTAAATTACATACAGAATAGGTTGCCAGATTTACCAAACAAAAATAAAGGAACCCAACTAAATTTCAGTCTCAAATAATTTTGGTTGTTTTAGTATAAATGTGTCCCAAATATTGAGTGGGAAATATTTGTACTAAAAAAAACTTATTCATTGTTTATCTGAAATTCAATTTAACTGAGTATTCTACTTTACCCTGCAATCCTAATACAGAAAAATGCACAGATCTTAAATTTATAAAATCAAATGAATTTTGGTAATGTTTATACCCATACAGCCAACACCCCAATCAAGACACAGAACATTTCCATTACGCTAGGTTCTCTTTTGTCCCCTTTCAGTTAATCTTCACTCTCTCTGTAGGCAACCATTGTTTTCTTTTGATTAGTTTTGTCTGTTGCTAAACTTCATCTAAATGGAATTGTACAGTACTCTTTTGTGTCTGGCTTCTTTCAAAACATAATGTTTTTGAAATTAACTCATGTTGTATGAGTCAATAGTTCATTCTCTTTTACTGCTAAGTAATATTCCATTGTAGAACATACCACAACTTTTCAATCTATTCTCCTGTTAATAGACACATGGCTTGGCTCCAACTTGGGGAATGAATAAATGAATGAATAAATATATAAAGTTATGAACATTCATGTACAATTTTTTTGGTTGATGTTTTTATTTCTCTTGGGTAAATACCTAGGACTGGTTTTGCTAGTTCATGGGGTAGTTGTATGTTTAATTTACAAGCAACTGCAAACTATTCTCCAAAGTAGTTGTGCCAATTTTTATTCCTACAAATAACATGAGTTTTAGTTACTCCATATTCTTGCAACTTTTATTGTTGTTAGCCTTTAAAATTTTTGACATTCTACTGGATTTTTCTTTACTGTTTGTCCATTTTCTATTTCACTGTTTTCTCCTCTTACATTCTGTACTTCCTTTCTTCTACTCACTTAGTATTTAATATGCTCTTCTTTTTCTAGCTTTCTAAGAATGAAACAGATCATTGATTTTAAAACTTTCTTCTTTTCTAACAGACTTCTAAAGCCATAAATTTCTCTCTAAGCACTGCTTTATCTGTATCCCCAAAATTTGTACATTTTATGTTTTCATTCAATTAAAAATAAATGTATTGTTTTATTTCCAAATATTTAGGACTTTTCTAGATAGCTTTTTGTTAGTGATTTTTAATAATTTAATTCCATTGTGGTCAATGGCCAAGCATATGGTCTACTTTGGTGAATGTTTCATAAGTGCTTGACAGTAGTGTCTATCCTACCATTGTTGGGTGTAGTGATTTATCAATATCACTTTGATCCAAATGGTTGGTGGTGTTTTCAGTATTTTTACTGGTTTGTCTACTTCCATCAGTTGTTAAAATCCACAACTTTGTGGATTTTTCCATATCTCTAGTTCTGTCAATTTTTGCCTCACGTATTTCGAAGCTGGTTTTCAATGCATACGCATTTAGGATTGATGTCTTCTTGATGAACGTCCCCTTTTTTCTTTATGAAAAGTCCTTCTTCACCTCCAGTATATTACTTCTTTTGAAGTCTATTTTGTCTTATGTTAATATAGCCACTTGTTTTCTTATGATTACTGTTTGTATGGTCTATTTTTTCCACATTCTTTTACTTTCATCCTGTGTCTTTATTTAAAGTTTAATTCTTGTAGACAACATACAGTTGGGCTTTTTCAAAAATCTAGTCCTTTTGATTGGAGTATTTAGTTGGTTTACATTTAAGTAATTATTGGTTTGGTTGAATCTAGGCCTACCTTTTTGCTATTTGTTTTCTACTTCTCCTGTGTTTTTTGACCTATATTTCCTTCTTTCCTTCCTTCTTTTGGTTAATCATATACCTTCCAGTATTCAGTTTTTTTTTTTTTTGAGGCAGATTGGCCCTGTGCTAACATCTGTTGCCAAGCTTCCTCTTTTTCTCCCCAAAGCCCCAGTACATAGTTGTGTGACATAGCTATAGAGTTGTGGCTCTTCTATGTGGGACGCCGCCTCAGCATGGCTTGATGAGCAGTGAGTAGGTCTGCTCCCAGGATCTGAACTGGTGAAACCCAGGCCGCTGAAGCAGAATGCGCGAACTTAACCACTACGCCACTGGGCCGGCTCCTCAGAATTCAATTTTTTTTTTTTAAAGATTTTTATTTATTTTTTTCCCCCCAAAGCCCCAGCAGATAGTTGTATGTCATAGCTGCACATCCTTCTAGTTGCTGTATGTGGGACGCGGCCTCAGCATGGCCAGAGAAGCGGTGCGTCAGTGCGTGCCCGGGATCCGAACCCGGGTCGCCAGCAGCGGAGCGCGGACACTTAACCGCTAAGCCACAGGGCTGGCCCTCAATTTTAATTCCTCTAAATTTTACTTCTGCCTTGCAATTGTATAATTCCCTTTAACCCCTGCAACTTGTGCTATTGCTGGCATATATTTTACATCTAAATATAAGCCAGAATACCATGTTAAATTGTCAGTCGTCTTTTAAAACCATGAAATGAAGAAAAAATCGATAGTCTTTTATACTCACATACTTAGTATTTCATTCCTTCTATCTGATATCATTTACCTGCAGCCTAAAAAACCTCCCTCGGCTTTCCTCGTAGTGCAGGTCTGCTAGTGACAAATTCTGTTTTTATGAAGATTGCTTTATTTGGCCTTCATTTTTGAAGGATATTTTTACTGGATATAGAATTCTGGATTGATCTGATTTTGTTTTGCTTTTTCATTCCAGTACTTTAAAGATGTCTTTCCATTGTCTTATGACTGCCATTGTTTCTGATGAGAAGTAGTCAACATTTATAGTTCCCCACTATGTAGTGGGTTCTCTTGGTGGCTTTTAAGGTTTTGTCTGGTTTTCGTCAGTTTTAACTACGATGCGTGAGGTGTGGTTTTCTATGTATTTATTATGCTTGGCATTCACCAAACTTATTGGATCTGTGTGATGATAGTTTCACCAAATTTGGAAATTTTGGCCTTTAGTTACTCATATTTTTTTTCTGCCCTATTTTCTTTTTCTTCTGGGAATCCAATTGCATATACGCTAAACTGCTTGGTATTGCCCCAAATGGCATTGGGGCTCTGTGCTTTTTTTCTTCCCTTTGATCTTTCTTTATTCCTCAGATAATTTCTATTCATCTGTCATCTGCACTCTGCTGTTAAGTCCAACTATTTGGGCTTTTTGGTTTGTTTCCATTTCTCTGCTGAGAGTATGCATCTATATTCATTCATTCCAACCACCTTTCCTCTTCATCCTTGAACACAGTTCTCATAGCTGCTTCAAACTCCTTGTCTGTAAATTCCAATTTCTGGGTTATGTTAGGATCTTTCTATTGTGTGTGTGTTTTTACCATAAGTCATAGTTTCCTGTCTCTTTGCATGCCTCATAATATTTTATTATATTCTAGTCATTGTTGATATGTTAGAAACCTATTTTGTTATCATGCTCTGAAAGTGTTAATAAGCTTTGTTCTAGCAGGCAGTTAAATTATTGGCTAATCATCTTGATTTTATGGAGGCTTGATTTTACATTATATTAAAGGTTTTGTCCTTTGTTTTAGCACAAATCCTTAGTCCCAGGCAGAGTCTTTATTACTAATTCATGGCCATTCTAGGGATTTGATAGAAAGCGCAAGATGCTTATCAAGCCTTCTAACTTGTCAGAACTCAAACTCAAAACTCAGTCTTCCCTTGTGATACAGAGCAACAATCTCTGCTCAGCTTTTCCAGCCCTCCAGCTATAGCTTTCTACCAGGTCCTTGGAGTCTTCCCTGCACATGCACAGTTAAGGAGTTAGCCAAAGATTTAAGAGGAGATTATATGTAGATTGGAAGGCTCCTCCCTCAGTGCCACCTTCATTTCTAGGATTTCCTTGTTCAGTTTACAGCTCCTCTAGCAGACCCCAATTCCTCTAACATCTCAAGCCAGTAAGACTGCAACTTTCTCTTATGTTCTAGCTACCCTCACCAGACAGACTGGAAATGCCCTGAAGGGAAAAATCATATAAGAATAGTTCTCAGCCTGCTTTTGGTCACTCCCCAGTGCCTTTAGACAGTTATTTACTATGTTTTGTCCAGAGTTTATAATTGGGAGGGTTTGTATTTTACAGGTTATTCCACCATCACCAAAACCAGAAGTCCTTCATTTTATAATTCCTAACTGTTCCGTTTAACACCTCACCAGAAAATAATACAGCACAGGTACTTAAATGTCCTTGGCTCTCTCCCCTTTTGTGTCCAATAGCTTGAAAATGGAATGTTTCATATATATTAAAATATATTTCATCTCAAATGAAATAAGTTAAAATAATCTCTTGCTAACTGATGCTCCCAGGAAGTAGGGAAGTATTTGTTCAACTTCCAATGAATTTACCGAGCAAAGAGGTCAGATAAATTGATTAGGCCTGGAAATACTCAGAGTCAGACCAACTAAACTAGCACATAGCAGAGCTATTTCTGTTATGAACAAAAAGTATAAAACTTTATGGTCATGAAATATAATAAATGGAGTGTTATTTACAACTAATAATAAGAATGTGACTACTTGCATATACATAGTGGCATATTAACTGAGTTAAGTGATATGACGATTCTTGACTAATCCATTGTTGTCCTCAAACTTAAATTTTAAAAAATTTTATTTTGTAGTCAGCAAGTTTTCCATTTGTCAGCTTGGATGTGAAAGCTGCTATTTAAAACCAAACAGAAACTGTACATGGCTGGCTGAGCATTTATAATTCGACAATTACATAACCTCCAAAATACAGCAGAATATGAACTACATAATTAGGATGTCAGCTAAACAAGACAAGGCAATTCAGAAGGATGTCATTTTGTGGCATGTACTCAGCTGAGCTTTAAGTAGGACTTATTCTTTCCACCTCTCTTTATATGCACTAATACCAACTGCTGTCAGGACAACTCATCTTGCAGTCAGGACAGCTGACTTGTTAAGAAAGAAGAAAGTTCCACCTTGTATATAGACTGGTTTCATAAGTAAAAACGGGTCTTAAATGACTCTCTTTATGGATGTCTATTTACAAGTTTCCAGCTTGGTCTGCTCCATGTGTGTACATCCTGAAAAACTGCCAAAATAGCAGCAACAACTGATGATATCATGGGGAAAGAACTCATTGTGACAGGAAACCAAGCATTGTTGAGTCAACATCTTTCTTCTTAGTGACTTGTTTTATAATTATTAGGTAAACCAAAAGATCTGTTCAATTTGTTATACAAATATGTGTACATGCATATATGACTGAAATTAACATCCAACAATAGAAAATGTCTATGTTCAGAGTCCATCAATGCTTTGGGAATCTGAGCTATTTTCTGGTATGGAAAACAGACTTAGCATCTCCATCTCCAGCGGATGCATGCTGCCTCCTGTGATAATCAAAGAATGTAATGGTCCTCCCAAGTCCACAGTACACATTTGCTGCAAACTGCCTGCCGCGATTTTTTGGTCCTCAGCTCCAACCCTGGCTAGGCCAACACAGAGTGTCTCCTCGGTGACTGCTATTTAAAAAAAGAAAAAAAAGATACTGCCATTCAATTCAGCAAATGCATTATCTTGTCCAACATTCAAACTAACATTAGTAGCAAAAGTACATTTTAAGAAGCCCCAAATATCTTAAATCTCCTTAGTCACTCACTATGGACCAATTATCTATTGATTTATCTAAGGCTTTTCTAAACTATTTGTACTACCTGACTTATAAAGTAGTACTTCCCAACTGGACCCTTTCAGAATTCCAAAGGCTTACCTTAGTTTAAGTTTTTAGGATTTGATAAACAATCACCTATATCCATACTCTTTACAATTGCATAGCATTTGTCTTTAAATAGATTCTGAATAAACAGTGTTTATTATATGCTTATACTCTTAATAAACTGCTTGAAATATGTTCACATCGACCATTGACCATACTGGAAAAACCATAGGATTGTGAGATAAATACATAGATTTGAGTTTCTGCTTGGCTACCTTATCAGCTATGTGACAAACTTCAGTTTTTTCATTTTTTAAATGCAAAAAGTACTCTTTTCTCATTTCCTCACGGAATGGTGGTTGTAAGGGCTAAGATAATAGATACAGAAGTATTTAGTTAGTAAACCAAAGAGCCCTTAACAAATAATGAGCATTTGACATTACTTATGCTTTTAAGTTCAAAATAACCAGCATCAGTGAACTTTAGTATTACTCTGGTACAACAGCTGAAGGGCTGACCCTGTCATGGTTTTATTGTTTAGTTGGGCAAGCTGTCCTGATTGAACAATGATCAAAATGGGGTAAATGATTTATATGAGGACAAGCAGGCATGCAAGGAACTCTGCACAAAGTTATGGATATTGAACACTCTTGCAGATTATTTGTTTCATGACTTTAACAAGGCCTACTGAGAATAAAATAAGCAATGGTCACTCAAGGATCTCCTTATGCAAATTTTCTATCAAGAAATAGGTGCTCAAAGGCAGTCAGCAAAACTTATGACAATATAATGACTAGTTCATTTAAGACAGTCTCAATTAAGATTTACTGACAATAAACATTTTCTTACATAGTATGCACTATGTCTAGACATTAGGAACATAAGGTTAAATTCTCTTATCTTTATCCTGAAGAAAATTATCCCTGATCTCAGTGTGGAGAATGAGAAAAAGCAAAATCAATATATTTTTGCAGGACAAATCTCACCATAGATTTCGGCTAAAATGGAAGTTCTATATTTTACTAAAATATTTATATATTAACATATTTACATTAAATCTGATTTATAGTTAATTTGTGAAAAATCTTCACTTTCTGGAACTTTATTAATTTTACTAGAAAGAACTCCATGATTATTCTTTCAGTACAACTTTCAGCCTATGAGATTCAAGTTAAGGTTGGAAAAAAATGACAAGAAAAGGTACAATTCAAAAACACTGACTCTGGCTTTCTTGGTGGTGGTATACGTATGTGTGTGTGTGTCAGACGTTGTATCATATACACATCTCAGTGCAGCAGTAGGGGGATATCAGAGCCCTTTTTGGGTCCTGAATACCTGGTTCTTCTCCTCGTATCCTTTGATTTTGAACAATCTCCAGAAGTTGCTGGGCTGCTTGGTTTACACTCATATACCGAGGAGGTTCATAGATCTTCCTTCCCCTGTAAGTGTAAAACTAGATGTCATTGTTCTTAGCCATGAAATGACATAATACATTTTTAATGCAATTATCCCCCAGGTAAACTCAAGTACCACAGTCTACATTCTGCTTGAAGCTTTCACATGCTACCCACTTTAAGTATACACTAAAGCACGGATACAATGATTGCTATCTTAAGCTTCTTAAACTTTTTTCATTGTTCTACTTCAGCTGCCCTCTGATCTCACTGAAATAGTGGCAGAAATAGAAGTCCAATAACTTAAAGATAAATGTCTAAATCAAAGCTACTTTTATTCAGAGATACGTTAGGCAAAAATAATTCCAAATAAGTAGTGCTTTGTTCTATATCCTAGCTTAATCAGGTTCTATCGTGTTCATTTTTATTACTATGTTTAAACCACATATTCCTCTTTTCACTTCTTCCTCTAAGAAAAATACACTAAAGCAGTAAATATCTGAAAATCTTGGAGGGTAAGTTACGTTTACTTCTTTACGCCTCAAAAGCCTACCCATGTTTGCCCAACGATCATAACAAAAATATTGCTTTTGCAGTTTACAAAACAGTTCATATAGATGATTTTACTAACACTAAAAATAAAGTCAGCACTGTCCAAAAGAAATATAATGCAAGCCACAAATGTAATTTTAAATTTTCTAGTAGCCATATTAACAAAAGTGGAAAAAAAAAAAAAAAAAGAGGCAATGGGGCCAGCCTGGTGGCATACTCGTTAAGTCTGTGCGCCCTGCTTTGGCAGCCTAGGGTTCGCCAGTTCAGATCCTGGGCGTGGACCTACACACCACTCATCAAGCCATGCTGTGGCAGCATCCCACATACAAAATAGAGGAAGATTGGCAAAGATGTTAGCTCAGCGACAATCTTCCTCAAATAAAAAGAGGAAGATTGGCAACAGATGTTAGCTCAGGCCCAATTTTCCTCACCAAAAAAAAAGAGGCAAAATTAATTTTAATAGTATATTTTACTCAACCAAATATATCCAAAATACTACAATTTCAACATTTACTCCTATAAAAATTATTAGACATTGTTTTTGTACTAAGTTTTTAAAATTTGGTATGTATTTTATACTTACAGCATGTCTTAATTCAAATGTTAAATTTTCACTGGAAATACTTGATCTGCATTTAGATTTCATAAAATTCATGGTTGTAAAAGTAGATTTACATATTGAAGTTGTTCTAACTATACTTAAAAGTTTTCCAATAACTAAATTGAGTATTAGTTTTAAGTTAATTAAAATTAAATTATAAATTCAGTTCCTCAGTTACATTAGCCATATTTCAAGTGCTCGTTTGTCAGATGTGGGTAGCAGCTACTGTACTGGACATTGCCTCTATAAGCAAAAAAGGATTATTACTCTTATTATACCTATGAGGAAAATAAGGCTCAGAAATGGAAGTAACTTGCCCTAGAGCACATAACCTGAGGCAGTGCTAGTCCTGAGGCAGACTCAGGACTCGAACCCATGTCTTCTGACTCCCAATTCGTTCATTCATTCCACAAGTATATACTGAGTGCCTATGGGGTGCCAAACACTGTTCTTAGTATTGAATCTATGAAATATTGCTCTTTCTACTCTACCACACAGCTTAGCATTTCATAAAAGTGTTTAATTTTTAACCATTAATGAAAACTGATTTTCAACAATTTTTAGAACTCATGTCATTTAAGTAGAATTTATTGTTCACGGAATTAAAATAGATGTAAGCATTCTCAGAATAAGAACTTACTTGATTAGATTTTCCAAAGACTGCTCCTTTACTTTGATGTCTGTAGGAAGCAAAAAATAGTTTTCTTTTAATTTAATTAACTACTTTATCCAAAACCCTTTGTGTAAACTTCAGTGGAGTTACCTAAATTTTGGGGAAACAGTCTTCTCAAGTCTCCAAAATGCTCATTTGAGAGTCTGTGACAGTCTTCCCTCACACTTGTTTCTAGCCACTTTTTTATGGAAATACAGAGAAGGATGGAAGTTTGTGGTTGTGTAAAGGTCATTAGTTAGAAAACATACATGAAGTTGGCCTTGAGACCATCCTGAAAAGATCTAATTTCTTCTTGGAAAAGAAGATACAGGAAAGAGTTAGATAAATATTGGCATATATACTACCTAACAGCTAATCAAAATCTTTGTGTTCATTTCTACTAGCTGCTAACTGCATAGACCCAACTGAAAAATCTTGTTATGTTCCTATTCTTACCAATAATGCAGGCACTAAAATGTAAGCTTCAATGCATGTAATATAAATAGAAGAAAATTCTATCCACATTTTGAAAAGAGACTTTTGCTTTCTTAGGAATGGTATTAGAGTAAGTCATTCTAATAACTTATGAATAGACACTTTAAATATTCATGCTTTTAACAGGGCTTTCCCGAGCACTGGCTGCCAGGTATACAGCTACCACAGGGGCCAGAATGCACATAATCTGCTCTCATGAAGCTTGACAATCCAAGAGTCACAAATATTTGATTCTTTACGCTTTTTAATCACTGACACTCAGCTGAACAATTTGGTAAAAGGTAAAAAGTGGAATTGCTCTACATCCTCACAGGAACTCAGTCCATAACAGCAAGAGCAACAGCTGCTTCCTGTCCTACATACTGAAAACAAACAGTTCAGCCAAAGTTTGTTTTTACAAAAATAAATATAGTGCAACTGAGGGGTCTTTTTGATAGACTCCTACAGCTTTCCTAAGTGATTATGAAAGTTTTTCTTATACAGGATACTAAAGAGTTTGCTTGGAAAATATAACAAAGATTAATCCCTTATATGTGTTTCTAAATGTTCTTGGAACCAGTGGTAAGTGTATTTTTCAGGTTCAAAATATCATTAATTATTTAATATTTCCACTTGTCTGGCACATATAGGAAAAAATGCATACCTGTTACTGAAAATCAGTGGCCTGCAATATAATTAATGGTATAAGTCAACTTAGATTTCCTTTACATGATATTTGTGAGATTTTTTAAAATTCAACAAATTTATTAATTCATTCACCTTGAGCTTCTGAAATGTTGTTTATGATGGTAAGGTTTTAAATTTAATATTTCCAATTCTTTTACTTTTTTAATGATATGCTCTACAGAATCTGATTTTAAAAATGAAGAGGGTTGGGGAGAATTTTTTACAGGCAAATGCTTTTTAATCGAATATAAGATTGCATTAGTGAATTAATCTCAAGCCAGACCAGTCTTAATACTTTTCCCTTGTCTTCACACAGGCCATAATTATTCCTCTCTACTTCTACTTGCTAGAATGTAAACATAGCCTATTCATCTTAGTACCAGCACCATAATGCAAAGTACCCAGTAGACAGTCCATAAATGTCTACTGAATAAACTTGGTCACATGGCTCTACTACTACCCACCCAACCAGCCCATCTTAAACTATCTACTTTAGTATTAATTAGATAATTTAAGTAGAGTAAGTCCCAACTCCTTCATAAAGCCTTTGTTGATTTCCCCTCAAATGCTCTTTGTTCTCTGAAATATACAATTAATGCTATATTTTATTAATCTCTACTTACATCATATATATCAGTCTTGTCTTTCCAAATAAATTTAAAATTCTCTGTGGTTTCCTACCATGGTCTATTCTCACTAATCCCTACAGGGGTTGGACCATAGCCGGCATTCAATAAATACATACTAATTTAAATGATGAGAATTCCAGATGATTAAATGGCGAGATCTATGGTTTGAGGATTTGGAAGCATGGTATCTTATACTTCACACCTTGTTCCTGCTTTTGTTAATGGAGCAAGGAAGACATATTGTTTGACCTTGTTTGTCTTTTCCCAGGGAAGCCAAGAAAAGAGGCAGCTCTTAGAAAGAGAGTTCAAGAGCCAAAGTTCTGGTTTGTCCTTCCTGCTTCTCCATACAATAGAACTTAATTGTTCTTTAAACTTTCATGTCCACAGCATGTTAGTTCCAACTAGATTTCAAAATCCTCAGGGCAAGACCCATATCTAATACTTCTTAGTATTTTAAAAGAAGCGAACTCCACATTGGGCTTACAGTAAACATTTAATAAATACCTGTAAATTGATTTTCTAACTGCCTTTCCAAAGCTTCCTGAAAGATTTTCCCTCTTCCCCCCATTTTTTATGGACATAGGGGAAGTTATCAGGTAGCTTGCCTCTTAAGACTCTTCTCTCTCTGTTCTGTTTTAAAACTTCTCAGTGCTATTGTAAAACACACACTCACCCCCAACACACACACATACTCACTCTAGTATCTGAGTTCCAAGGAAAGCCTATTTTCTTTCTTTTTTTTTTTTTTTTTTGCTGAGGAAGATTCACCTTGAGCTAATATCTGTGCCAATCTTCCTCTATATTTAGTATGTGGGCCACCAGAACAACATGGCTGCTAACAGAGCGGTGTAGGTCCATGCCTGGGATCCGAACCCGGGCCGCTGAAGCAGAGCGTGCTGAACTTAACCACTAGGCCACCAGGGCTGGCCCATGAATCCCTATTTTTTTATCCCTCAGTTGCATATATTTGTACTTCTTTCTTTAACAAAAGTCCTTTTAACAGCTGTCCTTCCCTCATCATTCTACTTCGATCTTTACATACTGCTGGCCTTAACTGGATCTAAGTTTGGGATAACATGATGGATATATCTAATGGCATAATCCACATGAATTAACAAGTGCCTTACAGTGTGCTTATCAGTAATAACTACAAAAAAGTAAGGCCAGTCTCTTTCCACATGGAAAATCCAAGGACAAAACTAAAAAGCTCATTAATTAATTAATAATGAAGTGCTAAATTCACTAACAATAAACTAAAATAAGAAAACATATCATACTAGTTAACTGTGGGATATAGGCATAAGCCAAAAAAATGTTAGAGAAGCAATCATGGCTTGATCTAGATCTAGAATTAATTTCGTGTCAATGCGGATGGAATAAAAGGAATGTGTTCGGGCTGGAACTGAATGAACTAGCAAGAGTTAAAGACCTTCTCTGCCAATGGGTAATAAGACTGAGTCTGAGAGTATAAACTAAAAAAAAACTTCAACCAATTAACTTCCATAAATATTTATTGAACAGCTACATTGTGACAGACTTCTAGACATTAGGAAGAGAGCAAGGAGCACGACAAAGTCCCTGTTCTTATGAAGCAGGGAAGAAAACCAACAAGTTAATAAAATAATGCAGATTGGTGGTAAGACTGGAAAGAAATAATACAAGGTCATGGGAAAGAGAATCACTGGGGGATACAAGGTGAACCACATTAGATTAGGCACAGCTCCACTTTAGATCAGGAGTCGGCAAACTTCTGTAAAGAGCCAGATAGTAAATGTTTTAGGTTCCGAGGGACATGAAGTCTCTGTCACAACTACTTATCACTGCCATTGTAGCAGGAAAGCATCCACAGATGATACACAGATGAAGTAGCATGGCTGTGTTCCAACTAAACTTTATTTACAAAACAGACAGTAAGCTGGATTTGATCCATGAGCACTAGTTTGCTAATCCCTGGTCTAAATATTAATTTCCATTTCTACCCCATAAGAAATGCCAACTATTAGTAAAACTTTTCTATAATTTTTCCTACTAAAAGAGACATATTAATTGGGGTTCTGATAATGCACAAATTATGTAATACATTATTAAACAATAGAGAATTGGCTATATTACACAAATAACCTAAATGTTTTTGGCACATAGGAATCTTTTCTAATGTTCTGAATATCTGTACTTACTATAGAGGCCAAAATCATGGATTCATTCTCTGCCGTGATCCTGTGCTATGTGGCAGACATTCTGCCGGATGGCTTCACACACAGTAATCACTAAAACAGTGCAATTCAGTGTGTGATCTGAGGACTGATGCCAGTACGTGAGCATCTTGTTACCAGTAAATAACGAAGTAACTATAGGAGAATAAGCGTTTACAAACATTTATAGTAATTTGACATTGACACAAAAGATTGGAAATTAAAAAACAAATATATATAAAAAAAGAACAAAACCTGGTCCTTTACCACATATAGTTTGAGAAGTACTGCTCTAAACAAATTCATGAGGCAAGGAGGGATTATTCCTCTTTGATAAAAATGAAAGGAAAGGTAAAGAATGTTCACAATAATTCTCTACCTATTCTCTATTTCTGTTCATCAATCACAGAACAAAGCTTTGAGACCGGTATATTTACAACATACGTTGTTAGAACAGGAACTGATAGCGAGTGTGAATCTGTACAATTCCAGTGTCTCTGCTGGAAAATGCAGCCCGGGTCCTTCTGAAGCTCTATCAATACCATCTCTTAGTATACCCAAGACAGGGATCCCAGCTCTTCCCACACTAGGTAGGAAAGAGGATTTGGGCAGCATGATACAGTGAAAAGAGCTGGGAGTTAACAGGCTATCTGCATTCTACCGATTCTGCCACCAATAAGCTGGATGACAGTGGGAAAATGATTCAATAGCTCTATAAATTTCAACTGTAAAACAGGCCTCAATAAGACAGTCTCCAGAGTCTCCTTCATATTGATAATTCTGTGATTCTGATAGCATCAATACTGCAGTATTCAAAGAACATCTCTGGGAAGACAAAGCATGGTGCTTAGTAAGAATAAATGCTCAATACAAGTCTGTTGAATTGCAGTAAACTGACAACAACAGGGTCTTGATGGACAATGTGTAAGACATGGGATGCTGAAGAGGATCTATTAAGGCATAAGAGAGGAGCAGCATGAACTATGGAGTGTATGCAGGAAGAGCCATGTGGTATTTGGAGCAGAAAATGCATGTCTCCCTGAGAGTATGAGAAAGTGGCTAGACTGTCCTTTCTTACCTCTAGCTAGTTACCCACAGAATGGTTTCAACTTAACACAAAATCAAAAATGAGAACAATATGAGAACTCCATGCGGTGACTTTAAGGAAACTCCAAAGCCCTTACCAAGTAAGCATAACGTGTGCATGCCGTTTTGTCTGT
Organism: Ceratotherium simum simum; assembly: GCF_057802395.1. Taxonomy (NCBI): domain Eukaryota; kingdom Metazoa; phylum Chordata; class Mammalia; order Perissodactyla; family Rhinocerotidae; genus Ceratotherium; species Ceratotherium simum. Next base: position 64,552,717 of record NC_141901.1, on the reverse strand, counting down.
TCTTCTTCACTTTATCAAAGAAGCTTTCTGGTCTCCACGTGTCTGTCCAAAAAACAATAGAAACTGTCTCTCCAAACTTATACAACTAGAAAAAATAAAAACATTAATTAATTATGGAATAATTCACTACTATTTCAGAGATAATCAAAATAAAAAGTGAGAACCAGACTTGAGATGGGTTGGGGATCAAATCTGTCAAAAAATGGTAAAAAAAGTTCTCTTTGGTCCACAGCAGCTGGTGTCTCTCTGATGCCCTTTCAGTAGCAGGCTTCTAGTATTTCTGCATTCAGTATAGGAATATAGGTAACCAGTTCATGATTTAGCTATGTAGCTGCTAAAAATACTGAAATACAAAGAACCCAGAAGGAAGTCCAAAAAAGACTTTTGAGCAGTCAGAGCAGGGTTCACAAGGTGAATTATTATTCTCACTTTACAGATGAGACCACCAAGGCTCAGAAGATCAACTGACTTGCCTAAGGTCACACAGGTAGTTAGTAACGAAAAAGAAACTCAAACGTAGGTCCAAGGAAGTGCTCCTTCCTACCATGCCACCTCAGTAAAATTCATACACTGTATACTCACTCCAGCCGTTTCTCAAAACCTACTCCCTTACTTTACCCACTATCTGTTCCCTCACTATAGAGCTCAATGATGAGGGCCTTTTCCCAAACCTCCTCCTTTTCCCCTAATTGGCCCACCCATCCCACTCAACCATCACATAACCAAGAAGCCTCCTTGGTTCCAGCTTGCTTCCAGGCTGGCTGCAAAGTTCACTTAAGTGAGTCCAACTCCAAATCTTATGCTGAGAAAATCTGATTTTGAATTCTTGTTCTTCAACTTCTTAGTTGTGGGACATTACTCTTTCTAAGTCTTTATCTCTAAAATAGGAATAGTGATAACATACTGTCCTTCCTACCCATAAGGTTGCAAGGATCAAATAACATGTAAAAAGTTATTCAAACTGTGAAGTGATATGCTACTGTTAGTTCTTATCTAGGCACTATACAAAGGACATTTACTTCAAAGACTTAATATACAGTAAAACATAACACTAAAGTTTTTATGTAAAGACTTTTTTTTTTTAATTTTTTCCTTTTTTTTTTTTTTATAATTGTATTTATTTTCCCCCCAAAGCCCCAGTAGGTAGTTGTATGTCATAGTTGCACATCCTTCTAGTTGCTGTATGTGGGACACGGCCCCAGCATGGCTGGAGAAGGGGTGCGTCAGCGTGCGCCCGGGATCCGAACCCAGGCCGCCAGCAGCTGAGTGCGCACACTTTACCGCTAAGCCACGGGGCCGGCCCTATGTAAAGACATAATGATTCGATTTAAACATTGCTTGAAAGAATTTTTAACAGAGCTGGAAAGCACTAGATGCTGGAAATCACATCTAGACCTCCGCCACAAATTAACTGTGTGATTGAAATAGCTGTGTGACTTCAGGACATCACCTAACTTTTCTAAGACTACAGTTCTTCGTTTGAAAAATGAGGAAACTGGTCTGGAGAAGGGATTATCATCCTAAGGCTTCCCAGATCAGTTTTCAGAAGCTGCTGCGAGAGGTAAAGGGGGAGGCAGATAGGAAGGGAACAGAGAGCTAGGGCATTCAGGGTCCTCCAACCCTACATCTGTAGAGAAGCTCAACTTTTCTTGATTTTTATGTACTGAGGTCCTAAAAACTATAACCAATACTCCTAATGGTGACTTTGAATTCCCAAGGGAAGGTTCATCATGTTCCTCATATGGCCATGACCTCTAACTTACCTACCAATGGGCTTAATTCCCCAAGTCATTTGAAAACTGTCTAGAAAGGTATTTCCCCACAGAAGCCATGCAATCCAGTGGCAGTAGAATTAACAGACCAGTATACAAAGACTCATGTTAACTCCAAGAATCCAGAGTCATAAATCTCCCAACCACATGTAACAAGGTTTCTCTAAAAATGCATTTAGAGTTCCAGTATGGGATTCCTGGAATACATTCACCCAAGCTACAAGAAATGGGCCTGGCCCCGCTGGGGGGTTCTGTTACTGTTATTGTTCTATGAGAGGCTTTTTTTTGTGTGTGTGTGTGAGGAAGATTGGCCCTGAGCTAACATCTGTGCCAATCTTCCTCTATTTTGTATGTGGGATGCCACCACAGCATGGCTTGATGAGTGGTGTGTAGGTCTGCGCCTGGGATCCGAACCCGTGAACCTCAGGCCACCAAAGCAGAGTGCGCAAACTTAACAACTATGCCATCAGGCTGGCCCCTGAAAGGCAAATTTATCTAACAAATATTTATTATAGATCATCCACTACGTGCCAGGCATTATGCTATGCATAGGTATAAGGTGAGAAGCAAAACAGAGCTTGGGCCTTCCTGGAGCCTGCAGTCTTGTTTATACCTCACAGAGCAGCAAAAGCCCTGGAGTCTTGGCCCTGGTTCTTACCAGTTGAGTGATAATACACAAGTCAAGCAACCTCCTGACTTTCAGGAGGAACTCCCCTGCAAAATGGGTATAATAACTATAAACCAAATAATATGGTTTTTAAGGATTAAATGATGAAAAGTATGTAGAGTGCCGAGTGCCTTGCACATAGTCAAGACATATATATTTATAAACATATAAAGATGTTTATAATGATGATATGAAGATGTTCTAAAATGCTGTGTCTCGCTATAATCCAACTGCTTTCTTTACAGGAGTGAGCTCAAAAATATTATCAAATATCTGAAACTATGCTTATGATTTAATTCTCACAAGTTCAACTGTTTACATTCTAAAAAGCATTTTTGGTATCTCTAATCAGATTTTGAAATATCAGTATTACTCTATAAAAAATCTTTAAGGGAAAACTATTAAAGAAAATCATATATCCAACCATATATAAATATTTCAAAATGAGTCTTTGATATCTTAAGAATCATGGAAATATAGTCACGGAAGTAAATCCTTCATTCAAAAAGAAAGGGATAAATCATTTAAAAGAGAATTGAGATGCTAGTCACATATACACACTGGCTGAAGCATTCTGTGTAAAAGCATCTTTGAATTGTTAATTTGGGAGATTAAAGAAAATCTCACATAAGCACTGCTTTCTAGGACCCTGATTTATAGACTGTAACCGTTCACATTGCTGTGTTGCAAACTTCTTCAGTGACTTCTGGAACATGATGCAAACAGTTTCACCATTTAGACGTCAGTACCTCAAAGAACAGAAGGGCCAGTCCTTTGTGTTTCACAATTCAAGGACTTACAGTAAACTATAAAAAGAAACTGGAGCAAAATCACACAGAGACGAGAAATGAGGTTGCAGAAGCCTAAGCACTTAATGTCAGCCTTTGTGTTGTGATCATTTTTCCCCAAAACATTATTGATGCAAATCTAAATGTAAAGACTACAAAAAGGGCTGTTTTCTCAGAACAGTAGGTAAATACAGGCCTTTTTTTGTTTTAGCTAAAGTAAGTTACAGAGAAAACAGTTTAACTCGATATTGGATCATGTTTTTACCTATTGAAGACAACCAAAACCTCAATTCAAAATGATCCATCTAACGATATATACAGCAATATCTAGTTAGAGTGAGAACATGCAAAAGACAAATGTGAAGTAGTAAATAATTAAGAAAAATGAGATATGGACTGTATTATAAGAGTTCAGCATTTCCCCCACTTAAAGAGCACCTGAAGGTGACTTCTGAAGAGACAAGACATATGCTGGACCTTAAAGGATGGATAAGATTTAGACTGGAGAAGTTGAACATGGTGGAAGAATGAGATGGTATGAACAAATTAATAGAAGTGGGAAATCTTGGGCAATCTTTAGAATGGCATTTAGCAATTATCTAGAAATAGCTACTGCCTGACTTGCTTCTAACAAGTATCTCTAATTCTTGACGTCTTACTATGTGCCAATTCCTAGCAATTTCAGCTCTATAATTTATCTAGAAACTATTCATTGCTTTTCCCACTACCTTAGTTTGAGCCCTCAATACCACTTAGCTGAATGACCTTAATAGCCTCCTGCTCATTTCACCGCCACCAATATTTACTTCCTCTCAGAAGCAAAGATGCTTTGTAAATTCCACTTTACAATTAGGTTTTAATGCTGCTGTTATTTTATATTCAAACAACAATATTGTGTCATTTTTTAAGTTAAAAATATCTTCTCTACTTATGGAAAAATTAGAAAATCCTTTCTAAGAACTCTATTAAGCCCCACATATATCTTTTATATATGCATATCCTAAATCAGATCAGTTAAATCTGTAGGTAAAAGATAGCTGAGCCAAAAACCACACCACAAAACCAAATAATCACCAGTTAACAGTTTTCTCTTCTATACTTAATACCAGTCTTGGAGTTGTTGACTTTTTAAATCCTCCCGTTGCATTTTGCTTAATATTGATGTAACACTGATTTTTGCTGACCCTAAGAAAGATTTATGCACATGGCCACACACTAGGTATATAGATAAAGTTGAATAACTATGTAAACAGAAGAGCTACAAGATTTATATTCTTACACATGAATGAGAGAATCCACAGATGAATTAGATGAAAGAATTACAATTTCAAGCATATAATTTCAAAGAAGATCCAACTTGGGGGGGAGAATAAATAAACAAGCAATTTAACTCAGCCAATATTTGTTGTACATTGATAATATGCATAGCACTGCAATAAAGTGCAATAGAAGATGTGAAGATGAGTAAATCAGGGAGTTTATAATATGGTAAACACATAAATATATATAAGTCACTGAACATTCTGTATAGGATGGGGATTTACCACGATTGAGTAGCAGAACGGCACAATCAGATCTATAATTTAAAAAGAAACTATAACGTGGAAGAGAATGATGGTAATGTGGCTATTAAAATAGTGATTAAAAACAGTTATAGTGGAAATGGGAAGGAAGGAAAAAGATTTTTAATATGCCCATGAATTAGCAGGTGGTCAAAAATAATTCAGGGGCAGCCTGATGGCGTAGTGATTAAGTTCACGCATTCCACTTTGGCAGCCTGGGGCTCGTGGGTTCAGATCCCAGGCACAGTCCTACACACCATTCACCAAGCCATGCTGTGGCGGTGTCCCACATACAAAGTAGAGGAAGACTGGCACAGATGTTAGCTCAGGAACAATCTTCCGCACCAAAAAATAAATGAATAAATAATAATTCCAAAGTGACTAAAAGAATAGAGAACTTATTAGATGAGTTCTTCTAAGGTTACACAGCAATGCAGAGCTCTGATATCCTCGTTACCTAGTTTAGTGTTCTCTGTACTAGATAAGGCTTTAGCATTTCTACATTAGTCCCTGGACAACAATGAAACCAATTTAATGCTTCTGAAATTAACAGTAAGAACTACTATGAGGTCAACAGTGCTGATTATTACAATGGGTGTTGTTTTATGAAAAAAGGAAGGAAATGAGTTGTTACTTTTGAAAGAAATATACATTTTTTTCAAAGTAGAAATGTATTATGTAAACAGAGGAACATATGGCAATAATCAAGGTCATTCATGCAACAGCCAGAGAAAGTAGAAGCATTTCATAATGATGAGAAAATTATACAATCTTTTCCCTGAAGTCAGCCACAACTGATAATGCAGTTTTTACCCAGAAATCATTGCTACCTGGTTGTCTTATTTATCTGTCCCTTAAAATGTCTCAAAACCATTTTAGTCACTAAATTTTTACCAAAGAATTAATATATTCTACCACACAAATGCTTAGCAATAAATGATAAATACCACACAAAGAAAGTATTTTAGGATTTGTAATTTATTCTTTTATTTGGCCTGTCAGAATCAGGAGAATGTATACATAGTAAGTATTGAATAAAAAGACTGAAAGAAAATAGACCAAAACTATGGTTACCTCTAGGTGGTAGGACTATGGATGCTTTTATTTTCTTGCTTATACTTACTATATTTTCTGAATTTTCTATAAGTATATATGTTATTTATTATCAAGGAAAAAAGTTATTTTTTAAAATGGCTCTTCTAAAGCAGAAACAATGGTAAATTAAAGCAATTCTGATTCCACATGTTTAAGCTGCTAATTGCTTAATCTGAAGAATTCAAGAAAAGAAGGACTTTGTTCCTCTTGTCTTTTGTGTTTTGAGAAAAATCTGACTTTTCATTATCAGGAATGTCTAAATACAACCAACTTGCCTGGCCCTAGACAAATAAATGGATTTTTCTTTGATTAGAAAAATCCTCGAAGTATAAACAATATTTAAGTGTTAGAAATATCTGTTACTTAGGAATTTCAAATAACACGATTCTTAAGTATACGTTTATGACTAATATTTTAATTCTGAAAAATCCTAACATTTCCAATGAAAATTTGAGTATCTAATATATGTTGGTCAAGGTAACCTTTCCCTAAAGTTGGAAAGAGACCAGCTTTTTAGCTTTGAAATCTACAGGATGTTAGAGCTTATCTAGTTTAGTATTCTTCATATTTTTAAGTGTCAAATCTTTTTTTCCAAATGAATTCTCAAAGAGAACATCAGTAGAGTTAAAGATAATGATTGGCCATCTTGGGGATTTATTCTTTGTGTTTGGTGTCAATTGCTTCATTATCTGCAGAATCCCTGAAGCATCTTCATAAACCATGGTGGCTCTGAAAACCACTGCTCTTGCCCAACATTCCTCCCTCTCCCCAGTTCATCCCCTTGTAGTTAGGAAACCTAAGATCCAGAGAAGTTAGATGACTCCTTAGTTACTGCCTAAGCAAAAAGTCAAACCAAGACCTTTTCATTTGCAGTTAAACTTTAAACCATTTCCATTATATTTTTCCTTTACCAATTCCACCCAATATATACTCAATTTTTATCCAACATATATATTGCTAAGTCTTATGTTAACTAATCCCTAGAGACCCAAAGTTTCTGTGGTATGCATGTATGTATTCATTTGTGTTTGTGTATTTCTGTAATACCTTGCAGATTCCCCAAACTGCTTCCATGACTCTCTTCTTTAGCTGTACATTTCTCTCTGTCTTTTGTCTCCTTGTTCATCTAGCAAATTTCTTGTAATTCACTTTTTAAACCACTTAATTGAGGTATAATTTACATATCAGAATATTCACCCATTTCAAGTGTACATTCAATGATTTTTAGTAAATTTACCAAGTTGTACAACCATCATCATATCCAGTTTTAGAAAATTTTTATCACTCCAATCAGATCCCTTATGTCCATTTATAGCTAATCTTTGTTCTTAACCCTAGCCCCAGCCAACCACTAATTACTGTCTCTATAGATTTGCTCTTACTGGACATCTCATATAAATGGAATCATACAATATGTGCCTTCTGTGTCTCACTTATTTTACTTAATATACATATATTTAATATTTATGCCAGGACTACTAATTCTTCACAAGATAAAAGGTGAAAATTCAGGGCAGTATCCATGCCCTCAACGGTCTGAGAGTAAGATAAACCTAATCATACTCTTCTACATAATCAATTCTAGATTGATAATGGTCCTGAAAGCAGAGGAAGACTGGCACACGGTTCTTAGGAGGCAACTGCTCTAGAAATGACAAGTTAATACAACCAACCAAAATAAGAAACCAACTAAGCAAAGAAGTTAGAAAGGTCCAGCCTCCATGGACAAGTCTATGTGGGTAAGGACCATAATAACTGGGCGAGACGGTGGGAAAGGATCCATTGACATACACAGTCCATTTCCTTTCCTAGGACTATCAGTAATGAAGAAATGGCTCTTTACATCTCCCTAAATCTCAATTCTCTCAATGGACACTGCTCCTACAAGTCCACTTCTTTTGATCTTGTCTTACACCCCACCCCTCCATGCAGGCCAAGCCCCTATCATATCTCCTCTAAGCACTGCAACAGCCTCCTAATTGACTTCCTCACTTCCAATCTTGTCTGACAGTAATTCAATCTCCACACACTACCCAGAGATATCTTTTAAAGATATTTATCAGATCAAGTATTTGCACTGCTTAAACCCCTCTAAATTCAGTCTATATCACTTAGAATAAAACCCAAACTCCTGATGGTGAATTAGAGAGTCTAGAGAGCCACTCGTACCCACCTCAGATCACTCTTCCCCTTGCCTGCTACTCTCCAAAAAGTCTATCTTTGGTTCCTTTAACAAGCCACACTCATTTCCACTTTAGGGTCTTTGCATGAACTGTTCCCTCTGACTGGAATATGCTAATTCCTTCTTGATTCATATCTAATCTTAAATGTTACCACCTTAGAGACCTTTCCTGACCACCCAACTACAGTACCAACCTAGTCACTCTCTAACATATCCGCCTACTTGAATTTCTTATACTTGGCACTACCTGACATTTATTTTTTCACTTGTTACTGCCTCTCCCTCCTACTAGAACATATGCTCTTCGAGAGCAGGGAGCTTCTTGGTCAGGTTATCACCGTATCCAAAGGCACTTAGTGGTCAAACAATAAGTCGGCAAACAGTATTTGTTGAATAAATGGATCACTATTCCTCTTAACAATGTCTAACTCAGCAGCTTCCAATATATTTTTCATTTAACAAGGAAAATTTTCATTAAGAATATGGGATTTGTGGTAAGGAATTGTATTTTATGGCCTATGAGAGAATGCCTCTCACTGGCTGTGTGTGTATGTGTGTGCAGAAGTGTTAGTCGGTACAACTACTTACTTTCATTTTTACTGATAATCAAGAGTCTTCTATTGGTTAATAAACCACAAAGTTCACGAAAACAACTTGATTGATTCTGAACTCTCTATGCTGCTTTAGCAAAAAGCAAAAACAATAAAATAGCTCAAAAGGGGCTGATAAATAGTTTAAAAAATTTGTGCCCATTTCTAGGTTAGGAATTTCATACTACTACTCTTTAACCTAAGTTAAAGATGTTGGAAAGCATAAACTGTTCAGGCATGTCACAGCACCCAAATAGCACTTTATTCAATAACTAGATGGCTCTTTTTGAACTCATGGGAAAGCTCTTTCACAGAGATGACAGAATACCTTTCAAAAGTGGTGCCCACTTCCCTTTTTAAAAACTGAGCAAGAGAGCATGACAAGGTAACCTGTTAACATTCTACATTTAGCAAGCATATTTTTGGGAATTAAAATCTACTTTTCCTTGGGCCTGCCCAGTGGCATAGTGGTTAAGTTCGCGCACTCCGCTTTGGTGGCCCGGGGTTTGCAGGTTCAGATCCCAGGCGTGGACCTACGCACCGCTTATCAAGCCATGCTGTGGCAGGCATCCCACATATAAAGTAGAGGAAGATGGGCACAGATGTCAGCCCAGGGCCAATCTTCCTCAGCAAAAATAGGAGGACTGGCAATAGGCGCTAGCTTAGGGCTAATCTTCCCTCACCAAAAAAAAAAAATCTATTTTTCCAATTCTGCTAAGCTAAAAAAGAGATAGTACTGTTCTTTAACTTTCTAAGAAATTTTTTATCTGCCTAGGTTGGTGGTTCTCCAAGCGTGGTACCTATACCAGCACCTTCAGCATCACCTGAGAATTTGTTAGAAATGCAAATTCTCAGACCCCAACCCCAGATCTACTGTATCAGAAAATCTGAGGGGAAGGCCCAGCAACCTCTTTCACAAGCCCTCCAGGTGATTCTGATGAATACTAAAGTCTGAGAACCACTGGTATAGGCTATTGTTTTTTCCATAAATGTGAGTCCAAATAGGAAAGAGAAAAAGACCAGCTATAATAAGGAAGAGGACTTTGCCAAAGTTTTTGCATTATGCAGGATATCCATACATTTATTTTAAAATTTAAGTGTGCCATGCATATAGTGATAATGTAAATAGCTATTTTAAATTATGCATTCTAGGAAGATATATTGGGGAATATCTTATTTCATAGATTCTAAGATACACATTTTTTTCCTGTTATATCTGAAATACAAATGTGTCTTAACAATCAATGAAACCTTAAAATCACTGTTGGCCATAAGCAGTTGTAGTTGTTATGGATTATATATGTGTGAACATCAGAACAGATATCAAACTTGGAAAACGAATGCCAGCAGCTTGGAAGAAAATCTTGGAAACAGGGAGCACTCTTTTAATCCCTCAGGACCGAAATTGTGCATTAAAAACAACTAACTTTACACATCAATAATTGCAAAACTGGCTTTAAAGCCCAGTGTCACTGGCTTTTGGCTCTGTTATACATTATTTTAAGAAATACTGCATCACAATGCTCTTGATGCCACAGAAAACAATACTGTGTGGAAAAACGTGGGCCTCAGCAATGCAGAGTAAGTCATTTGGAAGAATGTAAAAAGGTTTTAGAAATACTTAACCAATTTAATTAGGTTATCTTTCCTTTTTTGTATGCACAAGTTGGATATAAGCTTAAAATCTTTCTCTAGCTAAATATCAACGGCCTATTCCAACGAAGGGGAAAAAAATCTAAGTTACAGGAAAACTTAGTCTAAAAAAATTTAGTATTATAAAACAGTACACAGTGATGTAATATAAAATAATAATGTCTTATAATTCATGAAATATAATAAAATCCACTTGCAATTTGTAGAAAAATAAAACATTTTTGCTTAAGGTCATTTGAAAAAATACATTCTCTGCAGTATTACCTGTAAACCGCAGCAGCCTACAGCATTCATTATGGAAGCATTGTGAATAACTCGATAAGGGATTCCCAGTTTTGTTGCTCTCAGAATAAGATCGCTGTGTGTTGTAGCACTGTAGTGAGAAAAGATCAGGTTGGATTAATGTAACCAACACTGACTTTTTAAGACAGTAAAGCTTTCAGATTTCATGAGTTCAAGTCAATCAAAGGGTTGAGGGCCTGGCTTCTCCTCAAATACTGCTGGGCACCTGCATTAAGGCTTCCATCCGGGCTTTTTGGCAAGAAAAGTGTTAAGTCTACACATGCCCTTTACAATGTTGAACTGCACCAGTAATACTCTTAAAGCAGCCTTGGCAGCTACAGAAAAAAGGGAAGTTTTACTTGCTCTTTTCATCCTGTTAATACCTGCAAAAGCCATCTGTGGAATACTGTATAAGCTCAGCAACTGAACTCTTGAGCAGCAATTCTCAAACCTTTTGGTCTTAGGATCCCTTTAAAAAACGCTTAAAATTACTGCTCTAGAGTTCTAAAATATGGCACAACTAGACCTACACTTTGATTTCTGCTCTATTTTGAAGGCTTTGTTTATGTATTTTGAAATACAACAAGGTAGAACACAGAGAACATTTTCATAGCCTGTCAATCTTTGTCTTTATGTTAGAGTTCCATCATACATAACCCTAGCTGGATTTTACATCAGTCTAGCAGTCATTTTATTTCTAACTGTTTTCAGTCTGGTGACCGTATAATTAGTATGTGTATGTGTGTGCATATTCTGCCTGTTACCTCTCCTTTTTTGAGATAAATCTAATGACTATAATTAAAAAGACGGGTGGAGAGAGAATATATGTAAATATAAATATGGATATGGTGAAGTGTAAGCCCATATAAATTTAGAACTGCATTATTAAAGGCCTTTTTCCCCTTGATGAAAACTCCAGGCCCTACTGGGGAAAGCAACATTAGCATATTTGAGAAGCCACATACAAACAAGCAGAACCTGTCAACTGGTCAATGCATACCAAGTAGGAAGATCAAGGGCTGGCACCCCATGCGGCAGTCAGAAACAGATTAACAAATGCCCACCAGGGAAGCCTGTTTTTAATCACACACATAAAATAAAAACAAATATGAAAAACAATCATTAATTTGATTTAGAGAAAGTTTTTAAAAAATGAATGCCAGTTGTAAAGAATGTTTTTAATATCATCTTCAACAGACTCTCACTACTTAACACTAAGGAAAACTCAACTGGTTATTTGGTGAGTTAATGTAATGAGCAGAAAGAAAAACTGATTTAAAATTATATCTTTCTTTAATATAAGTTCATTTAAAATGACCAGATGTGGTTGGTGTACTATGAAGACTTAATGACCCAGCAAAGGGATTTGATTTTGTGAAACTGCCATAAATGTGACTGAATAAGCTCCTCAGGTTTCTGCTATGAAAAATTGTGATAAAATTGGTATTTTACTATCACCATTACCTAGATTATATTGCTTCATGGAAAAGAAAAAACTAATTTGAAACACAGGCTTACACCCTATTATTGAGCATTCCTTCCAGTTTGTGGTTCATGAAAATGCTTTATTATGGTGACTGGGAACGCATGTGTGTGCGTGTGTGTGTGTGTAAAGACAAATTTATTACTATTTCTGGGCATGTGGCTCTACCCAAAATCATATGTACAGATAGACACACATACATGATTCTGGATAGAGCCACATGCCCAGAAAAAGTAATAAATTTTTCTTAATAATATACTTGTTACTTGGAATTGCTCTGAAGGCAATTTCAAAAGAGAAGATTCAAAAATGTTTTGATCAATGGAATCAATGAAATAAAATACATAATGGTGACCAATTTGAATGTGTAAGACTTGGTATGTTTATTCAAAATTTTATTTTATAATAACATTAGTTTGTGAATATAGTACCACTATATCTGACAGAGGTATGGCTGGTGACCTGAAAATCCACTATTTGCAATGAAATGGTGAAACTGATATTTTCAGGAAGCATTATAAATTGGCACAATCGTTTTGAAAAGCAAATTGACAATACACACTTGTAAGCGTCATGTCCAAAACTTTTGAATCTTTTGGTATTATAAACCTATTTTGGAGAATCTACCACAGGAAAACAATCCAAAATGTGGGGATGGGAAAGTGAGAGGAGGGGAAAAGGATCATATACATTAATCCATACATGGCAGCTTTATTTATATTGGAGAAAAAAATGGACTAATGATAATAATGCTGACATTTACTGGATGTTACTAGAAGCCAAGCACTCTTCAAATGCATTAACTACATGGAATAGAAGCAGTCGAATGACCCACACTAGGGCACACAGGAGACAGATGAATAAAGGCACATTTTTGTATGTGTGTCACGAAGGAAAGGGCACACAACATAAGGATAAAAAATTTATGTGTTCATTTATTATAAAATATATATAGTTACAGAGCATAGTAAAACACAGAAGGGAATAAAAATGGAACCATCTTTAGAAAGAATTTGGTTTATGATGACCCTGTTCAACTGCTCCTTATGGGGACAGAAAGCTTAAGGCTCATCTCTCACATGACTGAGTCAGATCTATTGATGTAGTATTTTTTTCAGTCATTTACATTCTTTATGTGATTAACTTCTACATTCCTTTCAATAACCTGGATAAAAGGGCAAAGATGAGAACTACATCAACTGACTGAACTGATTTCAACTGCCTTCTTCAAGAATTTAAGATTATTGGACGTGGTTGGTGGTGATGGTGCATAACAATGTGCAAGTACTCAACGCCACTGCACTGTACACTTAAAAAATGCTAAAATGGTAAATTTTATGTTATATACACTTCACCACAACTTTAAAAATACTAGAAAAAAGAATTTAAGATTGACTGAACAATTTTCCCTTCTTTTTGAATTTTTTATTCAAGTAAGTAGAAAAGGGCTTAAAATTGAACAAAAGACTTTTTTTTTTGGTCTTATATAAGGAAAAATTTCAGTGCCTTGTTGCATTCTGCACTACCTTTCTGTTTTATCTCATTTAATTCACTCAAATTCTAATTCTTCAATTAAAATTTACACATTCCCTACCATCCTGTCTTCAACTACTATATCCCAACAGTAATCCAGTGGGTAAATGAAAAATAACTACAGTATAGTAAATATTACATAATTCTGAATACAAGGTTATACATGATTAGTCACTGACATTGAGAAACTTAACTGTCTAGGAGTAAAAAAAAAAAAAAAGCACTTACTCCTGAATAAAATAAGGGAGGATTCATGGAAGAGGTGGCATCTCAGCTGGGTCTTCAAGCTAAATGTATTTTACTAAATGTAGAACATTACTAAAAGAACAGTCTGTTTTAAGGAAAGAGCATAAGTAAAGACATGAAGGACGAATATTGCAAAACACTTACGAAATGGCCAAGTTGTACAATTTGGCTCTAGCATAGTCAAAAAGAAGAGTAGCCAAAGGAAAAAGTAGATAGACTATTAAAAGATTTAAGGCCATGAAAAGTCACTGAAGGATTTTGAGCAGCATAAAGGCACTTTCTCTGGGTCTCAGTCTTTTCATTTACATTGAATTCTCCCTTCCACTCCCCAATCAGCACCCCCAGGCCTACCCCACAATCTCCACTTATGAACCCTACCCAGTCCCAGCCCAAGCACCAACTCCTCCATAAAGCCACAACTGATTAACTCTAAACACCGTGCCTTTAAATTTATACACACTTTTCTATCCCCATTTCCTACTTAATCTTTCAGCAGTATATCAAAGTTGACCACTCTTTTCTTTTTGAAACATCTTCTTTTCTTGGCTTCTGTGACAACACACTTTCTTGGTTTTCCTCCTCCTCTGGCTCTTGATAGACCATGAAATGCCAAAGTTTCTAGGGACTGATCCTAGGTCCTCTCCTCCTGCCCTTGTTCTTTACTGAAGTAACTCCATCCATTCCTCTGGCTTTAAATACCATCTAAATATCAATGACTTCAAAAGCCATAAATTTAGGATAATCCCTCCCTTGACCCCAGTCGCAGACATCAAATTGCCTACATGACATCTCAAATTTAAAACGTTTTCAGAACCAATTCTTGTTTCCCCCAATCCTTTTCCCTACTGGTTTTCATCATTTCAAGAAGTGGCACCATCTACTATTCAGGTACTAAAGCCAGAATCCTGGAAGACTTCCTTCCTTTTTCTCATCTACTGTATACACCATGGCATTCTTCCTTCTAAATTTTTCCTAGTTTGTCTTTTTCTCTCTTCCACCAGAGCCACCTTGGTCTCCCTAAAATCCCTTCACCCAAGCATTTAGAGTGATCTTTTAAGAATGTCAATCAGATTGTGATTCTTTCCTGCTTAAAATCCTTCAAAGGTTTACCACTGTACTTCAAACAAAATCCCTCCTCCCTCCAAGGCCTTACATGGTCTGGGCCCTGCCTGCCTCTTTGATTCCTTCTCATGTCCCTCTCTCTCATTCACTTCGCTCTCGCCACTCTGGCCTTTTAGTTCCTTGAATATTCTTAATAGTTCCCTCTGCTTAGAATGTTCTTCCCTCCTGCTATTCCTTTTATTTTTCAGATACCTGCTTGAATATCACCTCCACAGAAAGGATATTCCATATGACTCTGCATAAATAAGTCTATTCCTGTTAGTTCCTATTTTTTTTCCTTTACAGGTCTATAAAAATTTTAAATTTATTATTTTTTCTTCAATTGCTGTAGGCCTTTCCTAGTAAACAGCAAAGCTGTTTTATCATCTAATACACATCCAGCATGTAGGAGTGCCCGCCATGAGATAGGTGTTCAAAAGGTATTGAATGGATAAATGTCAGTCTGAGATATGCCTGGTCTTCCTTTGTCATGACCTCAGGCAAAACAGTCAACAACTCTTTCAATTAATATTTAATTGATGTCTACTGTATACTAACTATTGTGAAGGAAAGGCAGGAGATAAAAACGTGAAGGACAGCCTACAAATCTAAAGAGTAGATATACATATAACAAATACATTGTGAGGTAATATATGAAAACTAACATGAATAATACATTAGCAGTTAGGAAGAGATATAACTTCTGGTCGGGGTAATTAGGGACCACATCACAGAGAATGTGATGTTTGAGTTGGGCTTTGAAAGATGAGTAGGCTTCTGACAGTCAGAAATAGGGTAAAGGGCATTACAGATGAAGAAAACAGTTTGAACAAATGTGTGATGGTGAGAAAGCATGATGACTGAGGAAGGGCAAACTGGCATGAATGTGGGTTTCAGCACAGAGTGGCAGAACATCAGTAGAAGGGCAGGCTGGACAGTATTTTTCATGTCTAGCCAATGATGGATTAATAATGTTCTCATTTTGAGCCCAGGTAAGACTTTCAAATGTGGTTTTACAAATAGGAATTTGACCACAGCACAGGTAATAAATTAAGAGTCTATACCTGGACCAGGCAAAAGGCTACTATATTAAACCAGAGTGTACGATAATAAGAGGTTGGATTAGAATAGTGGCAGCCAGAGTGGAAAGGAATGAAAGGATATAAAAAACTGGGTAGCACGAAAGTCAACAACGGTGCTTATCAAACTAACTGTGGAGAAAGATGAATATTTTTTTAAGTTCCAAATTGTCATGGAACAATAGTTTTGCAAAATGCAATAAAAACTATTAGAAAAATAAAAAATAAAATAAAATAATACAAAATACAAGCTCGAAATTTTTATTATTAGACTCAGCAGAGATAAAATTACTTTTTAAAATTGCTGTAAAAGTTTCTAAATACTTACTCTAAATTTCTGTAGTTATCTCACCCTGGACTAGTAAATTTGTGGGCTGGCATTAGTTTGCAAACCTCACTTTGAGTAGCACTGTTTATTGAACTTTGTCAGTGACCGGATGCCATGAAAGTCAAAAGTGACTCTGCAATTACTCGTCTAGGTGACTGTAAGAATTGTGGTACCATTAAGTCGGGAAGTTTGATGAGTTCAGAAGGTGTCACTATATAAAACATGGGATTTGGGCAGAAGTCAGTGTGATAATGAGAAAACACTACAAGAGTTCCAAGACATTTTATATATAGGATTTTTCGTTAGCCTTATTTTATTTTACTATTTTGTGGCTAAAAAAAGGAAGACAGGTACCGATAATTTGGAGGAAGTCTTACTTTTACAGAAAACAATGTCAGAAGCTAAAACAAATTATTTAAATATTTTAAAAGGTATGATTATCCAACGTCATTTGCAACCAAGTATAATAATGATACATAATCTCTGGCACCTCATACTGATACAAATTACTCTCTTTTTGACAGACACATGCACGTGTAACTCCATTCTTTTGAAAAATATCCTTGGTGGTGGGCTCAGAGTGATTTAATTGTCCTTATGTTCCTTAAATCTGTGACATAAATCTTGGGTCACCAGCTGGAGACAAAGAATTCTTCTGTTTGGCTTGACACTGGAGATTGATGATGCTTGACTAGACAAGTGGAAGCCCATCTTTTTAGTAATGGGGAAGAACAAGGCTCCCAATGGACATAAGAAATGGAAATCTGAGGCTTGATAAATGATAAATTCAAGGCAAGTAAAGTGACAGTAGTATTGCTAAATATTAGATGATTAAAAAAAAAAGCCTAGGACAAAACAAGCAGAAGATGCTTGCAATTACCCACAAGGCAAATGGCAGGTATGGCTCTTGATAATGTAATATACTTATTTAACAATGATATACTAGTTAAGTTATCTGATGCCCTAAGTGACCTTCTAAAAGAACAACAGAAGCAATGATACAAACTCTCAAGTTGACACTTGATAACCAATGACATCCTTACCAAGCAGATTTTCTTCATTAATCCAAAGATAATGAAAGTTTAAAGTATGAAATTTTAGACAGAACCTAGGTAAACAGAGTCCCTTATCAGTACCTGGCAGGTAAAAGGTTTTAAATGTAATAGAATAATTCTTATTAAAAAAAAGTAAATAAACCAAAACTCAAAATATCTGCTTTGACTTACCCAAATGGATCACCAACCACAAGGAATGCGACATCACTGACATCAGCATCCTTTAAAATATTATCTGCTTCTTGTTCCACTTCTTCTCTATCAGCAAGAATCACTTTTCTTCCATAAAACTCTTCCTATAGATTTAAGTCCAATATCAAAATGAAACAGCAGGTGACCATTTCAAAACACACATAAAACAATCTTTGTCCCCGGCTGGTGCAAATCTTGGCAACCATCCAAACACAGATCATTGACTATAACTCATCAATGAGCTACCACTCTATATCATGTTGCAATTAAATTCTGTCTTTGGGGTTATCTTAATATCCCAAGAGGAGGTAGACCTCCTAACATCTGAGGCTTTTTGCATTTTAAATTTACCTCAAATTTGGGTCTAATAAACCAGGAAGAACATTGTAGAATGAACAGAGAACATGTATGCATGAGCCTTACTTCAGAAACACGGTAATACAGAATAAATATATTAAACAATAATTATAAACATAGATGGTAGTTTGAATTTTATTAAATTTTCTATAGGAAAATCTGAGGGATCCTGGCTAAACTATAAGGTAACTTCAATGAGAAATAATAGAAAATTAAGATTTAGTTGTTTACAGAACCAGCAAACCTCCCTATATAATTGCAGGAAAGACTAATTTAAAACTGTTTTTCCTAGTTCCTGCTAAAAAAGGCAAAGCTGCAGGGAAAAGAAAAGGAATATAGGAATTATATTCTAAATATATAGGAAGTCTCTATACAACTGCTTTGTGAACTAAGCCCCTGAAGTTCACTCAAGAGAACAAACCCAGGAGGCTGACCTTAACTGGAGCACCGCATGTAAGTAAGAACGAGCTAGTAGTGTGCCAGGGGCCATGTGGTAGTAGTTACAAGCTACTTCACCAGATCATGAATCTTATAACTGATTTCCTACAGAGTAATATGTAATTCAAATATAGTAAAAGTGGATGCATAGGTAGACAATACTATTTCTTACATACTAAGAAGTTTGTTTGAATCATAAGGACTATATCGTAAGTCAAAGGTTATAAGAACTGCTGTAATAGAAGAATGTCTGGTACTCACTATTTGTCAAGCAAATGAGTAAATGAACAAATGATTAAGCATTTGAAGACAAAGGCTATAGTTCCAACTGTGATAGTTATTTCCTAATACTTAACTAGAATCTGTTTCTCAAATATGAAAAAAGATCCCCTCCTTTCCTCTGCATATCTTCTTAGCAATAATGTTCCAAAAGTTCCCAATGACAATGTTTTTATAGATGAAAAATGTTCTCTTTATTTTCACTTTTACCACGTATTTTTTCTTAATCATTAATTTTTATATACATTACTTTAATTTTGTGAATCCAGAAAACTTAATAGTTGCAGAACATTTATATTCACATATAAAAGAGAACACACGCCATTACCGAAAACTGAAGGAAATGATGTTTTTTTCTGACCTTCTCACATTTCTTAAAGATTAGGAAGACACATGCTACCAGCTTAATGCTAGCAGTAATTCTATCCAATATTTTAAAAATGATTTAACAACAAGAGAAAACCCCACTCTTTAATCAAGACTTCTATCATGGGTCACTCCATATTTAATTTATCACTTACCCTAACCTAAGAAACATTTCATTACAGAACTGAGACAACAGAATGTTTATTTAAAAAATCTCCTTTAAAGAGAAACACACACACACAAACACCCTAATATAATGTTTGAAAAAGGGAAGAGACAGCAAAAGCAGTAAGAGACTGGTATTACATTATTTTTAATTTACCCACTTATTTATTTATTTGTTCACTCACTCACTTGAAAAATATTTCTTGTGCACAACCTCCATGCCAAACTCTATGCTTGATGTTGGGAAACACTGGTGAATGAGACATACATGGCCCCTGCCCTGTGGAGCATAATGTCTAGTGCGGAGTTAACTACCGCATTGCATGTGCTATAGGAGCATCAATCCTAGTCAGGGTCAGGAAAGGAAAATAAAAAAAAACAAGCAGTACCACTTAACAAATATTTTAAATTTATACTACATAGTATTCAGTGACTGATTAGCCAGTTTTTATATAATCTCAGCCCTAATCTTCTCCATTCATGAAAATTAAGGTAAAACTCAAAATTCATTCTTCACTTTAAGTTGGCAGGTTTTGTATAGAGGGGACAGGGTAAAAACTAAAAGTTAAAATTACCTTTGGGTATTTCTGGAAGGATATACAAGAAATTAGTAATGATTGCCTCCAGGAAGGGGAACTGGGGTAGAAATCTTGATGTATATACCTCTTAGTATCTTTTGAATTTCAAACCATTTAATGTATTACCTAGTGAAAAAGTAGAAGAGTAGAGGCTCAAAGTAGTATATGGAAACAAATGAGAGAACATAATCTTAAAAAAACAAAAATAAAACCACTAACATTTAAAGATGGAATGAAAAATAAAGAGCTTACAAAGTGGACTGAGAAAAATGGAAAAGTAGGAATAAAACCAAGAGAGAGTCATGTCTTGAAAGCCAGGTTCAAGTAACCAAACTACGTTAAAAGAAATAAAACACATAAGAATTCAAAACTATTCTCTGGAATTCTCCAATGCTAAATAATTGTTCAACAAACAGAGAAATATTTCAAAGAAAAGGAAGTCAGTCTGCAGGAGTCTGAGACAGGAATGGAAGTGGGAGACAATAAAACGACACTGCTTTTTCAAAAAGCTTTGGAAAAAGAAGAGATAGAAACAGAACAATAACTATGAGGAAAAGAGGTTTAAAAGAGCAGAGTGTTCAGAATGGACAATATTTGAGTATGGTTTCAGGCTAAGGGGAGAAGGATGTTAAAACAGAACATCAAGAATAAAGAATAATTGATGGGAGTACGGTTCGAGAGGCAGGGAGAGAAAGAGGTTTGAAAAAAACCCATGAAGATGGAGTTAGTCTTGAACAGGAAGAGAAACTTATCTTACAAGTCATCTTCTAAGACTGGAGGGAGGACAGATTCAGATTTAGGGTAAGTACAAAAGGGAAGTTTATAATAAAGGTCATAGAGAATGGCCTCATTTTTTTCAATGCCAAGTCCTTTACTGTCCTCTTCTGTCCCTCCAATCTCAATCCACATCAGTTCGATAAGAGGACAAGGAAACAGAGTGAACTGGTATCAAGGTAAAGTAGGTTAGGAAGGAAAAAGAGGGAACAGACACACTGGGAGAAAACTAAAGTTATTTCAGTGATGCCCAAGAACAAATACAGCAAATACTTGTGCTTTTTCTCCTCCATGCTCTTGCACACAATTATTTTTCTTCAATAAAGAATGCTCTTTCTCTTCCCCTTACCCAATCTTATCTTTAATAATAACTCTTTTTCTTTCCCTTATCAAATCTTATCTATAATAACAATATTTATAATAATACACTTTAAATAGGCTCACTCTGTGGTCAGTCACCATTCTAAGAACTTATGCATATGATTTCACTTAATCTTTACCACAATCTATGAGATAGGCACTATTTTTATCCCTGTTTTACATATAAGAAAAACAGCATAGAAAAGTAAAGTGACTGTTCACGGTCACAGAACCTCGGTTGATTGCAAAACTTTATATGTACTACAAATGGGGTGTACACAGGCAGAGATCAGTGATCTCCTCTGCTTTCTGCGGGGGAGCAGGGGCCCCAAAGTTAGCCCCTTTTGGCCATGAGCAGCTTCCTCCATTTACCCTGCAAAGCGGTACAAATATTATCATTTTCTATTTGGACCATGATTTAAACAAAAGAAAAAAAACAACTGAGATGTGTTATTTTAAAACATAACTCAAATTCCATCTATTCCATAGTATTCCCTGACCACCACAGCCTGAAATGATCTCTCTTACATGTATTCCAATTGTAATTAAGAACTAGTGATTATTTAACATTTGAGATAGCTTCTACCACTTAGTTGGTGAAAGCAAGAGTGTTGGCTCAAATAAGATCATCTAAGCTCTTTCCAGCAACATAATTTTAGTTTCTCCTTTCCACTGCTGTCATGAATTTTGTTATTTAAATCTTCCATTATTATTTAAGTTTTCCTGGGTATATGCGGATGACTCATGAACCACTTGAGAACAAAGATTATAGCTTATATCTCTTTGTATAACGCACACAGGTGCATTATATCAAATAGGCAAATAAAATAATAATTTATCCAGAAAGTGCCTAAAGAAATTCAACTTGTATATACCAAAACTAAAACTCTTTCCTGGATTCACTGTCTCTAGTTTAATTAACCTTTGAATAATAGAGAACATACAAATAATACTACCTGTTTGGCAATTTGAAAATGATAGCTTTCAACATAAGAAGAGAGAAATTTTAGATTTCTTTAGCAACATCCACGTGTGCCTTTCATAAAATATAAAGAAAGCATATGTTCATTATAGAAAACAGAATTTTCCAATCTTTTTTTAACAGTAATAATTATCTAGTTATCGAGACCAGATTGTACACCTAAGTGTGAGCACGTCAACAATTTTTTTTTTTTTTTTGGTGAGGGAGATTGTCCATGAGCTAACATCTGTGCCCATCTTCCTGCATTTTGTATATGGGACACTGCCACAGCATCCATGAGCGGTTTGTAGGTCCGTGCTGGGATCTGAACCTGTGAATCCCAGGCCACCGAAGTGGAGTGCACGAACTTAACCACTATGCTACTGGGCTGGCCCCAGGTCAACAATTTTAAAAAATTAATTTGTTTTAAAAGGAAAGAAAAGGTAGAAATGAAAAGAAGAAAGGAAGTGGTTGAACAGAAAGTGGCTCTGAGATTTTACTGGGCAATGTAAGGCATAAATTTATTTATTTATACCTTACTCTATTCCAGAAATGATTCATTCATGGTGGCCTATGTTGTATGGCAAGCTGCTCAGGGAAGAATATGAACTGAAGACCGGGAGGAGGTCATGGAGAGCAGACCAGTGGAATTTTGTGACAGGGAAGGATCTAGGATTGACGGTTTTGGTTGAATCCTAACTTCTCTGTAGGTGTTCTCTGAAGTTATACTTTGTGAAACTATTATCTATCCCTAAGAATACAGAGACATAGGATGGTACAAAGGTCAAGAGTTGTGGATCACAACTCATGACTGCCTTGGCTCATATTCTGGCTCTAACGCTCACTATCTGTATGAACTTGGGCAAGTTTCTCTGTGCCCGTAAAATGTGAACAGTAATTATACAGTAATAATCCTGTTCTACATGTAAAGCATTTAAAACACGGCATAGTAAGTTCTATCAGCACTTATTATTATGGAGGAACAGACATTCTAGCACCTTAACAAAACACACATAATTTACCTCTAGGTGAGGTTGGGCCCAGCCCCAGATCTTCTCTATAAGTAATAACTCTACAAGTATGTTTCGGGAAAAAAATTAACACAAAAAATGATAGCAACCAAAATTAACACTTAGCTAGTGGTGCATAGG
Organism: Ceratotherium simum simum; assembly: GCF_057802395.1. Classification (NCBI taxonomy): domain Eukaryota; kingdom Metazoa; phylum Chordata; class Mammalia; order Perissodactyla; family Rhinocerotidae; genus Ceratotherium; species Ceratotherium simum. Next base: position 64,529,680 of record NC_141901.1, on the reverse strand, counting down.
TCCAGACCCAGGATCTGAACCTGCAAATCCCGGGCTACAGAAGTGGAATGCACCAACTTAACCACTACACCACCAGGCTGGCCCGGATCTTTAAGATTTTAAAGTAACTTTGAGACCTTCAGAATTCTCTGGGCTATGACTCTGATAAGGTAGAAGACTTGCAATTCTCTAGGTCACCTTTTTGTTTGGAAGACTTGATAGACCAGACAATTCTAAAATCCTTTCCCTCCTCCTATAACATGCCCACCAATTTTTTCATCTTAATTTACATTCTACTTGGAGTTTGACAATGAACCTGAATTTGACCCCTCCTCCAAAATATACTGAGTCCTTAATGAGAGCCAGCTAAATGTATGATACACTAACAAATCCTATGGTTACTAAGTCCCAGGCTCACTCAATATAAACAAGCGTATGGGTATAAGCCTTACTGGGAGATGTCTATTTAAAGGTAAGATCTCTCTGGATATGATACAGACCAAAAGGCGATTAGCATTCCCTATGGAAATACTTGAAAGGGGGAAGCTTTCAGCTCGGTTTCTGAATACAAATCCAACTCATTAAGGCTGTCTCAGCACCTCATTAGCACTCAACTCAGAAAGGATTTCTTAGCTATCTCATGAAATAAGAGATTTTGATAACTATCCCCAGGAGTGTAAAATTACTTTCCTTTCCTATTTACTGGAGAAACTCACAAAATTAGACTTGTAAAGTAAGACAAAGCACCCTTTCATTTCCCAAGTCACTTGGTTGATGTATGATTTCCATTCTTGTACTCCTCAGATCCTGAATGAGCAGGGGATGTGTTTTAAAGGATTTAAACAAGTAGACCTGAAAATTCGGTTCAGCTTAGTGTAATAAAAATCAGCTCCTTCTTCCTAGGAGGCTGGAGCACCTTGAACACCTACCAGGACTTCCTTCCCTACAGTCAGGATCGAGGTATAGGCTTCCAGATACACTCGCCTGCAGCGTCTTACAACTTCCAGGCCCTTGACTGTGATGTCCTTGGCATCTCCCAGGCCCAAGCCGATCAGGTAAAGCATTTCCAAGTCCAGGGGGAGGGAAACTGCAGGACGAAGTGAACAAGAAGAACAAATGTCAGCTACACCGAAGACACCTAAAATCTAGTGAAGATGAAAACCAAAATAGCACGAGGAGGGATGGCCCCTCACAAGGAGTGCGATTTGAGACTCTTACTTCACGCCTCTTAAATAAGGATTGGAATAAGTATTTTTAAACAACCCCACTCCGCGTTCTCTCCTGTTACCTAGGAGCAGACAATTACCCACTGAGAAAATCGTAGCTGTAACCCCCTCCTTCCCAGATTCCCAACTGCCGCCTTTCCGCACAGCCAGCAGCCGAAGCGTCAGATTTGCGCCGAACGAGGAGCCACGCCGCCGGCCTCACCTACGGTGCCGCAAAACGCCGGCGCCTTTACAGCACTTTACGACTAAGCTGGAGGAGATGGGCAAGCCGGCTCCTGCGGGGGAGACCCGGTTACGGCTCAACTTGCAGTGAGCCGCCGGCTGCTGGGGCGGGGAGGTGAAGGGTTAGTAGGCCAGGGGGGTCCGTCCAGTGCCCCCAGCATGGCCTTTGGGGAAGGACGAGGCCGCCTCCCGATTCCCCTAGCCAGTGGCTTAACCATCTCCATCCTGGGACTGGGTAAGTGCAGGAGCTCTTCGCCCGGGAGCAGCGAGACCCGAGGTTGGGCCGCGGAGCCCTACGCCCTGTGCTTCTCGTCCTCCAGACACGCGAGGGGGTGGGGGCTGGGAGGGACTTCCCTAATTTGCCCCGGGGTTACCCAAGTGCAGAGATTTCCATCCTCGCCTTTTCATTCAGCTGTAGTTCAGCCAGCTGCCTCCCCGGTGAGGTGTCAGCTTGGCAAAGCCGGCAATGAGTGTGGTTCTGATTTCCCAGCGGGGCAGTGATTCCTCGGGTTTGTTCCCAAAACCTCATTCTGGAGTGTCCCAAGGGTCATGACTGGAATCTGCCTCCGTCATTCTCACTGTCGGGAAGCCCAGACCCTCCTGTGCCTAGAGAAGTGACCTTTAAGAATGCTCAGGGATTTCAGACCTCGCCCCAATTGGTACCACAGGGGGAATTATAAAGTGGTTGGTAGATGTAGTTAATGTCGGAATGAATTGTTTTGACTGGAAATGCTCTTCGTAAGGTCACTAATGACCTCAAACAAGTTAAAAAGACATTTTTCATTGCTTATCTTAGTAGACAGTGTTGATTATTCAGAATTTTCCTGGTGCATTTCTGACGATGCCTTGTATCTTTTTTGCCCAACTCAGCTTCCTTAAGCCTTGGCCTTAATGTTTTCTCGCCAGGTTCCATCCACCCTTTGCATTTCTTATTCTCAACACTTCTCATGATTGATTCTACCCACTCTCATTATATCATCCATTCCTCACACCATAAACAAGAATTAACTCGAAATGGATCATAGATGGAAATGGAAATCCTCAAACTATAAAACTTCCAGAAGAAAACATAGGAGAAAGTATTTGTGACCTTCTTTAGGCAAAGATGTTTTAGATGCAACACCAAAAGCATGATGCAGAAAAGAAAAAAATTAATAAATTGGACTTAAACAAAATAAAAAAATTATGCCCTTCAGAAAACACTGTGAAGCCATGTGCTGGGAGAAAATATTTGCAAAGCGTATATCTGATAAAAGTCTTGTATCAAGAACATATGAAGAACTCTCAAAACACAATAATAAAAAAACAACTTAAAAAAATGGGCAACAAATTTGAACAGCCACATCCCCAAAGAAGATACATGAGTGGCAAATAAGCATTTGAAAAGATGCCAAATGTCATTAGACGTTAGGGAAATAAAAATTAAAATGGCAATGAGATACTGCCACACACCCAAAATGGCTAAAATTGAAAATAAATACTAACCCCGGAATATTCACTCTTATAATTTCAGGTATCTCTAATATTTTGCTGACTCAGAGTTCAGCCTCCCATTCAGACCTCCTCCTCAGCAGCCTATATTTAACTTTCTGCTGAAAATCACCTAGATAATCCAGAGGTGTATCAAATTCAATACATCCAAAGCTAAATCCATCATTTTCCTTTTCTACTTGGCTTTTCCTTCTGTATTATCTTCTTTGGTTGGAAGGCGTTGTTATCTGTAGACTCTCATGCAAGCCAGACACATGGAAGTCACCCCACATTTAACCTGACAGTCTGCCTGTCTTTCTCAATAGAAACCATATGTACCGTCACAGTCTTGGTTCAGGTCCTCATTATGTCACTCCTGCAGCTGGTCACTGTGTCTTCCTCATGTTCATCCTTCTCTCAGGGGCCAGGGAGATCTAGCTAAGATAACATCTGAAAATGTCACTCCCCTTCTTAAAATCCTTTTGAGGCCAAGAGAAAGTCCAGCTGGTTAACATATCCGACAAGATCAACCATGGCATGACCACTGCCTGCCTCTCTAGCCTCTTCTGTCTTCACTTCGTACCGTGAGCTTTTTCTCTAGCCTCACTGTTCTGTGCCCACAACATCTTGCTTTGTGCCTCTCTCGGCCTTTAGTCAGGCTTCCACCTCAGCATGGAATACCCTCTCCCATTCTCTCCTGCCTAAGTCACTGCTACTCATTCTTTAAGACTAAACTCAGGAAGCCTTCCCAGAGATCCTTGAGCTAGGTTGGGTACCTCCTTTTTCTTACAATAATACTCTATGCATGTACTTATTGGTCAATTTAAATATTTTGTAATTGTCCATTTGTATGTCTTCTTTACCAAACCATCAATTTTATGAAGTCAGGACTATATTTTATTCATATACTCATCCCTAAGGCTTAGTATGGTGTCTGACACATAATAGATATTCAATAAATGTTTGTTAAGTAGATCATTATGTATCCACTATTAGCTGAGCAATTTCTTTGAGTTATGATGTATTTTTCTGTCTTTATGAAATGCAAGGAGTGGTATGTTTTCGATGACTACCAAAAAGTTATTGATGGAATATCAAACATAAACATGCCTTGCTCATGACACTTTACAAAGTTGTTTCTGTTGAAAGGCTTATGACACATATCATGTATATTTTATATACACACTATTGAATAGATAAATTTTCCAGTGTAGTGGTCATTTTTTGTGTGTTTTGTTTGCACATTTTCTCTGAGTAATTTCAGGGAGATTCGCAGTGAGTGAAAGGACATTGCCAAAAAGAATAATCCAAAGGAAGGTGTACTTTATCTCCTTTCAGGAAATCTATGTTGAAAATGAGGTTATTCTGGGTAAAGAAATATTATATTTTTAAATATAGAAGTAATTTCAGTTTTTACTCTTCAAAATTCAGTCAAAGGAACTTATTTTCACTATAGAATTCTTAATAGGGCTGGCCCGGTGGCGCAAGCGGTTGAGTGCGCGTGCTCCGCTTCAGCGCCCCAGGGTTTGCAGGTTCAGATCCCTGGCGCGCACTGTTGCACTGCTTGTCAAGCCATGCTGTGGCGGCATCCCATATAAAGTGGGCACGGGTGTTAGCTAAGGGCAGATCTTCCTCACAGAAAAAAAAAAAAGAATTCTTAACAAGCAAACCTTTCTAGCTGCCTTCATTTCTCAATAGGAGTGGAAATTTGGGGGACTTTTCTCAAGGTTGATAAAGTAAAGGTGTTATGGCAATCTTTTTTCCTCCCCAGCTCAACAAATATAAGCAGCAAAGTCTTGCCTAGTCTTTTTGTGCAGAATTATTCTGTGTGATTTGGACATTTCTCCCTTGCCATTTAAAACAGTTTTCAAATATTTAAAACAGTTTTCAAATATGATTGCATTTTCCCCAACAATATATTATTAAAAATTTCAAATGTATAGAGAAGTTGAAACAATTTTACAGTAAATGTTTACCTATAGCCATCTCCTAGGTTCTACAAGTTTAACAATTTGCTGTATTTACTGTATCGCATATTTATCCATCCACCAGCCATCAACTCATGTTATTTTTTTGGTGCATTTCCAAGGGAGTTGCAGACATAAGTACACATATGATTGTATTTTGTGTGAAAGATAAACCCCTCATATGGGTAACAGATTAGCAAAACATACCTAAGCATATAGCTGATTAAATGATATCATTTTTTCACCTAATTTAGGCGGGGCTTTGAGAATTTTGCTTTAAAACACTTTCAAATTAGTATTTGATCAACACTGTAGCATTATTTTGATGATAATGAAAGCAAATAGAATACATATTTATTTATACTGTCATAGCAAATTTGAAATCTCGTAGCTAGCAGAAGAGAGGGGAGTGGTTATAGAGAACCATGATTGTAGGGCAAAAAAAAGGGAGAAGAAGTAAAAGCCTTTTTTGTTGAAAGAATAATAAGGATAAATGAGGCTTGAAGAGTTTTCTGCTTTCTATTTCTGCTTTAATGTGTAGGACAATACCAGATCATCCCTGAGGGTGAGTGTTCATGCTTTTCCTGGAAAATCTTTAAGGTGTTTTTATAACCTTTGTTAGTAACTCATTTTTAGTACCCTCACTGTCAGAAATTCTTCTTTAAATCTAATCTGAGGCCCTCAAACAGTAGTCAGAAGAAGTTAATACTGGTGGCTTTTCTATTCCATTGTCGTAAACGCATCATATAATAGTTTTATTTTAAAGTGATAACAGTTGAGGCACTGCATTACATTATGAACAAGTTGTAATTACCTTACATCTAAAAGAAGTCTTCCTTCAATTTTCCAATTTGAGCTCATTGTTTATTGAAAAGAAGATATCAGGGTTACTGGGTAAACTCCATCTGACCTTATTGTGAATAGAGAATATTATTTTACTCTGAAGCTGGCCTTTTAACCTACATATTCCAGAGATTGTCTTTGTTAGAGGAAATCTTGATTAATATTCGTAGAGCTTAGAGACCCTGAATTGATTCATGGTTATTATTTTCTAACAATTCACAAATAAGTTCTAACTAAAGATAGCATTGCTTTAGGAGAAGGGGTTGTATTTACTAAGAGTAAGAAAATGTTTGAAGTTATTTTATTGTGCATTGGCTTACGAAAAAAAGTCACTTTTTCTTTATTCAGGGTTCTTGTTTACTTATCTACACATTTTATATGTTATGTGATTGTGCAAATTGCATAATAATATTTTTTAAAACCCTGCATATCTAGGGCTATTTTTTCTGAAAAATATGGGACTTTTATTGTTGTCAGTACCCCTCGCTTAATAGATTGAGAGAGTAACCATGTGGACTGAATGTAAGAAAGTCACCTAAAGCCCTTTGTTTTTGTGTAAAGTAAGTAGCTCCCCAGGATGTTTCCGTGTGTGTGTAAACTTTTTTTCTTTGTTTCTAACCCATTTTTATACTTGGCAATTAATTTCTTCAAAGTCTCTTGCTAAAAAAGTAGAATCAAGGATACATAGTTTCATTCTTTCTGTGCTTAAAAAACTGCATGGTTTTTTAAAAAACTCCCTTTTACGTTTTATTTAGGGAAACATCTCAATTAGCCAAGATTTGGTGGGAAAAGGGAGGTGATTTCCCCTTCACTCAAAAGCCAAAGTTCTTTGAAGTGGCCTGCCAGGCTCTAGATTAGCCACCAGCACCCCACCCCACCCCCACTCACTGCACCTCTCTTCTACTTCTCTGATCTCACTTCCTGATATTCTCCCCACCCCCACTCCCTACAGAAATCTGTGAGGCTCTAGCCCCACTTTCTTGAAGTCTTTGCCCAGAATTCACCTCCTCAGTGAGGCCTAACCTGTATGAAACTCGGACACTTCTAATCACTTCATCTGCTCTTTCCCCCATAGCCCTGTTCACCTTCTAACATAACTGTATAATTGACTTACTTGTGTTTATTGTCCGTGTCCTCCTAGAATATAAGCAGCACAAGGCAGGAATTTGTTTTTGGTCCATTTGATTACTGATGTGAAACCAACACCTAAAACAGTATTTGGCACATATGCTCACTAGATATATATTGAATGAATGAATGCACATCTACATATGATAAATTATAAATCTTTTATTTATAAGGGAAGAACTGTGCAGAGAGAATTTTCGTAATGGTTAGAGCTCAGATGTTGGTGTCCTTACAGACCTTGGATTAAGTTCAGGTGTTTCCCCTCAGTAGTGCATTCCCTTTCTAAACCTCGGTTGTCTCCTCTGTGAAATAATAGAGATGATAGTACCATGCCTCATAAGATTATTGTGAGGATAAATGAAAGAATACATATAAGGGCTTGGCATAGTGCCGGGCAATTAGTAAAGACTCAATAAACATTAGCAATTATAGATATAGAGTCTGAAATTAATTTTATAGTTATCTACATCCATCAGATTATAATACGAAAATTAATCTCATTCATCCCACATAGATTGGTTCTCATTCTTTTCCCCATTCACAAAAGTTCTATGAAATCATTACATAGTTCAGTAATTGTAGACCAATCCTCTAGGTATAATATTTTATTGATTCACAAAGGGTTATCTCAAGCAAACATTATTATTATAATACTCTGAGGTGCTCCTTCTGAGAAAAACTGTCTTTGTTTCTATCATTCTGTCATTGCGTTTAGCACTATAGACTCAGTGGGCACCAAATAAATGTTGCCTGGCAATTTGTTAATACTTAAAGTAGAAGATGGTTAATATGCAAATGGACTTTGTTTCTGAGTATTTTAGTGAACAAAATCTACTAGTGAGAAGAGGAAATGTTCACTTGGGATCTAAAAATCAAATTAAATTTTTAAAAACTTTTTTAGATGCCCAACAACAGTAAAAAGAATAATTGTGGTACATTCATACAATACTATACAGCAATGAAGAAGAATGAAGTGCTGCTAAACAAAACAATATGGATGAATCTCGCAGAAGGAAAGTTGAGCAAAAGAATACCTTGAAGATGATGGAGTATAGCTTACATATGGCAAAGTTCACAAAATCTTAAGTGTATAATTTGATGAATTTTTACATAAATGTACAACCATATACCCATCACCCCGATCAAGATATGACACATTTCCATCATCCCGAAGTCTCCCTTTTGTCCCCTCAATAAATACCTTCCTCTCCCCAAGGTAACCGTTATTTGACCTCTGCTACCATCAGTTAGTTTTCCTGTTCTTATAAGTGGAATCATGTACTATATACTCTTTCATGTTGGCTTCTTTGGCTCAAGTCTGTTTCTGTGCGGGTCATCCATATTGTTTTGTGTAGCAGTAGTTCATTCTTTTTCCTTGCTGAATAGTATTCTGTTGTATGATTGTATTACTTTATCTTTTTTATTATTGATGGAAATTTAAGTTGTTTGAGTTTGGGACGAATAAGAATAAATCTGCTGTGAACATTGTTGTATCTGCCTTTTGTTGGACGTAAGCACTCATTTCTGTTGTTATATGTACCCAGGAATTGGAATTGCTAGGTTATAGGATATATGTGTTGTTACTGTAGTAGGTAGTACCAAACAGTTTTCCAAAGTGTTTGTACAGTTTACATTCCTCCCAACAATGGATGAGAATTCCAGTTCTTCCATATCCTTGCCAATACTTGGTCTTGTGAGTCGTTTGAATTTTAGTGGGTATGTGGTGGTATCTCATTGTGGTTTTAATTTGCAGTTCTCTGATGATTAATGATGTTAATCACCTCATATGTAATTTTTTTTTCTTGAATTATTCTTTAATTTTTTTATTCTTTTTTGTGTGTGTGTGAGGAAGATCAGCCCTGAGCTAACATCTGCCAATCCTCCTCTTTTTGCTGAGGAAGACTGGCCCTGGGCTAACATCTGTGCCCGTCTTCCTCCACTTTATATGGGACGCTGCCACAGCATGGCTTGACAAGCAGTGCGTTGGTGCACACCAGGGACCCAAAGCCTGGGCCGCCGCAGCAGAGCGTGCGCGCTTAACCGCTATACCACCAGGCCTGCCCCTAATTTTTTTATTATTTAATATTAATAAAACAATATCACTTTTTGTATTGGACGAAAGTGTTTTTAAGGTCAGTAGTAATTAAAAACACTTCTAAGTAAATTTATTTTCTTAAAAAATAGCAAACAGTGACATCTTAAACTTTATTTTTCTAATCTTTTTGCTATACTTATCCAGACAATGTTTTTTTCCCGCTTTACTGAGATATAATTAGCACTAACATTGTGTAAGTTTAGGGTGTACAATAAATTTATTTTTTAAGGCAAAAGTATTTATTTCCACCATCACAGTGTTTATTTAAGTACTGAGTCTGTACTTGTGAGTAAACCTATTTGCAAATTAAGATATTTTCTTTAAATGAGCCTTAAAATGGTGCACCAATGACCATGTGTGCCTAAAGAAAATAGTTCTGCGCGAGAGAATACCTGCGGTTAGTATGTTATTCTGGCTCTGTTGCCAGTCACTATGTGAGTTTGGACCGTTTTTGCTATCAGCAAAATAGACGCTTTTAGCTAGGTGATTTCTAAGACACACTGTAGGATTCCGAAACTTTCTTCTGGGGAAGAAGTAGGATAGAATGGAAAGAATACTAGACCAGGATTCAACCTGGGCTCTTTGCACTTGTGGGCTTTACTTTGTTTCTGGGGTTCCAAACCCCAATAATAAGTATCTTTGTCCTCCTCCTCTTTCCCTACCTTCCTTCCTTTAACAGATTTTGATATGAAGCAGTGAGCAATACAATAATTCCTTAAGCATGGAAATTAACATAACCAGAATATAAATTTTTTTAAACACCATGTAAGTTGTTATTATTAAATGTGTACACTAATAAACTGTGTAGACCTTGAGTTATTCAGATTTAGTAATATGGTCACTTATGATACTTACAGACAGTGATTTTTTTCTCATGATAAATCTAGAAGCTTTTCAACCAAAATTAAACCCCTGTCCATATCAAGTTGCAAAAATTTCCACAAACTTAATTTTCTTGGAGTGGATTTGGTTTGCATTTTCTAAATCCTAGGCAGACATAGGATATGATTCACCCTAACCTTATTTCCTTGCATTTTACTTTATTTTATTTGTTTTTTTGTGTGTTTTACTGTAATATTTTCTGTTGTAACTTTGAGTAGCATTGTTTCTTTTCAGCACTTTTTTAACACCTCACTATCACAGCTCATTAAATTTTCTGAAAATAATGGGTTATTGGGAGCTAGACCCAAATAGAATTTGTTTTAATCGTGTCTTTGCTCCTGGCTATCGCTCTTCTTTGGGCACGCGTTAAATAATACTTGATGAAATTCCAACAGTGGTATGGAAGATAACTGTTTACTCCATGTATGCCAATTGCAGAAGCAATAAAAAGCTGTGATTAAGAGCCTGGGCTTTGGAGTCAGACTACAGGACTTGAATTCTGGCTCTTCTTACTAGCAGTGTGACCTTAGGAAAGTTCCTGAATCTTCAGTTGTATTACGTTTAAAATACAGATAATAAAGGTTATCTTATCTCACGGAATGTCATGTGGCTTAAATGAGGTAATACTACATATAAATTGCTTTGAACAGTGTCTTGTACTTAGTGATGGTTCAATAAATGTTAGCTGCCATTATAAATATCACTACCTTTAGAGTTTTTGTGAAGATTAAATGTGGTAATATAAGTAAAGTATATATCAAAAGGTCTGCAGTGTAGTACAGTCATGTGCCACATAACATTTCAGTCAACAACAGACCACATTTACAATGGTGGTCCCATAAGACTATAATGGAGCTGAAAAATTCCTACTGCCTAATGACGTTGTAGCCATCGTAATGTTGTAGCACAACGCATTACTCTGTGTTGATGCTAATGTAAACAAACCTACCACCCTGCCAGTCGTATTAAAGTATAGCATATACAATTATATACATTACATAATATTTGATAATGATAATAAACAACTATGTTACTGGTTTAGGTATTTCCTCTACTGTACTTTTTATTGTTATTTTAGGGTGTATTCTTTCTATTTATAAAAAAAAAGTTTACTGTAAGACAGTGTGCTGTGTTATGCTGGCAGCAGCTTTACACATCTCGTGTTTACTGCATCTCTTGATTGCATCATTGTCTCTTGTGCTTGATTTAATCTCGTGTTGTTTTGTTCATCCTGGCCCTTAAGCATACCAAATCCACTGCTACTGTTGCCAGTAAGAGGCCATGTTGAGTGATTGAACTGGAAACTCATTTAAAAGTGATTGAGGACTGCAAAAGGTAGAAAATCAGTGATGATTATTGCTCCCGGGTCAGTCATGTCCCGTTCCGCCATAGCTGTGATCTTGAAGAACAGGGACAAAGTGCCAGAACCTGTTCAAGTATCTGTTTCATTGAAGGTAAGAGACTAACAAAAATTCGAGAAGGGCCTATATCAGACATGGAGAGACTTCTAATGACCTGGTTTGAAGAATAGACAGAGAAGCACACCCCTCTCAGCACCATGATGATCATGGCCAAAGCAAAAAGTTTATTTGCCATGTTGAAAGAAAAGGCTGGACCTGGCTATGATGTTGGATTTACTGCTGGGTCTGGGTGGTTTAAACGATTCAGTAATTGTTATTCATTACATAACGTGAAAGTAAGTGGTGAATCTGTGAGTGCTGATGTGAAGGCAGCTGAAGAATTTTTGGGAACTCTAGTTAAGCTGATTGTGGAGGAAAATTACTTTCCAGAACAAATACTCATTATGGATGAAACCTCCCTTTTCTGGAAACGGACACCTGAAAGGACTTTCGTCCGTAAGAAGGCCAAGTCAGTGCCAGGTTTCAAGGCTTTTAAGGGCAGGATAACAGTCTTGCTTGGGGGCAAGTGTTGCAGGCTACAAATTGAAACCTTTTGTAATCTGGCACAGTGATAACCCCAGGGCCTTCAAGCATATCAGTAAGCACATACTGCCATCGTACTACAGGAGCAATAAGAAGTCACAGATGACCCAGCTCCTCTTCCAAGATACCCTCCTGAATTGCTGTGCCAGTGAAATGGAGAAGTACTGTTTGCAGAATAACATACCTTTCAAGATTTTGCTTATTGTTGATAATGCTCTGCAACATCCTCCTTTTATTGGTGATGTTCATCGCAATATCAAAGCTGTGTTTTTCCCTCCCAACACTACCTCATTGATCTAACCAGTGGATCAAGGAGTTATAACAGCTTTTAAGGCCTACTTCCTGAGGAGGGCCTTTGCCCAGGCTATTACTGCAACTAAGAAAGACACTGAGAAGACACTGGTGCAATTCTGGAAGGATTACAACATCTGTGACTTCATCAAGAACCTTGCTTGGGCTTGGGGTGATGTCATCAGGAGTGTATGGATGGTGTCTGGAAGACACTCAAGAGGTTTGCCCTTGACTTCAAAGGATTTGCAAAGATGAGGAGGTTGCAAAATCAACAAGACTGTGGTTGAGATGGCAAACAACTTTAACCTGGGTGTGGATGAGGATGACATTGAGGAGCTTCTAGAGATGGTTCCTGATGAATTGTCTAATGAGGAGTTGTTGGTATTGGAACAGGAATGCATAGCTGAAGAAGAGGCAAGAGAAAAGGAAACTTCAAGAAAAGAAAAAGAAGAAGAACCCCCAAGAAAATTCACAGTGAAGGGTTTAGCAGGAGCTTTTGCAGACATCAACAAGCTCCTTAATGAGTTTGAAAACATCGACCCCAACACCCAAAGATTTTCATTAATAGAGAGGAACGTTCGTGGTGAATTATCTGCTTACAAGCAAATCTACGATGGAAAAAAGAAAGAAACCAAGCAAACCATGATGGACATAGTTCTGAAAAGAGTGACACCTCCTCAAGATGAGCCTCAGGCAGGTCCTTCAGGAGGTATTCCAGAAGAAGACATTGTTATCATAGGAGATGACAGCTCCATGCGTGTTATTGCCCCTGAAGACCTTCCAGTGGGACAAGATTTGAGGGGGGAAGACAGTGGTATTGATGATCCTGACCCAGTGTAGCCCTAGGTAATGTGTGTATTTGTGTCTTAATTTTTTAACAGAAAAGTTTAAAAAGTAAAAAAAAATAAAAATTTTTAAAAATAGTAAAAAGCTTATAGAATAGGGATATAAAGAAAGAAAATATTTTTGTACAGCTGTCCAATGTGTTTGTGTTTTAAGCTAAGTGTTATTACAAAAGAGTCAAAAAGTTAAAAAAATTAAAAAGTGATAAAGTTACAGTAAGCCGAGGTTAATTTATTGAAGAAAATATTTTTTTATAAATTTAGTGTAGCCTAAGTGTACAGTGTTTATAAAGTCTACAGTAGTGTACAGTAATGTTCTAGGCCTTCACATGTACTCACCACTCACTCACTGATTCACCCAGAGCAACTTCCAGTTCTGCAAGCTTCATTCATCATAAGTGTGCTATACAGGTGTACCTTCTTTTTAATCTTTTATACCATATTTTTACTGTATCTTTTCTACGTTTAGATACACAAATACCATTGTGTTACAGTTGCCTACAGTATTCAGTACAATAACATGTTATACAGGTTTGTAGCCTAGGAGCAATAGGCTATACCTTGTAGTCCAGGTGTGTAGTAGGCGATACCACCTAGGTTTGTGTAAATACACTCTTTGATGTTCACACAATGACAAAATTGCCTAACAACGCATTTCTCAGAATGTATTCCCTTCGTTAAGCAATGCATGACTGTACACAATTAACATTAGCTGATATTATTAACCAAGATTTTCTCTTTGTTTTTGCAGTTGGTTTAACACAGTCTCTATGTGTCCAAGTAAAATTGCACTTTAGGACCATTCTTTCCCTTCCCTCCAAAAAAGTGAATTTGCAATTAGAGTATTTGTACTCAGAAAACATGGATTTCCAGGTGAAAGCTCAAAGTTTTTAAAAATTACAGTGTAGCTGAAATGTTATTTGTAATGAAAGGAAGCAAAAGTGGTATTAATACTTATACAAAATAAAGATTTAAACATTCTTTTTGTTGATGATGTGATGACATGTTTTAGTCCCTAATAATTTTGTCCTATGGCCAGTTAAAGTCCATCAGTAAGTTGGGGTGTTTAGGGCATGGCAGTGTGAGACTCTGGGGCAAATCCTTTTCTTAAAGAAGCTGTAAGAATTCTTACCAAAAAAATCACAGTCCGAATCGTACTAATCTTGATCCTTGCATCACTCAACATAATTTATTCACTCTCTGTTATCTGGGCTCCTGTCTGACCTCCCTGCGTTTAGAGTAATTGAGTCTGGTAATAGAGTTCAGTAACTCAGTAATAGAGTTCCTTGCTTGTACCTAGTTCATCAGGACCTGTGTCTCTGCCTTGTTATTTCAAGAGATTGAACCATACAACTGATTTGAGTCCTCTGAGAGACTTAATTTCTTGCCCTTGGCCCCATCTCCCCATAAATGAGCTCCCTTTTGCAAAGCTAGACCCCCACAAAGCTAAGTACTCACATCTCTGAAACTGTCAGGGTCACTGAGTACTTTTGAACAGGTTGTGCACTGCACAGCTTCACATAGTGCCATTTACATGAACTACATACAACCTGCCCAACTGTACATGGTGGCCCAGTGACCAGTTGTCTATTTCTTAAACTGTTGTTGATCACCTGCTATGTGTCTGCTTGGATAAATACCCTGAATCTTGTGTTACTTGATTTTTTGTTTGTTTATTTTTGGTTTAAACTAATGATACATGACCTATCATTACGTACTGGAATAGCACACTTAAAGAGTGGTCTTCATTGGATAGCATGTGCTGAGATTCTTGCCAGTGTTTGTAGTCTTCTTTAATTATTTGATCTCGTCTGCTTTGTATCTTGCTTCTGGTTAATTTGTCTCAAATTTTACAGCCACCCATTGCTCAGTGTGCTTGCTTCCATCTGGAATACTCCTTCCCTACTTTATCTTATAGGAATCTTATCATTTAAGTTCTAGTTTAGAAGCCCCTCATCTGTGGTGTCGTCGCACCTCACCTAAGCTGCAGTTTCTTTCCTTTCTTCCTCTTTTGATTTCCTTTAATATTTTATTACTATTGCATGTTATTTCTCTAGTTAGACTGTAGATTTTAAGAGTGAGGGCAATGTTTTATTTCTCTTCCTGTTCTCTGTAACACCTATATCAGTGCTTTGCTCATAACAGATGCTCAGTGACTATTTGTAGAATGTCTTGGTGAAAGTGCTGCTTAACAAGAGCAGTCAAGTAAAGATATGCTTAATGGAACTGAGAAGGGAGAGGCGAGAAATAGGAAAGTGATTTGGTGTCAACTATTGTAGTGATTTATGCATGAGGTGATAATCAGTCTTGAGTCTACTCAATGATGGTGTAAGTTGAGATGCGTTGATTATATAACTCAGTGTGGATGACCATGATCATAATGAGATAGGGGAGGGGAGGGCAGGGATTGATTAAAACCTGTGGTTGATCTAAACTGGAACCTGTGTCTTACTTTTAGAAGTTTATGTCAGATGTCAGGAAAATAAAACTAAATTCAGATCTAAGTTAACAGTACTCTGTATTCAGCTAAATAATGTTTAAAACCACAAAGAAATGGATCCTAGAAAAGCTCTCATTTAGTCTTTCTAGGGCTGTCATAACATTTCATTATTGTAAACATAAACTCCATTTTGTGGTGAAATTCAACAACACTAGAATGAGCTGTGGGATTTTTCTTCCCTCTTGTAACCAGCTGGACACAGGCATCAATAGGCAGAGAGAGAGTTGAGATTATTACTCATTTCTGCAAGTCATTTGAAATACTTTTACACCCCTCTCCCAAAAAGCCCCCTGAGCTAAACTTACTCATTTCTGGAGGATTATATTTTTGACAGGTTCTTGCACATTTATGAGTGTTCATCACATGCAGAGATTTAGCTTAATTTCTTTCACAAGTAATTTGAAGCCTGATAATACCTAATTGGCCTTAATTGTGCCTGGTTAAGTACAGCAAATATTTATTGAGTGTCTGTCATGTGTAGGCTATGTGTTTTGTACTCTTAGGGATAAAGAGAGACATAAGTTATTCTCTGTACCCTCTAGAGATTATATTCAAGTGGGAGAAACACCATAAATAGCTGTGTTCCATAGAGATAACATGATAATACAATGATACATGCTATAAAAGAGATACAAGCTGGATACTGCTCTAATAACTTGGTCTAATTCTGTTCTTTTTATAATATCTAGGTAACACATGGAAGCTCTTTCTGGATGCTTGACTGGTCACCAGATAACCAGAGTTTGTTTATGTCATGGTTTGGGGGGACTGTATTGGTGGGGTGTTGTCCAGGGAGCCCAACTTGTTGCAGATGGGACAGCATTGCAGATAGACTTCAGCCTTGCAAACATGTTAACTGGATTTTCCAGCTTACCCAGAATACCAGTTTCTTAGCAGTGGATAATACTAACCACATTTATCTGTTTCTTATCTACAAAAATCTGGCTGTCGTTTTATCAGCTTTATTGGTGTTTGGGAGAGGTGGGGAATGTGTATTCCTAATTAGGACATCCTTTCTTTCAGATACCAATTTGAAGTTGACTTGATGAACATAAAATCCATACAGGTAAGTGGGTATAATTACCTAGATTCTGGGAAGATGTAAGGAAATACCAGTCTTCCACACAGCTTACAAGTTAATGGAATTCTTGTGAGCCCCATATCCATAAGTTCCCTTTCTGAACCCTGTTCTGGGCTGACCTTTTCGTAGAGACATATTCTTTCTTTGCATTAAAAGCACTTGTTAAGCTACAGTCCAGTTGCTTTTTCTTAGCACCTGGAAAGGTTAAGCCTCATTCCATTATGTGTGGATATATTTGACCAGCTCTCAGTCCTCGAAGGCTCATCTCTTCATTGCAGTCTGTATTTTAAGTTTTGATATTTATTGTTAAGGTCTCATTTATTGTTTTCTGATACTGCTGAAAAACCACAGTTTTACTGCTAATAATAATAGGAAAAGATTCCAGCTATTACATGGACCTCATTCAAAGAAATTTGTTCAAGTTAGTTTGTGGGCTGGAACTACAGGGGCATTAAAATAACACTTACTTCTCCACCTATGATTTCCACTTCAGATAGTCACACAAGGATGTATCTAATTACCCAAACCTGAGATTCTGGAGTCACCCTGCATGCTCTCTCTCACCCCCTAATTACTCTCCATGTCTTGTCAGTTCTGTCTCCTAAATAGCTCTTGAATCTTTCCAGTACTCCCCACTGCTCAAACTTTAATTCTAGCTTTTGTTGTTTCTCACCTACACTGTGGAGTAGCCTCCTAACTGGTCTCCCTATCTCAATTATTGCCCTAACCCATCTTTTACACTGCAATAGTGTTTTCTCTAGAAAGAAGTCAAGTTTTTTTTACCATCACCATTTTGCACATGCTGTTCCCCCTCTCTGGAGAACCCCCAGATCCATCCTCTAGGTAGACCCCTGTTCATTTGCACAAGTCAGTTTATATAGCCTTTTCTCCAAGAAACCTTTCTTACACTCTCAGACATAAAGCAGCAGTGCCTTTTCTATGTTCCTTTTCCTACACTTAGTGGTACAGACCCTCTTACAGTAATTCATTGTTTTCAGGTCCACCAATGGAGTTTGTCCTGCTGGAAGGTAGAGGCAATGTTCTAATTTTTGCAACTGGAACAATGCTTGGGACATAAAATTTCTTTGTTATAAGAAATAATGTTTCTTTATTAAATGAATGAAATAAATAGACACTTGTTATTCTGGATTTGATTTCCTAATTTGCAAGCAACTTTGAAGGTCCATCACATGAAGTAATTTGTAATTTGTAGAAGCCTAAATCTAAATCAGGTAGCCCTGTGGGGTTGGTATGCAGAAATGAGTCACTCACCTTGTGAGGATTCTAGCCAGCTCCCCGTAACACCGTTATTTCAGAGTGGCTTTGTTTGTTTGTTTTTTATTCATGAAAACTGCCAAAGTTCTATTGTAAAATTTTAGTTATAGGATGAATTCAATCAGTTTTTGTGGGCTATTTTTATAAAACTGTTCTGAGAGAAAAATGAATAGTGATTACTAGTTTAAAATGTTGTAAATACACGTCGGTAGTATGGCCGTGCCTTCTGCATACTCAGCAGAAACAGAATCTTTACTTATGTATCCATTTCAATAGTTAATTCCTGGCTTACTCACGAAAGGAAACATGGTGTGGAAATACTTCTTATTCTTTGGGCCTCATATTTTGCGTGGTATTTTTCTGTAGAGAATGTACATAAATTGTTGCATGTTTTGTATCATTTTCAAAGATTAGCAGGCTCAGTAGGATTTCCATTGTCAGTGAATTCCCTGTCCCTGTAAGTAGTTTATCTTTGAATTGTAACTTACGTTTTTCTTTTTTTTTTTTTTTTTTTTTTTTTTTTTAAAGATTTATTTATTTATTTTCCCCCCAAAGCCCCAATAGATAGTTGTATGTCATAGTTGCACAGCCTTCTAGTTGCCGTATGTGGGATGCAGCCTCAGCGTGGCCGGAGAAGCGGTGCGCCGGTGTGCGCCCGGGATCCGAACCCGGGCCGCCAGCATCAGAGAGCACACACTTAACCGCTAAGCCACAGGGCTGGCCCTTACGTTTTTCTTTGTAGTGCCTCCCCTACCATTCTTATTGTTGTTTTCCACTCAGAATACAGTATTCAGAATACAGTATTCCTCATCTTGTTTGTTGAACATGTATCCCTCTACCCCTTCTCTGAATCTCTTCTCCCACATTAACAGAGACCTTGCTTCATCTGTTGTCCTGTTCCATAGTTTCAACTACTCCCTGCCTGTTGACTTTTTCCCTTCAGCATACATTAAGATGTACCCATCTTAAAAATAATCAGAGCAACCTTCCTCTAATTGTTGCCCCAATCTAGCTATTTCCCAATACTTTTCCTTCCTTTGACACACAAGCGTTTTGAAAAAAATAGAGGTCATCTCAAATTCCTCATCTTCTCTATTGTCTTAATCCATTTTATCTGACTTCCATCCCTACTACAATGAAACTATTCTTGCCATGGTCTCTAATGACCTGCATGTTATTAAACCAGGGGACATTCTGCTACTAGATCTCTGCAGCTTTTGACTCTGTTGATCAATCCTTCCTTGGTTTTTCTGACACCATTTTCTCTTGAATTTCTTTATGTTCTAATTCTGTCTACTCCTCAAATATTGGTGTTCTCAGGATTCTTTTTTTGGTCTTATTGTTTCCTTGTTCTACTAACTCCTACTTGATGATCTTATTCACTCTCATATCTCCAAAATCACTTCAAAGTTATGACTTTCTGTCTTTTCTATACAAACATATATATCTGTATTTTTACTTGAAGTTTCTTTCCTGAGCTGCCATCCCATATATTCAACTATGCATCTGCTACACTTAGTTCTTCCACAGCATCTCAGTATGAGTAAAACTTGAACTCTACTCTTCTACCATGCTGCTTTTCTTCCTGAATTCCCTGTAGTGAAGAGACGCACCATCCAGACCAAAGCCTAATGCCTCCCTAAAGTGTTTACCCCCTCAAACTCAATTGAATCGAATCCAGTTTTACTTGGTTAGTATCTCTTGATTCTAATTCCTTCTTTTTATCCTAATTCCAAGGCCTTACTCCAGAATTACTTCATATTTCCTAAGACTGATTCCAATTTCATCTATTTAATCTATTCATAATACTGCTCCAAAATTTTTTTCTGAAACATGTTTCTTATTGTTTTATTCCCCTACTTGAAATCCTTCAGTGCTTCCCTACTACATTAAAGATAAAATCCAAACTTCTTAGCACAGTGTAGATAAGGCATTTTATGTTCTAGCCTCAGTATTTTCTTTCTCACACCAATTCTTACCCCTCCTCTGTGCAATTCAACTGTGTATCAGGTCCCAGGGAACTTTCTACTCTCCACTTTCCATGCTACCCTCTTTTCTCCTTCTTACACCTTCCGTTCAGCTATTCTCTGCTCAGCTCTCCTATTTCAATCCTGATGTGACTTCATTAAAGCCTCTGCTTTTCTTCCTCATCCACTCATTTTGCATTGCCATACTTCCTGTTTCACATTTTTTTGGGGTGAGGAAGATTGGCCCTGAGCCAACATCTGTTACGAAGCTTCCTCTTTTTGCTTGAGGAAGATTGTCGCTGAGCTAACATTTGTGCCAGTCTTCCTCTCTTTTGTATGTGGGATGCCACTGCAGCATGGCTTCATGACCGGTGTGTAGGTCTGTGCCCAGGATCCAAACCCACAAACCCCGGGCTGCCAAAGCAGAATGCATGAACTTAATCAGCATGCCACAGGGCTGGCCCCACATTTCTTTTAATAGCACTGATTAATTCTATTATAATGGTTGGTCTGAGTCTCTCCCAGACTGTAAACTCCCTAGCAGCAGCAATTACGTATTTTATCTTTGTATCTTGCCAACTAGAATGTACCTACGGAATATACTTAATAAAAGTTTGTGGGATAAAAATATGTCTGATATCTGATTTACTTAAGAAATAATCACTACTATCTACAGTTACATTGCTTTTTTAAAAGTTTATATAATGCAAAGTAGGTTTACTCTTTAAAAATGGTCACAACTCATTTCAGCGACTGTGAAGCTGGGGAGATCCTGTCTGGGCGGAGGACATCAGATCTCATGGGCCTCGCAGCCCTGTGACCCTCCCCTGAAGCCCCTCAATAAAATGGTTTGATCCAAAAAAAAAAAAAAAAAATGGTCACAACTCATATATGAACCAAAGAACTTAGAGATAAGAGTAAGTAGCTCAAGAATACATGTGGCAGTAAATATGGTAAAGCCTTTGCAATGCAATTCTAACACCAACTACCCAGAGTTAGACCAGACATCGTAGGTTAAGGGCACAGCCTTCCACAAGACTGCCCTCATTTCAGACACCAGCTGCAAGCTTGGGAATTCCCAGGGCTACCCTCACTTTAGACCAGCTGATTGCAAATTTGGAAGGTTCTCGTCACCCCCTCAGTTTGATTATTTACTAGAAGAACTCACAGAACTCAGGAAAGCACTGTTTTTAGACTGTAGTTTTATTATAGCAAAAAAGATACATATCAGAACCAGTCAAAAGAAGAGACACATAGGGTGAAGTCTGGGAGGGCCCTAAATGTGAAATTTTATCCTCTCCCCATGGAGTCAGCACACACTCCCCCACACATTGATGTGTGGCAATGCATAGAGTATCACTAACCAGGGGGGCTTGTCTGAGCTTCAGTGTCCAGAGTTTTTATTGCAGTTTCATTATGTAGGCATGACTGACTGAATCATTGGCCATGAGGTTGCACTTAATCTCCATTCCCCTCTCCCCTCCCCAAAGGTTGGGCTGATACCATATGGCTCAAAGTCCCAACCTTCTAATCACATGATTGGTCTTTCTGGCATGTCTAGCCCCCATCATGAGTCATCTCTTTAGTGTAAACTCCCTAGGAGCCCACCATGAATAACAAAAACCCTCCTATCACTGGGAAAATTCCAAGGATTTAGAGGCTACGTCACAGGAATCATGGACAAAGGCCAGCCACATTCTTTACAACAGCTTTAGACTATCTAAAATAAAAACAAGCATGGCCACCAAAGCTGAAGCATGTGCAAAACCTAAATTATGTTGTTAGTTCAGAATTTGTGTTCTTTTGTCTATTTTAATCATATCAAGAAAGGGCCATGGTGCAAAGGAAATGAAAACAGAATATCAAGGAGATATTTGTATGCTATGTTCATTGCAGCATCATGCATAGTAGCCAAAATATGGAAATAATGTAAGTGTCCATCAATGGATGAATGGATAAAGAAGATGAGATGTGTACGTACAATGGAATATTATTCAGCCATGAGAAAGAAGGAAAGCCTGCCATTTGCAACGACATGGATGAAACTTGAGGGCATTATGCTAAGTGAAATAAGCAAGACAGAAAAAAACAAGTACTTCATGGTATCATTTACATGTGCAATCTTAAAAAAAAACAAACCTCAAACTCATAGAAACAGAGTAGAAAAGTAGTTGCCAGGGGCTGGAGGGTGGGAGAAATAGGGAGAGGTTGGTAAAAGGTTACAAACTTGCAGTTATAAAATGAGTAAAGTCTGAAGATCTAATATATAACATGGTGACTATAGTTAACACTGTATTGTATAATTAAAATTTGCTAAGAGAATAAACTTAAATGTTCTCACCAAAAAAAAAGGAGGGGCTGCCAGAAATTTGGAATTCATTTACACATTGAAAGTCTGAGTGACACTTAAAAACCAAATTGACAGCATTTCCATTTGGTATTGACAGCATAAATTTGCATTTGTTAAAGTATGTTAAAGGCTGTCTGTACAAGAAAAATTATCAGAATTAGGAAATAACTTCTTAATTAGATTATACCAACTTTGTTTAGAGAATATGTTTCAGAAATTGTGCTAGTGTGGACAGTTAAGAGCATATAAACAGAATAAAACTTGAATGATCCTTATAAAGCTGATGGCCTGTGAAATCCTGTTGGGTCCTACATCAAACAAATCAGCAGACAAAGTGATCTATTCCTTAGAAATGTTGTTTCCTCTATTTGGTGTTGGTTACTGATTTAATTTAAAATTCTGTTTACCTTTTATAATAGATTTAGGTTTTGCTTATAAACAGTAATTAAGTCTTAAGTTTTCTGCCTACATTTACAGGTACCTTAAGTAGCCAAGCAGTATTAAATCCATTTTACCAATATTGACACTCTTATTAAGAGATGTTAGCCTGGAGTGAAGTATAACTCCTAGGAAGAAATCTAAAAATCTTCCTAGGACTTTAACCTCCAAAACTTTGAAAAATTATAAGGTGAGGAAAGAGGGTAAAACAGCACATTTCTTTTAGGTAGTGTGAGTAAAAATTCCTTGTAATTAAGATCTCTGTTTTTATGGAATGGCAGAATACTCTGAATATCTCCTACTGATAACAGCAATAGATGATGGATAAAATGTATAACTGAGCTGACAAGAAATTTAAAAAATTCAGAGGCTGAAAGCAAAATGAATACAGAAACTCAGAGAGAAAGTAGCACTCAGGCTGCCTTTTGCCCTAGGGAGTTGTACAAAAGCATTTGGACCCCGAGCTCCATTTGCACAACTCAGGCTACTGAGCACAGGAGACAAACTCTCCAGCCTACCAAAGTTCAGCAGTTTACAAGAGACCTCCGTTGTAAAGACATCTATACTCAAAGGGCTATACCTTCAGTGTAAGGGTGAATTAGACGTAAACCTGTCCCACAAAAGGGGACAGCAAGAGGGCTGGCCTGGTGGCATAGTGTTTGGGTTAGCATGCTCTGCTTTGGCAGCCCAGGGTTCTCAGGTTCGGATCCTGAGTTTGGACCTGCACACTGCTTGTCAAGCCACGCTGTGGCAGCATCCCATATAAAGTAGAGGAAGATGGGCACAGATGTTAGCCCAGGGCCAATCTTCCTCAGCAAAAAGGAGGGTTAGCAACAGATGTTAGCTCAGGGCTAATCTTCTTCAAAAAAGGGACGGCAAGGAATATTAATAAAATTGAACTTTCCCTTGGCCAGGGATCAGCAGACTACAGACCTCAGGCCAAATCTGCCTGCTCCCTGTTTTTGTATAGCCTGTGAGTGAAGAATGGTTTTTACATCTGTAAATAGTTGAAAAAAATCAAAAGAACAGTATTTCGTGACATGAAAATTATATATGAAATTCAAATTTCAGTGTACATAAATAAAGTTTTATTGGAACACAGCCATGCTCATTCGTTTACATATTGTCTGGCAGCTTTTGTACTAGGACAGCTAAGTTAAGTTGCAATAGAGACCATGCACAGCTTGCAAAGCCTAAAGTATTTACTGTTTACTTTTTTACAGAAAATGTTTGCCAACCATTGGTCTAGGATTTATAATGGTTAGAAATCATTCGAGTTTTCTTCAGGTGCAGCTCATATCTCTAACCCATGTGATACTACATAGGCCTTTGTTTAAATAATAGATTCGAAATAACCGATAGTACAGTGATTTAAAGGCAAAGAAATAAAACTTAAATTACTTCAATTCTGTCATTTTATGTGACTACTTTGAGTTTATAGTTGTGTTGGAAACTTAATGAAACAGTGTAAACTATGAGGTATATAATATTTTGACGAACTTTCTTATCTTTATAATTGAAGTATATTCTTATTCCTTAACTTAATTTTTTAAAACTAAAGAACAAATCAAGAAAATAATTTCTAGAAATAGAAGTATAATGATGTACGCCTGAAATTTATACAATATTATAAACCAATGTTACTGCAATAAAAATATAAATAAAAATTTAAAAAAATAATAATAATTTCTTACAGAAGTCACAAAAAAGCACTAAGCCTAAAGAAAAAAGATTGATAAATTGCAACTATCAAAATTACAATCTGCTCATCAAAAGTCATTAAGAAAGTGAAAAGTCAAGCCACAGATTTAGAGAAAATATTCAAAAAACATATATCTGACAAAAGACTTGTATCTGAGTAAATAATTAAATCCTACTTGGATGGAAAACTCCCTTTCTCCATTACTCTCACACTACCACCACACTACTTCTAACACCAGATGTGTGGGGTTTTTCCTACAGCAACCAATTCTCTGACTCCAGCTAAGTGTCCTGTAACTCAGTTCAATTCTGACGCTAACCAGAGTTAGCACAGGCTCCACAAGTTAAGGGCTCAGTCTCACAAGCCTACTCCCAACTTCACATGTCAGTCACAAGTCGTAGGTGCCCAGGTATGACGTGTGTTTTTTTCCAACACCAAGCACTTCTCCAATTCTTGGTAGACGCTGACTGGGTGTCTCACAAATTTAATTCAGTTCTGACACTGTCTACTTACAGGTTAAGGGCTCAGTCCCACAGGACTACCCCCACTTCAGAGGCCAATCACAAGTCTAGGTTGTTACCTGTGCTTTTGACCAACTGGCTATAGATCAGAGGTTCCCACCACCCCCTTTTCGGGTTCAATTAATTTGCTAGAGCAGCTCTTAAAACTTACTAGATTACTGCTTTATTATAAAAGGATATAACTCAGGAACAGCCAGATTGGAAGAGATGCATAGGGCAATGTATGTGGAAAGGGCCACCATGGTTTCATGCTCTCTGGGCTCACCAATCTCCCACCATCTCCAGAAGCTCTCTGAATCCTCTCTTTTTGGGTTTTTATAGAGGGTCCATTATAGGCATGATTGACTAAATCTCTGGTCACACGGTGATTGATCCAATCTCCAGCCCCTCTCCCCTCTCCAGAAGTCTAGGGTGGGATTGAAAGCTTCAACCCTCTAATTGTGATTGGTTCCCCTAGCAACCAGGCCCCATCCTTAGGGGATTTCCAAAAGTCATCTTTTTTTTTTTTTTTTTTTTTTTAAAGATTTTATTTATTCATTTTTTTCCCCCCAAAGCCCCAGTAGACAGTTGTATGTCGTAGGTTCACATCCTTCTAGTTGCTGTACGTGGGACTCGGCCTCGCGTTGGACGGAGAAGTGGTGCCTTGGGGCGCGCCCGGGATCCGAACCCGGGCCGCCAGCATCAGAGCGCACGCCCTTAACCGCTAAGCCACGGAGCCGGCCCCAAAAGTCATCTTACTAACAAACTCAGGTGTAGTTGAAAGAGGCTTGTGAATAACAAGACACTCTTTTCACCGTTATGGCTCTGGAGCTATTTCAGCAACCAATGACAAAAGGCCAAATATTATAACAAAAGATGCCTCTGTGGGTCTTATATAGGAAATTATAAGGTTTTAGGAGCTATGTGCCAGGAACAGTGGACAAAGACCAACTATATATTTCTTATAAAGCACAATATCACACCAGGTTACCCACAACTTCTGTCTGACTTGGCTACAAATTGAAGGTTCCCACGACCTCCTTGACTTCTGTCATTTGCTAGAACAGCTCACAGAACTCGGAAATGCTTATGTTTACCAGTTTATTGTACAATAAAGGATACAGATGAATAGCCAGATGAAGAGATACATGGGGCGAGGTCTGGAAGAGTCCCAAGCACAGGACCTTCTGTCCCTCTGGAGTTGGAGTGGGTCACCCTCCCAGCACGTAGATATGTTCACCAACTGGGAAGCTCCCTGAAGCTCATACTGTTGGGATTTTTATAGAGGCGTTATAGGCATGATTGACTATTAACTCCATTTCCAGCCCCTCTCCCCTCTCCTTATCCCTTCCTTTTGAGTTTTTATGGAGGCTCCATTACATAGGCATGATTGGTGATTACATTCATAGAGAATGGGAGGTGGGGCTGAAAGTTCTAAGGTTCTAATCGTGGCTTGATCTTTGGTGACCAGCCCCTATCCAGGAGCCCACCAAGAGTCACCTCCTTAGAACAAAAGATGTTCCTGTCACTCAGGAAATTCCGAGGGATTTAGGAGCTCTGTGTCAGATGCTCGTATCACTCAGGAAATTACCAAGTTCTTAGGAGCTCTGTGTCAGGAACTCAAGTCAAAGACTAAATATTAGAACAAAGGATTCTTCTAGCACCCCTGTTCACAAGGGTTTTAGGAGTTCTGTGTCAGGAACCAGGACAAATATATATATATTTTTTTCACATTACCATTCAAATATATGAAGACAGCCCAATTTTAAAAAATGAATTGAATGACGCTTCACTGGAGAAGATTAATTAATGGCTAGTAAGCACAGGAAAAGGTACTCAGCATAATTAATCATTAGAGTAATGCAAATTAATATTAACAATGAGATACCACTTTACACCCATTAGAATGGCGAAGATTTTTAAAATTAACACCACCAAATGTTGGCGAGGATGTGGAGCCCCTGAATTCTCGTGCATTGCTAATAGAGTGTAAAATGGTGAAAGGACTTTGGAGACCTGTTTGGCAGTTAAACATGCACCTACCCTATGACCTAACCCATTTGATTTCCAGTATTTATCCAAGAGAAATGAGTACATATGCCCACAAAAAGACTTATACATGTTTTTCTAGCTGTTTTATGCATAATGGCCACAAATTGGAAACAACCCAAATGCCTGTCAAAAGGAGAATGGATTTAAAAAAATTATCATAAAGTCATGCAATGGAATACTATCCTATAAGCAATTAAAAATGAACTACTTGTTCACATAGCAAGATGGATGAATGTCAGAAACGTATTGATCGAAAGAAGCCAGACACAAAGGAAAAAATACTGCTTGATTCCATTCACGTGAAATTAAAAAACAGGCAAAACTAATCTCTGAGGACTATCATAGGTGGTTGCCTATGGGGGTGGCACTTGACTGGAAAAGTGCACTAGGGAACTTTCTGGGGTGATATCTTAATTGGTTGTTGGTTACATGGGTATATACATTTGTCAAAACCTATCTAATTTTACACTTAAGATCTGTGTATTTCACTGTATGTAAATTTACTAAACAAAACAAAAAATGAGCACACACATAACTTACAATGAAAACATTCCTAAAACTAACCCAAAGCAAATCTCTTGCTTAACGCTTTGGTTACTGGTACCTCTGTATACCATTATACATACTGCATTATTTTTCAAAATGACATTTGCTTTTATGTTACATGATAGGATCTAAAATCATTTCTTTTCCAAATGCAAGGCCACTTGTCTAAAAATAACTTGTCAATAACTCCATCATGTTCTCTCCAATATGCCTTCATCATAAATTAAGTGTATATCTTTAAATGAGTAATAAAGAATACAGGAGATCAGCATCAGACTTTCAAGTCAAAATCGGGATCACAGGAGGAGTCTTGCTAAGAGCTTGCTACAAGTTAGGTGTTTCATATTCATTATTTCAGTTAACCTTTACCATAATCCTGGTAAATAGGTATAAGGTCCATTTTACAGATGAGTATGTTAAGGTTTAGGAATGTTGAGTAACTTAATCGAAAACACAAAGCTAGTAAGTGGTGGAACCCAGATTTGAACTTAGTTCAACTGACTCCAAAACTTAAGCTCTTTTCACAACACCCACTGTTTCAGTGAGGAAGGGAGGGAAAAGCAGTGTAGTTAAGATTTACAGGCTGGAACATGATAGAGTCTGGTGGGTTGATCACTCCAGTGAGGCCTAAGCGTGTTGACTTCTTGGCTGCCCCTTCAGATGTCTCTTCCACTGTCTGACCCAGGCCTCCACATGAGCTCTGTAGCTCATCTGTTTTCTTTGGGTGCTGTGATAGTCAAGGGCTAGCCCACTGTTCAGTAGTTCGGTTACAGTTCTACCAATGTGAATCATCAATACTGAAAATAGAGAAGAGCCGAGGGGAAGAGTGAAGGTAAGTTAGTGGAATGTATTCTTCAAAAGAACTGTGTCCCTATGTTGTGGTAAAGAACAGCAAAGGAGAAAAACAAAGAAAGGGCAAAAGAGAAAGTAAATTCAAAGGCAATTTTAGGCATACCGAAACAGGTGTATTTTCCCAAAAACTTCAGCTTTTTTTAAAAAACCTACATTCTAGTGAAAAGCAAAGGAAAGAGTTATGATTGTTACTGGCACTGATGTTTGTGCAAGTCTTCAAAAGGCATTAAAGAAAATTGTGGCTTATTGTTATTTTAGTAAAAGTAGTATCATCTGATTAAAATTTTTGAGTACTTAGGCTATTGTAAAATATATGAAAACCACCTTAGCACACTTTTTGGAAATGCTTAGTTCTCAGAGTGAAGCCTGATTCTCCCAGTTAAATCATTCTGGATTTTAGTCCTAATTTATCTGATTGCTAATCTTAGACATCCTTTTGGAGTCTCAATGTTTTTGTCTATTAGAGAGTTAGACTAGACGTTTTAATAATAATAATCACTATCTTTTAAAAATCTTCTGCCATATGCTAGGAACCATACTTGATGTTTTGAAATAAGTTTTTTCATTTAATTGGCACAAAAACCTTATGAAATTTGTGTAATATTGCCTATTATATCTTATTAATGAGGAAACTAAAATTCACAATGTTTAGGTCTGGGTTTGGACTCTGACTGCATTTGATTCCAAAGCTTTAAACCACTATGTTATCCTGCCTATCTCTGGGTCTTTCAACTTTAATGTGCTGAGATCTATTCCTTTGTGACAGATCAACAAACACACGTTGAGTTAGGTGTGAGTCCTTGAAAGCCAGAAGAATTAGAATTTTTTGATTAGTGTCTTATTTTTTATCTCCTATGCCAAGCACATTTTAGGCCTGGTTGAATTCAACCAAAGGAACAAAATAAATTAATAATCTTCTTAAGGGGAAGGATTATATTTTATTTTTCCACTCTCCTGACCACTCTTCCGTCTTTCCACCGTATTCAGCATGGTATTTTGCACGTGATACACATTCAGTAATTTTTTACTCACTACAGGTAGAAAAGATTAAAAAATGATCAATTCTGCTTGGTAAAAATAATTATACTCAAAGGTTTCATCTAAACACATCTGTTTAACGTGGAGGAACTGATAGTAACCAAGAGTTTGAGGTTAAGAGTGACCCTTCAGAGCCAGGGGAGCCTGCTGCTGCTGCTCTGCTGCTGCTGAAGATGATGATGAGAGGAAGAACAATTGATGCTGCCTGCCGGTGTGCGGGCCTGTGGTAAAAAATTGCATACACCTTTTTTGGAGGCCCTATCTTAATCTCCCTGATGGTGAAACCTTCAGACACTTTCAGTTATGATTAAGAAGCCCTTCCCGCTGTATCCCTTCAACATTCCACATGATAAGATGTCCTGTTCTTTATTACAGAGGGTTCTTGTGTTGCCTTTGGTTGTGCTTCTGGATAGTATATGTTTTCACTGCTGCCTTTAAAAAATTTTTCTCTTCCTTTTTCAGTAATTTTATTTTATTTATTCTTTTATCTTTTGCTTTTAAATAGGCAATAGAAATAAGAAGGGGCAGCTCATTTACCAAAGTATTTGCGCATATTGGGTCTGCAGAAGTATTTATTGAATTAAGTAAAATCTTAATTGACAATAAAACTATATGTATCATAATTAGCCTATAGATTAAGTATATGTCCTCTACCCCAGTACAAGTGTTAAAAAAGAAATATTTTAGAAAATTTTAATTTTAATTCATAGATCCAATGGCTTTTCTCCTGAAGCCCTTCAGAAAGTAGTTTTAGCCTTGGAGAGCCCCAAATAATTTGTATATATGTTTTTATTTAAGAAACACGTAAGATTATTATTGTATCAAATAAATATTAAGATTATATGTCAAACAAATTTCTACCAATTGTGAAATTCAAGTATTTTAGATGGCATTTCATGCCAAGTAATACTTCTCCTTGACTTCATTAGAGACAAACTAAGACTTACCTTGATAAAAACCAACTTAAGTTCGATTTAATTATCATGATGACATAATTCTATGTGTCCATTTCTCATAAATGCCCTTTTTATTAAGTGTGCTCATCTTTAGCTAGCCAAACTTAAAGTATGACTGCTTAACAAAACTGGATGTGTAATAAATGTTTGAATCTTTTCTGATACCAGAAAAGTATAGATTACCAATGATTTTTTAAAGTAATATTTATTAATGAATGAATTTGCATTTCTTTCTACAAAAAAAAATTAAAAACTTTTTCTAGGGATTCTCTTGTATCTCCTAAAAGTATTACTGGCATTTCCATTGTAGTCTCTAATTGGTCATCTGTGACATGAAGCTAATTTCCATAATGCTTGGCATCTCATCAGCCGTGACTGCACCTGTTGCTGGGGTGGCCCCTCAGGGAGTGGTAGAACCCAAATAATTTTGAAGACCCAAATAATTTGGTAGCGACGAGGCCCCATCCGAAGAAAGGGAAAATGTTTTTTGGAAGATTTCAGTCATTGTTCCTACTAATAAATTGCAATCAGGCCTTTACTTCTCAACTCTCTTTCACTTTTCAATTCGCTGTAATCTTGCCCCTCTCCCTAAACTCCACCAAAACAGATCTTACTAGGGTCACAATTAACTACTTAGTGTCAAATGCTGCGAATAGATTTTTGCTCTTCTCTCATGTGACCACTGAGTAGTGCTTCAACCTTTTGGTCATCTTGATGATCTTTTCTTTTTTGGCTTCTGTGATCCCTTTTTTCAAGTTCTCTACCTCTCTCACTGCTTGGTGGTTATTTGCAGACTTTTGTCCCTTTTTTCAAGTTCTCTACCTCTCTCACTGCTTGGTGGTATTTGCAGACTTTTGTTTTCCCATTGACTGTTGAGTGCTGTCTTTACACCTGTGATGGTTAGCTGTTCATTTGAACTTGCTGTAGTATCCAGTTATCTAATCAAACACTAATATAGTATTGCTATGAAAGTGTTTTGTAGATGTGGTTAACATCTACAATCAGTTGACTTCAAGGAGATAATGTGGGTGGGCCTCATTCAATGTTAGAAGGCCTTAAGAGCAAAAAGGTTTCCTGGGGAAAAAGAAATTCTGCCTCAAGACTACAGCATCAACCTCTGCCTGAGTTCCTGAGCTTCTAGCCTGCTGGCTGGCCCACCCTAAAAGTTTTAGACTTGCCTGCCCGTCGGATTTCAGAATGCCAAGCCTCCACAATCATGTGAGCCAGTCCTTGAAATAAATCTCTTTAAAATACCCGCACACACACGGACATACACATCTCCTATTGGTTCTGTTTCTCTGGAGGACTCTGACTGATTACAGATCCCTTTGTCATTTTATTCATCATACTTTATATGACCCATCCATGTCATTTCTTCAACTGTGTCCATAATATATCTTTGACTCCAGAATATTTACCCAGTCTCTTATCTGAACTCTTAATCATATTTCCTACAAGTAGACATCTCTACATTGATGCCTCAATCCAATCTTAAACCCAACATGTCCAAATGGATTTTTTTCCTCCACACTTCAACACGCTTCTCTCCTTATTTTCAGTCTCAATTAATGGCATCTCTACACCTAATCATCCTGTTTAAAAATCTCAGAGTTCTTCTTGACTCCTCTCTCTCTCTTATCTTGTACATCTACTCAGCCTCTGAACTTGGACAGTTTTTTCCTCCTTAGTAATTCTTGAATCTGTTCCCTTCTCACCACTGAGAAAGATTATTTCCACTGCCTTAGGTTAGAACCTCTCTAATCATCTCTTGCATGGATTTTTTAGCCTAATTAAATGATTTTTTTTGATCTGATCTTCTTGTTCACCACTGTCCTTTTCTCTTGTATTATTCTCCACAGATCCACAAAGATTACTGTTCTTGCCATAGCTATTGCACTGTATTGTAATTATTTGTTTACATGCTTTGTCTTCCCTTCTAGACTAGGAACCATCCATTACATTAGGGTTGAATGAATGAGCATGATTTCACCATCTTTTGATTGATAAAGATCTATGAATTTGCTACCTGTAGCAGAAAATATGTTTTCTAGAGAATCAAATTAATGAATCTAATTAGACTGTTGAATCCAATTATTTTTTCCTTACTACTAATGTATTTGTAGTGATTCAGTTCTTTCCAATACAGGTGTTCTTAACTTGGGATCCACAAATGGACTTCTAAGATGTATGAACTCTCTAAAATTTTATGGAAAACTTTTTGCATATTTTTCTGCGGAGAATGACCACAGTTTTCACCAAATTTTCAAAGAGGTCTGAATTGCCCAGATGCTTAAGACTCACTGTACTGAGTGAAATTGTGTAAGTTTATATCCCAGCTCTACAACTTAATGACTGTGGGATATTGGACAAGTTATTTAGCCAACCAGTGCCTCACAAAACTTGCTCTGTTTTTCTGCATAATAATAGTAATGGCTTCATAAGGTTGTTGTGAATGTGTGCAAGTTAATGTATGTCAAATGCTTAGCACATATAAGTGGCTATGTAACTCTTACTAGAAAAATGCCTGTAAAAATAAAAATAAAACAAAGCACAGAACTAAAAAATTACTGTTGTTGAAAACTTAGGATTTAAAGCTCAAAAGATAGGTCAGACAAGGGGTTGATCTCCATAATATATAAAGAACTCACACAACTGAACAACAAAAGAACAAACAACCTGATCAAAAAATGGGCAGAGGAAATGAACAGACAATTCTCCAAAGAAGATATACAGATGGCCAATAGGCACATGAAAAGATGTTCAACATCACTAATCATCAGGGAAATGCAAATCAAAACACTAAGGTATCACCTCACGCCCGTTAGAATGGCTATAATCACCAAGACAAAAAACAACAAATGGAGAGGATGTGGAGAAACAGGAACCCTCATACACAGCTGGTGGGAATGCAAACTGGTGCAGCCTCTATGGAAAACAGTATGGAGATTCCTCAAAGAATTAAAAATAGAGATGCACTATGATCCAGCTATCCCACTACTGGGAATCTATCCAACGAACCTGAAATCAACAATCCAGAGAGGCTTATGCACCCCTATGCTCATTGCAGCATTATTCACTATAGCCAAGAAGTGGAAGCAGCCTAAGTGTCCCTCAACTGACGATTGGATCAAGAAGATGAGGTATGTATATACAATGGAATACTACTCAGCCATAAAAAAAGACAAAATCATCCCATTTGCAACAACGTGAATGGGCCTGGAGGGTATTATGTTAAGTGAAGTAAGCCAGAAAGAGAAAGACAAACACTGTATGATCTCACTCATATGTGGAATATAAACCAACACATGGACACAGAAAACTGTATTGTGGTTACCAGGGGCAATGGGGGTGGGGGGTGGGCACAAGGGGTGAAAGGAGACGTATATATGGTGATGGACAAACAAAAATGTACAATCCAAAATTTCACAATGTTATAAACTATTAAAATATCAATTAAAAAAGATAAAAAAAGATAAGTCAGAGTTGAAGATTTAGGTTTGGAAGTTATCTACATAGAAGCAATAGTTGAAATCACAAGAATAAGAGTGGTCCTATGGGAGAAAGGATGAAAAGAAGGGCAAAGAGTTTTGGAGTAAGCCCACAATGAGGTCAAAAAGGAGGAAAAAGAGCTCATGAAGATGCAGTGGAGTCTCCAACTCCAGTGAAGGAATTTTACTGTAAAAGGTACAGTTAAGCCTTCCTTAAACCAAGGAAAATGAGGAATAAGAAGGGACTGTTGGATTTTGTGATTAGGGGATGTATTAGTTTCCTAGTAACAAATTACCACAAACTGGGTGGCTTAACACAACAGAAATTTATTCTCTCACAGTTTTGGAGGACAGAAGCCTGAAATCAAAGTGTCAGCAGAGCCATGCTCCTTCCAAAGGCTCTAGGGAAGAATCCTTCCTTGCCTCTTCTAGTTTCTGGTGGCTACTGGCAGTGCTTGGCATTCCTTGGTTTATAGCTGCATCGCTCTAATTGCTAGCTCCTTCTTCACATGGCCATTTTCCCTCTGAGTGTCTGTGTCTCTATGTCCAAATTTCCCTCTTCTTATTAGGACATCAGTCATTGGATTTAGAGCCCACTCCAATCTAATATGATCTCATCTGAACTTGATTACATCTGCAAAGACCCCATTTCCAAATAAAGTCACATTCACAGGTTCTGAGTGGGCATGAATTTGGGAGGGGACACTATTCAACCCAGTACAAAGGACTTCACTTACTTTAGAGACATGGTGACTAAGGAATGAGTTAGTGAGTGCTTAAAGTGGAAACTACTTTTTTTCCCCCTGGAAATATGTTAGTAAAAGAAAAATAAGATTGTAGTTTGAGGCAAAAGCTGCATCGAGAAGGATAGATATGGTGATACATTACGTAGAGATAGGGATAGATTAAAAAATAGAGATATAGAGACAGATAGAGATATAGCTATAAAACTTAAGCATAGTTTTTAGGCAAAAGTGGGAGTGACAGAAGGGAAGGTTATCAAGTCCAGTGGTGGGAGGTGAGTTGGAAAGGAGACAGGACAACTGTTCCTCTGAGATAAGAAAACAGACTGTATTTTGCAGTTCCAGTAAGTGCTTGAGAAACAAATGCCTGTTATTAATCATACATTCTTCAAAATACTACCCGCTCTTTTACATTGTTTTTTGTTTTGTCTGAGTTCACATTGTAGATGTCAGTTACATATTTCTCAAAGAGATTCTTTATTTTCAAAGAAAATTCTAAAAGAATCACCTATAATTAAAATTGAATGTAACCAACATGTTTGAATTCAAATTGTGTTTTATAGTTTTCATCAGAAGATTATCTTTTTAGGGGTTGGAATATAATTTCCTACTATATTAAGAGTTGGCATACTAAAAAATGGTTTTTTTAATAAAAGTACTTACATGGTTGGATCCTAGCCAATAGCAAGATGTATGTCTATGATGGCATGTGTAGTTCAAAGCTGTGACAATGTTAAAGTGCTATTTCAGATTTTTCCTTTTCATGGTTAAATTCCGTGTGACATCACCTTTTGTGGGAATCTGCCTGAGAGGGAGGAGGGGAAGAAGAGCTTAAGTAAGTGAAGTTTCCTGATAATGAAATGGCTTTGTTTCTGTGGATCCTGATTTAGTTTTATTCCTATATGAAAATCAATGAATAAATAAACATCTATGGAGACTAAATGTGTACAGATTGTACATTTATTTGTAAAAACTTCCCTTCTAGCTTTTATTTTTCAGATTTGCTTAACTTATTTTTACTTACGAGAATTTAATACAACACTATTTCTCATCTAGAGAGAATATTTTTGCACTATTATATCCTGTTGTTGGGCTTTATTAAATAATGATAGATTTAAACAAAAATTTAACAGAATAGAATAGGTTTCTTGGGATAATATGTAGTCTATATTTTATGATATTAAGACTCATAAACATTGCCATTTAGAGTAGTAAGGGATCATAGAGGCCATCTATTTGTGCCCTTTTTCAGATTAAGAAATGATGGCTCAGAACAGTTCAGTGGGTTACCCAGAGCCAACAACAACGATACCATATAGTGGATCCTATATGCTAGGCTCTGTTCCATAAAGTTTACATGCATTTTTGTATATTAATTTATTTAGTAATTCTTTTTTAAATTTCAGCTTTATTGAGGTATAATAGAAATATAAAATTGTAAGATATTTAAAATGTACATTGTGGTGATTTGATATATGTAAATATTGTGAAAGTATTCCCCATGTCTAGTTAATTAATATATCCATTACCTAACATATTTATCTCTTTTTTTTTTTGGTGAAAACATTTAACTTCTACTGTCTTAGCAAATTTCATTTACACAATGCAGTGTTATCAATTATAGTCACCATGTTTTACATTAGATCCTTAGACCTCATTCATCTTATAGCTAAAAGTTTGTACCCTTTTACCAACCTCTCCCTATTTACCTCATCCGCCAACCCCTGGCAACCACTTTTCTACTCTCCATTTATATGAGTTTGACTTTTTTTTTTTAGATTCCACATATAAGTGATACCATGCGGTATTTTGTCTTTCTCTGTCTGCTTTATTTCACTTAGCATAACGCCCTCAAGTTCCATCCATGTTGTCACAAGCAGCATGATTTCCTTCTTTCTTATAGGCTGACTAATATTCCACTGTGTGTGTGTATATATATGTGTGTGTGTGTATACATATGTATATACACACATGTATATGTGTATATGATATATATATATATGTATCACATCTTTATCCGTTCATACATTGATGGACACCTAGGTTATTTCCATGTCTTGGCTATTATGAATAATGCTATAGTGAACATGGGAGTGCAGATACCTCTTTGAGATCCTGTTTTCATTTCTTTTGGCTATATGATCAGAGGTAGAGTTGCTGGACCATGTGGTATTTCTATTTTTGATATTTTTTTGAACAACCTTCATATTATTTTCCATAGAGGCTGTACCAAATTACATTCCCACCAACATTACACAAGGGTTTCCTTTTCTCCACAGCCTTGCCAACTTGTTATTTCTTGTCTTTCTGATGACAGCCATTCTAACAGGTGTGAGGTGCTGTCTCATTGTGGTTTTAACTTGCATTTCCCTGATGATTAGTGATGTTGAGCACCTTTTTCATGTACCTGTTGGCCATCTGTATGTCTTCTTTGGAAAAATGTCTATTCAGATCCTCTGCCCACTTTAAAATCAGATTGTTTGTTTCTTTTTTCTATTGAGTTGTATGAGTTCTTTGAATATTTGGATATTAACCCCTTATCAGGTATATGATTTGCAAATATTTTCTCCCATTCAGAAAAATACCTTTTCATTTTGTCAATAGTTTACTTTGCTTTGTGTAAGCTTTTTAGCTTGATGTAGTCCCACTTGTTTATTTTTGCTTTTGTTGCCTTGACTTTCATTGTCAAATCCAAAAAATCATCACCAAGACCAATGTCAAGGAGCTTATTACCCACTATGTTTTCTTCTTGGAGTTTTATGGTTTCAGGTCTTGCATTCAAGTTTTAAATTCATTTTGAGTTGATTTTTATGTGTGGTGTAAGATATATGGCCCAGTTTCATTTTTTTTGCTGTGGCTGTCCAGTTTTCCCAACAATTTATTGAAGAGAATATTCCTTTCCATTGCCATTGGAATTTTGGTAGGGATTGCATTGAATCTGTAGATTGCTTTGGGCAGTATAGACATTTTAACGATATTAATTCTTCCGTTCCATAGGCATGGACTGTGTTTCCCTTTATTTATATCTTCTTCAATATCTTTCATCAATGTCTTTTAGTTTTCAGTGTACAGATTTTCACCTTCTTGGTTAAATTTATTCCTAGGTATTTTATTCTTTTTGATGCAATTGTAAATGGGATTGTCTTCTTAATTTCTTTCTGATAGTTTGTTATTAGTATATAGAAATGCGACTTATCTTTGTATTTGATTTTGTATCCTGCAACTTTACTCAATTCATTTATAGTTCTAACAGTTTTTGATGGTGTCATTAGGGTTTTCTATATATAATATTGTGTCATCTGCAAATAATGACAGTTTTACTTCTTCCATTTGGATTAGGATGCCTTTTATTTCTTTTTCTTGCCTAATTGCTCTGTCTAGGACTTCCAGTACTATGTTGACTAAAAGTGGCGAGAGTGGGCATTCTGTCTTGTTTCTGATCTTAGAGGAAAATATTTCAGTTTTTCACCATTGAGTATGATGTTAGCTGTGGGCTTGTCATATATGGATGTTATTATGTTGAGGTACATTCAATCTATACCCACTTTGTTGAGAGTTTTTATCATGAATGGATGTTGAATTTTGTCAAATGCTATTGCTGCATCTATTAAGATGATCATATGATTTTTATTCTTCATTTTGTTAGTGTAGTGTATCATATTGATTGATTTGAGGATGTTGAATTATCCTTGCATTCCTGGACTAAATCCCACTTGATTATGGTATATGATTCTTTTATTGTATTGTTGAATTTGGTTTGTTAATATTTTATTGAGGATTTTGCATCATGTTTATCAGGGATATTGCTGTGTAATTTTCTTTTCTTGTGGTGTCCTTGTCTGGTTTTGGTATCAGGGTAATCCTGGCCTCATAAAATGAGTTTGGAAGTGTTCTCTCCTCTTTTATTTTTTAGAAGAGGCATTTTTAACAGAAATAGAAAAAAAAAGTCCTAAAATTTGTATGGAACTGTAAAAGACCCTGAATAGCCAAAGCAATCTTGAGAAAGAAGAACAAAGCTGGAGGCATCACATGTCCTGATTTCAAACTATATTGCAAAACTATAGTAATCAAAACAGTATGGTATTGGCATAAAAACAGACACATAAACCAATGGAAGAGAATAGGGAGCTCAGCTCCTTGACACTGGTCTTGGCAATGATTTTTTGGATTTGACATCCATGGAAAGGCACCAAAAGCAAAAATAAACAAGTGGGGCTAAAACTAAAAAGCCAAACTAAAAAGCTTCTAGTACAGCAAAGGAAACCATCATCAAAATGAAAAGACAACACTGAATGGGAGAAAATATTTGCAAACCATGTGTTTGACAAAGGGTTAATATCCAAAATATATAAAGAACTCATACAGCTCTGTAGCAAAAAACCAAATACTCTGTTTTAAAATCTGATTTAAAATGAGCATTTTTTAAAACTCTGAATTTAAAATGGACAGATGATCTGAATAGACATTTTTCCAAAGAAGACAAACAGATGGCCAAAATGTACATGAAAAGGTGCTCAATATCACTAATCATCAGGGCAATGCGAATAAAAACCACAACGAGATATCATCTCATACCTGTTAGAATGGCTGTTATCAAAAAGACAAGAATTAATAAGTGTTGGTGAGGATGTGGAGAAAAGGGGACTCTTGTGCACTGTTGGTGGGAATGTAAATTGGTGCAGCCACTATGGAAAACAGTATGGAGGTTTCTCAAAAAATTAAAAACAGAACTACCATATAATGCAGCGATTCCACTTCTGGGTATATCTGAAGGAAATAAAAACACTAAATCGAAAAGGTATATGCACCCCCATGTTCACTGCAGTATTATTTACAATAGTCAAGAAAGGGAAGCAATGTAAGTGTCCATTGATGGATGAATGGATAAAGATGTAGTTTATATATGCAATGGAGTATTATTCAGCCATAAGTAAGGAAATCTTGCCATTTGTGACAACATGGATGGACCTTGAGGGCATTATGCTAAGTGAAATAAATCAGACAGAGAAAGGCAAATACTGTATGATCTCATTTATATGTGGGAGCTAAAAAAAAAAATCAGAACTCATAGATGCAGAAAACAGATTGGCAGTTGCCAGAGGTGGGGGATTGGTGGCGGCAAAGTGGGTGAAGGTGGTCAAACCATACAAACTTCCAGTTATAAAATAAATAAGTGCTAGGGGTGTAATGTATAGCATGGTGACTATAGTTAACAATGCTGCTTCAAATACTTGTATATTTGAAAGTTGCTAAGAGAGTGAATCTTAAAAGTTCTCATGACAAGAAAAAAATTTGTAACTATGTGAGGTGAAGGATGTTAACTAGTGGTGATCATTTTGTAATATATATAAATATCAAATCGTTATGTTGTACACCTGAAACTAATATAATGTTATGTCTATTATATCTCAATTTAAAAAATAAATTAAATAGATAAAAATAATTACTATCTCAATCCATGAACATAATATATTCTTTTATTTTGTAAATCTTCTTTAACATTCCTCAATACAATTTTGTAATTTTCTGTAAAAAATAAAGTAAAAGAATAGAGAGCCCAGAAATAAGCCCAAACATATGGTCAATTAATTTGCGACAAAGGAGCCAGGGATATACAATGGGAAAAGGACAGTCTCTTCGATAAACGGTGTTGAGAAAACTGGATAGCCACATGCAAAAGAATGAAACTAGACCACTATCTTACACCATACAAAAAATCAACTCAGAATGGACTAAAGACTTGAACGTAAGACCTGAAACCATAAAACTTCTAGAAGAAAACGTAGAGTATAAGCTCCTTGACATCAGTGTTGGCAATGATTTTTTGAATTTGACAAGGAAAGCAAAGGCAACAAAAACAAAAATAAATGAGTGGGTCTACATCAAGCTAAAAAGCTTACACGCAGCAAAGGAAACCATCAACAAAATGAAAAGGCAACCTACTGAGTGGGAGAAAATATTTACAAATCAAAAATCTGATAAGGGGTTAATATCCAAGTATTTAAAGAACTCATACAACTCAATAGCAAAAAATCAAACAATCTGATTTTAAAATGGGCAGAGGATCTTAATAGACATTTTTCCAAAGACGACATACAGACAGCCAACAGGTACTTGAAAAAGGTGCTCAACATCACTAATCAACAGGGAAATGCAAATCAAAACA
This sequence comes from Ceratotherium simum simum, assembly GCF_057802395.1. Classification (NCBI taxonomy): domain Eukaryota; kingdom Metazoa; phylum Chordata; class Mammalia; order Perissodactyla; family Rhinocerotidae; genus Ceratotherium; species Ceratotherium simum. The sequence continues at coordinate 64,489,138 of NC_141901.1, read as the reverse complement.
ATAATGTGATATCACCTCACACCTCTTAGAATGGCTGTCATCAAAAAGGCAAGAAATAACAAGGTGTCAAGGATGTGAAGAAAAGGGAACCCTGTGTAATGTTGGTGGAAAGTAATTTGGTGCATCCTCTATGGAAAACAGTATGGAGGTTCCTTAAAAAAATTAATTAAAAATAGAAATACAATATCATCTAGCAATTCCGCTTCTGGGTATTTATCTGAAGGAAATGAAATCACTAACTCAAAAAGATATATGCACCTCCATATTTACTGCAGCATTTTTTTTTTTTTAAGATTTTATTTATTTTTATTTTTTCCCCCCAAAGCCCCAGTGGATAGTTGTATGTCGTAGCTGCACATCCTTCTAGTTGCTGCACGTGGGACTCGGCCTCAGGATGAACGGAGAAGCGGTGCCTCGATGCGCACCCGGGATCCGAACCCGGGCCACCAGCATCGCAGCGCGCGCACTTAACCACCAAGCCACAGGGCCGGCCCTGCAGCATTATTTACAATAGCCAAGACATGGAAACAACCTAAGTGTCTATCGACAGATGAATGGATAAAGAAAATGTGGTCAATATATATACAATGGATTATTATTCAGCCATAAAAATCAAGGAAATCCCACCATTTGTGACAACATGGATAGACCTTGAGGGCATTACACTATGTGAAATGTCAGACAAAGGAAAACAAATCTTGTATGATATCACTTATATGTGGAGTCTAAAAAACAAACAAACAAACTGAACTCATAGATGCAGAAAACACATTGGTGGTTACCAGAGTCACAGGGGTTGGTTACAATGGTTGAAGCTGGTCAAAAGGTACAAACTTTAAGTAAGGCCTGGGGATGTAATGTACAGCATGATGACTATAGTTAACAATACTCTATTGTATATTTGAAAGCTGTTGAGAGAGTAGATCTTAAAAGTTCTCATCACAAGAAAAAAATATTTTGTAACTGCGTGATGAGAGATCTTAACTAAACATATTGTGGTAATCATTTCGCAATATATACATATATCAAATCATTGTGTTGTACACCTAAAACTAATACAATGTTTTATATCAATTGTGTCTCAATTAAAATAAAATAAAATAAGGTAAAATAAAAAGAACTGTTTTTTCCTTTGCTATAGTCGTGTGGGTCTTGTGGATGCGAGCCCCACTGGCTTTCAGAGCTAGGTGTTTTGGGGGCCCTTCCCTTGGAAAGTCAGAGCGCTAGATGTTGAATCCAAACCCTTCACTCCTCAGGGAACAGCTGGGAGTTGTGAAATCCCTCCTGATTGTATGTTGCTATGCCAGGGGTGGGGTGTATGGTTAGGGTGGGTCTCAGCCTTTCCTGCCCATTTTGATGTGGGTATTTTCTCTGATGGATTTTTTTTCTTCCTGATGTGTAAGAGTCACTCAGCTAGTTTCTGGATTTCTCTAAGAGGGAATTGCTCTGTGGGTAGCTGTAGACTGGGTGTGTCCATGGGACGAGGTGAGTTCAGGAGTCTCCTATGTCACCATCTTGGACCAGAATTCCACTTATTTAATTCTTAAAATCACCATTTTAAAGATGAGGAAATAGATGCTCAGAAGTTAAGTCGCCCAAGAGCACCCACCTCATAAGTGATGGCACTGGGATTTGAACCCAGGTGGTCTGCCTTTGAGTCGGTGCACTTAACTATGCTCCAAGTTTCTGGAAAGGGCAGTTTTGAGGCTTACAAACCATTTTATTCTTTTGAAAACAACCCAGTGAGAACAAAAGTTCTGTCATTTTCAAATTCCAGTGAAACTAAGTAGAGAGGAAAGAAAAGAAGTTCTTTGATCTTTGCCATAGGCTGGAACCATTTCAGGCATTTGCTCTAAATATAAGCTGGAGGGAAGTCACTCTTATATTCTCTACCCAAAATGAGCTGCTTAGGCTGTCAGTTGCTTTCACAGGAATATAGGCTTCCATGTACTGTTATTTCTTTGCCTAGGTACACACTCATCTAAATGAAGTTCTGTTTTATACTTGTGACTTGTTTGTATGTGACATCATGTAGATTTCCCTAGCGTAGTTTTTCAGAAAACTGCTCTTGACCTAAGTAATAATAAACAAATGTAATTCTTTTAGGAATACTAAATGATTATATAAATGTGCAAATGGGTAACTTTTAGCAAAACAAGTGATGTGGCTCATCAATTATTAATAATCTATTGTCTGTGGACACTTGCTTTGTACAAAGCCCTCTGCTGAAGCAAATCTTTCAATGAGGATGGCATGAGTCAGAAACAAGAAAGGAGCATCGTGGGTGAATGGCAAGTAGTCCATTTTTGCTGAGGTTTAGAGTTACTGTAGGTCAGTGGTTCTTAAGCTTTAGCATGCATCAGAATCACCAGGACAGCTTGTTAAAACACAGATTGCTGGATCCCATCCCCAGAGTTTCTGATTCCTTATTTCATAGGTCTGGGGTGGTGCCTGTGAAATTTCATTTCTAACAAGTTCTTCGGGGATGCTACTGCTGCTCCTGGTCAAAGTATCACATTTTGAGAATGACTATGATAGACAATAGGGGAGTAGCGGAAGTAAAGACTTACAAGGTACATTAGATCTAGATTGTGAAGAAGTTGCAGTACCAAAATAAACATTTGGACTTTTTTCTGCAGATAGTGGGAAGCCATGGGAAAGTTCTAAGCCAGGGAGTGATAATTAAAGCATATTTTAGGAAAGATGGGGGTACTTAAAGGTCTATATTTGACTCCTATTAGACAATGCCGTATGATGTCCAAAGATACCTCCATTTCAACATGTTTAAAACTGGACTCCTTTTCCATAATTTATGTCTTCTTTTATACCCATTTCTGTACTCATTATTATACTCATTATTGGCTCCACTGTATTTCCATTTGGCCAAACCAGAAATGTGGGAGTCATCTTTGGCTTCTTTTACCCCTGACATTGATAGCACTGGGTTACCAAGTCCTGCCACTTTGAAAATATCTCTTAAATCTGACTTTCTTTATTCTTGCTCCCTGTGTTGTCTTCTTGCTTGAACCATTATAGAAAGTGCCCAACTTGTCTCTCTTTCTCTGGTCTTTTTACATCTCTAGTTTCTTTCCTTATTCATCGACTATTCTCTTTTAAAATGTACATTTGAGCATGTCACTCTCCTCCTTAATGTTTTTTAATGGTTGCCCATTACTTATAGAACCAAGTTTGGACCCTTAATCATAACATATCAGTTCTTTATACTCTGGCTCTTGCCACCTATCTACCCTCACCTTCAACAAACTCTGTACTCCAGCCACACCATACCCACTGTTTACCATTCTTTGAACATCATACCAAGCTTCTCGTATGTTTGTGTCTTTATCTGTGTTATTCCCTTTGCCTGAGAATTACCTGTTCTTTAAGATGCAGCTTATACATTATGATTTCTCTGAAGCCTTGCATGCCCTCTTCTCCTAGACAGAGTTCATTACTTCTTCTTCTGTGTTTGTCTTATTAAACTTTATACATATCTGTAGTGTAGTTATTATACTGCATTGTACTTATTTATGTAAATGTCAATCTCCTTCCCTAGACTGAGATCTTTGATAGCAGGAATGATGTATCCTCAATGAAGTGTTCATTATTTGGTACATGGAAGTGGCTGCATAATACATTTTGAGTAAATAAATGAGTTAATTAATGCATGGAGAGATTTTAGGAAGGAGAGTTTAGAAGCAGGGAGACGAGTTAGAGGAGAGCAGTCCCTCTTTGGGAGGTAATGAAGTACAAAGTTCAAGTGATGAAGTTATTTTGATAAGGGAAAAAACTGAACAGATGAAAAAAACATTGCAAAGATTGGACTTGGTGATTAACTGATTGCTGTGAGTGAGAGAAAAATCAAAACAATTACATGATCTTGTACCATAGTGACTGGGACAATGAAATAGAAAAATCCAGAAATGTCTGTAAGGTCTGTAATTACATCTCCTTTTTTCTTTCTGATATTGGTCATTTGTGTCTTTTTTTCCCCCTGGTTTATTCATTCTTGAAATTTATTAATTTGATTGATCTTCTCAAAGCATTTGCTTTTATTGATTTTATCTTGCTTTGTTCGTTTTCTCTTTTATTGATTTAAATCATTATTTTTATTATATCCTTCCTTATGCTTATTTTGGATTTCATTTGTTCTTCTTTTCTTGATTTCTTCAGGTGTATATGTAGGTCATTAATTTTAGAGCTTTCTTCTTCTTCTTCTTCTTCTTCTTCTTCTTCTTCTTCTTCTTCTTCTTTTTTGGTGAGGAAGATTAGCCCTGAGCTAACATCTGTTGCCAATCCTCCTCTTTTTGCTGAGGAAAATTGGCCCTGGGCTAACATCCGTGCCCATCTTCCTCTACTTTATATGGGATGCCACCACAGCATGGTTTGATAAGAGGTGCGTTGGTCCACTCCTGGGATCCAAACCGGCGAACCTCGGGCTGCCAAAGCAGAGTGTGCTAACTTAACCACTAAGCCACTGGGCTGGCCCCTCTTCTTTTTTAACGTAACATTTAATACTATAAATTTCCCTCTAAGTACTACTTTAGCAATATCCAAAAAGGTTTTGATGTTTTTGTTTTCATTCAGTTCAAAATATCTTAAATTTTTTTCATGATTTTTTCCATGACCCATGATTATTTAGAAGTGTTCTGTTTGCTTTCCAAATATTTAGAGATTTTTTCCCAGATATCTTCTGTTATTAATTTTTAGTTTAATTAATAGATTGAATTGTGGCCAGAGAAATACTTTATTTCATTTTTAAAAAATTCATTGAGATTTGTTTTCTCGCCCAAAATATGATTTTTCTTGGTGAATGTTCCATTGATACTTGAAAAGAATGGATATGTTACTATTGTTGGGTAGAGTGTTTGTCACTTGGGTCAAGTTGGTTGATAGTATTGTTTAAGTCTTTCTATATGCTTAATGTTTCATTTATGTTTTTGTTTTCATTTATTAGGGAGAATTGTTAGACTATCCAACCATAGCTGTGGATTTGTATATTTTTTCTTTCAGGTCTGTCAGTTTTAGCTTCATGCAATTTTTAAGCTCTGAAATGCATATACATTAAAATTGTTGTATTTTCTTGAATAATGGACTCCTTTATCATTGTGAAATGTACCTCTTTATTTCTGGTGTTTTCTTTGTCCTGAAGTCTACTCTAACTGATGTTAATATAGCTGTTTCTTTTGAGTAGTATTTGCAGGGTATATATTTTTCCATCCTTTTACTTTTAACCTATCTCTATCTCTATATTTAAGGCAGATTTCTTATAGATGGCATATAGTTGGATCTTCTCTTTTTTTTTCAATCTGACTCTTATTTTTTAAGTTATAGTGTTTACACCATTACATTTAATATAGTTATTGACACTATTTAGTTTATGTCTGCCATCTTACTATTTGTTTTGTATTTATTCCATCTTATTTTTTCCCCGTTTTTTCTTTTCCTGCCCTTTAAAAAATAGTTATTTGATCTCTGCTAATTTGCTGGTTTTAGCTGTTGCCTTAGGTTTTTCAGTACATATCTTTAACTCACCACAGTCTACATTCAAATAATATAGCAGTAATCCTCCCTATCCTTTGTACTCTTATTGTCATACATTTTAATTCTACATATTTTATGAACCTTATTATATTATTATAAAAATGTAAATAGACAAATAATTATATTTTAAAGAGACTAAAAATGAGAAAAATGTGCTTTTATATTTGTCCACATATTTACCATTTCTGGTGTCATCATTCCTTGGTGTAGGTCCATATTTCTACCTGGTATCATGTTCCTCTGGCTGAAGAACTTCTTCTACGTTTATTTTTGTACATATCTACCAGTGATGAATTCTCTCCATTTTTGTTCATTTAAAAAAGTTAAGTTTTTTGCCTACATTTTTGAAATATATTTTTGCTGATATTTTAGAGTCACAGCAAAATTAGGTGGAAGGTAGAGAGATTTCTCTGTGAGAAATCTTATATACCTCCTGTCTCCACACTTATATAGCCTCCGCATTTCACCATTTCCCACCAGAGTGGTGCATTTGTTACAATCAATGAACCTACATTGACACATCATTTTTACTCAGAGTCCATAGTTTACATTAGGGTTCTCTCTTCGTGTACATTCTATAGGTTTGGACAAATGTATAATGACATGTATCACCATTTAGAGTAGTTCCACTGCCCTAAAAATCCTGTGTGCTCTGCCTGTTCATCCCTCCCTAACCCTTAACCCCTGGCAACTATTGATATTTTTACTGTCTCCATAGTTTGCCTTTTCCAAAATGTCGTATAGTTGGAATCATGCATTATGCAGCCTTTTCAGATTGATTCCTTTCATTTAGTAATATGCATTTAAGTGTCCTCCATGTCTTTTCATGACTTGGTAGCTCATTTCTTTTTAGTGCTGAATAATATATTCCATTGTCTAGATGTACCACAGTCTATCCATTCACCTACTGAGGAACATCTTGATTGCTTACAAGTTTTGGCAATTATGAATAAAGCTTCAGTAGGCATCCACGTGCAGGTTTTTGTGTGGATGTAAGTTTTCATCTTATTTCGTAAATAGCAAGGGGCATGATTGCTGGATCATATGATAAGAGTCTGTTTAGTTTTGTAAGAAACTTCCAAACTATCTTCCAAAGTGGCCATATCATTTTGCATTCCCACAGTAATGAAGAAGACTTCCTGTTGCTTCGCTTCCTTGCCAACATTTGATGTTGTCAGTGTTCTGGATCAGCCATTCTAGTAGATGTGTAGTGGTATCTCAATGCTGTTTTAATTTGCATTTCCCTGATGACATATCATGTGGAGCATCTTTTCACATGCTTATTTGCCATCTATATATCTTGTTTGGCAAGGTATCCATTAAGGTCTTTGGCCAATTTTTAAATTGGGTTGTTTGTGTTCTTATTGTTGAGTTTTATGAGCTGTTTGTGTATTTCGGATAACAGTCCTCCATCTGATGTGTCTTTTGTAAATATTTCCTTCCAGTCTGTGGCTATATTTCTGGATATGTTTCTAATTAATTAATTTTTCTACTAGTTGTGGGTTATAATTTATCACTTCTTCGCATGCCTGGTAATTTTTGGCTGGATGCTAGACCTTGTGAATTTTACTTTTGGGTACTGGATTTTGTTGTTGGTTACTGGACTTTGTTGCATTTCTTTAAAGAGTGTTGGATTTGTTCTGTTGTACAGTCAAGTACATTAGTTTTATTCTTTCAAAGCTTGCCTTAAGCCTTGTTTCTGGGGCCTTTATATTAGAACTAATTTATCCCCACTACTAGTTCATGACCCTTTTTTCAGAGATCACAGTTCAGCACTGCCTTTTGTGCAATATCTGAAAACCACGCTTCGTGTATTTTCTCTGGTTTTCTAGTTGTTTACAAAGGAAGGGCAATACCTTGGCAGGTAATCTTTCATAGGTGGAATTAGAAGTCCTACTTTTTTTATTATTGATAGAAGAAAAGCTTTTTTTTTAGTTTACAACTCATTATTAAACTTGTTATTAATAATGTCTTCTAAATTTTTTAAATTGTTGTCAAATTTGAGAAAAACCTTTCTCACATTTCTTCTTGACTTAGCTACATACTTCCAGTACTAGGCATCTTAGGATACATTCATACCATACCATGACCTCTGGACCTCAATCTTTGTGTCATGATTATGGACGAGTCAGTACACAGGGTGACAGGAGAATTGCTAGAAGCCAGTCTTGAAATTACTTGGCTAGTTCTCACTAAATTCTAAGCTAAATATATCCCTAACTCAACCTCCTCTTAGCTGGATCCTAAGATGCCTGTGGCCACTCTGATGTAGCTAACGTGAGGAAAGGTGATGGAGAAGTCATAATGAAAAGAGACACTGGGGGCCGGCCCCGTGGCTTGGCGGTTAAGTGCGTGCGCTCCGCTGCTGGCGGCCCGGGTTCGGATCCCGGGATCGCACCGACGCACCGCTTCTCCGGCCATGCTGAGGCCGCGTCCCACGTACAGCAACTGGAAGGATGTGCAGCTATGACAGACAACTATCTACTGGGGCGTTGGGAGAAAAATAAATAAATAAAATCTTTAAACTAGCTCTTTCAGGTCATTTAAAAAAAAAAAAGAAAAGAGACACTGGTCTTAACTAACTGTAGTTAATATATCTTACTTTTACAAATTGTACAAAAGTATATGACCATGAAATTCATTGCTAGGGTCTCTCCCAGTGCCTTGGAAGGGGATGTGCACAGGAGCCTTGTAGCTTGTGCTTCATTAGCTTTACGTTAATTCTGTCTCTGATTTTACCCTCAGTTTTTTAAATGCATAATCATTCTATATCACATACAGACTATGCGGTTTTAGAATTATGCATTAAAAACTATAATCTTGAACTGGAAAATAAGCATTCTTTTTTTTAGGCATTAAAAATGGGAATCAGGAAACATGTTTTTGGTGTGACTATTACTTCATAGCTATCTGATGCTGACAAAAATCAGTTATATACTGTTTCCCCAGCCCTGTGGAAAAAAATGGATTTACTAAATATTTTGGCTAAGAAAAAAAAATCCAGCCTTTTTGCAATGCAGAATCTTTAATGATTACAAAAGAAAAACAAGTAAGTAAAACTCTTGATTCAAAAGAAAGTATTCATTTGTTTTGCTTTTATGCCTAATAAGTGGTGTAGTTATTATGTGTTTGTTGTCTCATCTGTTTTCCCCAGCTCCTCACTTAGAAATAACAGGCTGTAAACTCGATTTTCACAACTAGATTTGCTGCAGTGTCGCTCTCCAAAAGTCATCAGGCTCTTACTAGTTTTTATTGCATGTATTCTATTTTTAACAGCATTAATATCAACTGTTTCTTAATATTTTTCTCTTTTAGATAATGCTGAGAGTGTCTTTTCGTAAGGAAATACTTTCTTCTTTTTAAAAAAAACCTTATCAATATGCTAACCATCTCCATATTTCAGATCTGGTGGAGCTAAGTTCCTCATACAGGACAGAAGGAATTCTTTTGTACACTAAATAGCAACACACAGACTATAGTAATGTCTGGCTGCTGTTAGGAAGTTTGGAATTCTTTTCCTGTTTTGAATGTTCACTCCTGCTTTCAATTGTTGATTAAGAGAAGAGATTTATTGACAGACTTTTGCTTCTGGATTTCAAGTAACCGGTGTTGATTCACTGTCTGCTGTACACATAATAGTGAAGTGTACAAAGGAGCTAATGATACCTTTAAGAAATAAGAATTAAGTACATAAGAAGATAAAATGCTGAGGTGGATTTCAGAGATGGGAGAGATCTCTATGAACTCAAGTAAAGATTCTAGAACTTAAGCTGGGCTTTGAATGTTGAATTGATTTTGAAGAAGGACCTTCCATGGGGCAAGTAAAAACGCCAATAAGAGTAAAGGTAACAAGGTAGGAGTGTGCAAGTCTTCTTTAACTTGATTTAATTCAACAATGTTTAACAAAAGTTCATTCTCTTCTGAGTATTTTGCTAATTAAAGGGTACAAAGATAAATAAGGAATAATCTTTACCCTCATAGAATTTAACAATCTGGGAAACAGGAAATGACGTGGACACAACTACAATAAGAGAATGGATTTGTTTTATTTATTTAGTTAGTTATTTAGTTATTTAGTTAGTTATTTATTATAGTAAAAAACACATAAGAATTTACCCTCTTACTTTTTAAGTGTACATTGTAGTATTAACTCTGTGCATATTGCTCTACAACAGATCTCAGGAACTTTTGCATCTTGTATGACTGAAACTTTGTACCCATTGAACAACTCCTTGTTTTCACCTCCCCCAGCCCCTGGTAACCATCATTCTACTTTCTGTTTCTATGAATTTGATTACTTTAGATACTTCATATAAGTGGAATCATGTAGTATTTGTCTTTTTGTGGTTGGCTTATTTCACTTAGCATAATGTCCTTCAGGTTCATCTATGTTGTAGCATATGAGAGGATTTCCTTCTGTTTTAAGGCTGAATATTATTCTATTGTATGTATAGACCACATTCTCTTTATCCATTTATCTATTGATGGACATTTAGTTTGCGTCCACCTTTGGCTATTGTGAATAATGCTGCAATGAACATGGAATGCAGATATCTCTTTGAGATCCTGTTTTCGATTCTTTTGGATATATACCCAGAATGAGATGGCTGGATCATATAGTAATTCTATTTTTAGTTTTTGGAGGAACATCCGTAGTGTTTTCCATAGGTAGTTGTACCATTTTACAATCTCATCCACAGTGCACAAGACTTCCAGTTTCCCCATATCCTTGCCAACACTTGTTATTTTCTGTTTTTTTTTTTTTTTTTGATAGCAGCTATCCTAATGGGTATGAAGTGATATCTCATTGTGGTTTTGAGTTGCATTTCCCTCATCATTAGTGATGTTGAGCATCTTTTCATATGCTTGTTGGTCATTTGCATATCTTCTTTGGAGAAATGTCTAGTCAAGTTCCTTACCCATTTTTTTTTTTTTTGGTGAGAAAGGTTAGCCGTGAGCTAACATCCAATGGCAATCATCCTCTTTCTGCTGAGGAAGATTGGCATTGGGCTAACATCCGTGCCCATCCTCCTCTACTTTATATGTGGGATGCCTGCCGCAGCATGGCTTGATAAGCAGTGCATAGGTCCACACTCGGGATCTGAACCTGCGAACCCTGGACCGCCAAAGCAGAGCGTGTGAACTTAACCACTACAGCACTGGGCCGGCCCCCCTTGCCCATTTGTTAATCAAGTTATTTTTTTGTTGTTGTTATTGAGTTGTAGGAGTTCTTTGTATAGTCATGCATCTCATGGATTTCTGTGAATAGAATTTATATTAAAACCTTTATTTAAATACCTGGGCAACAGACCTAGGGTCAGAAAGATCTAGGTTTAAAATTTAGCTTTGCCTCTTCCTAGTTATGGAACCCTGAGCCCATCTGAGTCTTAATTTCATCCGTCTCTGTCTTCCATTGTATTTCACAGATATAACTGGAAGCTCTCCACCAGCAAACTCATTCCAAGCATGTCAGAGAGCGTTTCACTACCATCGTATTACCAAGTTAATGGAGCCTATGCTAGCGTCCCTACCACAGGCTTTGTATCCTGTGCTCCATAAATATCTATAAGGCCACGTTAACCCAAGTCCAGATTACTGGACTCCAGTTCTTGCTGTCTGTCTCCAGGCATTACCAACTCCTGCCTCACCAACTGAATTAGATTCCATTGGCCCTGACTCTTCTCTGAGCTGCATCTGCACTTACCATGCCTTTGGAAGTAGCTCACTGGACTGTCCTAAGTGATCAGGCTCCTGTCAGTTCAGTTTCCTTCAGCCTGTCACCCATGAGGTGACCAACTGTCTTGGCTTGCCTAGGACTGAGGAGATTACTGGGACATGAGAATTTCAGTGCTAAAGTGGAAAAATCCCAGCCAAAGCAGAAGGAATTGGTCAGACTACCACTAGCCAGGTCCAGACCTCACTCCTATACCTCTAGCCCTTGTTGCTGAAGTCTCAACATGTCTGCAACTTAACCTAATCCAAGTTTAATAGTCTCAATATTTTGAGGGTTAAAAAATATAACATATCCGAGAGCTGACTCCTTGAGATGTATTACTGAGTACTGAGTGAGAATGCCAAGCCAGTTTCAAATTAAAAGTAATACTAGATTGCAAATTAAAATACTCTGCCTCTTAAAAAAATTCAGGGACCGGAAAAGAAAGCCAAATGGCTTGAGTGAAAAGTTATGTGATGTTGTAGATAAAGCTGAAAAAGTAGGTTTTGACCAAGATTTCTTTTCTGTGTGTGTGTGCGCGCACACGTGCACACGCACCTGTGTACACCTGCATGTGTATACATGCATGTATGTGTATGTTTCTTTATGGAGAGGTTAAAGCTATGAAAAATTTTTGGAAAACTCAGTAGAACTAAGGTAGGAACTGGATATAACAGGTAAGAAGTAGCTTAATAACTGGATGAATTAATTAAGAGAATATTCTCAATTTTATTTTTTATCATAAATTTAAGGAAGCCCTTGGTACTTTTTATTACATCTCTATGAGAACTAGTATAAGGTAATATCTGATGTAGACCCAAATCAGATAATTGGTTATTTCTAACTTAATACATCAGTATTCCACAGGGAATTTTGAGATGCATTGGATAATTATCAGAAATAGAGAAAGAAAGAAGGTGACTGATGTTTTTATGTAGAACATGTGGGCAATTGATTTTTTAAACAATCTTAAATGTCTTAGAAGTTTTTATTATTCTTTTTTCTTGACAACTTTATTATAATTGATCTTTTCTTGCATTTGATGACTTTGACTACACACACTACAACCACTGATTTATTTCCATAAATGGTTTTATAAAATGAAAAGATCCCTCAATAGTCAATGAAATGAGTTTCCTAATTTAAAGCTTTTCTTTTCGACTTAGAAATAATTAGCTATGCTTGAAACTTTCTCACAAGAATTTTTCTATAGAAGAAATGGTACTTTCATACTGAGGTCCCCAACTAGATAAAACCACTTTATGGGAGGAATCAGGTCGCTACTTCCATCCCCATATTCATATAGAAAGTTAAGAAGTGCTTCAAAATCTGTTGGTGTTCACAAAACTGCCTTTTGTAGTATAGTGATTTTGAGGCAAGAAGATTTGAGGGGACAAAAAATGTGGCAGTACAGTTATACTAGGTAGATTTGGGCTTCTGAATTAGTTTCAAGATGCACATCAGATAATCAAAATGATAAATTCTGAATCCACAAATTAAGGGAGTTTTCATTACCATAGTTGTAGTCCACAGTCATTAGCATAGTATAATATAGACAGTTAATGCTGAAGACACAGTTATTGATAGGTTAATCAAATCCATTCACTCAACAAATATTTATAAGGTGTCTTCTATGTGTAAGGCACACTTCTAATCCCTAAGGATGTGGTCAAAATACCTAGCCTTTTAGAGTTTATTTTCTAGTAGGGGAGACAAACCAAAAGAAAAAGAAAGGAAATACATAGTATGTCAGATGGTGATAAGAACTATGAAGAATCTAAAGCAGAGACAGGAGGTTAGGGAGTGATTGGGAGTGGAGGGGGCAGGGCTGTTGTTTGAGGTTTCGTGTCAAGGAAGACCTCACTGAAAAGGTGACATTGGAGCAGAGACCTGAAGGAAGAAAAGAGTGAGACTCAAAGGTGTCTAAAGAGCTGTACAGGCAGAGAGAACAGCAAGTGCCAAGGTCCTGAGGCAGAATTGCTGGAATAGCAAGGAGGTTAGTCTGGTAGGAGCAGGTGGAGAAGTGGGAGAGTGGCAGGAGATGAGGTCAGAGAAGAGGGCAGGGTGGCAGATCTTGTAGCGCCTTACAGGTTAAAGAAGGGGTTTGGGGCATTTACTCCCAGTTAGGTGCCTTTGGAAGCAGAGGCTTGCATTTTTAATTCAAATACCTCTAAACCAAATTGCCACAAGACTTGTGTTACCTAATTAAGGAGACCAATTTCTACTTTGAATTATTTTTGAACTTAAGTGGATCATCCTATGAGCTTAATTAATTTAATCTTGGTAATATGGCAGGGACTCTAGTTGCCAAATTTCTTAGAATACCTTGACCAATTCTCAGATTTCCATCTTTCACATCTCAAAAATGTTTGGCTGAAGTTGTTAGCAAAGTAGGGCCAATACTCTTGTAAACCTGTGATGTGTTATTAATACTTTTCAAATAGCAGAAAGCCTGTTTTTTTGGCTAGAATATTTTAGTTTACGTCAATCGTCTATTCAACGATCATTTACTTTGTACCTACTGTATTCTAGGAATTTTGCTTGGTACTGGGAATACAAAGATATACAAAAGCTCTTTCCTCAAAGAGCTCACAGTCAAATAGGTGAAGTAGTTTCACAAATAAATAATTGCAATATGATATGGGAAATGCCTGGTAATTAGTGGGTGTTTGTTAGATACTTGTTAAATGGATAAATGATGGTAGCACTAAGAAGGAAGCGTTTATCTCTATCTGAGGAAGTCAGGGAAGGAGGAATGATTCACATTCAACCATCAACTCCGCGAGGAAAGGACATTGTCTTGTTCACCTCAGCATCTGCCACAGAATCTATCAAATAATAGGTGTTCAGTAAAAATTTATTGAATGAATGAGTGAATGAACAAATGAATGAATGAATGAATGAGGAGATGTTGAGCAGAGTCTGAGGGAGGAATAAGATTTGGTTAGGAGGCGTATGCACGTTGCTGGCAAAGAGAACAAAAGTGTGCAAAAGGTATGGAGATGTGGAAAAGTGTAATTCCATCCCAGTAATAATTTTAGTTCCATTTAAAGTACTCTGCCAAGTCTACACTTGAGACATAATTATTGATACGTATGCTTCTTTTCAGTGTATTTCCTATGAATTTGTATGCATCTAGAAACTTCCTAAAACATTATTGATATATATTTGTATATATTTGCCAGTTGAAATATCTATATTTTTAGTACAAAAATTTCTTTGTTGGCCAACTTCTTTTTAAAAAAGTATATTTATCAGCAAGAACAGCACTGAAATCAGAACAGATAGTATTATCCTAACAATACAGAGATTAATTCACCAGGGCAGACTTAGTGGGAAAAAAGTTACAGATTTTGCCATACAGTAAATATACTATTTTGTCCATTAGCTGTGCAGTTAAACCTTCATCAAGGTATAATAAGCTTTGGAAGTGATTTCAACTGAGTGACAAAAGAAATGGAATAAAATTCATTTAAAACTGGTTCACACCAGCTCTCCTGCGTGTACTATTAACTGCTAAGATCAAGTCACAAAACATTATTTTGAGGAGAAAGGGTTTAGTGAACCCTAGAAATTGGGTTTGATTTATGCCAGAAAATCTGCCTTTTCACTGCTTGAGATTTCTATGGAAGAAAGCCACAGTCTTTTACCAAATGGTTTCTAGGGAAACTCCTTACAGCACAGCTTCTGGAAACAATTTGGTTGTTAATGAGAAATGGTTCTCACGATGGTGGGAAAGTGTTGACTGAAAGAAAAGGCTTCTAGATTTGGCAGTCAGTCTGTGAAACGTGTTTACTGTTCTACAGTTACGTTCTTGAAATTTCTACATAGATCAAACATTTGTAGGTACTATTTCACAGTCATTCGTGCTTGTAAATATATTTTTTAAAGAAGCTAGGGCACAAAAGATTTTGTGCTAAAAATGTAGTTACTTGAACTTGCAAATATATTCAATAAAGTTGCCTCTCAGAATCTGTGCACTCCATTGACTTTTCCAATCTGTTTTGGAATTCCATCATTCTAGAATTCATATACTATTAGCATTGAATTATAAGTGTTTTAAATAATTAGCATAAAAGATTTCTAAAAATCCTAAAATACAGTAGGGTGTTTATATGTTCTTTAAATCTATTTTTAAAATGTATTCTGAAATGTGCCATAACTTGTATTTATTTTACTTCTTTTAAGTAAGTAATTAATTGCAATATTTTAACTATAATCCTTTTATATTTTCAAGATTAAATTTTAGTATCTAATGAAGCACTAAACCTTGTAGTTAAAAAATAGATGCTAAATATACATTAATTTCTCTAAATGTACCTATTGAAGTCAGATTCCAAAATAACCATACCTATATTTTCTCAATAACCTTTAAGTAATGAAACCAAAAGAAGAAATTCATACAATAATTCCAAATAGATTTTCATCTGTAGCATGATTCAGAAACATGAATGAGCATATGACAGGAACCGAAAAAGTGACCACCAGAAGTTCAGAGGAAAATATTTAGAAATATTTCTTGCCCTGGGAGTGTTAAGTTTGTGAGTCTGTGTAAAAATATGATACTCAGTTGTTGTCACTTGAAAGCCAATGGGTGTATCACTTTGCCATGGCCGCCACCAGTTTAAGACTTTTGTACAAGGCAGAGTTGCCAAGAGTCTTCTTGTTGTCCTCAGTTGTTTTCCTCATTTGACCCCACCGCCTTTCTCTTTCTTCTCTGGTCTTTGAACCTCCTCCACTTTGGACAGCTGCTTTCATTTGCAGCTCTGCTTTGGGCAGGGAAAAAATTCTGCCAATGAAAACAGGAAAAATAAGAAAACAAGAAGGGTTGCAAGTGCTCTGCATGTGTCTCGGCTCGCTAGCAGCCCACTTTGGGGTCTTTCCACTCATTGGGTAGTAGACTGAGCAGGGATCTGCTGTTGGAGAGTGACTCTGGCTGATCAGATGATCCAAGAGAGCTTTTTTAGTCATCTTAGAATCAACGGACACAGAAATTGTTTGTGTTGAAAGAAGTTGGAAGGGGTTGTAGTTTATGTTTACTCACCCACTCTGTACTCTGAGAGCATATATTCTCCATTCAGTTTGGTCAGATCTGTACTGTTGTCAATATTGCCTGGTTACGATAATAATTTATATATTATTTTTGATTATGACATTTTAGAGAGAGGGAAAATGACCTTCTTTTCTACTCTCCCTTATTTCCTACAATACACAGAAACTTCTCTATTTGACTTTCTCAGAGTGGTATATGATAGATAAGCATGTATATGAGAGTATTTCATAAATACTAGTTCATGAAGAGAAAGAAGAAAACATCTTTTCTAAATCAAAAGAACTGTAAGCAAATACTTTACAATTGCTGTTGTTATGGCAATATGCTTGATTTTTGAGGTTTAGTGAGAACTTTTTTGAGTGGCTAAGAAGCAGAAGAGATGTAATTCTTGTCTTTGCTAATAAAACATCAATCAGGAGGGTTGATTGAAGGTGGTGTCTGAATGATATGCCCAAAATAGACATGTAGTTTCTGCCTCAGCACATTTAACTTGTTTCTACTTCTTTTCTTCCTTTTTCCACAGTATCCACTGCAGGACCACAGGATGGCTCCCTAAATAAGGCGACAATCTAATTGGGTGGCTGTAGATCTCTGCGTTAGAAAAGAATATTTGGTTTTACTTATATAAACACTCTGCGTCTCACACTGACAAATATATAGCTGAATGAAGAAATTGCCCAAGTGAAATATTTCCTCCCTTTGACCTTGTCTGAGTGCCGTTAATTGTTATTATCAGAGCTGAACATATAGAGAAGGGGCAGGAACCACACAAGAGCTGTAAACAAGAACAAGAAAAAAAAAGGAGTAACTGTATTTGCTGCATCAAGATTCATGTAGAAGAGTAGATCACATTTCCCTGTCTTGGAAAACCTTTTGAAAATAGTTACAGTCTCAAGATAAATTCAATTCAAGATATTCTAAGTACCTATTATATGCTAGACTCTTCACTAGTAACTGTGAATTCAGAGATAAATGAGAGATCCTGAGGAGCTCACAGACTCGACTTGTGACAACCTTGCTTCTCCTCAGAATTTGGAGGGTTTTAGATAGTGTCCCTAGATTTATGTTTCATTGAGCAGGGGTACCCTTATTCATGTAACAAAATGCTAATGACTGCCCTATTTCGTGATGAAGTGCCAGGCCCTTGAGGACACAATGATGAAGACAAGAGACCTTGTCCTTCAGAAGATCTTAGTCTAGAGGAGAAGAGGGACCTGTAAAAGAGAAATTACAATACTTGTTAATATAAATGAGCAAATAGTTTTCTTTCTGAAACACTTAATTTCTCAAATTGATATATCTTGCCAGTTAAATGAAAACACATGTAAAGTGCTTAGTTTAGCACCTGACAGATTGAAAGCACTCAACAGATGTTCAACTCTCTCCATTTATCATTATTGCCTTTACCTTTCCTATTTCAATATTCATATGCCAGTATCAAGTACAATATTTGACCTCTTTAAATGTCTCACTAACAAAAGTCAGTGTATTTTCGGGGCCAACCCTGTGGCGCAAGCGGTTAAGTGCGCGCGCTTCCCTGCGGCGGCCCGGGGTTTGCCCGTTCGGATCCCGGGCACGCACCGACTCACCGCCTGGCAAGCCATGCTGTGGCGGTGTCCCATATAAAGTGGAGGAAGATGGGCACGGATGGTAGCCCAGGGCCAGTCTTCCTCAGCAAAAAAAGAGGAGGATTGGCAGATGTTAGCACAGTGCTGATCTTCCTCACAAACAAAAAAAAAAAGTCAGTGTATTTTCTAGGAGAAATAAAATGCCTTATGTGTTAGCAAACCATTGTAACTTATGTTCATCCACAGTTTCTAAATATCACATGTGGTGATAAACACAAAGGTATATGAAAATTGTCTATTAGCTGAGAAAAATGGAAGGCTTTTCATTCTACTTCCACATTTCCATTTCAGGAGCTTTTCTCTTTTGGAAAATGAGTACTGAATTGTATAGTGAAACTTTTTTTCTTTAAACAAGGTAGAGTTCAGTGGGTTCTGCTCTGGCTGACTGTCTGCTGCTATCTTGAATATTCAGTTAACTTTTAGATCCGAGTTTCTTAACCTTAGCACTATTGACATCTTGGGCCAGATAATTCTTTGTTGTGGGGAGCTGTCCTGTGCATTATAGGATGTTTGGCAGCATCCCTGGCCTCTACCCTTTAGATACCAGCACTCCCACAGTTATGACAGCCAAAAATAATTCCAGACATTGCCAAATGTCTCCTGGTGGGTAATGTAGCCTCTAATTGAGAACCACTGCTTTTGATCATCTGGCCATTGATTTTAAGCCTATAGGACAGTGCAAATTGGCTTTGGTGTGACTTTTCTTCCAGTCGGTGTAGGTCTTCAGTCAGCATGCTCCATATATTCAGTGCCTAATTTGTGCGATGTACTGGCAAAACCATGATGAGTAAGACAGTCCTTGTCCTGTAGTAACTCATAGTCTAAGAATTTGTAAATTAAGTTGATTCTTCAGGTTTTGTAAATGTGCCAGGTGATTCTTAGTAACACTTTGAAGCAGTTCCTTGGGCTTCTCAGCTAGCTGTAATAAATATCCCAAATCAGGTATTACTATGTGGTATCATAATACCTCCAAAGCAGTGGACAACCCCCTATAATTTTCTTTAAACTCTTTCATTGAATATTCTTAGGTTCATGTGCATGGAATAAATGGAAATTCGTTGCTTTGTTTTACTACTGGAATATTTAGTTATTTATTTTTTATTTTTATTAAGTCTTTTTCCTCCATATCTTTTATAAGCCAACACTTGTGTTATGGATTTGGGGGATAATAACAGCACCTGTCCTGATACATAGAGTTCTTATTGTTTGGACAGCTGTCTACACTCTGGACATTTGTACATGCACATTCAATTTTAAAAGAATAATTGTGTGATGAGAAAGATCTTATAATTGTGTAACTGAAGCTAAACTGAGTGTTCAGCTCACTGTCAAATACATAAAAAACTTAAAAAGTAACAAATAATCCCAAGTCTTATAACTAAGCATTATGATTCATTTAAAATCAAGTATAGAGCAACATAAAGCATAGCATTTAATATTGCATTTGAACTGATAAGATATTGGAACAATGTAGTTGAAATAGTTAAACAATAATAAAAGCATTACTCTTTAGTCGTATAGCATCTCCTTGGCATTTATCTAGTCCTTTGTATATGCCTAAGTGATTCAAATCTTAATTCATAAACATATATTAAAATCTGACTTTTATGGTTTTCTGTGTGTTACTAGTAAGAAACTTCAACAATATATAGTTGTACTTTTAGTATTTCCTTTACACTGAAGGCTTTTCTATGAAGATTTTTATTTTGCAAATCTAACATTGTTATACATATACAATATATATGTATATAATATGTATGTATATAATATAATATATACGCATATAATACATATACACACACACACTTATAAGCTACTATTTATTGAGTACTTACCAAGTGCCAGAAACCATGATGCTAAGCACTTTCCGTATAATAATGTGTTTAGTCTAAGAACCTCATCCAGAGTTACACAGTGAGTTTCAGAACCCAAATCTGAACCCACTTTTGCATGGCACCGGTGTTCTTGTTCTTAACCATTACATGACATGGCTCCATTCAGCATTGTACGGGCACTAAAAAAATGTATATTTCATACAAAATAATGAAATTGGACCATTATGTTACACCTTACACAAAAGTCAACTCCACATGAATTAAAGACTTAAATGTAAGGCCCGAAACCATTAAACTCCTACAAGAAAACATAGGGAAAAAGCTTCTTGGCATTAGTTTGGGCAATGATTTTTTGGATATGACACAAAAAGCCCAGGCAACAACGGCAAAAATAAACAAGTGAGACTACATCAAACTACAGAGCCTACGCACAGCAAAGGAAACCATCAACAAAACGAAAAGGCAACCTACAAAATGGGAAAAAATATTTGCAAACCAAAAATCTGATAAGGGATTAATATCCAAAATATTCAAGGAACTCATACAACTCAATAGCAAAAAAACAAATAACCCATTGCCCATTTAAAAATGGGCAAATGACCTGAATAGACATTTTTCCAGAGAAGACATACAAATGTCTACAGATACATGAAAAGGTGCTCAACATCACTAATCATCAGGGAAATGCAAATCAAAACCACAATGAGATATCACCTTGCAGGTTTAGGATAGTTATTATCAAAAGGACAAGAGATAAGTGTTGGCAAGAATGTGGAGAAAAGGGAACCTTTATGCACTGTTGGTGGGAATGTAAATTGGTACAGCCATTATGAAAAACAGCGTTTGAGGTTCCTCAAAAAAGTAAAAATAGAACTACCATATATAATCCAGCAATTCCACTTCTGGGTATGTATCCAAAGGAAATGAATTCATTCTCTCAAAGAGATATCTGCACTCCCATGTTCATCGCAGCATTATTCATAATAGCCAAGATATAGAAACAACCTAAGTGTCCACTGATGAATGAATGGATAAAGAAAATTATATATAATACATATATTACCTGTATATAATATATATTACGTATATATATATATATATATATATGAATATTTTTCAGCCATAAAAAGGAAGGAAATCCTGCCATTTGTGACAACATGGATCAATCTAGAAGACATTATGCTAAGTGAAATAAGCCAGACACAAAAGACAAATACTATATGATCTCACTTATATATGGAATTTTAAAAAGCTGAACTCATAGATCCAGAGAGTAGAATGGTGGTTGCCTGGGGCAGGGGGAAATAGGGAGATGTTGGTCAAAGAGTACAAACTTTCAGTTATAAGATGAGTAAGTTCTGGAGATCAGTTGTACAGCATGGTGATTATAGTCAATGATTCCATATTGTGTCCTTGAAATTTGCTAGGAGAGTAGATCGTAAGTGTTCTCACCACACAGACAAAAAAGATAACTATGTGAAGTGATAGATGTGTTAATTAACTTGATTGTGATAATCATTTCACAATGTATGGTATATAAAATCATCATATTGTACACCTTTAAAAATTCATGTTGTACAACCTAAATATATACAATTTTTATTTCTCAATCATACCTCAATAAAGCTGAGAGAAAAAACAGGTGTGTTTGTTATCTAAGCTATCTGCTTCTCTCAGATGACAATTTAGATATTTTGGTCTTTGCAATTTAGAAATACTAGGAGACTGTAGATTTGTTTGAAATAGATTCCAGTGATCTATCCTAATCTATTACAGTGAAAGGAGTAAGGAGAAATTTCTCTGATTTCCAAACTTATTTGAAAGATTCCCCCATTGCCTCGGCCTATTCTCTCTCCTTTAAATAGATAAGAAAACAAAATGTGCTCACACACAATATGACATTATTTAAATGATAATCATATCACTATTCTGAAGTAACTATACTTTAAATGGTTCAAGATAATTGGCTTTCGTTTTGTTATAACTTCTATAAGCCACAAAGCTATAGTAACTTGAGTAGAAAATTTGAGAAGGGAGGTACTTTGAAAAACACGTTTATAATGAAAACTATCTTGATATATTTTCTTATTAATTTTATACAGTAATGATTTTTGGTTGTTCTCTGATAAAATAGCATTTAACTTATATTACAATCCTGGGCACATATTACAAATTGCTCATTTTTGGAGACATTTTATGTAACATTTTTGCGTGTGTGTGTGTGCGCGAGAAAGAACATGAGGAGGAAAGAGAAAAGTGAGTCATGTTCTATGAAAAACCTAATCTATAAATATTCACACTTAAAAACTAGATGAGTCAGTCAGGGCTGGCCCCGTGGCATAGCGGTTAAGTGCACGCGCTCCGCTGCTCATGGCCTGGGTTCGGATCCTGGGCACGCACCGATGCACCGCTTGTCAGACCATGCTGTGGTGGCATCCTCCCAGTGGAGGAAGATGGGCACAGATGTTAGCACAGGGCCAGTCTTCCTCAGCAAAAAAGAGAAGGATTGGCATGGGTGTTAGCTCAGGGCTGATCTTCCTCACCAAAAATAAAAAAAAAACTAGCTGAGTCAGTAGTTCATTTCGTTGAGAAACTTAGGGGAGGTTGGAGTACTGCTAATAATAGTACTATTGTTATCATCCTCAATTTACAGATGCAGAAACTGAAGCGCAGAGAGGTTTATTCAGTTCTGGCTCTCAGGCTCTTATCCTTTGTTTGAAAAAAGTGGTTCGCTATGAAGTTTCACGTGTAGAGGAAAGCGTTACATGGCCAGACTCTTAGGATATAACCATTCCAGGCAGAAACTGAGAACGTAAGATGGCCTATTAATTTAAGATGGCCGTCCTATACCAAATTTTTGTTCTAGGCAGCCCAGTACCGTTACTCAATTGCTAGGCCTAGTGCCTAGTATGCTCTAAATGTCTAAACATTTCTAAATGTCTGTCACAGAATGAATGAGTATAAAATTTTTCTCTTGGACATACACCTGACGTTAGTAGGCTATAAGCGAAAAACGCAATTTTTTTTAAAGAAATACATTTTATAAATGACTTGTCTGTAACAATAATTTCACTAATATTCTAAAAGGCACCTGTGGCCTGGTCAAGGAATCACTGCATTTTCAAAAGTAAATTATTTATTTTCACATCACAGGCCAGAGCAAATGTGTTATCATCACATCAAGCCTCTAATGTAGATATGGCCCCTAAATTATAAGCAGATGTAACCTGTTGAAACCTCAAGGCTCGGTCCCTTAGGAGCCCTGTTCCCTGAGAGCAGGGAGTACAGTGAGGAACACCTGCTTGGGAGTCAGACTTGCCTGAGGTTGAATCGTAGCTTTGAGGCATATTAGGTGCATGGGCATAGTATGTAATTCCTCAGTTCACTTATCTGAGAATTAGAATAATTATATCCACCCATAGGATTGTTTTGCGGGTTAAAGAAAATGTATATTGGCTAACATAAAATAGGTTGTATTAGTACTCTCAGTTGCAGGCATAAAGGAAAAGGAAGAAAGGAAGGAAGGAAGGAAGAGGAGGAGGGAGGGAGGCAGGAAAGAAGGAAAAGAAAAGAATTTTCGATGTTTTTATTGTCCAGACCTAGATCACATACTCTCTGGAATCAGGGATGATTTCAGCTCCATCCAAAGCATAAGGACCCAAGGTACAGGAAGCATAGTTCCCCAAAATAAAATGTAGGTAGTGTTATCAGAAGAAAGGAGAATGGATGTTGGATGGGAAAATCAGAACAATGTTCACTACATTGGCATTTAACTAAATGGCAGTTATTACTATTATATGCAATTTAAAATCTTATTAAACCCACTATATTAAAAAATCACCCTATTTAATAACTTGACTCAGAAAATATATTTGGATTTCCAATTTGGGATATTGTAATACATCCCCTTCCCTTGCTTCAAGGTGGGCATAATGAGCAGGAATTCCATAACATACGTTTGTGGAACTCTCATTTAACTTTTTTACCTTTTTTTAGGCATTCTAAGTTATTTTTGGTTGTTGTTGGTGGTGTTTTTAACTGCTAACACCTATATAGAAACTACCACTTCTGGTTTCTCTCTTTTCACTTTGACTCTAGAGGGAAAGACAGGGTACACATAAGTGTTCATTGTGGGCTCTGGAGTATGCCAGGAACCGAAGTAAGGTGTATGGACATTTTGAATGTTGTAACTGTGGGGTGAGTCATCCTAAACCTTTGCAAATAAAGTGGGGATTGGGAAAGATTGAGGTAAGCTTTCTCTCAAACAGATGGATCATGGTATTAAGGAATTGCGAATGCATGGGTAATGATGCTCAAGAGCATGGCATCTGCAAACTACACTCGGGCCAAATCACTGCCTCTTTTTGTAAAAGTTTTGTTAGAACACAGCCCCACCCGTTGGTTTAAGTGTCTATGGCTACTCTAGTGCTACAGTAGCAGATTAAGTACTTGTAACAGAGTGACTCTGGCCCTCAAAGCCTAGAATATTTATTATCCGCCCTTTACAGAAAAAGTTTGTCAACCCCTGCTCCAGAGTAAAGAATTGCTCATTGAACTAGGGTTTAGAATACGTGATCCAGACTCCAGAATCATAACCAGAGAGAAGACTGTTAAGAATTAGGAAAATCAGTTCTCCAGTAAAAAGGGCTACGTCCAGGGCAGAATCTCAGTCCTGCAGGGCCAGCTTAGAAGGTGAGGAGGCAGCAGTTACACCGGTATCCAGGGCTCATCCTTGATGCAATGGATACTCAGTCTATATGGTACTAATCTTATGGGACCATCATATATGCAGTCCACTGTTGACCAAAACATTGTTATGTGATGTATGACTGTATAGTGAATGCTGAATTGTAATGCCTAGTGACTTAAATTGAATTTAATTAAATGATGTTTGTTATATCCTGCTAGGACTATAGTAGATATAGACACAAGTCAGACTCTTTCCTTATAACCCATTTTTCCCTTTAATAGATATATCAAATTGTATCGAATTACCTATGCATGGCATGTCCTCCAGCTTAATTTGGCTTGCCCAAGCCCCTACTTGGCCATAGCTTATTAAATTCCCCAGAGGAAACTCAGCAACTAAGAGTCTTTTGGTTGTAAGAAACAGAAAAGTATTTAAGAAACCTACTATCTTTTGGGGCTGGCCCGGTGGTGTAGTGGTTAAATTCGCACACTCTGCTTTGGCAGCCCAGGGTTCACAGGTTTGAATCATGGGTGCAGATCAACACACTGCTCATCAAGCCATGCTGTGGCGTGTCCCACATACAAAATAGAGGAATATGGGCACAGATAATAGCTCAGAGCCAATCTTCCTCAGCAAAAGAGGAAGATTGGCAACTGATGTTAGCTCAGAGCTAATCTTCCTCACCATAAAAAAAAAAAAAGAAACATACAGTCTTTAAATAGGAGAACTACTGAAGTAGTTCACAGAATTGAAGGCATCACTGAACAAGCAAGCTTCAGCGAGGTTAGAAACCAAGACAATTCTGAGGACTCCAGCCTTGAGAGCTCATGAATCCTCTGGCCTAGGCACCTCCACTTGAGGTACAAATTCCTAAGAATCTGTTTAAACTAACTTGATTCAAGAGTCCAATCCTGTGATTAGGAAACAGTTTCTTCTTCCTCCTCCTCTTCTTCCTCTTCTTCTTTCATCTGAAATTAGAGTTAAGAGGATGCACAGAGAGAGGTGGTGGACAAGCAAAACAAATCCAAGTATTACCACAGGAATCTATCCATAGGGCTAACTAAGCTGCCAAGATTCCCTCTCAAGGTTATGAATTTAGAGACTAGAAACCCCACATAAATGGATGCATGACTTTTGGTTGAAAAGTCATGTAGACTAAGACTGGGGCCACTATAAGGAAGCAGAGGAAACTGCGAGTGCAATGACAGAGAGAAGAAAAGATGAGACACAAGACTGGCCATGCAGTCCCTAAGCAATGAACAAGGTGGCGTCATTTCCTACTGGTTTCTCCTCCTCCTCTTCTTTAGCCTACCAAGGTGTGATTATTTTCGTTGCAACTACTATGTTCTAAGATATCCTTCAATTCATAAACAGGAAGATTAGTAATTGCTTCATGTTTTGAAATGTTCAGCTACAGAGTAATTGAAATTAAAATTATCTTAGACACCAAACAATACAGAAAATCAAAGATAATCTCAGGCAATGAGATATAAATCCCATTTGCCTATTCTGCCTTTTGGTGATAATGATGATGGTAGTCATTTAAGATTTGCTTAGCACCTACTAAGTACCAAGCACTGTTTTAAGCATTTACACATATTGTCTTATTTAATCCTCACAACAACCCTGAGGTCTATGTAGAATTATTAGTTCCATTTTACACACGAGAGAACTAAGGTATAGAGAGATTAAGTCATGGAGCCAGGATTCAAATTTCCTAATTTAATGTCAAAGCCTAAGTTGTTGAAAGTGCAGGTCTCTTCACGAACTTCAAGAATTAAGGAGCCTGCAAGAAATCTAAGCCTTGAGGTGGTTTAAAAACCTTATAAACACCTCTAGATCAAAAATTTAAATTTATCTTTTTTTCTCAGGTTCTACTCAAATCTCACAGTTAGTATTTAGCCTCTGGTATCTCCATTAAAAGATGTTTCTAGCTGGACCAAGAAATAAAGCTTTACATGAACAGTTTCCATGACAGCAAGAATAATAGCGACCATTTACTAAGCAATGACTGCACCAGGAATATGGCTTATGAGCACTTTATACTTATTATCTAATTTTATCCTCTCCACAGCCCAGTGAGGTAGATACTACCATTATTTCCACTGTAATTATATGATAGTCTTATATGATAAAGTCCTTGGAATACATGCCCAGTCATTATACGATATTTATATAATAAATATACAGCTCTGGATATGTGTAAAGTTTATAAATATTTACTTAATGAAAACATGAAGGGATTAATTGGCAATTATCTGTTTGCAGTCTTTAGCTTTTGAAGAGCTCGTGGGAAAAGAGGAGCTGCCCTCTCTTTTAGTGGAACTTCTGTCAGAGATGGTTTCACTTGACTTAGATAGTTTTCTTTCTTTTTTTTTTCCTAGAATGATTCAGTTTCAGAATGGTTCTTTAATCTTTAATATCTCCATTAAGAAGAGTTTCTGTCAAATGCTTCAAAAGTACACAATGTGAAGGGGTCTTACTGATCCCCACTGGTGAGTGAAGCACGGAGGACGCAGGTGCCTTAGCCAGTCACTGGATGCTGCACTCAGTTTGGCCTGAATCCAATGTGGGCAGAAATGCAGGCTGAAGTGCAAGCAGATGCCAAGAACCTGTCTCCTTTTTACCTCATTACTCTCTTTTCACTGCGTTTCTGTGTGTCCTTTGTAGTCCAACCTGCAAATTACTTTGAGAGGGAGAGATCCGCCCCTGGGCCAATCTAGGAATAAATTTGATTCCTTGCTAAGGTAGGAAAAAATACAAGTGTACCTTTAAATATTGAACTAGTGGGTGAAATAATTTGAAATTCCTTTCCTTTCACATTAAAATCTTTTGACTGTGCTGTTCTGAAGCTGTAGCATTAGATTACAGTTTACTTCTCTGTTAGTTTGCCAGCTGTGAACTTGGCACCTTCAGGAGGTTGGTCTGTGGTTTAAATAGGAAAAAAAAAAAAAGAATGAGTTGGCAAAATGGATACATTTAACAAAAATGTGGGACCTTCAGTTTGATACTATATTGTTGATGACAGTTATTTGACTCTTCATATCCAGTCATAATGAGACAAGATACTGCATAAGCCAAAGACCACACAAAGGATGGATGGTAAGTATCAAGAGGGCGTGGAGGAAGTGGGTTGCAACTCTTTTTCTCCCACCTGTTTTAGTGTCATGTTTTGCCTTTAAAAAAATCAGTTAAAAAAAGTACATGAAGCCCTGATGTATTTAGGAACAATAGTAACAACAAAAAAATTAGGTTTATTCAAAGATGCATGACTTTTTCATTTTTTTTCCTTTAACAGGGACTTGCTCTCTCCACCTAGCTCTCTTCCTCTTTATTTTTTTCTCAGATGTCATTATTTCATGTCATTGTGTCAAGCTTAGTCTATTGGAAATTTCTATGTCCTCTGTAATTTAGGTTTTAAGCAACATATGATTCACCCTGTTATTAAAAAAAAAAATTCAGCTGCCTTCTCTGAGTGGGAGACTGTCTGGCATCCTTAATATTCTTCTATAGAAATTGTGATAAAAGAACAGATAAACCTAGGCAAATCTAGTGTGTGGGTCTCCTTTAAAAAGTGAGGACCATGTCACTGGGTTAAAAAGTAAGTTGTTTTGTTCTAAATATCCTTGTTGGGGCCCATTATGCATAAAAAGGGGCCACAGCCCATTTGCAAAGCCTCTGAATGAACTCCATTCATTCTGTACTTGGAAATGTCTCTTCAGCCACAAAGAAAAACAATAGTTATAACCTAATTTCTTTGGCGCCAATATCAGCAGAGGAAAAGCCAAGAGACCATTATGAAAATTCTAGTAATTTCTCTTGGTGATTATATAATTCTGTATTCATTGATCATATTTGTGTATTTAAGTAAGCACTTTTTAAAAAGATTATAAAGTGGTTTGGCAATGCTGTAATATCACATTTCACGCATTAAGCAACATTTTAAAAATGGAGTGCTCCAAAGTAATTTGCTTATTATGGTTACTAAAGTTTATAAAAATACACTAACATGCAACCTGAGGCTTTAAGAGGAAAGCCTTTGTGTTTTTAATTACTGTTTTTTAAAAATCTGATGAGAAATCAAAACTACTATTTTGTTAGGTAAATCCATTCATCAGTTTCCACATTTACTTGCAGAAGTCAGTGGAAGGTGTACATCTGGAAGCAGTAGTGGTGGGACGATGTGTGTTAATACTGTTTCCAAGTGGTATCCAGGGTGAACTTTCTTAAGTGCAGTCTGATCTGAGCATGTCACTTCTTGCTCAAAACCTTTGGTTGATTTCCCATTGTCATTAGAGGGGAGGCCCACATCCCACGTGACTTACAGAGTCCTCTTTGTAGCTTCTGGCCTCTGCCTACCTGCCTTTTCAGCCTCATCTCCCACCATCTTCCCTCACTGAACTTTCTTCAGCTGGACTGGCTCTTTCTTCCCACATAACTAATGTTGTTTCTGCATGTTCCTGCCTGGAACTCTCTTCCTTCCCATCCTGTTTCTCCCTTTAATCTGATCAACCCTAACTGACTTTTGAAATCTTAACCTTAAGGTTGCTTTTTTAGGAAGACTCTTAGTTCTATTAACTAACTAATTAGTTGAAAGTCTAGTGTATTTGGGGCTCATTGTATGCGGATTAGTTGCTGAAGGATATTTTGGAACCAGGTTGTAAAGGACTTTCTAAACTGTGCTTTCAAGGTTTTGAACAGGAAAATGATGTCAGCTCTGTGCTTTAAAATTTTGGAGGATGAATTGAGTCTTAAACGAATGTTTAACATATTCATCAAATTAATGGGCAGTGGACTAGGAAACACCACACTAACCCTTTTCATGATCCATCCCATCTTCACTCTCTCTAAAGCACTGTGAAAAATTACTTGCTCTGATCTCATTCTTGGAGCCCCTGCTAATTCATTATTGAAAAATACCAGCTGCCAGTGTTTGTCCTTACATTGTCATTTACTTGGTGAGTGATACTAAATATAATATTAACTAAAACTCAAAGACCATTAAATTAATAAATAGTATGTAATATAGTAGTTAAGAGTGCAGACTCTAGAGAAATCTGGCTTAAAATTCTTGCTATACCACTTATTAGCTGTATGGATGTGGACTAGCTATTAAGACAACTCACTTAGCAAAATAAACTTGAACTGAGGGGTGGGGAGATTGGGGCAAGGAAGGTAGACCATAAAGTAGTTTGCAAAGCATGACATTTCTTTGAATGTGAGAGTGTCATCTAAAAGTCCGTGTGAATCTTACATTCTCTTCCATAATACATTTCTGTTTGTTTTACATAAAAATATTTTTAAGTTGGGGGAGGGGATTAAGTTGTTTGGTGGTTATTGTCTCAAATTTTCTGTACAATTATTTCTCCAAAAAGACACGCTATGTTTACCCTATGGTTTGAAGCACTCCCTGGTACAAAAGCATGTGAACAAACTAAGGGAATTACCAGAAATGTAAATATAAAATTTCATTAGAGGAAAAGTTCTTCATTAATTTTCAGCCACTGATCTACAGTGTTCACCCCAAGAATACTATATTCTAGATGAATTTTTTAAAAATCTAGCTCAACATGGGGCTGGCCCAGTGGCGCAAGCTGTTAAGTGCGTGCGCTTTGCTGCTGCAGCCCGGTGTTCGCCGGTTCGGATCCCGGGCGCACACCGACGCACTTCTTGGCAAGCCATGCTGTGGCGGCGTCCCATATAAAGTGGAGGAACATGGGCTTGGATGTTAGCCCAGGGCCAGTCTTCCTCAGCAAAAAAGAGGAGGATTGGCAGATGTTAGCTAAGGGCTGATCTTCCTCACACACAAAAAAAAACATCCTGCTCAACAGTGTTAGAAAATAAACGTATCGTTTCCCTCCCCTCACCATCCCTAAAGCAAGATTATCCTATCTTTCCTGGCTTCACCATTTTTCCAATTATTCTCACAGAAACCTCAAAAGGCACATGGCTTACCTCTTTTCCTTGTCTCTCCCTAAATATTTTGGTCTCTCTCCACAGAATCCACCTTAAATATACAATTCTTTCTGTCACTGCCTATTCTTTTCCATTTATTTCCCGTAGTCAGCAGTCCAGCTTTTGATTGTTTCTTGCCTAGATTGTTACTGAGTTCATGAACAGGTCTCCTGCATGCATTCTCTTTCCCCTTTCATTTAGGCCACGTGCCATATTCCTTCATTGCCCCTCCACCAGCTATGAGATTAAGTATTGATTTCCAAAACAGGCCTTCCTCCACCATATTATGCTGATCTTCCTTTCCAGCGTAATCTTTCCCTACTCTTCTATATGATCCATGCTCTACAGCCAAGGTAAAGTGTCTACTCTTCCCTGAGCACCTGATAGCTCTCTTGTCTCCAAGCCTCAGCACCAACTATTTCCACTGCCTCTCGCTATTGTGTGCATTTTTCAAAGCCCATCTCACAAGCCTCCTTCTCCATAAATCCTTCCTTGGTCATCCCAACTGGATGTGTGTGGTCTCTCTCTCCTTTCATTTATTCATTCAGGGAACAAATATTTATCAAATGCCTAACATGTATCAAATGATAAACTAGTGCTGGGGATTCAGCAAAGACTAGACAGAATTGGTACCTATCCTAATGGAGATTATAATCTAACAAAAAAGACTTAATAACTAATTCACGGGATATGGGCTATACAAGAGTCTATGCAGCCTTTTTAGAAGGATATAACTTAGCCTAGGAGACAGGTACAGCTTCCCTGATGTGAGGTGTAGACAGAGATCTGGAGAGTGAAGAGGAACTAGCTAGGTGAAGTAGGAGGGGATTAAAGGAATTTGGGGACAAGAAAGAGTGTTCTAGGCAGAGGGAACAACATATGCAAAAAGCCTGAGGTGGGAATGAGCATGGCACATTTAACAAACTGAGAGTAGGCCAGTATTTGCAGCCAGATGGGTAACATGAATAATGGGACAGGGGAAATTGAGATATTAACAAAAGAGGGATTGATGACCCATGGGCTCTAAAATGGATTGGAACTGAAGTAAGGAGAGAGGATAGAGAAAAACAGGGAGAGAGTGGAGGAGGCAATGCTTGAAGACTCTAATGAGTTTGAAGAAAAAGGATGGTGATAGATAGTTCATGAGTAAACCTTTTGGTCAGTGAGTACCATATCTCGTTTCTCCTTAAACTTTGTAATACATGCTCACTTCCTGTATTCTGTCATATTTTATAGTTATTTATGTATATAATTGTCTTATTCTTGATACTAAATTATTATAGATTAATGGTTATATTATTATCAATAATATGGTTCAATATTTACAAGTAAAAATGTCTTTGCTGCTATACTCATTTCTTTCTTTCATCATTAAATAGAGGTCTTTTTCCCCATCTTATTTCTGAACTCATCTCATATGTCATTTGGCAAATACTGAATGCCATAGGATGCATGACACTTTAGGAAGCATAAAGAAAGGCACCAAAACCAAACTACATGTGACAAAACAATTTTTGAATTAATAAATGAGGCTGTTTTCTGGAGTCCCCTCTCTCTTTCAAAACGTAGGAAGTGGGCCGGCCTGGTGGCGTAGTGATTAAGTGTGCGTGCTCCACTCTGGCGGCCTGGGGTTCGGATCCCCGTCACGCACTGAAGCACCTGCACTGCTTGTCAAGCCATGCTGTGGTGGTGTCCCATATAAAGTGGAGGAAGATGGGCATGGATGTTTGCCCACGGCCAGTCTTCCTCAGCAAAAAGAGGATTGGCATAGATGTTAGCTCAGGGCTCATCTTCCTCACACACACACAAACACACACAAAAGTAAAAAGTGTTAGTATGTCTTGGTCCATTCACAGGATTGGAAAGAGAATGGGGACTAAAGGGGGGACAGAAAATTAGTGGTAGAATTCAGTAGATCAGATTTCCAGCTTCCTACTACCCCTGATGTTTAGCCTACTTGTTGAACTTTTCTTCATTTCTCCACCCAGAACAACTTTTTATCCCAGTGAGATTGCTTCAGTTTATGAGAACGAATGCACATGCACTAAGCTAATTTTAGAAATGAGCCTCTAGGACTATTATAACCTAAACAAATGAAATGAGGTACTCTTCACTTAAAGTGTCTCTTTTTATTACACCTTTGTATTTCTCCTACATTCACTTCATTGAGTCTGATGCGTATTTTCTTTGTACGTTTAGCTTACACAGATACAGGCAGAATGTCCCCGTTTTTTTCAGTTAGATGTTAGATAAACTCACCATACATTCATTTTCAACCTCGTATTAAAAATAGGAGTTTAATTACATGAAGAAGTCATCCACATGACATTAGGGGCCCAAAGTTAATGGGAAATAATATTAAAAATGTAACCCTTACAAAATGTTAGTGATCATCATCTTCCTTTGTTGCCCTCCTAGGTACTTCCTGAAGGTGGTTACTCCAATGAGCTGTGGTACGTGCACTAAAAGAATGTGGTGCTCATCATACTGGCACAGCCAAAAGATATGGGTGTAACTGTCTCTTGGGAGAAGGCACCAAGGACAGTGCCATGAAATGTGAGGATCTCTGGATGACCACAGAATTGTAGCTCAGTGACTATGGCTTTGCAAACACTATACAGTCGTGTCTGAAGTCCTGTGGACAGTTTGGAGTAGAGTACATAGGTATGCTTTGTAGACATCTTCAGGCATTATCATCTGTTTAGAGATTCAACCATTCTTTTTTATATTACTTTAGAGAATTAAATAATTTTGTAACGTGGTGTGAGTCTGAGCATGCATTGTCATGTTTTTAAAGAAATAAAAATTTCTGTTTTGAAATCCCTTTAGATGTTTTCTTGTAAAACTCCCAACAACTTAGTTGCAAAGTCAACTGTCTCAGATGTGATGTCACAGTCCTTGCTAATCTTTTTATGAATTCTTTTGCTATTTTATAATCCTGTGACTCATGTCTGTCCCTGAGTGTCCATTTGTCTTTATGTCTCTGTATGTCATGTTTACTTCAGCTACTTTACAAAAAGTAGAACTAGAACTCCCTGCATCCTATAGCATAAAAGGCAATCACTTCTTCACATTCCCACCCCTGATTAAGAGAAACCCTCATTCACGGGGCAATGGCTAAGCTCTGCCTGTCTGCTGTTCCTGGTCATAGGGACTGTCCGAGTCTCACGTGACCTGCATCTTGGAGAGGGAACCTACCACGGCTTAGGGTCTAGTCCTTAGCTGTACAGGTTAAGAAACTCAGTTGACCCACTAACTAAATCTTGCTTATTAACCAAAATGCTATGGTCTATGCATTATAATAATGTGAATTTATCCTGTTATTATTTTGAATAAATAATATGGCATCATATCAAAGAGACTTGATCTGTTAACATATTAAATATAGTACATAGAATTATATCAGTGATTTCCAAGACCTCAATGAGTGTAGCATATAGAAAGAGCAATAGAATAAGGAGGCCTAACATTCTTATCTCAGTTCTGCTGATATTATCTATGTGTATTCGAGGCTAATCTTTCAAGCAAGAAAGGGGAAAGAAGTAGAAGGCACGCCCATCCCTTTTAAGAGTATCATCCAGAATTTGCATGTATCACTTCTGCTCATGTACCTTTGAGCAGAACTTAGTCAACTGGTCACATGTAGCTGGAAAGGAGGCTGAAATATGTGGTCTGTAGCTGAAACTTATAGGATTTTATTACTAAGGAATTGGACTATTGAAGGATAACTAACGGTCTTTGCCATTGTCCCCTTTTATCTCTCAGCAACTTCCTTCCGCTCTCACCACCGCCCCCCCCCAGATTTCTGCATAGGCCAGAATTGGGTCATAAGATAACCTCTATATGCAAGGAAGCTGGGAAAGCAGGAAACAGGATTGACATGATTGGCTTTGACCGAGGTTCCCAAATTTTCTTGGTTCACAGCTCTCTTGGGGTCTTAGTAATTTTTTCATGGTGCCAAAAGAAATGCATAAAAGTTCCATCTACAACTTAGTAGCCATTTGAAAAAATTACACACATAAATTGAAAGAAACACATAAATTGAAAGAAAAGTAATACCTTTTTCATTTTTAAATAACCGTATGTTACTAACAGGATGTGTACACCTGTTGGACACTCTACTTGGAATCAGTTTGGACAGTGCCATTTCTTATTCTCCGTGCTTTTCCTGCCCTCCATCTTTGTTTGTTTGTTTGTTTGTTAATCACAGCAACCACTGAAAATCCAGCTTTGCAATGATGTGGCATGGTCTAAAGGAATGTAGTGATCAAATGTATCCTAAACTAGTAGTTTGATGCTGTCCAATAGATATTGAGCCCCACTGTGTTTCCCTTGAAAACTAAAATATGCCATGGCCCCCCAGCGAGTTTACTTTCGCACCCTTGGAGACTGGGCACATAGTTTGGGAATCGTGGGTTTAGACTAATTATGATCTGTTATCTGGAGCTGGACATATTTCTCCCCAGACAAGAATCAGCTTCTTTTACAGAGGAAGAAGGGATAATGGAAATTGTTCAGGAAACTAACAATTTCTGCCTCAGTCTGTCCCAACCAGACTATGTGCTCTTTTAGAACAGAGGCCATATCTGTTTTTACACACTGTTTTATGTGTAGCACAGTTCTTGGTACTTAGAAGGAGCTCAGTACATGTTTCATAAATGAATGAAGAAACGAAGACTATATGGTTAACGGTATATGATTAATTCCATTAACCAGAGAATGCTGGATTATAGGAAATTTGTTGCCTGTACAATAAGCTTCTGTGTGAATTCAAGGGCCTGGGCTATGCCTTCCTCGTTTCTCACTGTTCAGTGCCTGGCAATTATTTAGCATATTGTAGGTGACAGAAAAGTGTTGGTTGGATGAATGAGTGAATGTCTCAGTGAGAGCTAGTTCTATCTCTAAACACCATTACAGAGGAGTTTCATTACACTGGTAATGAAAATGCTTATTAGTGAGCTCTCTATATAAATGCCCCTGCTGACTGCCAAGAAAGAAAAATAACCACTCTATCTTATCACTGCGGATCTAAGGCTTTCTTTTGTTCCCACAGTCACCACTAGAAAAACTGACAAAAAGAAAAAAACAGAACTTTTTTGAGATATGAGGACTTTTTCTATAATGGTTTGCCTTGTCAGCAGCTAAACTATTTCACAATTAGGGATCATTACATAAAGTCTAGAAAGTGACTTTTTTGAGAAGAGCCACCGAACTTTATAAGAATGGTAGATACTTGAGAAAAATTTGTCTTTTTCCTTTTTCTTGTCCCCTCAGCTCAAATTTATTTTTCTGGATTTCATATTTTTGCAACAGGGGAAGCCATTCAAGTTCTTGGCCCTTGGTTTCCCTGACTGTAAAGTGTATAATTCTGTGACACTCCGCAGAAGAATGTGTATGTGACAGCATGTTAGAGTTATGTCTGGATCTAAAAATTACCTGTGGTTATTTGATTTATCTGGATATTTAGAAAGTTATGTATGTATCTGTCTCTATCACTAAATCAACAGCATTTTGAAGGCTGGGTCTATGTCCTTTTCATTGTGGAATCCCCAGAGCACTGCACAGGGCCCAGCACAGATTAGGCACCCGGGATATACTTGTTGAGTTAGTAAGCTCTTCCTTAATGAGATTTTCCCAAAGGCATTAAGCACAGTGTTTTGTTCATAATAAATACTCAATGTGTACGTTTTTATTTTGTGAGAGCCCAAGTCATCCTTACTTTAATTCCTTTAGTACTCCTGAAAACTCAGGGAAATCAGGATTTATTCCCCCTGTTTTGTAAATGGAAAAGTGTAATTGTCTTTAGTGATGGATACCAAATCTTCGATTTGTGTACTATAAAAGAAATAAACTAGTTAATATATTTTTAAAACATTCTTTGTTTTATTGAAAAACATTTATTACATATGTCTTTTTTTTTTTGGTTAATGTGTTTTTCTACCAGTGTAATAAAAGCTTTCACTCAGCATTTACGAGATGCAGGTCAACGTCCAGGTGTCAGACTGATGTTGCAGACAGTGTTACATTCCTAAATTTTATTTTTTAAGTGCATTTTTATTTATTTTTTTCTGAACACAAAGTAATACATGCTCATCACAAACAAATAAATTATTATAAAGGTATTTAACAAAAATACCAGAGATAACTCTGTTGATAGTTCAGAGTATATTTCTACAATTTTTTCTATAAATTTATTTACACATAATAATATTATGATTTTTGGGTGCAGCCTTTTAAATGAAATCGAATCATACTGCGCATACTGTTTTGCAATTTCTTTTTTTTTCACCTAATAGTGTATCTAAACTTGTAAGTGTAGAACATCTTTCAACTAGCAAATATAAATTCTCCTTATTCTGCTAAATTGCAATATCTTACTTTTAGATATTCATAGTACCCTATACTTCTACTTTGGAATTACTTATCACATTTATAATTTAAATTATTATTTGTAAAATTGTAGTTCTTATTCCTGTTTCCCTAAATAGATTGTAAATTCCCTGCCTAACACACACTACCTGAAACACACACACCTAACAGCAATAGATGCTATGAATGAATGAATGACCGAATGAGTGAATGGTGGGCTTCCATCCCAAGCCTGTGCGCTTGCTGCATTTTGATACTGCCTTGCCTTTGTGGTTTTTTATATGCCATGGGAATTTTCAAATTCTTGTTATTTGTGATTACATTATTCATAGTTTTATTTAGTATGTTTTAGGTCAATGTGATGACAGAGAAATAAGCATTTTAGACATTCAGGAGTTTAGGAATAATAACTACATAATGATATAAATAATCATATTTTAAGTTATGGAGCTTACTAATTTTCAAAATTAAAAAAATAATGATAAACATTCACAAAACAGCTTTATTTCACTTTTCTGACATATTCCTTAGCCTATTCTCTTTCTAGCCATTCAAGAAGAAAATGTTTCTAAACTAAAACAATTACATTAAATTAAATGATAAATGGCAGAGACTGCTAGTTATCCCACAGTAGATGTTCCCATGCTGGTAGGATCTCAGATTTGTGACCATTGACAATGGATACTCGATTTCTAGCATGCAACCAGGCATGGCCAATAGCATGCAAGTGGAAGTGTCCTGTGGCAGTTTTCATGAACATTCCTCAGGAGAGAGCGAGCTGTGTGCCCCTTCACTCTTGTGCTCCGACCCTTTCTCTATTCTACTCCTCTGAAATGTGATGCTGCCATCTTGGACTGTGAGGTTGAAGCCTTGAAGGACGGAACGTTAAGATGAATGGACCCTGTGTTCCCAGCAACATGGGGCACCATGGCAGCCATGAACCACTTCCTGGAGATTTTTTTGAGACAAAAATAAACTTCCATCTTTATTAAGCTATTGTTTCTGTCATTTGCTGCCAAACCTAATCTTAGCTATACAGATATTGAATCTGGAATTTCTAAGAAAGTCCTGTAAGCTTGTTACGTGCCACAAATGACTAGCCCTTACCAATAGCATATGAGAAGAGACCATATGAGGCATTACTCCCTTTTTATGGATAAAGAAAATAAGCACCACAGAAGTTTCAATTCAGATTCTACGTCCAATGCCCTTCATGAGAGATTGCATTTACACGCTGACAAGTAAAAAGATAGAACACTAAGTCAATAATAGCCTGCTTTTGTCTAGTTCTGTATTTGTTTCAAGATATTAATCTCATCTCGTTCCTCACAACCACTCTTAAAGTAGGTTAGTAAAGGACAAAACCAAGGCCCAGAAAGTGTCATCTGCACAAGGTGACAAAACTAGACAGTGGACCACTTTCGTGGGTTCCAGTTCTTTATGCTTTTATCGTATTGTTCACCAACTTTCTTAAGCCTCATCATAAAGTATGTTATGTTACATTTTATTAACCAGGTCTGACAATTTTTTCCATCTCCATAGTAGACTACAGGATGTCTTTTTCACACCCAAATTTGCACAATTGAGAAAAGAACATGAGCGTCAAAGAAGATTTTATTGTTTATTAAATACGGTAATGTTTCTCTCTGCCTCTGGGAAGGAGGAGAATTGGAAGATAGAATAGACAAAGAATGTATCTGACTTAAAATGCTCTCTGGGTTCGAGGAAACAGTGGTATTAATTGTCACCTACACTCTTGACCTACCTAACGGATAATGATGTATCATTTCCAATCCTCAAAAAATCTAGCAGTCCGTTCATTGGCTGAAACAATATAAGCCTAATTGAAAAGTCCACATGCAGAAAAAACCCAATTGCTGATTTGAGTGTCCTAGCTAGTTCAAGCTGAAATTGTTAGTGTTCATGGCCCAGTGCACTCAAATTTCAGTATTATTCAGTTTCCCGAGGATCCCAAATATGGACAACTTTAGTAAACAATATTTTCCTCCACTTACTCTATAATTGTTTAGGTTACTGCTCCATATTACTTTTGCTATAGCCTTAGATAATCAAAAGGGTAATCTATATATAAGGATATAATGACCTTGACCTCTTCTCCAACCCACTTTAAAAAGAAACCATTTTTGGGGGTCTCTGATAGTTTCCCTTTTAATTTGTCTGCTTTTCTTATTGTGTATTTTATTCCTTTTTGCTTGCATGGAATAGGGACTGAATGTTGATGACTGAAAGTGTGGGTTTCTTCCAGGCATTTATTTTAGGACAAGTTCTCAGATGTTGGTGGCACTAACATCTACCTACTGCTGTGTCCTACTCTCTCCCCACAATATGACAAACACTCACTCTTTTCCCCTCACGTAGTGGGAAGTGCGGGAGTTCTTTTAAGAATCTCTGTAAATTTAAGTATTTATAGAGGATTTCTGGGTAGACATAGATAAGACCCAGGCAGCTTATTAAGGATAATAAAATTAGTTGCTGTGCTATTTTTTTAAAGGAAATATTCTTAAACCACTTCCTTGCAGTTCCATCATTAAAGTTGTCTCTAACTTGAACTTTCCTTAATAGTCAATTCTTATGCAACTTCCTTTTCCCCTACTACAGCATGAAATATTTTACTTAAATGACTTTCCTTGGTGTAAACATTTTAATTTCAAGGAAATGGGAGATGAAACTCATGGCAGTCCCCTGCTTTTTTCCTACATCCCACTATTCATTTGAAGGTCCAGAGTCTTAGTGTTTTCGCTTTCATATTTCCGTGCCATGAAATCCTCAGTATGGTGAAGCCTTGAAATGAAAAGTTAGAAGTCCTGTATGTTACTAGATAACCGTTGCCCAATCAATGACCTCTACATTTCTTATTAGTAAAATGTATGTATGATGACTAGTAATTGACTAATCTATACACTTGTTTGGGCTTGTCTAACTAAAGTCAGAGAAGCAGTAATTAATTACTAGTAATTAATGAATAAAAGAATTGCAAAGGGAGGGATTCTCATCATTTAATTAGCTTGGATTAAAGAAAAGGAAGAACAGTTTTTTCAAACATTATCACATGATTAGTTTAAAAAGACCTGCGACCTTCCTACTGACTTTTGTAAGGTATTTTTTCAAAATATACTGCCATAATTATAGTGATTTTTCAGAAGTCCTAAGAAAGGCAAAATAATATCATAATTATGTTTATTTTTATTTGTTAAAAACAAAAAGTAAAGTACCTTCTTTTATGATTCTTTCATTCCCTTGCAGACTCAATTTCAGTTCCACATTAAGCATAAAAATTCCTACAATTGGGCCGGCCCTGTGGCTTGGTGGTTAAGTGCGCGCGCTGCGATGCTGGCGGCCCGGGTTCGGATCCCGGGTTCGCATCGAGGCACCACGTCTCTGTCCATCCTGAGGCCGAGTCTCACATACAGCAACTAGAAGGGTGTGCAGCTGTGACATACAACTATCTACTGGGGCTTTGGGGGCAAAAAATAAATAAAAAATCTTTAAAAAAAAAAAAAATTCCTACAATTATTTCATATCCTAATAGTATCTGCCTTCTCTGAACATGATATATCTCTTATGTATCTCATGACACTCATTCCAATCTTTCCTTATATTTTATTATTGTTCTCTAGAATTTATTAAAATGCCTTCCATCTTCTCAACTGAATTTTAATTTGCTGGAAAAAAAAGGACTGCATAATTGCCTTTACTCTTAACACAGAATAAATCTTAATAAATAAATCATGACTTAACTTGCTCTATAGTTCCTAAGCATTGGAATGTATGAACATAATTGCTGGGGCAATTCATGTTAGTCTGCATAAGTAAATAAGAAACAGTTAATTTTGACCAATTTCTCAAAATTATATACTATTTCCTTCAAAAAAGAACTTTGTCTTGATACGTGTAATTCACTATAGTATCAAAGTATAAGAATCCTTGAGTTATG
The DNA here is from genome assembly GCF_057802395.1 of Ceratotherium simum simum. Taxonomy (NCBI): domain Eukaryota; kingdom Metazoa; phylum Chordata; class Mammalia; order Perissodactyla; family Rhinocerotidae; genus Ceratotherium; species Ceratotherium simum. The sequence continues at coordinate 64,448,396 of NC_141901.1, read as the reverse complement.
GGGAGGAAGGCAATAATTAAAGTTTTGTAATCATAATATTTTACATTTTACAATGTTCTATATTTTTCAAAAATGTTTTCATGTGCCTTGTGGAGGTAGACACAAAACATACTTTAATGTTACAACATATCATTTTATAATGAATATTAGGTTTTACTTGAAATTCTTTGAGAGATAGTATAGAATGGTGGAAATATCAGAATCAAAAGTGCCTGGGTTTGAATCCTGGTCTTACTACTTACAAGCTGTGTGACCTTTGTCAAGTTACTTAACCTCTCTGTATCTGATTTTCCATATCTGTAAAATAGCCATCATTATAATAATTGATTGTAATAATTAAATGAATTAATACATAGAAAACACTTAGAATTGTGCCTAGAACTTAATTAGCACTGAATAAGTGTTTGTTTTTATTACTATTTGGGAAAAAAATTTCAATGTATTATGATTTCTAGTTGAATTCAGATTTATTACCACAAATTTTATATAAAAAATGGATCGGCTGTAGTTGATAAAATAATTTTATTTCTCTAACTACGATGTGAGAAACATAGGTGTAACCACAGTGTCTTAAACTTTTCTATAAACTATCCCTTATCACGCACACAGGACAATTCTTTATTATGTGTTCAACAAATACTTGATTATTGTCAATTAACTGTATAATTCACTTTCTATTACTGGATAAATATTTATTGGAACATGTTCAAACTCATTCTCTTTAAATTTGTTTTGCTAGTTCAACTTTTTGGGCAAGCTTTTTTTTCTGTCAGTTGAAACACACACAAAGGTAAATATATATATACCATCAAAAACATGTTTTAGAAAAGGTATGAAATCTCTCCAATGCCACTCCATTCCTCCCATAAGCATCCTTATAATCCCATTCTCCAGATGTTTGCTACATATCTTCCTTGGTTTTTTGTATACTCTATAAGCATAGCAAAGTATACATATATATGCTTACACAGTACTTTTTTCCCATAAAATTGGGATTATACCATTCGTAATGGTCCTTATGGTCTATTATGTTTTTTCTTAATATATCACATACATCTTACTAGATTAATTCATATAGATTTATCTTCATTCTTTTGTTTTCATTTTTGTGTGTGTGAAAATTCAGAAGCATGTAAAACCACGTACAATTATATATGTAATTAAATGTAAACCATGTACAATTATATATGTAAATAAATAAATGCATAGTGTACATCCATACACTGCTACTCAGGTTAAGAAAAAGAACATTGCCAGTACGTTGGAAACACTGTCCATCAATGCTCCTTTTTTAATGGCTGCAATGGTTTTATGTCTATACCTTCATTCATTTAACCATTCACTTATCAGTAGATATTTCAGTTGTTCCTAAATTTTTGCTGTAACTAACCATGCTGTAATGACCGTCCTCTATTTTATTTTTACATTCTCTTGTAGCTATGTCCATAGGATGGATTCCTAGAAGTGGGATTACTAGGTAATAGGATATGTACTTTTCAGATTTTGATAGAGAAAACTACATTATCCTTCAAAAGTTTGTGCAAATTTATACTTCTACCAACAGTATAATAGAGAGCTCATTTCCCCACATGCCACACCTATCCAACAATTTTTAATATCAATCTTTTAAATTTTTCTAATCTGATTTGAAAAAATATCATGTTTATTTTAAATACTTATTTTTAGCTGGTGAAGTTCAGCATCCTTTCATATGTTTATTGTGTATTTGTACTTCTTTGGTGAATTGCCTGTTCATACCCAAAACCCATTTTTCTATTGATTTGTTCATGTTTTCTTTCTAATTGGAGGGAATTTTTTATCAAACAGATATATAAATCCTGTGTCAGTTATGAGTTACAAGGGTTTTCTTTTGGGTATGATTTTAAAGTTTTTTATGTATCATTGAATGCATGAAGGCATAGATGCCTTGAGGTTCAAGAATGAATATTTAATAAACCATTTTTTCACACTTCCATTTTCTCACAGTATTTTAACCTCTCACAGCAAAGGTTATTTAAAGAACATGGGTTACTCAGTCTAAATTCGTATTTGTCCTTTTGGTTTTCATTCCTTGATATGCACTTGTGTATTAAGTCATTTGTACTTAATTCTTTTCATTCTCATAAACAGAGGGTGTTAAATTGCCGAGAACTCTATAGTCCTTGGAGACCATTTTAGAGTTGTGTATCTAGTTTTCCAAAGAGGCAATTTATTACTACACCAAATAAGTCACTATATAGAAGCTACGTATTCCTCAGTAAAGGGGCAATTACATTAGTTTAGCATTAAGAGTCAAGACTTCAAATCACCTTTCTTAAAGGTTATTATATACACCTTTAATCATCTTTTGCTATTTTATGTTTCTAGAATTTTTTTGTTAATAAAGAAACTTTGGATGTGATAGAAAGGTGATGAAGATTCTAAAAAAACTGACAATTTATTAAAAAATACCTTGAACGCTTTATATATTGCTAATGTAAATGAATAATTACTCCTGTTAGAGAGGAAACTATGCTTGACTCTATTCTTACAAAAAAACAAAAAAGGGCATACACACACTTTTGTAAAAAGGTATTAAATTAGAACCATAGACAATTTTTTTTCCTTTTCCTTTTAAATTTAGGAGTTATATACCTTTGAGAAGCAGGGAATGTATTTTGTTGTTAGCCTGTAGATAGAACAGATATTCTGTCATTTGAATTTTTAAAATTTAAATTTTCTAATTTGGTTAAAATTTTTTTGGTCCACTATCTATAGAAAGACTAACATATTTTGAGAAATAGGAAACTCTGATCTATAACTTCTTAAGACTACAATATGCTTCATTGTAATTTCTTTTTAAATATTTTAATATTTTAATATGTTTTTAATATGTTTAATGTGTTAGAAATGTTTTCTTTATTTTTTATCCTCTGCTAATTTTCATCCTCTGTTTGTTGTTTAGTTCATATGCATGAAATAACTAAACGTTGGCAAGAGTTTTTAGCTTTTACTTTTTTAGTTTTAGCTTTTACTAAGTTCAGCTTTTAGTAAGCCAGAAGATTTTGAAAGAAGATGGGCATTCTTTAGCTTCCAAAATGTTGACTCTGGATTCAGCAGCTACCAAGTAATAAAAGACTACCCACTGACTTAAAGGTCAGAATCATAGAGTGATTAGAACATTGTGATTATGTGAAGAAAAAAACATTGCATCATCTAGTGCCAAGTTTGAGTTGGATTGTGTTCTGTGACCTACTTTCCTCCTATTGGTCTCGTCTCCATGGATAGAACATGCACCAGTATTCTCTGGAGACTATTGATGAAAGTTTTAAAGAAGTCATATATTAATGATTCTTACTTTCTTAGCAATACTATTAATGTGGCTAGTTTTAATATGAAAGTTTTAAATAAGTCATATATTAATGATTCTTACTTTCTTAGCAATACTATTAATGTGGCTAATTTGTTGACAACTGTGTGATGTAAAGAACATTACAGTGTACGAAAACTAAGACAAACAATATTACTGGAAGCCTTGATGTAGGTAAATATTATAAACTTCACTGATACTTATACAGGTTATACAGGTCATGTTTTTTTGTTTATACGTATTATTTTGTTTGTATATATATATTTTAGATAAAAACTTTGTTATATATAATTCACATGCATAACATTCATTCTTTTAACATGTACTATTCAGTGGTTTTTAGTATATTCACAGAGTTGCACAACCATCACCAATATTTAATTTCAGAATATTTTCATTACCCCACAAAGAAACCTTGTACCGTTAGCAGTCACTTCCAAAAGGTGGTTCTTTGGAAGAAACCTCTGACTAGACTGAACAAGAGAAAAAGAGACAAGACATTGGGACCGGCCTGGTGGCGTAGTGGTTAAGGTCACACGCTCCGCTTCAGCGGCCCATGGTTCACAGATTCGGACCACTCATCAAGCCATGCTGTGGTAGGCATCTCACATACAAAGTAGAAGAAGATGGGCACGGATGTTAGCCCAGGGCCAATCTTCCTCAGCAGAAAGAGGAGGATTGGCAACAGATGTTAGGTCAGGGCTAATCTTCCTCACAAAAAAAGAGAGAGAGAAGACACAAATAACAAATGCAAATTTTAGGGAGATATTAAGAAAATAGCATTATTGTTATTATTATGAACAAGTTTGTCACTAAACTTAAAAATTCAGATGGAATGGACAAGTTCCTAGGAAAACATAATTTACTAAAAGTAAAGAAAGTGAAAAAAATGGAAAAATATGAATAGCCTTATAGCTATTACAGAAAATGAATCCATTCCACAATGAAAAGCCCAGGTCCAGATAACTTCACAGTGAATTCTATCAAAAATTTAAGGGAGAGATGAATCTATTCTAACACAAACTATTCCAAAGAAGTTGAGCAACTTGGTTCATGAGGCCAGCAAAACCTTGTCACCAAAATCCAAGGGTATTATGAGAGATGAAAATTACGAGAAAGAAAGGAAAATTATGTGAGAAAACATGATTATCTCAATAGATGCAGAAAAAGCATTTGATAAAATTTAACATCATTTTATTGTGGAAAAAGAAAATCTTAGCTAACTAGGAATAGAAAGGAACTTCATCGATCTGATCAGGGTCTCTACAAAGAAACAATTAGCCATTATACTTAATGGAGACACTAAAAGCTTGACCTTTGAGATCTGGAATAAGGCAAAGGTGATCACTATCACCCCTTATATTCAACCTTGTTCTGGAGGCCTGTGCAAGTGCAGTAAGGCAAAAAAATAAAAAGTATACAAATTGGAGAGGAATTAATACAAGTTCCATTATTTGTGAATGATTGTGTTGAGTGAAATTTCAAAAGCATCTACAGATAAATTATTGGAAATAACAAGGCTGATGAATAGAGATCAGTATTAGGCAACCCACTACCAATCTGAAATCTTGACTTAAGTATCTCGGAGTCATCTCAAACTTAACAGGGCCCAAACTCTTGATGTTTTTCCTTCTAAACCCTATCTCACCTCCATTCTAGTGCCCCCATTTCTGTCAGTGGCAACACTATTTACCTAGTTACCCAAGCAAGAATTAAAGGGCGGGACTGCTTCTAGCCTACGTACTGCCTTTGTAGAAATCAGAAAAAGGCACTCCCTGCAAGTTCATGTAGCCCCATGCCAGGGGACAGGACTTTGTTGGCTAGGTGTGTGCTGGATTTCAGCTCCCATATGCACTTGTCAGCCAGGCACTCTTATGCAGTGAACATCCTTCACAACTGTATGTGGCAGCCCTGACTTGATCTTCCCCGTTTTCTCTTTTCCCCAAACTCAATTAATTCACAAATACTGCCAAGTCTATCTCCAAAATATAAGTTGAAACCACTCTCTTCCCCACCTCTCCTCTCCTTCCACCTCAGTCCCAGCCACCATCATCTCCCACCCTGACCACTGTACCACACACTCCTAGCTGGTCGCTCTGTTTCTACTCTTGCTCTCCTCCAATTCATTCTCTACATAGCAGGTGAAGTGATAATCGTAAAACATAAATCCAATAACATCTATCTCCTGCTTAAATTCTTCATGATCTGACCCTGTCTATGTTTCCAGCCTCATCGTGTGCCACTCATCTCTTTGCCCACTGTGCTCTAGCCATGCTAATCTTATTTCAGTTTAATTGATTTGCCCAAGATCTTTCCTGCCTTGGGCTTTTGCACATGCTGGTCCCTCTTTTTGGAATAGTAAGAATAACTAGTGTTTATTTTGCTCTTGCTATGTGGCACTGTTCTAAGTACCCACTCCCCCAACATATGCACACATTTTATCCTCACAACAGTAGTATGGACTAGGTACTATTGTGCTCTACATTTTACATATGAGGAAACAAAGATACAGAGAGGTTAAGTAAATTGCCCAAAGTCCCACAGCTTGTAATAGTGAAACCAGGTTGAGCTTCTCCACACTCTGAATAGCAGCCTCCTCTCATCCACTAGATCTCAGCATATTAGTCCCATCCTTGGGAGGCCTTCCCTGGCCACTGTATCTAAGGCAGGTCTCACTATTGGTCACCATCTCAGCTCCTAATCTGTGTGCTTCATAGCGCATACTACGACTTACTGTTATTATTTTTATCTTTTTTTCCCCTGTCTCTCTCACTAGAATGTATGCTCCACAAGGACAGGAACTTATTACATGAGCATCAACATGCAAAATGCTTTAAAATACAAAATGATGAAAGAAAAAAACACTTTCAACATCTAGCACCTGGCTTTGCACACAGTAACCACTCATTGTTACTGAATGAATAAGAATAATGTCCCTTTCCTATTCAGATACTTACCTGTAGAAAAGTAAGTCTTTTACAATTTAAAGCAAAATGAAAAAGAACTACTGAAATTACACCTCAATCAATTTAGGTTTTACCAAAAAATCCTACCTATGCTCAACTTACTATAAAGATCATATAACCAGACAGACAGAAAGGCATATGTTTAGCTGTGAATTAAAGATAAGCTAATAAAGCCCTCTTTTCAAAACAACTCACTGTTGAGATCTTTCCTGATTCTGGGCTTCATTCAATGACTTTAGCAGTAATTACTGTTTCAATTGGAGATTTAGTTAGGAAATAAATTTCTAGTATTTTCTTTTTGGTCGAATGACTTTATTCTAATGCTTAGCCAGGTTTCTTATCAAAAGTGGCAGAAACTAATTGGCTAATTGAAGCAAAGAGAATTTATTGAGAGGACATCAGGCTCACAGAACCAACGGGAGCCTGGAGCATGGAAGGCTTGAAAATAGACAGGAACCAAAGGTCACTATAGTCAAAAAGCCAGAAGCAGCCCCACAGTTACTGCTTCATCACTGGATTGCCTGATCAGGCTGCCACCACAGTAGTGCCACTGTCCCCTGTCCTTGCATGGCTCATGAATCACAAAATCCCATGAGAAAGCATCTGATTAACCTAGCTCATGTGCTACACTGCCCAAGTCTTGACTCTCACATTTCACTATGCACAGTTAATTCCCCAGAAGGAAACTGGCAATATGAATGCTGGGAAGCCAAAAAAAAAAAGAATGTCTTTTACAGTTACATAGGGAAAAGCAGAAATTTATGTTTTCACATTTTCTTATTTTGGGATTTTATAATTTTGTTAAAGGCATAGATTTTACCCAAACATAGAGATCAGAACATTAGAAGGGACTTTACTCTTCTTCTAGCCAAACACTCTTATTTTGACATAGGCATTAAACAAGAAAAGAAAGGACATATTCTCACGGAAGAGTGAAACATATGATGAACATTTGTGAATAAGTCACGTGTGACACGGGTTTGTCAGAATCAAAAGCCAAGAATGCATCCACAATCTTGGCAGAAGTAGAGAGGGACGTTTCATTCAGGTCATGATCCAACCATCTTTTCAACTACCTATTGTCCTCTTCATATGGTTTTCCATCTCCATGAGTTTAATTTTGGACATACTATATTTGAACTCAAGCTCAACATATCCAAAACCAAACTCATCTCTTCCACGCTTGCTACTTTCCCTTTTTTCCCCAATTATGATAAATGCACCACTATTCAATCTAGCCACCCAAGCCAGAAACCCAGGACTCATATATGACTATCCTATACTTCACTTCACACTTGAAGTCGTATCACCAAACTGTCAATTCTTCCTTCAAATTGCTTTTCAAATGTATGCCTTTCTTTCCATTTCCCCTTGCCAGTGTCTTGGTTCAAATTCTTGACATCTGTATTTCTCACCATCAAATTTATGTTCCAGTTATGCTTAATTTTTGTAGGTGCCATAGGCTATCAAGTTTAGGCCACCGACTACAATTCCAGCCATATATCCTACCACTTCTTCCCATCTTACCTCAACTACCTGAATTCTGACTGTATCCTGCTTTTCATGTACCTCAGATTTTAATATGCTGATTTTTAATTGGTTAATCTTTCCACTTGCTTTGATCACTCTTGCCCTCCTAGTTTGCTTGCTAAACTTCTACTCCAGCCTTGCAGAATCTGTTTCATTGAATTTTTCCTGAAGACCTACCTATCCCAACCATCCCCATCCCCAAGTAGACTCAGGCATTTCCTCTGAGCTCCCATAGCACTTGTCCATACTTCCCTAGGCTGTTTACCTACTCTCGTTATTCGTTCATGTCTGTTTTTCCTTTTGGACTAGGAGCTCCTTGAGTGCAGGGACTGGGGTTCATTCACAGTTGTGTTTTCTCACCTACTGCATTCATTTAGTGCCTGGTACGCTATAGGCCACAAAACATGTTTGTTTAATAAACAAATGAAGCATATTTCACTGAATGAAACCCACAGATGAAGATGAGACTGTACGAAACTCCAGAGAGCAAGCTGAGAGAGTGTCTATGCATCCTAACGCTGTCATGTCTGTTACCCCAGCCACGTGGCTGCACCCAAAGGGGAGGAACTGCAGGAAAGCAGCCCTCATCACATCCGAAGTTCTGGGCCTTCTTCTCTCTTGCTTTCCCCAATTTTTCTTATCTTATTGCATTTACCTAGAATACAAACTGCCTTCAGCTCCCATTTCTAGCCTAGGATTGCCTCAAAGACCTAACACTGGTTTTGGTCCATTCAGTTGTGAATCTCAGCGTTCCTCCTTACACAATGTTATTCTTTCTTCTCCCTGCTATTCCAAGTGACTACATCCCTGCATCAGCCTTTGACCCCTGGACCATGCCTCAATGTTGGCTTTCATGGTTCACATTTCTTTTGGGGTCAGGCCTAAAGACAGAAGGGGATATTTTAGGCAATGCCAAAATGAATATCAGCCTAATTTCAAGAAAAAAAATGAAAAGTAGAGTCATAGGAGAGAGTCCATAGTACAACCCTGACAATTTTATCTGCAAACGTCTCTTTGTTTTAAAGCTGCTTTTCGTAGCCTTGTGTATATGTAACACGTGTGCACACATGCATGCATTCTTCCATTTATGTATTCCTTTGGGCACTTATTGAGCTCAATCACTATGCTAGGCTCTGGGATAAAAAGATTTTAGAACAAAGACAATTTCCTTGCTCTTCAGATTGCTCATAATCTGGGAAGGAGAGATAGTTCCATGAGTGATAATTATAAAATAATATAATAACTGTGTCAGTAGAAATATTCACATGTTCGATAGTAACAGAGGAGAGAGTAGTGCAGTCTTAAAGGTGACATCTAGTGCCTGACAAAAGCCAAAAATGGTAAATATTTTATGCAAGGCTTTTCATAACCTGCCCCACTCTTATCTTTTCCAACCTTATTTCTTTATACACTCTAAACTCCAACCATGTGTGAGACTACCACAGAAGATGTGCACTGGGAATTTTCGGCAGTTTTTGTTTTAGGGGGACATTTTCTTATAGTTAAATGCACACCAAAAGAGCTATGGCAACAGCTCGTGCTTTCTATAAAATCTTGTAATTCACAGTTGTGAAGTAGGATTGATTTATTTAGGGGAGGAAATTTGATAGAATAACTTTGTGTTAAAAATAGTTAGTGTTCTACCAGCACTGTGTATAATTCCAAGTGGTAAATAGTCTAAATTTAGTTTTAAGATAATCTTAAAATCATATATGGTTAGATTTAGAACGAATCTTTTGCTTTCCTGATCTACCATCTCCCCTAGGAGGAACCCATTTAGGTTTCCCCCTTTTTAGGCTATCAACATTTAAAATGTAAAATTAACATGCATTTCCTAACCATATGACAATGTTGCTAGGTGTCTGGTGGATGATAAGGAAGGAAACTGTCTAGAGACTAAAATTTGTCTTGCATAATCCCCAAATGAATAACCAAATAGATGTTTAAACGGCTGTTTTCATTGTTCTCATGCATGTGTACTCAAGATGTGAACAACTTGCAGAAAAATAGCCAAACTCCTATACCAAAGAGGTTTGCAGTACATGCAGTAGCCTTGTTGACACATAGTATTTTAGAACCGACCTTTGGGTGGAGTTACATTACTGCCAACGGATTTACTTGTGGTTTATTCTAACACTTGCTGTCACTTTGAACAATTAAGGTGTTTGATCCAATGTTAGAAGACTGCATTTGATGAGAACCAAGACAACATCTACTCTAGCTGTCTGGGCAGCAGTGTGCGTCACACCACAGACAGCCCGCCCAGCCACTTGTTTCCGGTTCCTGTTTTTGTCTGAAAATGGCACTTGGGAATTAAAAGTTAGTTCTAGAAGACCCCAAATGTGCTTCTTTATAACCAGATGTAAAGGTAAACAAAAGCATACTTGGTTTTGAAATCAAATACAAAAGTGTATACAGTATTAATTCCTTTAAAAAAGAAATCTCAATATATCTGATGAAATAGCACTGTTGCTCTCTCTCCCTTTTGTGTTGTCAGCCTTTATCAGAACACTGCTCTCCAGCCTTAGATTACAAGTGTGCTCTAGTTTCCCTTTGCCTGAAACACTTGCCTTGGTAACTAACTGCACTGCTCCCTCTATGTCCTTATTTTAGTCTCATGCTTCACCAAATGCAATCTGACCCTGCTCTCGAGAAACTGCTTAACCAAGATTTGCCAGTCTCCCTACCCCGTTAGCCACTTTCAGGTCACCATTCTATCCACCTTTTTTTCAAGTCTTCAACACCTACTACCTAAGTACTCTTCTCTTGACTGTTACCCCTTAGATATCTTTCAGGCCTCTTTTTCCCCCTCTCTGACTCTTAAATTATATTTGTGCTTAGAGCATTTCTTAGGTTCCTTGCTTTGGCTCTTCCTTCCTCCCTCTATACTCTCACTCGACAATCTTATCTTTTTCCACAGCTTTTTTTGCCTTAACCCTAAAAAGAACTTAAAAAAACAAAATTAATGAATGTGCATTGTAACAATACAAAGAATACAGTGGACTATCCAGTAAAAGATTAGCTGTCTTCCCCGCCTCCCATACATTTTTTCTGTATATGTATATGTGTGTTTGTATTTACATATATATATAATATATTCATACATATATATATTTACATATATATTTTGTTACAAAAGTTGGATCACGTTAAATATTGTTCTATAACTTGTATTTTTTTATTTATAACAAATCATGAATATCTTTCCTAATGGATGCGTGTGGAGCTATCAAATCCTTTAAAAGGCTGCATAATGTTCCATACTTCTGAACTCCTTATGGACATCTGCACATGGTTATCCCACCAGCTAATCAAACTCAACAAACAAAAGCCCAAAATTATAATTGTCATTCTAAACTGTTGCCTATCTCTAAACTGTATTCCATATCTTGGCTAATAGTGTCACCATCCTTTCACATGTGTAATTTGAATACTAGTGCTAACATTTCCCCTAAGTCATAGACAAAAATTTCACTATTAGAAACGTTCCTGTGAGTGTGCCACAGATATTTCAGGCTCTGCGTTTCCCAAATTGAATCTTCGTTTGATGGCACCACTCTCAACCTAGTAATTCAAGCTAAAAAGCTGGATGTCAGCTATTTCACATCCTATATCACTGAGTTCGTTCAATTTTGTCACCTAAATGCCTCTTGATTTTATTCTCTCTCTTCTTTCTCTGTAATCACTGTCTTAAAGTAGGTTTTCGTTATCTTTCATCTGACCTGTTGTAACAGTCTCTTGACCTTTACCATCCTCTCCTCACTCCCCTCTTCTTCCGCTCTGACCCATCCATTTGCCAAGCTTTCATCAACATGCTTCTCATCTGCCCTTTTCTAAAGGTAGATCTACTGGCTGCTGGCAGCTTAAAGACTTTTGCTGATGACCATTCATGCTCAGAATAAAGTTCATGCTCCTTAGCTTGCAATGCAAGGACTTGATCCCCTACCCGGTTCTCCAATCTCATTTCCCGTTAGTTCCCAGTTTCCTCTTGCAATTTATGCTTTTGCAATGCCAAAATACTTATACACACACACAGATGCACACACACAGACACAAACATACAGACACACACACACACACACACTCACGAGAGAAGTTTTTTGAGACCTCCACATACATACAAATGTTAATTCCTCTGTGTGAGATGGCCTCCTGCACCTCCTTACCTTGAAAACTTCTAGTTATTCTTCTAAGTTCTACTCAACCATCATTTCCTCAATGGAGTCTTCCCTCGTTCTCCCCAGACAAAATAAATTCCTTCTTTCTTTCCTATTTGTGAACTTTGTATAGATATTATTGCACATATATGCGATATTATTGCATATTATTTTATTTATTTATATTATTATTTATCTATTTACTTAACTGTCACGCCTAGTTCTTTAACAGCAAGGCCCAGATAATAACTCATATTTGTATGTTTAACATCTACCACACTTCTGGCACATAGTAAGTGCTCAGTAAATTTTTATCAGGGTAAACTGAGCAATGATTTTATTCCTTTGTCTCCCTCAGCATCTGCATCCAAATGGTTCACATCTCTTTACAATACCACCCCCTTAATTATACCATCTCTCTTTCATTTCTTTTCATTCCCACCACCATAGTACAAGAACTCATTCCCTTTCATCCATGCATTCAGCGGACTTGTTAAATATGTGTGGCTTGGGGATTATAAAGTTGTGGAAAACATGATGTCTGGCCTGGAGGAGCCCATGACTCGCTGCGGGGACAGACAGACAGACAAACAGAACAATCACTGAAGGAACTTCACCACTGGTTTTGTGGCCCATAATTTTTTCCTAATCTTGTATCCCCTTCACAGTACTCTCAGAGTACTCCTCATAGCTTTGATCATATTACTTTTTTGCTCAAAAACCTGTAGCAAGAGTTACCGTTTAGACTGGCATTCAGGACTCTATGCATTTTACATCCTGCTCCACCTCTCTCATTTCCTCCACCACTTCCTGATCCCGTGCACTCGTCAAAGATTAATACAAATGATATCTATTCCATGAAGTCTTCCAGGATCCTTCTAGGAATAATCAGCATGCCACTTCTTTTTTTGTTGCAACGTTAATATGCATCCTTCTTTGTGTTAGAATTATTTATGTATACATCTATTCCATTATTAGAGTGGGGCAGCAACAAGATTTGGGAGGTTTTTTTCTTTTTTGGCCTCACAAAATCAATACTAACAGAAATATAGTGAGCTTTTGAATTTGAAGCTTATTTCTTATTCCATTTGAAGATTATTCACTCTTCCCATTTACATAGTTCTCAGTGATATTTCTGTCTATTAGTTTATAGAATCAAATACCACGATGGTAAAAATTATATCTTATAAAGAATATGATTATTTTATAAAATAACTTCACACCCAATTTAACTAATTCTCTAGAAAGGATATTATTGCCTAGAGCCATGGTGAAATTACATAGCAGCAAACCTTCGTTAATGGAGAATAATTATTGTAGTGTGGTAATCTCAAATGCAAAATAGTATTACAATAAAGTATATGTATCACACTTGCCAACATGAATTAATATTGCTTACTCTTTTGATTAAAAGATCAAAGATTTTTTAATCATGTCTTTGCACATTTTGCCTGTAATCTGCTGAATCCAGTAATAAGTGATAACAAACCTATCGTTTATGTAAATGTTCAGAAGCTTGACAGTAATGAAGCTTGGATTAGCTCTTACGGAGGAAGGAGGAGAGCAAATATAGAATCTTCTCACATGCATGCAGGGAAGGATAATTCTTTTTTTTCCAGTTGAGAGCCCTTTACTGATGCAAAAGTGATTTATGTTGCTTTTAGATCTTTATTTGATACATTGGCCTGGAGGACAGATTACTGGAAAGAGTTACTGTGCAGCTCAAGTAGAAACATGGAGAGCTATGGCAGAATTGTCTGATAGAGATGAGTTTTCTGTGCTTATTACGATTAAAATTAAATATTATTCATCCAGATACACTACATTTCCTACTATTAGAAATTAAATTTTCTTTCAAGACACGTATTTTATTGAAGGCTCCTTCTACTTCTATTTTATTGAGAGGGAATTTGGCTGTTGTAGGGAAAAGAACATGGACTTTAGAATCCGATTATCCTCAACTTTAATTCTGGTTCTGCCACTTAATAACATTGCAACTTTGGGCAAGGGATTCATATTCTCTTAACTTCAGCTTCCTCATTTATAAAGCCTTAAAGGATTGTTGTGAGGATTAAATTAGATAAAATATGTAAAGCATCTGGCACAACACTTTTGCACATAAGAGCCCATCATTAAGTGGCAATCACTGGTATCATCAATATCATCATAATCCTCATCATTGGACTGTGTTCCTTAGACTTTATCTTTTTGTTATTGTGAACCAGGGAATGGAAAAACCTAGATTATAATCTGAATTTTTATGTCTGGCTTCGCCTGTGTAATCAACCTTTTAGTGCTTTGTAATTTGCTACTCTACCGCTTATCTATCTCGTGTAAGATTGTCATGATTATGTAGATAACAACATTCCTAAGGTCATTTTAGTTATCTTTCAGGTTATAAATGTAGTTTATGCAGTGTAGAGTATAGTGGTACGTGAAGCATGAAGTCCAAGCACCCTTTCCTGCCCATCTGTAATCCCACTCCTCAGACAGAATTACTTCTTTCACATCTTTTCAAACCACATCTGTGCACACATAAATATTTTTAACCCAAATGAGATCATCATATATTATATATTTCTGAAACCTGCTCTTATTTCCCCCATCCAAAATATGTTCTGGATATTTTACCAGCTTGATGTTTATATCTCTACTCTATCCTCTTTTAAAAAAACTTATTTGAAAATAATTTCAAATTTACAGAAAAGTTGCAAGAATAAAACATAATACAAAGAGCATTCATATACTCTTTACCAAGACTCATCTATTGTTAACACTTTACCCCATGTGCTTTGTTGTTCTCTCTCTCTCTATTATAAACATATAAGTTTTGAGAGTAAGTTACCTTGTGACCCTTTACTCTTGTTATTGAATGTGTATTTTCTGAAGAATAAGTATACGCTCTTGCGTGAACACAATACGGGTATCCACTACAGTAAATTTAACTTTGATACAATATTTTAATTTACCATTTGTATTCTAATTTTGTCAATTGGTCCAGTAATTTTTTTATAGACTTTTTTCTCTGCAGAACAGAATCCAGTCTAGGGTCAGGAGTTGTGTTTAATTGTCATGTTTCTTTAGCCTCCTTTAACATGGAACTTTTCTATAGCTTTTTTGTGTCTTTTATGACATTGATATTTTTAAAAAATACAGCTTCCCTCCCCCTTTACATAGAATGTTCTTCATTTACATATTTTATTTCATAGAATTATATTTCATGCTTCAAAGGCCTTCCTTACCCCTTGATTAAATATAAAAATATTCAAGTATGTTTGCTTGTTCTCTTAAGAGTTAATTTTTTAAAATCTTCAATACATCAACTGATGAATAAACAAAATGTGGTATATTCATACGATGGAATATTACTCAGCCATAAAAAGGAATGAAGTACCGATACATGCTGTAACATGGATAAAACTTGAAAACTTTTTGCTAAGTAAAAGAGGCCAGATACAAAAGGCCACATATTCTATGATCCCATTTATATGAAATATCCAGAATAGGCAAATCCATAAGGGCAGAAAGCAGATTAATGATTGCCAGGGGCTAGAGGGAGAGGAGTGACTGTTTAATGGGTACAGAGTTTCCTTTTGGGGTGATAAACACATTCTGGAACTAGATGGTGGAGATGGTTACTCAACATTATGAATTGTATACTTTAAAATGGTAAATTTTATGTTATGATATTTTATCATAAAGTATTAAAAAAATCTTTGATCCATTTATAGTTGGTTTAAGAAATTAAGAAATTAGGTAGGAATCTGCTTCAGCTTTTTTTTTCCAACTGGCTTGCCAGTCCCCACAGTACCTAAATGATGAATCTGTTTTGATCCACTGATTTCAAATGCCTCTTTTCATCATGTTCTGTATTCTTATATAAATTTGAGTCTTTTTCTGGACTTTCTGTTCTGACCCAGAGTTGCAACTGCCTCTCCCTATACCAATACCATATTGTTTTACGTAATGTAGCTTTACATTATGCTTTGATACTTTGTAGGGTCAGTTCTGCTCAATTCTTCACTTTCAGAACTCTCGCTTTACAGAATTGTCCTGGAAATTCTTGTATGTTTATTATATAAGATAAATGTTATAATTTTTATTCAAGTTCCTTATTAAAGCTATTAGAATTTTTTAATAGACTTTATTTTTTAGAGCAGTTTTAGGTTCATAGCAAAATTGAGCAGAAAGTACAGAATTCCCAGGTACTCCATGACCCCTGCACACATAATCTTCCTTCCATGTGGCACCAGAGTGCTACCTTTGTTACAATGGATGGACCACCATTGACACACCATCACCTAAGTCCATAGTTTACATTAGAGTTCACTCCTGGTGTTGTACATTCTATAGCTTTTGACAAATGTATAATAACACATATCCATCATTGTAGTATCATATGTAGCAGTTTCACTGCCCTAAAAATCCTTTGTGTTCTGTCTATTCATCCCTCCCTTCCCCCAATTTCTGACAACCACTGATCTTTTTACTGTCTCTATTTTTCACCTTTTCCAGAATGTCATATCGTTGAAATAATACAGTATGTAGCCTTTTCAGATTGTCTTCTTTCACTTAGTTATATGCATTTGAGGTTCCTCCATGTCTTTTCATGGCTTAATAGCTCATTTCCTTTTACCACTGAATAACATTCCGTTGTCTAGATGTACCACAGTTTATCCATTCACCTACTGAAGGACATCTTGGTTGCTTCCAACTTTTAACAATTACGAATAAAGCTGCCATAAACATCCGTGTGCAGATTTTTGTGTGGACCTAAGTTTTCAACTCCTTTGGGTGAATACCAAGGGGTACAATTGCTGGATTGTATGGTAAGAGTATGTTTAGTTTTGTAAGAAACTGCCAGACTGTCTTCCAAAGTGTCATTTTACATTCCCACCAGCTGTGAATGAGAGTTCCTACTGCTTCACATCCTGACTAGCATTCAGTGTTGTTGATGTTTTGGATTTTGTCCATTTTAATAGGTGTTTGGTGGGCTGTTAGAATTTTGACTGCAAAGTTTATCGTCTAATTTGGGGTTAGCTTTCTGTTATTCAAATCTTCTTTTATGTCTTTCAGTCAGGGGAGATTTAGAATTTTTCAGGTAAGTCCTGTATATTTTTGTGAAATTTATTTCTACTTATTTATATATGTATGCTATTACCTATGACAATTTCCATTTTCTCAATTATTTTTTGCGTCTGACAGTTATTGACTTTTATATATTTATTTTGCCCTGATTGCCTTACTGAAATTCAACTATAGATGACATGATATAATCATAATAATAATTTTGTCTCCTTCTGTCCAGCTTCATACTTCTCACCTATGTGCGTTCTTGAGAACTTCTTACTCCATACACTCTTCTTTCATACCTCTGGCATGAACTCAGTTCTCTCCTTTTTAGCTATGATCCTCAAATCTATTTATACATTCCAGACTTCTCTCCAGAACTTGAGACTTATATATTTATTCATTCAACAAATATTCATTGAGTCCTTACAAGGTACTAGACACTGTTCCAGAGTTAATTAATTTGATTAATTCCTAACAAAGTAAGTTCTACTTATAAGCGAATAACACTGCTGTTTTGTTATTATAATGTTTAAGTTTTGAAAGATAATTCACTTGATTACAAAGAACTTAGAGTTTCTCAAGTAGTTTATATTTGTAAAATTATGCCCAAACTACGTTTAACCAGCATCCTGCAATTTGTTTTGATGCCCCTACTGCTCATTTGATCCTGGAAACCCCTTTTTACATGTTTCAATTTCAAATTTGTGGTAAAGAACTCTGAAATGTAGTGTTGTTTTATCAAAAGGATATATGGTGTTAACTGTCATGAGGATTTAAATTAGTGATCCCAATTAAATGTGGTAAATCATCTACTTGCATGGTTAACCTTGCAGATTTTAGTTGAGGATTAAAATTTGTTTTTATATGTTTCCCCTGGCTTGCTTTGATGATTCATCTAAAGTCAGATGATTGGCTCAACTTCGTACCTCTATCAGCATATTATAGAACTAGTAGCATTACTGAGAAAAAAACTCAAAGAGTTTAAGAAGCGAGAAGTCATCTAAGAAGATTCAGAAAATAGGAAGACAAGTTGTTTATAAGCTACTTTGGTTATTCTGTAAGGAGAGAAAGTCAGAAGACTGAGGTTCAGGTTCAAGATCCACAAGGATTAGTTATATGATTTGGGGGAAGTTACGACTCTTTTCTCCAGCTGTAAGATGAGAATAAGCGTACTTGCTCCTCTACTTCAGAGGAATGTTAGGTGAATAAATAAGATAATATATGAAACCCTTATAATCCCCTTGTTATTGCAGAATGTTAGGAAAGATCACCTAGTTAAACCTCCTTTTCAGTGCAAGGGATCCCATATACAGCGTTCCTAACAGGTAGATAGATATCTAGGCTCTGCTGTGTGTTTCAGAAATCAAAGGTTATAAAGAAAGTACTCTATTAAAAATGGTAATTATTAATATAATGCATTTTAACATATACTCTAATGGTAAATACTAAAATAGAGGAAATCATCTTGACTATCACTTATTTCTTTATAACAAAATATGCTAAGGGCACATGGAATTTTCTAGTGTCAGATCCTGTGGAGATAATGCCAAGTGATATGGCATATATATAACATAATATATTTAAACCTAGTCCTAGCTACTGCACAGTTAGAAGGATTTCTTTTCCAAATAAAGATTTTTAGGTTTTTTGTTTTTATTTGGTGAGGAAGATTGTCCCTGAACTAGCATCTGTGCCAATCTTCCTCTATTTTGTGTGTGGGATGCTGCCACAGCATGGCTTGATGAGCAGTGTGTAGAGCCGTGCCCAGGATCTGAACCCGTGAACCCCTGGCTGCCACAGTGGAGTGTGCAAACTCAACCACTGTGCCGCCAGACCGGTCCCAGAACTTTAATTTTTTTATATTTAAAATTTGGGATAACTACATGCTACATTTAGCAAATGTAAAATTTTCTATTCCAATGTAACTCAGAAGAGATAAAAAGTAAGAAGATTCTGAAAGCAAAATATTTGCTGTCAATGGAAGTAAAGCGCACCAGGGTTTTTTTTGTGTGTGTGTGAGGAAGATCAGCCCTGAGCTAACATCCATGCTAATCTCCTCTTTTTTTTTTTTTTTTGCTGAGGATGACTGGCTCTGAGCTAACATCTATTGCCAATCCTCCTCCTTTTTCTCCCCAAAGCCCCAGTAGATAGTTGTATGTCATAGTTGCACATCCTTCCAGTCGCTGTTTGTGGGACACAGCCTCAGCATGGCTGGAGAAGCGGTGCGTTGGCCTGTGCCTGGGATCCGAACCCAGGCCGCCAGCAGAGGAGCACGTGCACTTAACTGCTAAGCCATGGGGCCAGCCCCGGGTTTTTGCTTTATATTGCAAAATGAAAAAAAGAAACATTCAAAGTACTATTGCATAGAGAAAGTGCTTAAAGTACAAAAAACATTAATAACGGCCAAGCTAACCTGTCTCTCTCAGTGAAATGGGAGAATGGCATGTACTATTTTCATCATAAACATTACTTAATGAAAAATGGTAGGCATGACATACACAGAAGAAAAACTTTCCTTTTCTGGTTTCAACATCACTAACATTATCCTTCCTAAAAAAAAATAAGTAAATAAAATACATAGCACATTGGACTAAAATGAGTTTTTCATTGTTTTTCTCCCACAACTGAACAGGCAGACAAAAGGCTGTATTCCAACTAGGTTGTCTCCTTAGAAACATTTATTTTGTTTTTTTGTGCAGAGAAGACTCTTGATAATGGTGTTGATTTACTAAAGGAGGGCCTTGATTGTGTTCATAAACAAAAACAAGATGTGTAAGTTTAAGGTGCAATGCAAAAATTAAGCAAAAGTGTGCTGCCTTCTAAGAGCAAGGCACTGGAAAATGTAGGACAATTAGTCAGAAAAAATATATTGAATAAGCACCCATCAGATGCTTAACACTGTACATAAACATTTTTAAAATGAAAAAAAGGAAAATCTACAGCTTTGTTTCATCAACTTGTTTCTATTTCTTGGCTCACGTAAAATTCCCCTATAGTATTTTCCTTCCTTCCTAGAAATTTTCAAATACCATCAGTTATTACTAAATACAGCCTGAAGTACTTTGTATCGTTAAAATGATACACATTCTCTTTATAACGTTTATTAAAAACTATTCTGAGTTCTTAAGAAAAAAGCAATGACTCTTTATTGCTTCTTAAAATGGTTTCAGAAAAATAAACTCTTGGAAGTTCCTTTGCTGTCTTTTTCTTTTCAAATGAAGTACCTCCTGTCTGAAGCAGAATTACTAACAAACTAAAAGCAAGAGCTTCAAGGTAACTGAATTTAAAAGTATTTTAGATGAAAAAAAGGTGGTTTTGACCATATCAGATGATAAGCTTTAGCATATTAACAGAAAAAAAACCCTTCAAGTTGCTGTGGTAAGCTACAATAGATTTTAAAATACGAATTAGACAGAAAGTTGTGGCTCATGCTAGTGGTCAGTGTGTGAGGAATTAGAAATGCTTGGAGTTTCAATAAGTCAAATCTTAGAATAGGTGAGTACAGTTATTTCTCTCTACATGGTAACTCAATTTGTAGAATTTTACAGTTGTATGATAAAAAGAATATACTTTATGATCATTTTAATGAAATTGTAAATATATATACTATACTTAGGCAGAAGGAGTAGGGAACTTAAATTGAAGAAGGTTTGGCCCCCTTTGGTGCTATTCCCCTAAAAATGAGACAACCAAGGGACCGTCATTCTCAAGCAGGTCCAGAGCGCTTTCCCTGCAGAATGCAGAAGCTGCTTTTCACTCATTTCCTTCCAGGCCTCAACTTGTCACTGACTTGATAGGGTAAAACTTCTCCCATCATTGGAAGAAGCAGCAGCGACAGCAGTTCTGCATTTTCTTTGGTATTAACTTATTATCAACCAACCAGTAACAAAGAAGTATTTTTATGGTCCCCCCTGGAAAGAAAACAGAGCAATGGCAACTTCAGGTAGAGAAAAGCTGTGTATAAGAAAAAGGGACAGAGTAGAATGGCGCCACCATTTGTGCCCCACACTAGAAACCTGGGTGACAGTCGTGCTTCACTCCTCTTCTCCTTGACTCCCCACGTCCAGATAGTCACCAGTCTGCAAATATTCCTATTCACTATTTCCTGAGCATATCCACTTCTCTCTTTCCCAGGCAAGGATTAGGCCACCATTATATCTCACCTGGAATTCGTAACAGCCTCCTGGCTGCCACCACTCTTGCCTCATCCAGGCCATTCTCCATGTGACAACTAAAGTGACCTTTCTAAACTGCAAATCTCCCTCATGTAATGCTCTTCAATAGTTTCCCATTGCTGTCAGGATAAAGTCCACACTTCCTCGTGTGGCTTATAAGGCCCTTCATGATCTGAACCTCCCCGCTCCCCCACAAACACTTCTGGCTTCACCTCTTTGCTCTCTGAATTACTGAAATTTCAATTCCTTGAACAAGGGATGTTCTTACCTCTGGATCTTTGCACATTCCCTGCATGACCTGACTCCTGCTTGTCTCCCCAGCATCATCTCATACCACAGTGCCCTCACTCCGCGTTGGTCTTGAACGCACCAAACGTGTTCTCTCTCAGGGCTGCTTGTGTTTTCTCTGGCTTGAATGCCCTTCCCAGTTATGAAGTGTATCCATGTAACTCCAACATGTTACACTCAACAGCTGTATGGGAAATGGAAATGAGGGAGAGTATATATGTACTTTAAGCATATCTTAAAATAAAGATTCAAAAATTCAAAGTTCTAAGAAACCACAGTGGAAAACTAATATACCGACCATTGAAAATGAAACAATAGAACGACTCTTCTTGAAAGCATTGGGAAAACTAAGGGGCTGGGACAGAATCTAGACAAGTCCTTCAGGTAGTTCTAGTAGTTGTGAGACAGTTCCAAATGATGCTTATAGTGCACTATAATGAACAGCTCATGGTCCCTGAGCTATGGATGTTTCCAGATCGGGGAAACAAAGATATGCTCAACCAACTAGGGGGTCTGTATGGTGATAGCCTGTGATTATTGAGCTTCTACTCTGTGTCATGTTCCCCTGCATTATCTCCAGATCTGTACTTCTTACCACATGTTGTATATTACTACTTAGGTATCCCACAGGCACCTCAGACTCTACCTATCTAGAACAGAATTTGTCATCTTTCCCACAAAACCCACTGCTTTTCCAATGTTCTTTTTCCCACTTACTGGCACCATCATCCACTCAGATACCCAAGTGGGAGACCTGGATGTGCCTTTATACCTTACACTCTTACCATCCATGCAGCCTGTCACCCTCTCTTGTTGATTCTACATTCTTAATTTCTTAATAATGCTCAAATCCATTTACTTCTCTTCATCCTCACTGCCTCCACTTGGAGGAAGGCTACAATTGTCTCTGAATAATAACAGATCCTTAACTGGTTTCCCTCCTTCCAATCTTACCTCACCCTCATTCATTCTCCATACTGCAACCAGAGTGATATTTCCAAAATTCAAATCTAATTAGGTTACTTCTTCTGTTTAAGACCCTATAGTGATTCTCCATTGCTCTCAGGATAAAGCACTTGGTGAGTATTTGTTGAATGAATTATCTTCTTGAATCTTCAGAATAACATTAGATTGGACCTTATTATTCCATTGTTCAGGTAAGTGCATGAAGAACTTATCCGATAGTCAAATAGCCAGGTTGGTCTGACTCCTGAGGGTGTGCTGTTTCTGTGTCACACTGCCTATCCTTTCTACCAGTAGATGATCTCTTCATGTAGAAGCGGAGACAGACTGCTGGTTACGTAGTGGGTTTCTGCCAGTCATACACAAGTAAACAGTCTCTGGTTCCCATAACATTGTAGTAATTGCTTTACAGAATTATCTTGCACTGCAGTGAAAGCGTGATTAACCAGAAACTTCCATTAAGCAGATTTTATTTTAAGAGCACAGAGAGGAAAAACGTTGTAAACTTTTAGGGAAAACATCCATATTACCAAAAACAAGCTGATAGGAATTTTTAACAGCAGTTTCCAAGGTATAACTTGGAATCTCTGCACATTGAGCCCTGTGGTCTCTACTTCTGCTATCGCGTGTATAATGACCATCAAATAGACTTTTTGCCCAGAGCAGTACCTGGCACATAGTAGGTGTTCAGTAAATATTTGTCAAATGAATGAATTAATGAAGGGGAAGTGTAAAACAGTTAGCATTCTAAGATTCAAAATTGCTTACTTATAGTTGTCATATTCTTCCTACTAAGGGAAGATAGTAAACTCACATATTTTAGCTTGATTTTCTGCTACACAGGTCAAAACAAAAAAGTTTCCTTATTCTCATTAAATTAGAAAATTCATTCAGTCAAAACAACATAGTTCCCAAATATGCTGGGAAAAAAAAATATATGATTCTAGTTTTTAAAGTTTCTACCAAAGCTTAATATATATGTTTTTATTTCTATTGGTTTTCAATTATGAATTTAGCTGTACTGAGAAAGAAGATTGACGTAGTTAGTTGAAATGACAGTTTTGGATTTATTTGCAGATTTTAAATATCAGAGTTATCCCACTCTACATTAATATTTCAGATTCCCTCTTGGTCATCTTTTCCCCAACTCTCTCCATGGTTTTATACTGTAGAGTTACCTAACACACAATAATTTTAACCAAGGTTAACCTAGGATCATATTTGTCATACTAAAACAAAAGTAAAGTATGCTCATTTTCTGAGTGAAATGTTCAGTAGATAATTCTTGATTAGTCAGGAAAAAGACACCCCTCAAATTGCATATATCATATACTATAATCTAGGTCTTTATTTTTATAATGAAAAAAATTACATTTCCAATATTGTCTTCAACATTTTAATACATAAATCTGCAATATGAAGAATTTAAGGATGTACAACTTAAGGAAATTAAATCTTATCTTTCTTCTTCTTTTTTTAATAAACCAGATCTTTATTTGTATTACTGGTTAAGATGTCTGATCTAGTTTCAGGTCATGCTGTAAATAAGACCAGAAAATAGGGGGAAACCAAGCTTGAGTTCCCATTACAATGAAATTGTGATTTGGTTATGATACATTTACTGTTTGTACCATTACTAGTTATATACTTCATGTTTATGAATGTAGGTCTAATATCTCACTGCTTCTAAGATAGTTCGTATGGGAAATTTATTGTATCACCAATACCAAGGGTTTCTGATGGAAATTAATCCCATCTTGAAGGCTGGATGAAATTATTTTAGGACTAAGAATTTGGATTTTTTAATAAAAATTTGTTTTCAACCATGGTGTAATATTGGCAAATTTGGAAAATCCAGGGGTAGAGGTGATAATTAGGTCAATATCAGATTTTTAAAGGATATCGATTTTTTCATAACCCTCTTTTGACAGGATGTGGGCTTCTGGGGAATATGATTACAACTGTTCTGGGCATTGGCACCATGTCATATTTCCTTCTGTTTGAGGACCCTTCTCTTCTCTGATTCTTGAATCACGTGTAAAGCAGCCACAATTAACCCGGCATAGAAGCGCATCTTCACAACAGCTTTCATAAGAGAAGGGAAGTGCTGCATGCACTGTGTATCTATGCAAATTCACTTACTCTCTGTGCGTGGTGGCACTTTGTGCAGGAGAATCCGTCCAGTGCTGCTTTCCTCTCTGGGTCTCTGAGGTTGGGCTTCCTTCCTGCAGTAAAGTGGGGTGGGAATCTCTCTGAAACCACTCTATTTTCTGGTCTTGTTTTTTTTCACTCCTAGTGAGATATGCAATAGATCAAACTCCTTTTTTTTGTTGACTGTTCAGTTTTACCTACCCATGCATCTGACTTCAATGTGTTTTTTGCAGTCTTCAAATGAATTGTGCATGAAATGTTTAGCAGCTGTCTGCAACAGATAACAGCAAAGTGCCGGGTCATACAGCAGCGTGGTGCTTCCTAAGCTGCAGTCTGCTCCTTTGAGGGTCCCCTGAGTTCTCAACTGCCAGAGTTCAAGGAAATCTGACCATATTTTGATTTCATGGA
Source organism: Ceratotherium simum simum (assembly GCF_057802395.1). Classification (NCBI taxonomy): domain Eukaryota; kingdom Metazoa; phylum Chordata; class Mammalia; order Perissodactyla; family Rhinocerotidae; genus Ceratotherium; species Ceratotherium simum. The sequence goes on along the minus strand of NC_141901.1, from coordinate 64,423,336 downwards.
AAAAAAAAATCGATTTAAAATTGAAAGTACCTATGTAATCATTTTTTAAAAAAAGAAATCTCTAAACCTCTGTTTTAGAGAGTAAAGGAGGAAAGAGGTAGGAAATCCCCTCAACAGTTTTTTTTAGATAAAAACAATCACACCTATGCTACCTCCATGGTGACAAGTAAAAATAATACTGCAGGAGAAGAACTTGGTAGACCTGTTTTTAATTAGATATTTAATGTTCACAGCATCGAGTACAAGAGTGCTGGATGTAACCTACTTGATTTTATACTCACTACTGCATACTTAAATGACTTTTGCACATCATGCTGCTCCTTCTCAGGTGGTTTAGTGGTTATTGTGGATCATGAACCCCACCCTTTTGATCAGATAAAGCTAAAAAATGATGATGAAGGGAGAACAAAAAACCCTTATATTCATAAGCGAGTGTTTATAAAGACACATAATGTATGTCTTCATATGACATCCATATCTAAAATGGAAATATATTTATTGGGCTTTTTAATAAGTTTGGAACAACATTTTAAGGAACACTATTGCTTTTTGGCTTTCATTGGACTAGGCTAAAATCTTCTGAAGCATCTAAGTTAGTAGAAGAGTTAACTGATTTTTATCATGCTTACATTTGAGTTTTTAAAACAACATGAGCTTCAGGTAAATTACTTTGTCAGTTGTTTTGCACAAACCAATAAGACTTCCCTTGTGCAGTGAACCATCTACATAAAGGTATGTGGTGGTCGTCCAAATCCCCTGCTCTTTGTTCTAGCCCAGGGGACACCCTTAAGCTCCTGCTGGCTGGAAATTCTGAAGCTATCGCTGGCACCAGGTCTTTCAGTTCTGTCTTTGAAAGTCTCTAGAGCCCTCTCTTCTGTCCTCACCCCCAGGGCCCTATAACAAGCCTTCTTCTAGGAAAACTAACTGATCTGATGGCCCCCTGTCTATTCTCTACATTGCTGCTAGAATTATCTTTTTAAATGTAACACTGAGAATTTCACTCTTCTGCTTAGAAACCTTCAGTGGTTCATACCTCACTAGAATGGGTTACTGGTATGACAAGATATCGATCACTACAGCCTTTGGGGTACCTGGATGGAAGGAAATAGTCAGTATCCTGCTTCATTGCCTCTAACCTCAAGCAGCTTCGTCAGGTGACTCCAGAGTATTGTTCAAATATTACCATTTTTTTATTTGAGCCTTTACTTAAAAGATATGGAAGCACTGCTTTAAAGGAAGGGTTCTTAACTGAGAGGTGAGAACCTTTGGGGAAAGCAATGCCTGGGCTGCAGGATATTCAGGATCCTCCATAAATTTCTGGGAGTGGGTCATCAGAATTGATTTATTCTTAAAGGGGACTATAACCTCTCAAAAAGTTAAAAACCGCAGCTCCATAACATATATTGGCCTTAACAATCAGTTCTATACTATCTTGACACCCTCAGCAACACCCATTCTTTCCCATTCACCTTACATTCCAGCCACAGCAGACTAGTTGGCGTTCTTCCAACCTGCTGAGGTTCTTCAGCTCTCATTCTTCTGTAGCTTCTTCTCCATTGCTTCCTACTTCTTACCTTATGCTTCAGCAATGATGAATTGTTTGCAACTTTCTGAAATGCACTTTCAAGTTTCAGTGCTCTGTCACACGCTGTCTTCAGCTTGGAATGCCCTCATATCTGTCTGATGAATTCATCCGCATCCATCAAGACCCAACTTAAGCCCTACTCCTATATGAACCTCCCCTTACTCCTAGATGAATTCATTGCTCTTGTTTTTATGTTGCCACTTTACTTTATATTAATACTTGCATTATTGCACTAATTTCAAGTTATTCTAATGATTTCCATATATTTTTTTCCCTGCTAGACTATGCTACTTGAAAGCAAGATCCTAATCTATTCATCTTTATATACCCAGCATATTGCTCTTAGTTGGTGCTTGATACATGTTTGATGGATGACTGTTTTTCTATACTCATCTCCATCTGTGAAACTCTGACTTAATCCTTGAAGATATGGTTAAAATGTCCCCTCTGAAAAACCTCTTGCCTCCCCCAGGTTAAGAGGAACTCTCTCCTATATGACATCTAGTAGTTCATACACAAGTCTACTGTATCAGGTATGCCTTTCCCTTACCTTGCTCAGGTGTAAGAACTGAGAGCCTTCAGTTTGTGGGCTCAGCTCTTCTCAGTTCCTTGGCTTAATCTTTACCAGCAGTGGTTTCAGAACCATTGGTAAATCTATTACCCACCATCACCACCACCACCAACAGCAACTTCTATTTGTTTAGAGCCCTAATGTCTTTACTTGCTAGCCCTCTCTTTCTGGAAACTGGACCCGTATATCCACTTATCTGGGAAGACTTTTCCAAATGGGATAATTTCGTGGGAATCATAACCCTACATCTTTCTGCCTCTTAGTATTCCTACTCCAACTTAGAGATTAGTGCTCAACTAGAGAGAGCCCAATATTTCAGTTTGAACTGCTTATCACTCTGTTAAGGAAGATTGAGCTTACAGCCAGTTTAGTTTTCCTGACCAGGGTCAGCCAGGTCTGTTTTCTGCTTTGTCCCATTCCTGAAAAGCCTGGAGCAAATTGTCTAGTGAGAATGTTTAATAATACCTAAAGCTTAACACTGACTTCCCCGGAGTAGATACTCAATATGAATGAATGGACAAATGGATGTCAAGTTAAAAAAAAAAAATATATATATATATATACACACACAACAATAGGAAGTAGCAGAGACTGTGTTGAATGCCCCATCTACAGAGGACAACTATTCCTTGGCTCCAGCTGTTTCTTGACATGTGAGAACATGGGCCCAGGGTTACCAGCTCTTCTACTTTTTCAAGGGAAGCTAGACATCCAGACTTTTATGTGAACTTTTTGATATTGTGGCAAGAAGGAGCGTGGTTCATGCCCAGTGTGATGCCCCTATGCAGGATAAAACAGATTATCATGTAGTTAGGTCAGACATTAGCAAGGGTGAAAAATATAGGCTAGTTTTCTCTCTATGATTTTCAGTGCTAGTTGAGCACCAGTATTTCTGGAAAGAAGGAGCAGCAGTAAAAGTTCTGTACAGGAGTTATCATGATGGAAACCAGGTAGATTCTTTTGATTCGTGGCCATTGTTCTCTTCAGCCTATCATACACTATTGCCAGAATAACAAGATCCAGGAATCCAGAGCCTGGAGGCATCAGTAGTCTGGGACAGATAATTTGGATCATGTTGGCTGAAGAATAACTGTGTCCTACTAAGGAGATTATTAGGGTGGTTCCCTTGAGTCTTCTGCTAATGGCTTGTGAGAAGGAAGACCCGGCAAAATATGGACCCAATAAATATTTGTTGAATGCATGAATGAATGAAAGAACAAATTTATTGTTCTATATTTATGGAAATTTTTAGAAAAAGGTTCAATGTCTTTTTTTTATTTTTAATTTTTTGTTTATTGCAGTAACATTGGTTTATAACCTTTTAAGTGCAAATTTTCTTTAATTCAGTATCATGAAGATATTCAATAAATATATGGCAACTAGAGGTTTATTTCAAATTTACTTCAGAAAACTTCTTTTTTTAGTACATCACTTTGTAGCAATTGGAGTTAAAAGTGAACTATTCATAATTTTTGTGCATCAAAGAACACTATCAAGAGAGTGAAAAAGGCAACACACAGAATGGGAGAAAATATTTGCAAATCATATATCTGATAAGGGATTAATATCCAGAATATATAAAGGACTCCTACAACTCACCACCACCAACAACAAAAAAAAACAAGCCAATTTATGGGCAAAGGACTTGAATAGACATCCCCCCCCCCCAAAATGTACAGATGGTCAATAAACACATAAAAAGATGCTCAACATCACTAATCATTACAGAAACACAAATCAAAACCATGAGATACCACTTCACACCCATTAGGATGTCTATTATTAAAACAAACACAATAACAAGTGTTGACAAAGAGGTGGAGAAATGGAACCCTGTGTGTTGCTAGTGGGAATGCAATATGGTACCACTGCTGTAGAAAACAGTGTGGCAGTCCCTCAAAAAGTTAAACATAGAATTATTAAGTGATTCAGCAATTCCAATTCTAGGTATATATCCAAAAGAGCTCAAAGCAGGGACTATAACAAATATTTGTTCATAGCAGCATTGTTCACAATAGCTGAAAGATGGAAACGGCCTAAACATTAAATGTCCATTGACGGATGAACGGATACTCAAAATGTTGCGCATATATATATCTTCATTTCCGGTTTACGTAGGATTTTTGGTCAGGCTTCTTTGTGTCTTTACCTTAGTTCCTCCCAAATCAATTGTTCTACCCTCTGTGTATACGTACACATAAGAGTGTGTGTATGCTGGTGTGTGTGTGTATGTGAAGGAGCTAAGATGGATAGCTTGTAGGTTGAAATAGCTAGGGCAAGTTAATATTGATATTCGTCTCTGCAATCTAACAACTTATATTTAGAGAGTCTTGTTGTTCCAAGGATGCTTTGTTCTACCTCTAGATGTTTTTATTTTTACTTTTATATACATTTTTAATGATATGGAGCATTTTTTCTTAGGTTTATTGACCAGCTGTATTTGTTCTTTTTTTAAATTTTTGTTTTTATTGAGGTATAATTGACATAACATTATATTAGTTTCAGGTGTACAACATGATTCGATGTTTGTATATATTGTGAAATGATCACCACAGTAAGTCTCGTTTTATCTTGTGATGAGGACTTTTAAGATCTACTCTCAGCAACTTTCAAATATGGAATACAGTAGTATTAACTATAGTTACCATGCTATATATTACATCCCCATGACTTATTTATTTTATAACTGGAAGTTTGTACTTTTTGACCCCCTTCACCAATTTCACTCACCCCCCACACCCCCACTTCTGACAACAACCAGTCTGTTCTCTGTGTTTATGAGCTTGGTTTTTGTATTGTTTTGTTTTTAGATTCCACATATAAGTGAGATCATATGGTATTTTTCTCTGCCTGTCCTATTTTACTTAACATAATGCCCTCAAGGTCTAACCATGTCGTTGAAAATGGCAAGATTTTCTTCATTTTTATGGCTAAAAAACATTCTATTGTATATATATATATGTATATATATATACACCACATTTTCTTTGTCCATTAATCCACTGATGGACACTTAATTTGTTTCCATGTCTTGGCTATTATAAATAATGCTTCAGTGAACATGGAGGTGCATATATCTTTTTGAGTTAGTATTTTCATTTTCTTCGGGCAGATACTCAGAAGTGGAATTATTTGATCAGATGGTAGTTCTATTTTTAATTTTTTGAATAACCTCCGCACTGTTTTCCATAGTGGCTGCACCAATTTACATTCTCACCAACAGTGCACAAGGGTTCCCTTTTCTCCACATCCTTGCCAATCCTTGTTATTTCTTGTCTTTTTGATAATAGCCATTTTAATATGTATGAGGTGATATCTCATTGTGGTTTTGATTTGCGTTTCCCTGATTGTTAGTGTTGTCAAGCATCTTTTCCTGCACCTGTTGGCCATCCGTATGTCTTCTTTGGAAAAATGTCTATTCAGATCTTCTTCCCATTTTTTAATCAGATTGTTTGTTTCTTTGCTGTTGAGTTGTATGAGTTCTTTATATATTTTGTATATTAACTAAATATGTCAGATATATAATTTGCAAATACTTTCTCTCATTCAGTAGGTTGCCTTTTCATTTTGTTGATGGTTTCCTTTGCTGTGCAGAAGCTTTTTAGTTTGAAGTAGAACCACTTGTTTATTTTTGTTTTTGTTGCTTTTGCTTTTGGAGTCAAATCCAAAAAATCATCACCAAGACCACTGTCAAGGAGCTTGCTGCCTATGTTTTAAAATATTTTTTAAATACTGGTGTTGTGTGGCAATTCCCATGGCATGGGCATTGCCTGCTGGGATTTGTTCATCAGAAGAAAGGCGGTGCTTCTAACTTTCAGAAGAATATGAGAGAAAAAAGCCTGATGTCCACCTCTCTTCTTCAGCCCCATTGCCATCACTCCACTTAAATCCTCTGTAACTTCAGACCTAGACTATTGTGTTAGTTTCCTTTTTCTACTTTTACCTCGTATCTCATTCAACATTTACTGCACTATTCTACGATATTGATTTTCTAAAATATCACCCTTTCTTATACTTCCTGTTTCACAAAGGCTATATCAAGCAAGAATGCTCTTAAGTCCCTGCCCTTCCCTCACTTCTACAAACATATTTGCATATGCTGTAACCTTGCCTGTTTTCCAGTTCCAAAAGGAGAGGTTTCAGACTCCCATCCTACTCCAGCTGCCTGTGCTCTGGATCTCATTCCCTCCCACCTCCTCCAGGACCTGGGATCATCAGCTGTCTTTTTTCTTTCCTGTGCCTTTAGCCTCTTCCTCTTCTTTAGTTCCTTAGCTTTAGCCTGTAAAGAGGCTCAAGTCTTTCTCAGCCTAAAAACAAAAGAAATGCATTTCTCAAGCTGCCACCCTGAATTTCTCCTACTCACTTTCAAGCTTCTTGAAAGACTGTGCTCTATTCGCTTTGACCACTTTCTTTCCACCCTTCCAAGTACCTGTCCCAACCTCTCTACTAAAATCGCTCTGTGAATGTTACCTGTGGCCGGTTAGGTGCTAACTCCAGTAGGCAGTGTTCATTATTTATTTCTCCAATCTTTCTGCAGCTTTGACGCTTCAGCCCAAAATCTTTCTTTGCCTGGTTTCCATGGAACCATTTCTCCTAACTCTGTAATCATTCCTTCTTACTTTTCCTCTGCCCACCCTCAGCTACTGGTGTGTCCCGCTGATCTGTTCTTTGCGGTCCCTTCTCAGCTGACACGTTGATGAGGTCTCCAGCTGATGGCATCATGATAAGCTGAAAACTCCAAAATCTCTCCCTCTCTCTCAGCTTTCTCCTGTTTACTAGACTCAGTTGCATGCTGAACATGTCCATTTGGATGTGCAGCATATTTTATTATAATTCCCTTTCCCCAGAGTGGCCCCCTCACCCCTGTTTTCCATATCTTGGTAAATAGCACTACCATCTATCAGTTACCCATGTCAGAAACATGGAAAAGATTCTATGTTCTTCCCTTTTCTATATACCTAATCCAGTTAGGCACGAGGTCCTGTGCATTTTCCTAAAGAATCCTTTTGAGCCTATTTCCCTTATTCATCTATCCTGCCTGATTCTTTAGCTATTGGGCTAATAGTTCTTTAACTATTCAATCACTCAAGTAAGATGACACTATATTAATAATCTTATAAAAATATTCTTTGTGCTATAAAACTGTCAGTGTTAAGTTCTAAATGTTTTGTAAAAACATATAGAAATTTAGGCCAGAGACTTTATTTTCTTAAAAATTAGAATATAACAATGAAATACCATTTCCCGCCCACTAAGATGGCTATTATTAAAACAAAACAAAACAGAATATAACAAGTGTTGGCAAAGATGAAGAGAAATTGGAACCCATGTGCACTGTTGGTGGGAATGTAAAATGGTGCAACTGCTTTGGAAAACATTATAACATTATGACATTTCCTCAAAAAATTAAACATAGAATTACCATATGACCCAGCAATTCTATTTCTAGGTATATAACCAAAAGAATGAAAGCAGAGACTGGAAAAAATATTTGTACACCCATGTTCATAGCAACACTATTCACAATAACTGAAAAGTAGAAACAACCTAAATGTTCATTGACAGATGAATGGGTACACACAATGTGGTGTATATGTATACAATGGAATATTATTCAGCCTTAAAAAGCATTAAATTCTGACACATGGTACAACATGGGTGAACCTTGGAGACATTATGCTAATTGAAATAAACCAGACACAAAAGGACAAATGTAGTATGATTCTACTTATATGAGGTATCTAGAGTAGTCCAATTCATAGAGACAGAAAGTAGAATGGTGGTTGCCAGTGGCTAGGAGGAAGGCATGACAGGGAGTTATTATTTAATGAGTACAGAGTTTCAATTTGAGATGATGAAAAAGTTCTGGAGATGGATAGTGGTGATGGTTGCACAATAATATGAATGTACTTAACGCCACTGAAATGTACGCTTAAAAATGGTTAAAATAGCAAATTTCATTATATATATTTTACCGCTGTCTTATTCAACTCAAGCTGCTAGAATAAAAATATCATAGACTGGGTGGCTTAAACAATAAACATTTATTTCTCACAGTTCTGGAGGCTGAGATATCCAGGATCAAGGTGTTTGCAGATTTGGTGTCTGGTGAGAGCTCATTTCCTGGTTCGTAGACAGCTGCCTTGCTGTATCCTTACATGACTGAAAGATCATCTCTCACCTTTCTCTTCTTCTAAGGGCACTAACCCTATTCATGAGGGCTTCTCCCTCATGACCTAATTACCCCCCAAAGTCTCCACCTACAAATACCATCACATTGGGTATTTAGGCTTCAATGTGTGAATTTGGGGGGACAAAAACACTTAGTCCATAGCAACCAGTTAAAAACTTAGAGTATATTTATCAGATTTTTGAAAATTTTCATTCTTGAGACATCTTTCTTTAGAGTTCCAGGAATATATACTTTGTCCTGAATGATACAAGGGAGCGTGAACTAACTGAAGCAAGTGGTCTCTTGCCAGAAGGGTGTGAAATTCTGATGCTAAGAGACAGTCAGAGATGTTGAAGGGCTCTCTGAAACTCCTGGGCAAAAAGAAGTAGAAAATGTCTGCATATGTATGGGTGAGCCCCTGCAGTGTCTGGTCCTCCAGTGACTGCAGAGGTTCCTCCCTCCCTCCTCTGCTTGTATCCCTCCAGAAGCTCAGCAGGAGAGTATGTGTTTCCCAGCTTGGATAGGACCCCTCCTGCTTCTGTTAAAGCAAACATTAATACAATGCACTCCAAAACTAGAATTAGGCAAAAGAAAAGTTTAGAAATACATGCATTTTTGAAGTAATTGCGAAGCAATCCGAAAGCTGAACAGAAGAGAAAAGCAACTCAAGATCAGAACAAAGCCTTTGGGAGCTCTAACAGGAAAAGATGTGTATCGCTGTTAAGCGCCAAAGTAAATACAGCATGCAAACCCCAAACTGCTTGTCTGTGTGGTTTCCATAGTGTCAATATATATGCAAAGTTGGTTCGACTGCACTAAGAGCCAGTAAAGGCCATGGAAGTAAAAACAAAAGTCTGACTGCCCATGTGAACCTTTGGCAAGCGCGTGCCAGGTTTCCTCAACATTTTCTCATTTCTAGAGACGTGAGCATGAGGTGGCAGTAATGTTCTTTCTTTTCCTCCCTCTCTCTCTCTCTCTCTCTCTGTCTCTCTGTCTCTCTCTCTCTCTTTCTTGTGAATTATAGCATTATTTTCTTTGAGCGTCAGGAAATAGAATTCAAATTTACAGTAAAAGGTTACCAGGAAAGAAATGACCTGCTCCTTTTAATACACATTTATTTTCGTGTATAATTGCACCATAGTTATAATGAGAGCTATTTTCTTTAAGACTGACCTGGTTTTGGGGAAAAATAGGCACTCTCTTCAAATTTTCCTCCTCCTTGTCAAATCAAAATAGCTGCAGATAAATAAATAATACAGTAATATCCGCTGTAGCGACACAGAATCAGGATGACAGGAATAGCACATCACACGTTTTTCTTTGGTGGTGCTGCAGTTTTTGAGCACAGATTAGGAGGCTTTTGAAATGTTAGGTGGATATGGATGACAATATCAGTTGAAAAAGTAGCTACACTCAGTGGAATGAATTTGCCTTGGATTTAGACGTTTAAATAGCAGCTGTGTACTGGGGATAGTTTTTTATTTTGGGGTTTTTGTTTTGTTTTGTTTTGTTAGTGGAAAAGTGTGGAAATGAATCAGTGAGTTAATTCTACAAACATTTATTGAATGATTACTATATGCCGGGCACTCTGCTAGGTACATTTGCAAGTTATTTGAAGCACACATCTATTGAGTAACTTCCCCAAGGTCTCCCTGCTAATAAATAACAGATCATAGGCCTTTGCAATTCTAAAGTCCATGCTTTTAACTTCTATTCTATGTTACCTCTCAATTACATCTGTTAAAAGGGCAAGGCTCGGCATTATATGTCCCTGTATCTGGACTTCTCCCTCACACCTGACTCTCAGCCCCTATGCCCTGGAACAGCTCCCATCTCATCATCTTCTCCTATGAACCAAGAAAGTTAATAGGGCTTATTAGCTGACCCCAAGTTCCGTGTACTTGCTACTGCTGCTACTGTGACTACAGCTGCTACAGTTGCTAGTACTGCATCTATGACAATACTAATAATAACAATGATTATCCATCATATTCACTGAGTACTTTCTATATGACTGGAACTCTGCTAAGAACTTTGTAAGCTTTATTTCTTTTAATACTTTTAGTGGTGGCTGAAGGTGTATGCTCTGGAATAGACTCCTCTGAGGTTAGATCCTAGTCCCTTTATTCATTTGTTGTGTGATCATGGGCAAGTTGTTTAACTTTCATGACTCTTGATTTCCTCATCTGTAAAACAGAAACAGTAAAAGTATCTATCAAAGTGAGTTGTGAAAATTAAGTAACATAATTTAGAGAAATAGTTAATGTACCTAATAAATATTGGCTACAAATTATTGTTAATATTAATACAAATGCTATTAATCATTTTATCCATCTGTAACATGCCTGCCACATTCATACAGCCCAGCTATGAGGGCTTTGGCCTTGGTTTCCCATTGTTTTATTCCAGTTTCCTGCCTGGAACTGAAACTCTATTTTGAATCTCAATCCAATTGGCTGGATCTTTAGCAACCTGTGCTCTATTCCTGGGAACTAGATCTTATCTCCTATCAACTTCTGTCTGAGATGCTACATATCATTCACTTCCAGTGGAGCCAGGATGCTCTGCCACCTGATTTTTAATATCTCCATTGTTGCCATGTCCCAGGCAGATTAGACCCCTTCGCTCTGTCTTGCATCAAGTTCCAGTTCAACATGCTCCTCGGTTAACTCCTATTTGAACCGCTGAGTGGTTCTCCTGTCTTGCTCAATCCTGCTTCTTGCCCTTCCCTGGTAGCTACCTTTGAAGACATGGTACACCTTGAGTCAAAATCACCTAAGATACAGCATGGAGTATTACAGTTTAGAGGACTCAGATGAAAATACATAGTCCTGCCCTAAAAGAACTTATAATCTTAATAAAATGGAAAAAATATAAGGCATAGCTTATACACGCCCTCAGATTCCATACGCCTTGCCTGCTCTGCATTCCAGGCCATCAGCTACTCCTGGAAAGCTTCCATGGTATACCTACTCCATGCCTCACATGGGTTCTGCTGCCTGGAGCCAACTAATTGCTTGTCCAAGAATACTGGCCCTCCACTTTGGTTATCACTGTGTAACCAGATAACCAGCCGTATGCTCAGAGTCTCTGGGTGCTTCTGACGTTTAGGGGCTCAGATGAAACACCTCACCACAGGGCATGAGCTTTGACTTCCTAATCAGTTAGATATTACATCCAGATGTACAGGAGAATTAACTCCCTGTGGGGTCAATCTGAACCAATGGAAGCCAGGAGAACAGAGGGAGCCAAAGAGATCAATTCTCTCTCCTCACTTCCCTCCATCCATTCTCAGGTAGTTTCCAGTGTGGCTGAGCAGATGAGCCTTGCAAGTGATGGTTTCAGTCTCTCCATGGCTTATTATGAAGCAGTGGCCAGAACGGTAACCTTGTGCTACTTCTCATCCTTGCCACACTCATCTTCCTTTTCTCTCACTCTCAGGGTCCTGGAACCGCACCTCTCATACAAAAGCTTAATCACTTAATCCATACCTCAGGCTGTTTTTTAGGGAACTCAGGCTAAAATAAATATGAGTAGAACTATTAGTCATAATCTGGTAAGCTCTCTAAGAGTTATCAAAAGTACTTTGGGAATCTAGAAGAGGAAGAAAAGATTAATTTAGCTGGACCTTGGATAATACCAAGAAAGGTTAATAATTATTGACTACTTGCTAAATTCCAGTCACTGTCTTATGAGATTTACACATATTATGATTTTCCTCATTTTACATATGAATAAGCCAAAACATAACAAAGTTAAATAACTTACTCAAGGTCACACAGCCTACTAGTAGAGGAGCTAGAATTCAAATCCTACTCTAAAGCCAACTCTCTTAGTCATACAATACTTTGAATAATTTCATGAAAAATGCAATGAGGGAGTGGGTCAAGATGAATGGACTCCAGAGCTCCAAAATTTGAGTCTCTCGAGCCAAAGAACGAAAGGAGAGACATTAGACATTAGGCTTTAGAGAAGAGAAGACATGGAATAAGGAGGGATTCTTACATAACGTGATCTTTTTTAGTATTCTTTCTGATCTTTTTTCTTCACACAAACCTCTCTGACCACAACTTCCCCCTCCCCCAACACACATAGCACCCTAATATAACTAAAATATGTTTTGCCTTTAGGGTTAGCATCTAACCCAGCGCTCCCTTTCCACTAACTCTGTTTAGCCTAAAAGAAAAAAAATCACTTTAACAGCTGATAAATCTTTTCATTCTACAATTAGAGATAAGGAGCTTAAGAATACAAATATCTGAATCAGTTTTAGCTATATATGATGATTTCAAACTCTTTCCTGTTTTGGTGGAGGAGGAGAGTTAGAGGGCAAAAAGGCCCTGGGCCCTTGGAAGGGGACAGAGCAGCCAGGAGGCAGGGAAGATGACGTTATCCAATTGTACAGTTTATCTGCGTTTCTGCACTGTTCATTTTCACCTGAGAACAAGCAAAAAAAAGTTGGGATAGCAGTCCTGTGGGGACATACACAGACAAATTATAATGAAATCTACGATCAGATAATAAGCTTAAGCAAAGATCTAACCCATGATAGAATATTTATTAAAAAAAGACAGAATTCTATATGGAATGTCAACTGTATTAAACAAAGGAATTGTAATCAGATGCTGGGTATTATGGAACTGAATGAATATTATAGTTCAAATTTTGTTGCAACAAATGTTATTTCAAGAGAATCCTTTGTAGAAGAAAATCTAAGCCTAATCTTAGAATGATAGTCCATTTAGTTAAAATCATATTTGTTATACTTTATCAACCAAGTATGGATAGGATCTTAGAGTTCATTGTACAAGGTGTAGTCCATAGGTGTGTGAGATATTAGTGAGGAAGACCAATAGGAACCGGCAACACTTGAAGTAAAAAATTACAATCGCGCCAAGTTCCCAAACATGGCTTTTAAAATCAATTTCTCCATATGTACTAAAAATTTTGATTTTCCTCACTTTGTTTTGCGCCCTTGTATGTCTTTGATTTTCTAGTTATGTCACCATTTTGAACAAGGTCATCGAGTTATTAGTGTTGTTGCCCAAGCTTATGCATGTTGTAGCTATTTCATATCACAATAATCCCTGTCCTAATTAATCCTTTCAGTTGCATCCTATTTCTCTAACATTTGGGTATTTGTTTGGTTAATCTTAGCTAACCTAATAGGGAAAAAGCACGTGCTTGCGTCCTATGAATGTCTTCCGTGAAACAAGAGGAATCTATTTCATGACAGTTAAAAGCTCCCCATAGTCTCATAAGCTAATTAAAATGAAGTAGAGTCACACTTAGTACCAATAAGAGATTAATATTTAATTTAAAATAAGTAGTTTTACATTGCACTGTTGTGTGTTCTCCACAGTCTATTGGAAATCATTCTTATTCCAAAATTTACTAATGCAAAGTATTAATTTTTCTATTGCTCCATAAAAAATTACCACAAATTTAGTGGCTTGACACAATGCAAATTTCTTATCTTATAGTTTTGTGGGCAAGGAGTCCCGCATGGGTCTCACCAGGCTAAAAGCAAAGTGTCCACAGGTCTGCGTTCCTTTCTGTGGTTCTGGGGGAGAATCTACTTTCTTGCTCATTCAGTTGTTGACAGAATTCAGTTCCATGTGGTTGAAGGACTGAGGTCCACATTTTCTTCCTGGCTATAAATTGAGGGCCATTCCCAGCTTCTGGAGGCCACTGTATTCCTTGGCTCATGGCCCCCTTCCTCCATCTTAAAAGTCAGCAATGGTGGACGGAGTCTTTATTGCGTCTCTCTCTGACCAGAGCTGGAAGAAATTCTCTGCTATTAAAGATGTGTGTGATAAAATGGAGTGCACCCGGATTATCCAAGGTAATCTGGATGGATAATCTCCAAAATTCAAAGTCTGTAACCTTAGTCTCATCTACAAATTCCCTTTTGCCATGTAAGGTGACATAGTCACAAGTTCCAGAGTTAGCGTGTGGTCATCTTTGGGTGATCATTATTCTGCCCTCCACACATGAGGAAGCACATGGGGGCAGGGGCACAGAATAATACTCTAGGAGAGAACTGTACTTTACACATGTTTTTTTTTCAGCAAAATCTCCTCCCAAACCTTTCCCCTGTAGGTGGTTTATAGCTCTTGAAATGGCATGCTTACTAGTTTACTGTGCATAATGAAAGCCAATTGAAGAAAGCCTCCACCATGAAGCAAGCCCATTGACAATGTTTTCTGTTGTTAGAAGGTCAGTTGGCCTCTCCTAATTAGGGCCTTATGCCAGCCAGCATCAAGAGCCTCCTTGCTTCCTGACCTCATAGTCTGATAGCTGGATCCTCCAAACTGCCCTAGGTGTTTAAGCTGAACTAGAACAAGTCTCCAAAAGTATATGACCATACTGCAAAATTTACTCCAAACCTTGGAGTAGCCTACCAATGGAACAGCCTAGTTCTAGGCTTCTCTAGGGATTCAAAGCTACTTTTGTGTGGGCTCCAATGAGGATCTGATTTAATCCAGATATTTCTACCTCAGAATTCCCTGGTGCTCGTTTTTCACTTAAGTCTGGACTATCGATATAAGTTACTGGACTATTCTAGTAACCTGCCTGATTCCAGTCTCTCTCCACTACAATCCATCCCCCATGCTATCAGGACAGTGGAGACTCTCAACTTTTTATTTGTCCTAACATACTTGAGGAATCCAATACACTTCCAACAGTAAGAATGCCTCCTAATGTATTTCTGTTAAGTTTATAAAAGAATCCCAGATGATTCTGAACCCTCCATTACATACCCCAAGTGATTCTGCAATCTCCTTTTACATACCTTAAGGGGGCATGTAATTATAATAATAACAAACCTTCTTCTTTCATTGTTATAACACTTACATGCTGCTTACTATGTGCCAGACGTTTTCTAAGTACTTTATATGTGTTAACTTATTTAATCTGTATAATAATCCTTGAGGCAAGTGCTATTATTAAACCAATTTTGCAGGTGAGGAAAATGAGGTTAAGTGGCTTCTCTTCCCTCCTTGCAGTGTAGAACCCTGGGCTGCTTTGTGAGGAGAGTTTGGAATTGCCCTGAGATCAACACTTGTTGATCTTCTATCAACAATTACCAAACATGGCTAATGATTACATCTTCTGGGGACCCAAATATTCATCAACAGACCAATGGATAAACAAAATGTGGTATATCCACACATAGAATATTATTGGCCATAAACCGGAATGAAGTAGTAATACATGTTACAACTTGGATGGACCTTGAAAACATTATGCTAAGGGAAAGAAGCCTGTCACAAAAGATCACATATTGTATGATTCCATTCTTATGAAAGTCCAGAAGAGGGAAATCTGTGGAGTCTGGTATGGTTTCCTAGGGCTGAAGGTGGGGATGGGGGGATAGTGGAATCGTAGCTAAAGAGGATGGGGTTTCCTTTGAGGTGATAAAAATGATCTAAGATTGACGGTGATGATAGTTGCACATATCTCAAATATACTAAAAACCATTGAATTGTATTCTTTTTTTTTTTAATTTTATTTATTTATTTATGTTTCCCCCAAAGCGCCAGTAGATAGTTGTATGTCATAGATGCACATCCTTCTAGTTGCTGTATGTGGGACTCGGCCTCAGCATGGCCGGAGAAGCAATGCTTTGGGTGTGCGCCCGGGATCCGAACCCGGGCCGCCAGCAGCGGAGCGTGCGCACTTAACCGCTAAGCCACGGGGCTGGCCCCAAGAGTTGTATTCTTTAAGTGGGTGAATTGTATGGGATGCAAATTATATCTCAGTAAATCTGTTTTTAAAAAATCCCCTGGGAATCTTAAAAAAAAAAAATTCTAATTCCTGGCTTGCACCTCGTCCCACCTCCAACTCAACCCTTACCTGTTAGATTCCAACTCAGTAAATCTGGGTTGGTTCTCTGGAAATCCGTATTTTGTCAAAGTTGCCTTGAGTGATTCTGGTGATAATCTATGTTTGAATATATCACTACTTTAGACAGGGCTTATACCAGCCAAGAACTAACACAGAACTGGGTCAAACTTACTGTAATCTAGAATTTCAGGGTAGACACGGCTCTTTATAACTGACATGACTTTCAGAGTGGCTGGTGGAATACCAAGTGGCTCAGAGTAGGGCAGTCATTAAACACCAAATACCACAAAGTTTTCTTGGGCATTTTTTGTCCAAGAGTGAAATAACATCCCATGAAATCCGGAAGAATGTTGTTTTACCAAAACATCTCGAGACTGCTGTACAGCAAGCTTTTAATACAATTTTGGTGATCCCATCTTCTTCATTATAAATAAGTTTTAAAAATTCTTCCTTAGTTGCTTTTTTTTCTAACGTGGTAAGTTTGGTAACAACGTACCCTACTTCCGAGGGGTAGAGGTGGAGAGTGAAAAAAATTTATTTAATATAGAGAAAACATGTTAACCCAAGAGAAGGAAGTATAGTAAGAAAGAAGTGATGGACACAAGTTCATTGTTTGAAACTTTATATTTTAATGATAAGTTAGCTAAATGACCAGAAAATATATTTAAGGAATTGACACTAAACTAGAAGGGGATGAAATAAATGAGCTTCTTACTACTGTTTTACCATATTCCGTGATTATAAATATTTAACCAGGTGCATTTCTGGGAGTTTTTCTATTCAAGTTGGGCCTCTGAAAAGAAGACTACATTTTATTATTCTAAAATTACAAGTGCATTTCAATTTCTTTACAATATGATACGCTATTGCTGACTAAACAGCATTACCTCTTAGTAGAGGTCTAAAGCTATAATTTGACCCCTCTGGCAAATTAAATACAATTATGCAAACTATTAGGATTTGGGCATAATCTAATTAATATGGTACGTGTGAAACAGATAATCAATTCCCTGGTTGAAAACTAGGTTGTCTCATTTCATGTTTGAACTATGTTTTAGAAAAACATTGTACTATGTAAGCAAGACTTTGTTATCTTGTGTATTCTATTTGCTCAGTTCCATAATGGACATGTTTAGAAAAATAAAGCCAAAATTGGAATCTTCAAATGATGACGTATTTTTTCAGAAATTTATAATTACAAAACAAGATATTCCATGAAATTAGGAAAATAATTCAAATGGAGACGATTGCTTTTCCTTAATAAAGTGTAAATGTAACACTACTATAATTTTTCTCTTTATATAGCTACAATCAGTGTCAAATATGATTTAATGGAGATCATTCTGTTCATTTAAATGTAAAAGTTCAGGAGTTTAAAATTGACCTGAATTAAATTTATACCAATAAATTCTAATCACAAACTTTCTGAAAGATATTTATAAAAAAGATTTATAATCTTTTTTAAATATGTGAATCCTATTAGCATTAATCAGTACTCCATGTGTGCACTGAGCAGAAATCAGGAAAGATTTTTTTTAGTGCCCCTTACCAAGGAAACTAAAGAAATTATCCCTCTCATATGGAGAAAAGAGAAGTTTTTTCCCTTTTTCTTTCCTCCCACAAAAGTGAATTTTCTATGTAAGAGAAGTTCTGGCTTAATAGCATTGAATATTCGTCTTTTATATAAAGGAAATGTACAGGGTGTACCAAGGCCTTCAGTGTGCAATTGTCATTTCCAAGTGTGTGAACACAGTCTCTGCTTATTTGTTCCTTAGCTTCTCGGGGAGACTGCCAACA
The DNA here is from genome assembly GCF_057802395.1 of Ceratotherium simum simum. NCBI lineage: Eukaryota > Metazoa > Chordata > Mammalia > Perissodactyla > Rhinocerotidae > Ceratotherium > Ceratotherium simum. The sequence goes on along the minus strand of NC_141901.1, from coordinate 64,405,360 downwards.
AGCGTGCCAGCTCTCAAGCTGTATTATGCAAAGATTTCTAGCCCACAAGGATCTGGACTTTTTTTCATAGGTAATGTCAATGTGATAAAGGCCCCTAAACAGCTGTTAGAGGGTAACAACTTTTAGAAAGCAGTGGCCTGTGTTAGCTCTTTGTTCTATTTTAGCAGAGAAACACTCAGTTTGGTGAATAAAGAGGAAAAAAATTCTGTTAAGAATTCTAGTAACTATCTTTCTTAATCTGCATGTAAACTTGTAGTGACAAGTATATTCCTGAGAAATAAAGCAGTATAAGCAGTATTTGTGTTGTGAATATATGCAAAGGTGCTGATAAATAAGCACGTTTCTAAGTGATGTTGCCAGCTATTTTTATTATGCCAGGAGTTTTCCCGCCATGGGCTGCAGAGCCCCAGGATGGGGAGGGTGGCACAGAGTCATAGCAAAGAAGTGGGAATGGGGTGGGCAGTAATCCATACGTACATGTAGATTTTCTGAATCAAGTATTATTGAAAATGCAACCACTGTAATGTGACAGGGGAAGACCCTCAAGTGTTTTGTATTAAAAACAAAAACAAATCATATCTTGGATTTGCTTCAAAACAATCTGGGGTGGAATGAGTAGGTGGGGTATAGATGAAATAAGATTGGTCATGAGCTGGTAATTGTCAGAACTGGGTGATAGATACATTGAGATTTAGTATAGTCTTCCCTTTAACTTTGTGTTTTTTAAAAAATTTTCCTTTATAATAAGCTTAAAAATTATTATACTCAAAAATGTTGGGAACCACAGCTTTACGTTAAATTTTCAAGTAATTTTGCTTAAAAATTCTTCCATTGGATATTGAAGCGCTTCCATTGCATGCTCAGTTATTAAAAGCAAAGAATAAAATGGATTACTAAAGACTACAGGAGAGATACATTGTCAATCACTTATCAGGGTATCCATTTCTACTGTTTTTACGCTTAACCTTAACCTAATCACTTAACTTAATCTTTATCTCACATCAAGAATTACAAAGGGAAAACGTAGCATTCATACACCTATAATGGGTTATAGGATGTCCTGATTGAGAGAAGCCTAAAAATAAAAATGCATTTCTCACAGTTACCGTTTTCCTCCCTCCCTCTCTTTCTCTTTCCCTCTCTCTGTTTTTCTCTAACGCAGCTGTATTAACTGTAAGTTTGAAGATAATGAGCTATTTCAAAATTTAAGTGGCGTACACAAATTAGAATGCATCCTCTTAGTCTGTTACTCACAACCAATCCGTCTTCGGCAACTGTTCTACTTTTCTTTAGCCTTGGCAAGCTATTCAGAACAACATTTCCTTCTTTTCATTCTGATGCTGGGCGATTGTTTGGTGCTGATACGACATTGGCTTTTCCCATAATTTAGCTTAGAGTGTTTTACACTAGGGAGTTTCAAAGTGTTTAGATTGTAAGGCTTTTTCCAAACGCTTTTGTAACAGAACTCCGTGTTCTAACAGCCCCAGCAAAATTGTTTTAAGTGCTTTTCCCCCTGAATTTTCATTAAAATTCAGTTCTATTTTAACTTTGATGGTTTATTGTCACTTTATGCCAGAGATAAATTAAAACATGCAGAGAGGTTGTCATTTCCTGTTTGATGTGTTGTTGTTCCTGTGTACAACATTAGTCTTTTTTATTTAGGTATATGCTGTTCCATGAGGGTAAGTAACTTCCTGATTAGTCATTAGGAGCAACTTCTGGAAAACTGAGATAATCCCACACGTCAGCCAGGCGAGTTATATTGGGGGCCAATATATGTGATCAATGCATATGTGTGTTCCTTTATTATATAAGAAAATTATCATTTATTATATGTAGTGGCCTATCACTACAAATCACACAAAATTGTGTGATTATTTTACATCAGCTTCCCACATTCTTATTTCTTGCCTGATGTGCATGATGAGCTAGCTGGCCGGTAGGTTTGAAGAAGTAGTCATAAATGAATCAGGCAGACAGCTATAGGAGCTATTGGCTGAAACAGGAATATTTCAGTGGGTTATGTTCGCTTTAGTAATGAATTGCTATGATTTTGTATGCTTGGGGTATGGTCTTCTGCTTTCTACAGCAGAGATTAGAAATATCTGCGTTTATTATGCAAATATTAGACATAGTGATGGGTTTCTACAACATAGTGGTCTTTAAACTTTCCTGTTCACATACAGCCTAATAGAATTTTGAAAAATTGTGTGTTCCTTTTGTACACTGTTACAGTTGAAAACTTTTATTGTAAGTGCAAATAGTTGCAGAGGATATAATTTCCTTTATGTTGTAAATATTCTTAAAAATAAAACTGCTATGTCACTTTTTAAATAGTAACTAATACCAAAGCAATTTAATATCCCCACAATCCATTTAAAAAGTACCTCGTTAAGCTTTCTTTATAGATATTTACATCATTTTTTCCCTTAAACTCATGTTTCTATTCCACTTCACCCATGGAATTTTATTTTAATGTAATGTATGTTTATGCTTGAACATCTTTAATTGATGACCCTGTCATATTTCACTTCAACAAAAATATTTATATAAATTAAAATAATCTATAATCATGAGACTCAAACTTCTTCTGGAATGAGTCACCATTACAGTTACTATTAATATACAGTTGATCAAAAATAAAACAAAATATGGGTCCAGCCCAGTGGCATAGTGGTTAAGTTCACGCACTCTGCTTCAGCGGCCCCGGGTTTGCAGGTTCAGATCCTGGGCATGGACATACGCACTGCTTGTCAAGCTATGCTGTGGCAGGCTTCCCACATATAAACCAGAGGAAGATGGGCACAGGTGTTAGCTCAGGGCCAATCTTCCTCAGGAGAGAGGAGGAGGCTTGGCAACGGACGTTAGCTCAGGGCTAATCTTCCTCACAACAAAAATAAATAAATAAAATAAAATAAAACAAAAGTTATACTATTTGACTTAAAAGCAAATATACTTTTATTAGAAATACATCTCAATGAGATGAATGTGAGGTGAATTAGGCTTTAAAAATTTTTTTAATTCTACTTCTATTTTTTTTCTTTTGTTTTGGGGCTTTTGTTTTATAATTAGTTCATGTATCTTATTGATGAGTAGTTATTTCTTCTTGCAAGAATGAGACAGGTTTAGCATCAATAAAATCAATAATAATAAAATAAAATTTTTATTTTTATTAATGCATATCCTAAGAAGCTTTATTAGTATACATAAGTAGATAGCTCTAGAAGGAGGGCTTTTTTGTTTTCTTAATGAAAATTTACTTAAACTCTTTCAATTACTTCTGAGTCATACACCCCAAATACTCAGTTATCTTTCACCAAAAGATAACTTGGAGATTTATCAGTGGACAACTTAATAAGGCTTCATTCTTGGCCACTACTTTCTTCTAGGGCTTCTTAAGTGAGAAACTGAGATATCAAAAGGTTCACCAAGACCTCCCAGATCCCATTGTCCTCTCAGGCTGAGCGCATTTCCTATTACTGCTGCATCTCCAACTGGCCAGTCAGCAGGTGGTCTGCAGGCAATATACCCATCGTCTGGCTCCTCCAACTGCAGAGGTGACCCTGCTCCTAGACAGAGCCATGGCAACTTCTAGATGACTCAGTGAGTGGAGGTCAAGCCCCAGATGCTGTTTCTACTGAGGAATCACATTCTTCTGTCCTATCTTTATCTGTAAAAGTGGATACTATTAATATCCACCTTACAGGATTGATTCAAGGCTCAGTTGAGATGATACACGTGAAGCTTCTTGGGAAACTTAAAAATGCTACACAAATATTACTTGCTCCAGGTTGAGGGTATTTGAACATCATCTGTCCCAACCCTCTTGGTCTCTTCATCAGATAAATCAGGTCTGCTTACAGAGTATGATGCTAAGAAACATACAAAAATGCAAACCACCCCTTTGGACCTCTGCTGCATCTTGTTCTCTGACCACTTGTTTCCCAGAAAGGATCTAATTAACCACCTTAGGCCCCTCTTGCTTTGAAAAGCATTTGGATACTAGAGAGGTACTTCTCTCAACAGTCTCTCCTTTAGATAACCTTTGACGCTTTCCCTCTCATTCCACATTATATAGTGTTGGGCAAGAGGCACTCCTATCTTCTTCCTTGGTCTCTTGCAGGATGGACGGATTGCAGACAACTCCCTCACTGGAGAAAGTGTATTGGATAAATATGTACACAATCAGAGATACAATGAAGAAGAGAATTTAAGTAAATCAGCCTGTTCAGTAAATACACTAGATAGAATTAAGACTAAAATAAGGAAGCTTGGGCCAGCCCCGATGGCCTAGTGGTTAAAGTTTGGTACACTCCACTTTGGTGGCCCAGGTTTGGTTCCCGGGCGTGCAACCACACCACTTGTCAGACAGTGGCCACACTGTGGTGGTGGCTCACATAAAAAAAAAAGAGTAAGATTAGCAACAGATGTTAGCTTAGCGCAAATCTTCCTCAGCAAAATATAAATAAATAAATAAAATAAGAAAGCTTAAGGAAAAGTGACTAAGGGGATTTAACAACCATTTGTGTGCAACTTTCTTTGGGTATTCATGGTTTATTTTTATTTAAATAATATTATCAATTAGCAATATTTCCATGGTGAAAAATTAGACAAAGAATCAAGTAATTCTTAACAGAGCCTCAATTGTATTTTTTTTTTGGTCTTATTTCAAAACTCGTTTTGATTTACTGGCCAGAATCTTGCCTCAGATTGACACTGCACAACGACCATTGCAGTAAATTCAGCAGTGTGATATTGAGTAGAAAATTCCTTTCCAAACTCCAGGGTCAATCAGTTTGCACCTTGAAGATAGGCTTTGATGACATTTAATACTGGATATCTTGATGCAAAAGTTGGGGAAATGTTACTGAGTCAGTTGACATTTGCTGTGTACCCATCGAGTGTGTGACACTGTAGTATTTATTAAGTATGAGGCACTTTATGGATCTGAAGCACTTCTCAAAAGGGAGACTTATTCACTGTGGAAAAAGCGAACCTATGCATGAGTGGAAGCACCCCATCACTTTTACCTGCTCACTACTCCCAGTCTAGTAAATCTAACCCTTACTTGTACTTGGGTCAGAGGCAGCAGTGACGTCGAGTCGTTGACATGGAAATGAGCTAGGAATATAGTGAATAATATATTAGGACACTAGATCAAATATAATCTAAATTAAATATAGATAGCTCCAAATTAACTAGTATAGTGCTAAGAATCTTATGGATGCTCAGTTAATATTTGTTGATGATGCCATTCAAACATCTTTGTTTTCCCAAATCTTTTTGCAAACAGTACATTTGAGCTTGTCTGGGCTCTGAAGTTCATCTCATAGTATTTTCTCTGCACAAAAGAAATATATTCTGAGGTCTTTTGAGACTGTTTGAGCACTTCTAAGCTTCTATTTTTTTACATTTATAGTCCTCCTATAACAAGTTTTTCAAAAATCTATATATATTCTCCTTTGCTTTTTAAAATACATTTTTATTGTGGTAAAATATACATCACATTAAATTTACCATTTTAACCATTTTTAAGTGTACAATTCAGTGTCCTTAGGTGAATTCACAATGTTGTACTGCTTTTTTTCTAGCTGAATAGAATTCCTAATGTGTCTCTGACAGAGATGGATGAAGTATTAGCTAAGAAACAATTGTAGTCAGCTTAAAGGACATTTCATAATCACAGAAAACATATTAGGGGACACAAATTAGACAACATATGAATTGAGTAGGTCCCGAATACCATTCCAAAGAGTTAGGAAAGTCCCGTAACTGTTGTGTAATGTGCAGCATCAGATCTTTATTGGAACAGGATTGTCTTATGTCGGGCCAACAAAAACTTGGCATTGATGCATAATTAATGAACTGGGAAATGGATTGACAAGATTTCTCTCTAATTAATGTTTCCCTAATACTTGGCGTGGAAGCAAAGCTGCACTAATTAGTAGAGCGGGTGTTGTGTGTGTGTGTGATTGTGTGTGGGTGTTGTGTGTCTGTCTGTGGGCGAAGTTTGACATATTGCATTTGCTGTGCTTTTCTTTCTCTGCTCTTACCCTCCTTCCTCATTTCCACCCCCTCATCACTCCTTTCGTTCTTCTCGGGACTACCATTATGTTTTTGTATGTGGATGAGGGACAAGGAATGACAGATTGGATTCCATTTTTAGATGGATGTCTGAGCGGACGTGAGTTAATCAATATTTCATAATCTAGGTGGTGAAAGCCCCTCCTTTTCTTAGAGTAAAGAGGACATTATGCTCTGTGTGTGCAGCTTAACTACCATTAATGTTAATTAAATCATGCAGGCAAAGCCCCTTTCTTGAGTTGATAACATGCTCTAGTGTACATCATCTTCAATCATACGTCAACTCCTAATCATCTTGAGAAGCAGGAGAGGTAAATCCCCCTGCTAAACCAAAGCACCTCATGTTGGGATTATTGGCTAGCATCGGGATCTGAATTTAAAATCTTAATTCTTTCTTTTCCTTGGAACTTATTCTACTATTGTTAATTAAGTCAAATATTCCCCCAGGAAATGAGTGAATGTATGTGTGTTTGCGTAGGGGGTGGGGAGGAGGTGAAGATAAAGGAACAGTGAACGCTAGGGGGAAGAATATTTTTATGTTTATATTTTAGGGCTACAAAAATGTGTAGCTTGTTTTCCCAAAATCTTGAATTTGAATATATGTCTTTGCAGATATAAGATCTTCCATGTGGTGTATAATTCTGATAGTTTCAGTTTTGGGCATGAAATAGCCACTGTTGAAAGATTTACTTCCTACTTGGCTAAATATTTCTTCATTCAACAGATATTCATGAAATCTACTATGTGCTAGGTAGTGAGTGCTACAAAGATAATTAAGACTAAGTTTTTGCCCTCAAGGAGCTCCCTGAGTAGTGGGAGAGATAAACAAGTATTTTAAAACACAGTTCAGTTTGCTAGAGCTTAAATTCTTAAATTCAGCCCGAGTGATGAAAGGTCAGTCTGGAGGGCCAGGGAGAGCCTTGTGCTCCATGTTGTGCTAGTCAGGGTAAAAACTGCTGTCACCAACTATGGTTTGAAATGTTAGAAGCGATGTTCTCACTCCCAGAACAGTTTAGCCCAAGCCTGTCATCCCCTGGCTCTACCCAGGGTATTGAGTCTTCTGCTAGCATCTTCTGCACCCACTGACAGACTAGAGAAGAGAAGGAGAAGATAGGCCTGGGCCCACCCTGGCGTGGCACACTCCACTTCTCCCTGTGGTGACCATATGACCCAGTTTATGCCTGAATTCCCGTTGCAGATATTAATAGTGTCCTCTTTCGTTCTCAACAGTGTCCTGATTTGGACAATAAGTTATATGATCACCCTAATTTCTCCCACATTCTGACTTCAAGTGGGGCTGGAAAATCTACGTGATCAGGAGGAAAAGGCAACGGATTTTGGCGCATGGAAGGCACTCTTGGCCCTCCATGTTCAAGAGCTTAAGCTTAGTCTTCCACATCCATTGCCTTTTAAACATTTCCATCAAAATACTGATATTTCTTTGAAACCTTCTGGTTTATCTTAAAAATTCATTTGAAGTTTGCATCCTGCTCCATAATATATTTGTGTTTTTCTTAGAGTAAATCTAATGTGCCTTCTTTCTTCATAAATCTTCACAAGTAATGCTCCATGAATATTTGCCATTGTTTGCTGTTATTTTATTGACTCCTGGAAGAGCCGTATGAAAACTCAGCTTGGGACACATACCATTGAACAGTCTTAGGCAGAAGAATGACCCGGCCAGATTTTCATTTTAAAAAGAACATCTCTGACAGCTGTGTGGAGTGTAGACTCCAGGAGGCAGAGACTGGAAGCTAGCTGAGAGACTGATTCAGATTGTCATAGTTACCTAGGTGAAAGATGATAAAGGATCTGACTTAGATTAGTGCTGGTAGGAATGTTAGGAGATTAAATCAGTAGGGCTAAACCAAAAAAGAAATTATCAATAAATTTGACTAGGTAAAAATCAAATACTTCAGCAAAAACATCATAAAATTAAGTTCGAAAAGCAAGGGACAAACTGGAAAAAAAATTTGTGATACATGAATAATATGAAAGATAGGAGGGTTGATATGCCTAAATTACAAAGAGTTCTTATGAATCAACAAGAAAAAAGCATTCTAGCAGAAAAATGGATACAGCAATTCATCAAAGAATACAAATGGCCTAAAAAATGTTAAAACTTCACCAAATATCAAAAAATAGAAATAAAAAAAGAACTATTTTTCATTATCAGATTAGTAAAGGAGATCTCATAATAGCATATATATATGTACAAGGTATTAGTGTCAGCGCTTGTCAACAACAGTCAAAATTGAAAAGAATAATTATTTTCTTCAGTGAAAAATTTGTTAAATAAATTATGACATATCTCTTCAATGGAACATTATGCAACCATTAAAAATGATTGTGCATATCTATATTTATTGAGATAGAAAGATACCCATGACCTATTACTAACTGAAAACCGAAGGTTACCAAATGCCTTGTGTAACATGCCTCACTTTCTTCAAAACTGGCTGTATGTGTGTGCAGGAATGTGCACGTGTGTTTATAGAGATATCTGTAAGGCTTTTCAACAAAATATTAAAACAGTGCTTTTTTCTAGTTAGTAGAATTGGAAATGATTTTTACTTTTTTTTCTGTATCTTTCTATATTGTTTTTAAATTTTAAAAATATATGTATTATTTATATAATTTTTGACTAAATAAAACTTTATTATTTGGGGGGAAGAAACAGCAGGTGTTTTTATCCCTTAGAGTAAAAAATGAGGAGGACTTGGTGATCAGTTGTATGTGGAGAGTGAGAGAGAAGCATTGGTCAAGGCTGACTTCCAGCTCTCTCATCCCTGTAATTCTCTGGCACTTGATGAAAGGCAACCCTCCGCCCAGCTGCCCACCCTTTTCCCCCATTGTCATTCCTTCTGCTTTGTAACTTCTCATCTCAGATTCTGCTCCTCCTAACTCGGCCTGCTTGCTCCCTTATTAACTCTTCTGCTTCCTCTGCCTAATTTCAGAATGCTCTTTCCATCTCCTTTCCTTAACTGAGTGGCAGAACTTTAGAGATCAGAGATGTTGTTGGAAATGACCAGCCCAAATATTCTCAGGTTGGCACAGGTTGTTTTGATGCCAGCATGTGTTGAGGGTCCCAGTTTGGTGTCAGAAGAGATGGATGGGGTCCTACCAAGTTTATGAGGGGCCCGCTACTGGGTGGCTTTGTCTCATGGTGTTCAATGTAATGGTGAGGCCCACGGAGAAGATGAGGATTCCCAGTGGGTTGCAAAGTTTGGTGAGGGGCAGTGAAGTGCTCATTCTTACCTGGACTGACTGTTCAGAGCAGGAGCCAGAGGTTAGGTAGTGGAAGCAATGGCCAGTCCTGGTCAACGATTTAAGAGGAACTGCCAACTCATTCTTTTACTGTATTGCAATTTTGCCTTATAAACAATTTTTTTAAAAAAAGCCAGGTTATTCAGATACGAGTTTAAATGCCGTCTGTGTAAAAGTACGCATTAAAATAAGAGCTCTTTGCTTCTCAAGAAACATCAAAGATTGAAGTCAGAGATGTGTCAGCTCCTTGAATCTTATTCTCTAGGGCCACCACTCCCCAGACGCTGTCTGCCTTTCTTGTCGTCATTGAGATCTTTGCCATTTGAGGCTGACTCATCCCAGCCTTCAAGGGCCAGGGCATTTCTTAGTATGCATTGAACTCATGCCAAACTATTGTTTCACACTATTATTGTCTAAAAGACAGCATGTACTAGAAATGTGAAACAGGAAATGTTCATCTGACCTTATTACGATATAAGAAATTTTCCAGAGTCCATATGCTGATGTAATTATTTTAAGAATTTTTTTTTAAAAATGTTTAGTGGTCAGATCTTTGGAACAGCTGTCTTTGCTGTCATGGGCATAGCATGTAGCTTATTATCTCTCTTTGAGAGGAATAGAGCCCTGTAATTGGCACAGTAGGGTTTTATATTATTTTCAAATTAAGTTTTAAGGAGTTTTTTTATTTGCTAAGTTTGTATGTGTGTGAAGCATATGTATTTGAACGTATTAATTTCTATTTTCTTTGGAAGGTCCTTCATTTATTTTACACAGAAAATTTTTTCTCCAGCCTCAAAGTCTATGACATATGCCCTATGTTCCAGTACTGTGCTTTGTACAATTTCCTGTAAACAGCAGTAGGCAACTTCAATATAAGCTGGCTGCTTGGCTCAGTGTTCTCGTAGTACCTACAATGGACATTTCTCAGCATAACTAATCTCTTGTTTTTATTTTTGTCCTATTCGCATCAGCACCAATCCAGTGCTTTGAAATGAATTGAAATGCCATACTCTTTGAAGGGATGAGGATTAAAGCTTAAACTGGGTCTAGGGATAAGGTGAGAGGAAAAACCTCTCACAATTCTGGTGCTTTTTTTCTCCTGAGAGGTGAAAAGCAATGAACTGTACTCTATAAAAGAAAGGAAATGGTAGTTACGAACTTTTTCCCTATCACTGTCCACTGTCTTTGATTTAGAACAAAGCACAAGCCAACGAGTTATGTAGTTCTCCAGCATATTTAAGTGTGAGGTTTGATTTATATAAGCATCAAGAAGTAGAGATCTTAATTCAGGTCTGACCATGTCTCTTTTTCTCTTTCATTTATTGTAAGTAGCTTCATATTCTTGTTTTATATTTGAGTCCATGATCTTTTTTCATCCTATGTCCTGTGTATCTGACAAACTCCATTTCATCCCACTTTTCAGTTCTTCTTTTTCTCCAGACAGTTCTACAGAATCCCGGAAATTCTTTTCTCCAGTTAAAATGCTATCACTAGAAGTATTATTTCTAATGTCAATATGAACCTTATTGTAGCATACTCTGTGCAGGGTGAATTCTTAAGTGTAGCTATACAGAATGAATGATTGGTGTTCAGCCAAGTTTGCCTATGTCTTTCCACGACCAAAAACCATTAGGTGAAAAGGGAAAAATTCAATTAGCTATTCTTTTGTCTGCCTGATCCCAAACAACCTATATGAATATTTGGGAAATATTCTTAAGTTGAATTCACTGTGTGTATATATTTTATGCACGTTGATGGTTGAGTTTTAATTATGTAGCTATCTAGTAAAAAGTTTTCAGTAAGAAGCAGTTTCATTTAAAAAAAAATAGCTATTTCAGAAACGAATGAGGTCAATGGGCATCTTGTTTTAGGGAGGGGTTACTGGGGACATTGGAGTAAGAGGAAGTCCTATGTCAGAGGGCTCTGTGCACATTTCCCTGAAATACCTCAGCTATGTGTATATGTAATCTGTTACTTTAACTAAGCATAATATTTGCGTTTTGCCCTTTCCTACATTAAATTATAACATCGATAACTTAGAAATAACGGCAAATCTTTATTTTTCAAAGATTCCTCTTCCTCCTCCCCCAGTCGCTAACAGGTTGCATTTCATCCTTTCCAAAGACCTCAAAAGCTACTAGATTATTGTTAAAAAGTAAATACATTTTCAAAGGCTACTGCCCATTAGCCAGAGGGGAGGTCCTGAGTCATCCAAACATTCTCCAGCTGGCAAAGAAGAAGACAGCACTGCTGCCTGATCCGTACACACTGGAGCAACCAGGTGAGTCAGGGAAACATATTAAGGGTACCCAGTGAAGAAATGAAATGGTGAACATAATGCGGTGTATTTCTGTGCCTCCAGTTGAAACTTCATATTCAAAGGATATGGGGACTTCATTTTTCTTCTCCTTTCCCAGCTAGTGTATTTCAGTTTTGTATTGAAGCGTTCCCTGGATTCATAAAATATTTAAGGACTATATAAGGAAGAAAGACTAAGGAATCGAAAGCAAGTCACCTAACATGACTTCTGTTAAGTGTTTTCAGGAAAGCAGGCTCTATCAAAGTCCCAGCATTAAATTAGTCAGTGCTGGTTTCTCACATTGTTTTGAGTTCCCACTAAATGCGGTGAGTGCAAGAACAGTGAACAGTGAACATTTAAGGATTTTTCTGGGCAAATACTGATCTTAAAGTTCTGATCTCTAATGGTGTAAGGCATACCTTGGTAAATTATAAAGTGAATTTTTAAAGATGAAAGTGCAACTTAAATGTTTAAATATTCACTAATTGCTTGAATATTTTGGGAGAAGAAAACTAATGCTATTTATTTTTCAGAAGGGGGTGTGATTACTATACGAAAATCCACAAAATGTGAAAGAATAAAGGAAAAGGTTATCAGGTGAGAACCAATTATTTATTTATTTATTTATTTTGCTGAGGAAGATTGGTCCTGGGCTAACATCCATGCCGGTCTTCCTCTACTTTATATGGGACGCTGCCACAGCATGATTTGACAAGCGGTGTGTCGGCACGTGCCCGGGATCTGAACCTGTGAACCCCAGGCTGCCAAAGCGGAGCACACGCACTCTACCACTACGCCGCTGGGCCGGCCCCCAAGAACCAATAATTTTTATTTCAAACATATAGGTAATAAATGTGAATAGATATATTCATGAAATACATATGGAAGGATGTATAAGAAACTAGAAACTCTGGTTGCCTTTGAGGAAAAAAATCAAGAGCCTAGGAGTCAAGGATACTTTGTAGAGTTTAAGCTATTACAGTATTTGAATTTCTTTCCTTGTACATGTATAGCTTTTTTTTTTGGTGAGGAAGATTGTCTGTGAGCTAACATCTGTGCCACTCTTCCTCCGTTTGGTATATGGGACACCACCACAGCATGGCTTGACGAGTGGTGTGTAGGTCTGTACCCGGGATGCGAACCTGTGAACCCCAGGCTGGGAAGTGGAGTGTGAGAACTTAACCACTATGCCACCAGGCCAGCCCCCAGCTTTTTAGAAAAAGAATGAGAAGTGCTGTGCAAATATTTTCATTGTAAGTCTTTATTTCCATAAAACTATATGTAAGTGGCTGGTTAGTAGATTCTATGCTATAGCCGAGATATCCCTTGATTTCGTTTACCTTGTAACACTAGCTCGTGTTTGTAAACTCTTTAGCACTCCCAAAATGATTTCACATACATTACCTAAATGGTAAGATTGCAAAACTATGACTTTGGCTCTCCTAGTTTTCTTGTCTTTATGTGTGATATTGTATTGAACTGCAGTGTTTTTTTTCCCATCACACCACACACAAAAAATACGACGCCAGGAGATGTAATTTCCTTCAGTAGGTCCTAATGACTGTCCATTTGATATTTTAATGCTTTTCTTCCTTAAGTGTTGGGCCAAGCTGTAACAGAATTATTATAAGTCTCAGGTTTTCAGAACAGAGACCACTATGATACTCAGCTGTTTACCCTGATAGCCATATGAAGTTCCATCACAATTCTCTTTGATGTCACCTTTGTCTTATCCCACTGGGCCCATGCCAGAGTTTCACTAGCTGAGTCTTAGAATAAATTAAAATACCAGTCAAAACTAAACGGAGAGTATAGAAGGAGAGTGGGCCCACAGGTATTATGAGATTTGTCCCTCCTAGTTTACCACAAACCCTCCTCTGCTGAGGAATAGGTACCACTGCTTTTCATGCAAATAGAATAGATGACAATATAAGAAAAAAATCTACTCTCTTTCCTTGTGTTTGGCTTACTCGGTTTATAGACATACCTCAGTTCTCTTTTCTCATTAATGCTCGTAGGGCTGAATTTCTTTCCAATGGAAGTTGTCATGTGAATTTAGCAATATTGCTAAAATGGGTTCATCAAGCCATTTTATAGTGAAAAGGGCTTCATGGATGGTGACCTTCTGGGAGTCGGCTAACAACTGAAATGATGAACACCCTATTCAGTTCTGCCCATGAGGCCCGCCGGAGATCAAGAACACCTTGTCTGACAAGGAGAGGGGATCTTTGTACGAGGAGAGGGGTCCTTCATACAAGGAGAAGGGAACTTTATTCACCTGTCTGCATTCTCTCTTCCAAGCTAGTTTTCAACTTCAGGAAAGAATCACTCTTCTGTGGCTACTTAATGTTTAAATTGGCTGCGTAATGCAGCTATGTAATATTTAAAGGCAATGTAGCCCCGTGGTTAAGGATAAAGGCCTCCAACTCTGCCCCTTACCACACATGGGACCTTGGGAAAGTTAGTTAACCTCTTTAACTATCAGTTTCCTCATTTTTAAACTACATTTGTTAAAAGGAATAATTCTTTTTTTTTGAATAAAGTGCAAAGTACAGGGCCTATAATAGAAGAGGCCTTCAATAAAAAGCTATTGTTATCATTACTAAAATTTTTTATACTTAACAACCACATAGAACTATCACGTTGTCTGATTTGTTCACTGCTGTATCCCCTGTGTCAGTGCCTGACATTTAGTAGGTGCTACTATATAAATGCTAAATCGCTACTCAATAAATATTTATTTGAATGAATGCACGAAGGAATGAATGAATGCATTTGAGAAAATGTGTTTCCTACCATGTATGGTATGAAAGCATACTGTGCAGGGAGTCAAGAAACTTGGATTCTGATTTTGACTGGGCCTCATCTGAACTGGGTCTCCTATGTGGACTCATTTGTCCACCTCTGAGCCTTATTTTCCTAATCTTTAAAACCTATCTTGCAGGGCTATAATAGTCTTCAAATATAAGGTTATTATGGGGAGTGCAATCCCATGTTTCCACAAAGAAGGAATTTAATTCCTCCTTACACCCCATATACTCACAATCAAGGGTTTATGTCAACCTTACCTCAGGAAAATTAGGCTCCATATGAAACAGATTTTTTAAAAAAATTGTCACTGAAAAAAATTCCCAATTAGATGAACATTTTATTGAGAGATGGGAAGTAATGAAGAGACTGTAATAGAATTAATGTCCACCATCTTTTAGGGTGTATGAGAAGGAAATGGGGAAGGACATTAGCTGCCTCCTCTCTATCCTCGCCCTCATGTTAGAGTTTGAGTTAAGGAACAAGAAATGGAGCAGACTTTGCATTTTTCATGTTTAGCCGAGCGCCTCTGGTTTGCATGCTCCCGATATAATTCAAATGACCATTTTTGAAGTTTTAATATTCAGTGCCCTAACTTTGTCCCAGCTAGGAAAAATGAATAGCTGACGTTGTCTACTTTGTATTTGTAAATACATTGCAGTGTGGAAACCAATGAATGCCCTAAAGCTTTTATATATTTTAAAGGAACATCTACTGAACTGTTTTATAGCTTTCTAGGATTTAAAAAAATATTTTTTACATCCAATAAGATGGTAAGACAATATAGTAAAACCGTGTTGGTTCAAATTCCCCTGATTTTGTTTTCTAACGACTACCCTCAAAATTTCTCTTATATGTTGGTCACTTTTTAAATAGATTTTCAATGGATACTTTTGATTGACTAATGTGTAACTTGACCAGGTCCTGGATTTGCATTTGTTTAGTAAAGCCCACCTTGAAAAATAGTGCAAATAATTTGTGCAAGTAAGATTGGAAAAAAGGAATGTTAAAAATACTAAACAAAATAAACTTTAGAAATGACTCTTCACATACAAATATGTCACACTTTGAGATACTCTAGGCCCGTGTTAAAGGGATTCTAGTTCTAGAGCTGCTTTCCACACACTTTGGTTCCCTGGGGCATCTTCAGCGTAAGTTCTTTACTCGCCCGGCTCATGTTGTTCCCTCCATCTCTCCTGAACTTGACGTTTGTCCTTCTTGTCCCTCCCGCCCTTTACCATCAAGTTTGCAATCCTCATAAAGCTTCCTTGTGTTCATGCTCCTACCCAACTTTGTGTGTAAGTGGCTGTCTCATTCTTGGTCTATATAGCATAGAGAGAGAGAATATTTTTTTCCAATGGGGAGCTCTTAAAGGTTTTCAGGCATGGGAGTGAGATAATCAACTCTGTATGGTGGGATAGAGCCTGGCTGGGGCCAGAGACCAATTGAACAGTGTAAGAAAGCAAAAAACCTTGAACTACAGCATAGACATACAAGAAATAGTTGAGTGTTTAAATGAAGACGCTGCTATTTAATGTGTTGTCTGCAATAATTTTTATTCTATCAGTAGGGGAATTGAATAGACCAGACAAGAATGTTTTCATTGTTAACTGTGTAACACAACAATAAAGTAAGAAAACTCAAAAGCAGTCTCTCAAAGTTCATCATCAGGCAGTAATCTCTTCCTCAACCCCACTTACAGCTCCCTGGAACAATAATACAATAAAATTTTTTTTATTTCATTGGCACCTATGAGCCAACTTCTATTTTCTCTCCACGAACCCTCCTGCCCCCGCCAGTCTGGGTTGGGTACCATACCTATACATTCCCATAATACTCTGTCCTTACCTCTATCCTAGAATGTATGACACAATTTTTCAAGTCCATGGTCCCTTATCTGCAATTCCAAAATCCAAAAAGTTCTGAAAACCAAAAGTTTATTTTATAATTGGTGCCAAAACTTATTTGGCAGCAAAACCTGATCTGAACTGACACGAGGCTATTTATAATGTTATCTTTTACTACAGAAATGTTGCTGTATGTGTTTATAAAATGCTGCCCCAGGCTCTATCAGGGGTGTTACATTATTGAGTGTAACACATATTGTCTTACCTTTCTAAAAACTCACAAATAGGATTGGTTCTGAAACATTTGTGACCCACGTGCTTTGGATAAAGACATGTGGAGCTGCGCTGTCACCTACTTGCTAGTCTGCATCACCCACCAGAGGGTGAGGTCTCTGGAGTCAGCGATTCTTCACACCTATCTGACCTCTAGTGGGTCAAAACAAGTGCTGAACCAAGGACTAAGCAATGAATATTCACCGTCAATTTAACATATTTAAATTTATCAACTTTCCTCTGTTCTTATTTTTAAAATGTTACTACTTTGAGAAAGAAGAGCCAGGGCTAACAGTCCTTTTTTTATTTCTTTTTTGTAACTGAAAACATAAATATTTGGCCAGATTGAAAAGTCCACGACAGAACCAAGAATAACATCATGTTTCCTGGTTTTTAGATTTGTGTTTTCTTACCTAGATAAGACTAATATTGTTAATGCCAGATACGCAAGGCCAAAGGAAACAACTTTTTAAAAATCTTACTTAAAAAAAGTAATTTGAAATCTTACTAGTTAAAAAGTTGAAAAAATTATCATAATGTAGGCAAGGAGAGAGTGAAATGGGCATTCTCAAACAATGCCAGTAGGAGTATGGGTTGTTAGATTCTGTCTGGGAAGCACTTCACAATGCAGATCAAGAAGGTTAAAAAGTTTACATCTGCAGTAGAATGATAGGAGAATATTTAGCATATATCACCTATGAAACATTTGTGTTCTTGAGGCATATCAGTTTGATTATTTCTTCAGGAGATTCTAGCAAATGAGTTTCTTGCTTTTTTTTTTTTTTTTTTTTGTGAGGAAGATCAGCCCTGAGCTAACATCTGCCAATCCTCCTCTTTTTGCTGAGGAAGGCTGGCCCTGGGCTAACATCCATGCCCATCTTCCTCCACTTTATATGGGATGCCTGCCACAGCATGGCCTGACAAGTGGTGTGTCGGTGCGCACCCGGGATCCAAACCGGCGAACCCTGGGCCGCCGCTGTGGAGTGTGCACACTTAACCACTTACGCCACCGGGCTGGCCCCAAATGAGTTACTGTCTCTGAAAGCAGCCAATATTCAGTTTCGTAAGGCCTGCTATGTTAATTTTTTTTTTTTTTTTTGGTGAGGAAGATTAGCCCTGAGCTAACATCTGTTGCCAATCCTCCTCTTTTTGCTGAGGAAGATTGGCCCTGGGCTAACATCTGTGTCCATCTTCCTCTATTTTATGTGTGGGATGCCTGCCACAGTAAAGCTTGATAAGTGGTGTGTAAGTCCATGCCCGGGATCTGAACCTGCGAACCCCAGGCCGCTGAATCAGAGCGCGCAAACATAACCACTATGCCACCAGGCCAGCCCCCTGTTAATATTTTTATATGAAAAGTTTTTAAGGCTTTCTTTTGTTCAAACATTCTTGTTAAATGTTATAGCTCCTATTCCACAATGTTTGAACATCTCTCATATTTAATATGTTTGTTGGTTTTGGCTAATAATTCTATTACTATATCAAAATGCACAGTAATTTTTGAACACCCTATCAAAGCAGTGTGGACAATACATAGTAAACTTCATATTGTATTTAACAAAGTTCACATAGAAAAAACAAAAACTACTCTATGTAGACTAAGTATGAAGGATTTTAGTACAGGAACTAGAGGCTTCCACAACCAGTGGGAGATTAAAGATCAGGGAAGCTGTTGCCAATAATCTCAGTTTGCATTGCCAAGGTGGTTGGCTCCGAGAACTTTCTTGGAAGGCTCTGTTTCTCTCAAGAATCTCTAGGAAGCTCCTACCAGCTATATAAGCTTGCAGCATCAAAACACACAGTTCTCAAGCAGCCACCACTAGCCATCTCAATTGTCTATGAGACCAAAGAGGGTAATTTGCAGGAACTCATCCAGAAGCAGCTGTGAGCCTCAAGTCTACTGTTGGCTCACACATCTATCTGTCATGGCCCTGGAAGAATAGCTTCTGCTCCTCCCCTTTCCAATGTCACATAAGTGCCTGTTGCTGGCAGACTCTAACCGGGAACCATCTAGGGAGTGGGATTCTGGGAACTATAGTTTTCTGCTTCTTCTCTGAGATGCACAGATCATAAATGGGAAAGCAGTGATGCCGAGTTGATAACAGACAATCCCGTTTTTTTTCAGTGTCGACAACAACTGCATTATTTTTCTTTACTGATTTTCCATTCTATTAGTATTCTTTAAGTTAAGTTCACTATCTTATTAGTTGACTGAGACCCAGAGATCTCTCAGCAAGCTAGTAAAGCAGAAGCACAATTGAATTCATCCTCGATCCATCATGCTGTGCATTGAAAGTTATTGCTGGTTGATTTTTCATTCCAAAATGTCTGAGGCCCAAGAAGCTAAAGCAACACATTTAATATTACCATTACCTTTTTTGTGTAAGACAAAATACAACTAAGAAAATAAGGTTTTCATTGATATGTTTTCTAGAAGGAACTTTGTACCTAGGGCTTAAACTTGGGAAAAATCTCTAATATTCTTCATCAGCTACAGAAAGGACAAATTTTTGGCAAGGTTTGAATTTAAATTTGTAGCATTCGTGTACTCAAACTCAAGTTAGTAATATACTTCTTTAAAATTTTATAAATGTATTCGAATACTTAATGCTTTTGTAATTCTTTCAACTTTTCCTTATACATGCTTTATTTTGGCTCAAAGATAACTTATGTTTATTGTGCATGAGTTTGTAGCTTTCTCTGTATTTTGAGGAAGTTTTGAGGGAATAAAATTTTGTTTTATAAATCATCCTCTCAATACGTGAATAATACCAAATAAGACTTTTTCATAAAACACTCATGGCCTAAATTGAACAAAATAACAAAAATTCTGTTAAAGTTAGAATGCCAGTACACAAGTACTGTTATAAAGATTACAGTTATGATATAACATGACATCTATTATTCTACCTTGCATTATAATTCAAAATTTTGTAAATATTTGTTGGTTCAAAAGAGATACAATATTCATCTTTGTGTCATCTAATTCACTCTCTCCTGATATTCAATTTATTCACTATGATGTCCTTTTGCTTCATCTGATATATTTTCATCAGAC
Source organism: Ceratotherium simum simum (assembly GCF_057802395.1). Lineage (NCBI taxonomy): Eukaryota > Metazoa > Chordata > Mammalia > Perissodactyla > Rhinocerotidae > Ceratotherium > Ceratotherium simum. Next base: position 64,385,724 of record NC_141901.1, on the reverse strand, counting down.
GTCAATTTATTTAACCATTTTTATCTATTTACTAGTTATTAATAATTGTATATAAATGAGTTTTCAAAATGATAATTATTTGCTCCAGCATTTTACTATTGAAATAATAAATACACAGTTATATGTCAAATGGCATTGAAGTAGGCATTAATCAGCAAGGCAGTTCAGGGAAATAAATCTAGCAGGACTGAATAAAATGGCCTAGAAGGAAATAAGCTTAAGGCAGAGATATATTGGCTATGACTCTGTTGCTGTTATTTAAATAAGAGTTAATGAGTTCCTTAACTAGGAAAGAGACAGAAGAAGTAGAAAGAAGGAACAAGTGCAAAATGTAACAGGGAGGGAGAATTGTGGGTTTTGGTAACTGGTTGAATGTAAGAAGCAAGAGAGATTATCAAAGAATATTCTTAGATATTTTAGATAGAAGATAATATGAGTATGAGAGAAAGAGATGCTGAGATGGTAATGGAGAGTATAGGGAAGGCCAAGGACAGCCTTTTGGGGAATACCTACCCTTGAGGACTGTGTAGGAAGGTGATATGAAAGGACTGAGAAAAGAAAGTTCAAAGAGAAGAAAAAGGACAGTCTCGCAAAGCCACAGGCAAGAGTTTAAGGAGACAGTGGGCAGCAACATTTAATGCTGCAGAAAAAGCTCTGGATTTGTGACTAGGAAGTCTCCTGTGACCTTTAAGAGCATGGGGCTCCATAGAGGAGTGTGAACAGAAACTCAATTTAGAAGGATTAAGGAATAAGTGAAGGATAAGAAAATATGACAGTATTCTTTCAAAAAGAATATATAATCAAGTCATGAGGAGACATGGAAGAACCTTAAATTCGTATTCTAAGTGAAAGAAGCCAACTTGAAAAGACCACACATAGTATGATTCCAACTATATGACGTCCTAATAAAGGCAAAACTATGGAGAAAGTAAAAAGATCAATGGTTACCAAATGTTAGAGGGGAGGCGGGGATGAATAGGTGGAACACAGAGGATTTTTAGGGCAGGGAAACTATTCTGTATGATACTATAATGGTGGATACATGTCATCATACATTTGTCAAAATCCATAGAATGTACAACACCTAGAGTGATCATAATGTAAGCTAAGTATTTGGGGTGATAATGATGTGTCAGTGTAGGTTCTTCCATTGTAACAAATGTACCACTGTGGTGTGGGATGTTGATATGTTGATAGTGGGAAAGTTCTGCATATATGTGAGGGTGTGGGGTGTATAGAAACGTGCTATCCTTTCTGTTCAATTTTGCTGTGAACCTAAAATTGCTCTGAAAAATAAACTTTTTAAAAAAGAATATATAATCATTTTTCATTAACATAAATTTCTGGATTATATTCATGTATGTATCACTTTTATTTCATTATTTTATAGCCCTTAAAAATGTCAACAAAGTATAACAACTTATTTTGGGGTCCAATGAAATAAGTAGAGTATGATGGTATTTTTCAGTTAAATATAGGATAGATAATGTAGAATTTGTTACATTTCAGAATGACAGGATGGTACTGAATTTTATAGTAAATATTGTGAATGAATAAAGCATTATTAGATCTGTCTTTAAATGTTAATTGCATGTTCTAGTAATTTATTGCTGTGTTAACAAACCACTCCAAAACTTAGTAGCTTAACACAATAATTTATGATTATGTTTCACTTTTCTGGGGCTTAACAGACACAGCTGGGCACTTCTCAGTTGGGGTCCCTAAAATGATTGCAGTCTGGTGATTGCTAAGGTTTGAGTCATCTGGAAGCTTCTTTACTTACATGTCCCGCTCCTGGGCTGGGATATCTAGAACAGCTGGGGACTGGTGGGGCATTTCTCTGTCTTTCTTCTCTCCATGTGGGCACTCTACAAGTCTAGCCTGGGCTTCACACAGAATTACAACTTAAGGAACAAGCATCCCAAGAGTCTCAAACAGAGGCTTCAAGCCCTGGGAGCTAGTGTTGGAAGTTATGCAGCACCACTTTCACCATATTCTATCGGGCAAAGCTGTCACAAAGCAGCCCAGATTCAAGGGAGTAGATACAGGGAAGGAAGAAATTGATGGCAGCCATCTTGGAAACAAGCTACAACAATTTACTTAGGGGATATTTTTAAATAAACACAAACATATAGAGAGATAAATATATCCCTATGAAAAAAATTTAAGAATAATTATAATGAATGTTCAAGTATAAAATAAGATGAACTCCTAGAGGTCTAATAAGACATTGAATTTTTCAGCAATATTTCTCAGAAGGCAGAGGACCTGATGCCTGCACTGACCTAATCAAGCAAGTTGTTCCAAACTATCCGGCTGTCAGATAGTCAATCCAGAACATCTCTGATCTTCTCACTTAGTTCAAGAACTAAGTTCCAGAATATTCGGGGCCAAAATGTCCTCTATCTTATATTCTCAAGGCTGCCTCTGTTTTTCCCAGTCTGTCTCCTAGTCTTCTGGCTCCTAAAGTCCACTGCCTGCTATGCTTCCAGCAGCACATTGGCGAATCTATTATGTAGTCTGATTCTGTAGCTAATTATCACTTGAACAAGCTTGAAAGCTTTTAGTACTGAATGGCCGGGAAAGATCTTTTTTCCTTTTATTCCCTTTACTTTAGGTAATTTTCTTTTCTTGTAATTTTCCCTTTAGATTCCATTTTGATAAGACCTTCTGTGTCTTTCACAATGTACTCTCCTTCTTGGCAATGATATTTATAAATAAGGTAAACATGTAAGTTGTTACTTTAATTTGATAAAACATAAAATCTCTACCTTATAAAATATTTTGAATGCCTCGGGAACTTTGCCTTTACTGTACACACAGGCAGAATAGAGTGATATTTTAAGATTTCCTGTGACTAGAAAGGTGTGGAAAATTTGGCTGATTTTTATTGTGTTCTGACTTCCTGAGGCAGTATTCCTAATGCTGTTCCATTTTACTCATACCATGAAACTAAGCTTGTTGTTGTGTTTTTTTTTTTTTTAAATCAAAATTCAATCTAGAACTGTATATTTCCAGTTTTGTTCTTTGTCTCTTAAGCTTAAGTTCTATGGTATTTTATAGTAGTAGCAATTTTATTTTATAAAATTTCTGTTGAGAGGATGATTCTGGAAACATTTGAGAAAAAGAATTCCCAGTTTAATTTTCAAAACTACTTTTAAAAATAAACAACTTGACTATTTAATATATATTTGTTGTTGTTCTACAATTGCTTTTATTGCCTATACCACAAAATTTAAGAATTTAATATCTATTATCTACTCTAATTTCTTTGTGTGTTAGAGTTACATCTTTTGCAATAACAGTGTTTGTTCTTTGGGACAGGAATCATATTTTACAGTTCTTTTGTGTCCCTAAAGCCTGTACCATAGTGTTAGGCATAGAGTACGCAGAGACTCCCTTGGTAAATCAATGTTTATGTTACATTATTTCAACTTAATTCTTATAATTTGAGTCTTACTTTCCTTCCTTAACCACACTCTATAGAAAATTATAGACTTTCCTGTGACCTAGTTTGGTCTTAAATAGCATTACTGGTTATTTGTATATAGGTCTTTCTAGTTTGAATCTTTCCCCTAAGAATTAGAACAGAGATGGGAAAAGTTAATCTTTCTGAAAAGATGTATCTCTATCATCTTTCTCATGGTCTTTATCCATATAGTCTGGAGGTTAAGAACATGGCTCTGGAACCAGACTACATGGGTTCAAATCTTAGTTGTACAACTCACTAGCTTTGTGTATTCACAGGGAAAACTTTCTGTGCTTCAGTTTCCTCAGTTTAAAGGGGGGAGTCACAGTAGTAATTGATACCAAACCTCTTAATTGCAAGTTAGTGTGTCTGATGCACAGTATGCCAATCACTGAGACGTTGGTTCTTGGAGATGGAGAAAGGTTTATTTGAATTGACCAAAATGAGAGGGGAGGAGGATAGGTTCTCTGAATCCACCTTCACAAAAGAAGAAAGCAGGGAGTTTTATAGAGCTAAGGGGCTTGGGAGGAGGAGTTTTGGAGAAACAAAGGGGAAATCCATGTTTCTTTCACTCCAGATAAGCCCCTGGGCAGTCAGACTTCTGGGCATCAACAACAGCTGGGGGCTGGTTATCTGGTGGCCATAACTTCTTTGAAGACATTTTTTTCTTTTGCAAAACAAGCTCATAAATCCTTGTGACCCCTGAGTCACCCCTCAGGTTAAATAGGAAAATGGTAAATTAGCAAGATTAACTTCTTTTCTTTTGTGTCTGGATTAGGAACAAAGTTGAAGGGTAATCATGTTCTTATTGAGTATTTACAGTAACTCTCAGGTACCCAGCTTCATAATAACTACTTAATAGGGTTGTCATGAGGATTAAATGAGTTTGCTCATGAAAGCAAATAGAACAATTCTATAGTAATTGAACAATCAATGTTAGCCTATGTTATTGTTGCTTTGTTTATTTAGATTTAATAGTTTTCATTCTTTGCTAATCATATCTTCTTAATAATTTCACTAAATGCTTATGGAAGCAGTCACATTTTGAAAACTAAGTAAGCAGATAGCTTTCATCAACAAGCTTGTTTCTAAACTGCTTTCTGGAGGTTAAAAAAAAAAGGCAGATAAATTTTGTTCTTCTAGTACAGAAATTTAATCGTTCCATCCTTCTCCAGAAAAATTTTAAACCATGATAGAGATACTGCCATGGACTAAGTGTTCAAGTCCTCCCGCCCTCAAATTCATTTGTTGAAGTCTAATCATTGTTGTGATGGTATTTGGAGGTGGAGCCTTGTGGAGGTAATTAGGTCATGAGAGTGGAGCCCTCATGAATGGGATTAGTGCCCTTATGAGAAGACAGAGAAGGGAGATGATCTTTCTCTCAGCCATGTGAGGATACAGCAAGAAGGCATCTATCTGCAAACTAGGAAGAGGGCTGTCAGCAGCAACCAACTTGGCCGTCACCTTGATCTTGGACGACCCAGCCTTCAGAAGCATGAGAAATAAAAGTCTGTTGTTTAAGCCACCCAATCTATGGTATTTTTGTTATAGCAGCCTGAACTGAATAAGATGGACACAATTTGAATAAACATACAGCCTATAGCTTTGAAGACTCACAGTGAGAGGGTCAGAAACACAAATAAGGTATCTCCACTGGGTTGTAATGTGCTGTGGAATATGTTGTTATATTCATGTGATCAATAGGATAGAGCAACCTGTTGCCTGGAAAAGTCAAGGAAATCTTCTCTGAGCAATTGACCTTTGCGTGAGTTGAGTCTTGAATACGAATGTGATAGGCAAAGATGAGAAAGATCATTCCAGACAGAAACTGGCACATGCACAGTCACGGAATGGGCTGGAAGTCTGAGGAATTGTGAGGAGTCCAGATCTGCTGGAGCTTACAATACACCATAGGGTAGAGGTATAAGAGGCTGAAAAAGTGGGTGGCGTTATATTGGGAAGGATTTCTTTTCCTTTGTATATCAAGTTGAAGGGTTTATATTTTATTCTATAAGTAAGCAGGAGCCAGTAGTAAAAATGTTTTCAGTAGTGATTTTTTAAACAAGAATATAAGATGACCAGCAAGAGAGTGAAGATAGTTAGTGTCAGAAAGAGGTGAGCTTAAATGCAAGCTCCAGTACTTAACAGCCATATTTCCTGTTTATATTGCTTAATCTCCCTTAATTTCCTCATGTAGAAATACCTTAGTAATACAACTCTGCTGCATATGGTGAGTATTAAAGAAGAATTATAAATACTTGACATGGTACTTAGCATATAGTCGACACTTGAGAAGGTGCCTCTCCCCTTGCTATGTGGAAAGGTCTCTCTGAGGGCAACGAGGAAGACAGACTGGAATAAACGGATAAGAGAAGCATAGGGACCAGCAAGAGGACAATGCAGTAGACCTTGAGGGCATAGATTTTAGCATAGAATTGGGAATGGTGAAGAATGATGAGATTTCCAAGACATTTCTTTGAATGCCTCTTCCGAGGTCAAAATTTTGTGGCTTTTGGAAACAGCCAGTGAGAGACAGAAACTGAGACTGACATTAAGATTTTTAGTCTGGGAGGTTTGAAACCTACGCTTTAGGCATCATTCTAGGAGCTGTGGATGAATAAGATACATTTTATTCTTTGAGGTTCTCAAAATGTATCAGGGAGACACATACTTATAAGAATTGACGCAAAGATTTACATATTTTCTAGGGGGGGGTTTTGTAACAGTGTCACCTCTCATATATTTTCCAAATGGGAGGAATACTTTCTTGTGGACACTTGACTGAACTATTGTTAAATTACGTGAGCACTGTCAGATCCCAGAATTTATTCTTATTAATTGTAGTCACCATGTATTCTCAGCACTGAATTCCTAAATCTGTCTTTTATCCCTTATCTATAATAGCTCAAACCTATATACTAGTGCAATTTTTTTTTTTAAAGTTTGGAATGTACTTAGAGGCATCTCATTAAGATTTAAGAGATGCACTATAATTCATTGCGTGCAAGGTCTTGTAATCACAAGTCTCAGCAAATACCAATTCTTTAAATGACATAAGGATGACAAGAAATGGAAAGAACCGTTAAGAATAATAAAAAAGAAAAAGGTGACCTACAGTGGCATGTAAAGAAATGAGACATTTCCAGAGAAGTAGTCTGTTCTTTTGATTATTAATTTTCTTACTTCTAGACTGACTAATCAATAGCATTTTCAGTTAATTGTACCTTTTAAAACTTTCTGTTGTTTATATCACTGTGACGTATGTATCTTGAGTATGACTCTTACTATTAACCCTTTTGAGGTTGCCAGTGGTTTCAGGTTCTTCACACTCTTTTGCCTGGTACCCAGAAAACTAAGTCATTTTCTCTAAATTTGTCATCTTTTCTACTATTTTATTGACCTATCTTAATATTTTATATTCTCTTAATATTTCAGTCTGAATTAAACAAAGAATTCACATTTGGATCTTATTTTAAATACTCATCAAAATTTCAATTCCCATTGAAGATTTTTTAAAGCATGTAGTAGTGGAGGAGTTAGAAAGAAAAGGGGTCAGATGATTCACAGCGCCTGGTGAAGTGTTTCAATTAGGAAGAGTGTGGGGACAGAGAACACACAGTAAAAGGAGACAAAGGAGGAAGTGGAGCCCCCTGGAAATGAGTCATAAAGGCACAGAAGTGAGCTGCTAAATGTGTGTATTTCTTTAAGAGGATGAGAGAATTTGAAAATACATGCCAGTGACAGGATGGGGGTAAGTGACTGGCATTCCATTGCCGTGGTAGCCCATGGAGAAAGCAGGGTGGGACAATGATCTATTTTCAGAGGAAAAGTTAACCTCTAAAGGCTCAGGTAAGGTTTCTGGTATAAAAGAAAATACTCTATAAAGATGGTTGCTGGAGGGGGCATGAGAGGGGCTTCCGGCAATGTTCTATTTCTAGACACGGTTGGTGGTCAAGTGTTTATTTTGTGATAATTCATTGTGCAGTACTCTAATATTTTAGGCACTTTTCTTTACATGAGTGTTATAGTTCAAATAAAAGAGAATATTTTACTCCTAGCTTATTAAATTCTGCTGTGTTTTTTGAGCACATCAGAGATTATCTTAAACCCCTTCATCATTTGTGCCTTTCTAAAGAGATCTAGTGTTTTTCTTCTAATTCAGATCAATTCAACGTTTCTTGAGTGTCTGAATGCGCCAGTTACGAAAGATGAAGAAGATCTGCTTTCAAGAAGCTCACAGTCTGATGGGGAGATGCAATGTGGGGGGATTAGAACAACAGTCCGGGTGTATAAATGGTTTCATGGTAAAAATGACAAAAGCAGGGGTAGCTTGGAAGAAGTAAGGGAAGGCTTTGTTTGGAAGGTATTTTTTGAGCCAATGAGTCAATTCATACTGAAGTAGAAATCTCCTAAGGTAGGAAAAGGCATTTCAGACATATTTTAGGCACTTTTCTCTATATGAGTGTTATATTTCAATTAAGCAAAAGCATGTTTCACAAACACACACGCACACTCCCCACTACTTGTAAGCTACAAGTAGATCAGTATCACCGAGTTATAAATTCCTGGGGTATGTGAGTTGGGAGGACAAGAACAGGATTTATTTAAAACCTTAGAAGACCCTAAGTAATGAGAAGGTAACGCTATTCTCCACCTCCTATATATAAAACAAAATAAAAACCAATCTTAAACTACAAAATGTAGAGAAACCCAACAAAGTTCTAATTTTTCCAAGATTACTATTTTGATGCATTTTTAATAGGAAATATAAAAAAATCCTTTCCCTAATATTTTTGCCAAAAAATAATACCAGTTATAGCTAACTTTTACTGACACCTTACCATACTCCAGGAGCTATGATAAACTCTTTACGTAGATTATTTCATCGAACCCTCCCAACAGCGTTATGGAGAAGACACTAGTATTGCTATTATTATTATTATTGTAGATAAAGAAATTGAGGCTTAGAGAGATGAATTAACTTATCCGAGGTCACACAGCTAGGATGTGATGGAGCTAGGACGGACGGGTTGGGCAGTCTGAATGTAGAGCCTGGATGGAGTCTTTGCCTCGACATCAGCTGCCTCAAGTCTTGTATATATCAAAACAGATGTGTTGGCGAGGGCCTTTCTCCTTGCAGTGCTCTTTCAACCTCGGATTCGTTCACTTAGTCAGTCAATATTTATTGAGTACCTATGATGTGCCAACACTGTGGTAGGCATTGAGGATCAGAGGTGAATACTACAGAAGTTACCTCTGTCCTCATGGAGTTATCACCATAAGGAAGAAAACAGAAAAAGGGACTAATCACAATTAAGTATAATAAGAATTATGACAAGAATGGTACTAAAAAAATGTGAGAAGTTTGACCTGGTAGGGAAGCTAACTATGTTTGGGAATTTGGGAAACCCTTTCTGAAGAAGTGAGAATTACACTGAGATCTGAGGGATGAGGAGAAGAGTTTCATGCAAGGTAAATACCAAGGTGAAGTGGACAGACAAGAAGTGCTCCACCCAGATCCCCCTTTAAGGAAGGGCTCTATGCCCCAGGTGCTGGCAGTGCTGGCAGCCCCTTCGGGCATTGCTTCAGCTGCAGAGAGATGCCTCGCCCAAGGTCACGTCCTTCCCCCTCCATGCAGACCAACTCTGACAGGCCATTTCAGCTTCATAGCACCCTGCACATTTGGCTGAGGCTGTCGGGCTTGCATCACAGCTTGATTTCTCCTTCTTCCCAATCCTGCTTCCGCCCCCTCCCTTCCATGGGTGTTGATCTCAAGAGCACTCCCTAGTAAACATCCTGAACGCTAAACTCTGCCCAAGTCTGCTTCCTGGAGAACCCAACCTGCATTACAACATGAAAAGCTTGGACGACTTACGGCATTCAGAATGGCTATAGATTGAGGGGGGACAGAGAAAGATGAGCTGAGACTGAAAAGGTGGACAAGGGTCAAATCCTGGAGCACCTGGAAAAACACGTTAAGGACTTTTCCTAAAGGCAGTGGCTAGTAGGAAGCCACTGTAGGATAAAGCAGGAATGACAGGATCAGGTTTGCAGTTTTGAAACATCACTTTGGCTGCAGTATGCAGTAGACGGCAGGGGTGTTTTGAATGCCAGACTCACATCTTTCAAAAACCTTGTTCCTTCTTTTAGATATTAATGGTAAATAAAGGCACCACGCTGTCTTTCCTGCCCTTGAATCGTTGCTTTGCTTTCCTCTTCCCCTTATCAATAAAAGCTACTAAATCTACTCCATGGTTTATGCAGCTATAAACCTGAGAGATATTATCTAGCATTAGCTTCTTGAATGACCATAGGAAACAGTGTTACATTAGGACTTGAAAAGTTACATGTTCTGTGGTGATAAAAGCAAACTGTTCACTGTTGCTGGAAAAACTTAAAGTGCTAAGTCACTAGAGACGTGACCTCCAGATGCGGCATCAAAAGAAAAACCTGTCCTCCTGCCAATCATATGTCTGTGATTCTGTTTTCTTATCTTTATTTTTTATCTTAATCCTCAGATATATGTAATACATAGTAGTTATATTACCGCAGTTCATTTGAACAGGAGTAACTTGATAGTCAAGATTGGATTTTTTAAAAAAAGCTTTATTGAGGTATAATTGACATACAATAAACTACACATATTTAAAGTGTACAATTTTGATAAGTTTTAACTTATGTATACTTTCATGAAACCATCATCACAGTCAAGATAACAAATATTTCCAGCTCCCCAAAAGTTTCTTTGTGTCCCTTGGTAATCTCTCCTCTCCCACTCCCCTGCCCTCTCCCCCTGCCCTGCCCTCTCCCCCAGGCCACCACCACTCCACTTTCTGTCTCTGTAGATTACTTTGCATTGTCTAGAATTGTATATAAATGTAATGTATGGCATATACTCTTTTTTGTCTGGCTTCTTTCACTCAGTAAATTATTTGGAAAACTAGATGTAAAACATTCAATTAAATCGTATTTTGTATGTGATCCAACTTGTTACACGTAAAACACCTTGTATTTAATTACATGATACCATATGCATTGTAAATATTAACAGTGAAAGTGATGCTCAACTTTTAAGTACAGCTATTCATTGTGCCTCAGACTGAAACTTTGTTAGTAACCAAAGCCATTTTGCCTTTGAAATTATAAACAAAAAGCAAGTGATCTGTGAAGTTCACCAACAAACCCATATTTAAGGGAATATAAATAAGACATTTGCTAAGAGACTCTCCTCTCACAAAAATGCATGGCCAAAGAATCTAGAAAACTGAAAGCTGAAGAGCGGCTGTTATGAGGTGCTAAAGCAAGAAGACCAGAGGTGATCTGCTGAATTTCTCTAATATGCTCAGTTAAACTGGAGGCTACCCCCCTCAACATATATGCACGTATGTGCATGCACCTACACTCATTTACACATCCGTTTACAAACAACACTATATTTTTTCTTCCATAAATTGCTTTTATTTCAGATTAGTTCAGCAATTGCTTCACATTAACATTTTAATATTCTTATACATCTAAAGAGGATTAAAACTAAAAATAGCTTTAAAAATATCACGTTAGAACTATTCGACTTTGCATGTAAAAATGCAAACCCTAGAATAGCTCACAAATTCACATCTTGTAACTTTTTAAAAAAATTTTGTTTCACATACAGCAACATGATATATACACAGGAGGCACTCAGTGTATATTTTTCAAGTGCATGAAACAAACTTTCTGCTCTGTGATTGTGTGTTCTCTGATATCATGTCACCTCACTTTGGCATACCTAAGAAGCCAATGTTATCTTCCTTCAAGGTAACATACACTCAATCTGATTGTAATTTTTTAAAGTTCATTAATATGTTTTTATTTTATAATGTGTGTGCCTTTATATTTTAGTCTTTTTCTTTTATTCCACATAGCCTAGGTCTTTTTATATTGTTTTGGAGAAGGAAGAGAAGGAGAAGGTGACTATTTTCCATTTCTTAGTTTCTGGCTTGTTATTTTGCATGTTTAACTTTTACAGCCTAAGACAGGATGGCTTTCACTTCACAGTCCCACGGAGCCAAGTACCATATACCTTATAATAAGGTCACAGTGGATTAAACCTCATCCATATTATCTTCTTGTCAAGTATGATAAGATGTGTAAATTTCACATTGTGCCTTCACTAAGCATAAGCCATTATTTTCTTTTGTATGTGTTAACTCCCACACATCACAAGAATGGAATCCTGTTATCTGGTGCTGGCTGGGAATATTGTGGCAGCTGGGAGTCTTGTATGTGTTATAGCTTGAGTTGTCTTTTTCTTGTCAAATGTTTTGTCTAGTTTTCATACTTGTGACAATGTTTTTAAAGATCCTTTGTGTATATTTTATCTTGGATCTGATAATTTTTCAAAGAATTTTTAAAAATTTAACCCTTCAGTTCATTAACCAGAGAACCCCATTAATATTTAGCCCTGGGTGTAGGCACCCAGATGGCAAATTCTTATCTATTTGAGAAATATCCTAGGATCTTTTGAAACTCCAGTATATAAAAATAGTAAAAGTGAAAGGAACTTTTGGTTTCTGGATAAACATGTATGTCATTTGGCTTACCTAAACAGGATATGAGTAGTACTAATTTTGTTCTAGAGACTGTAATACTAATTTTACTTGTAAGCAAAGAAATTAAAAGAAAGAAAATTGAAAACTTAATTCTTCCTGGGATTTCCTCTTAGAGTTTTCTCAAAGCTTTTAGCTAAGACACAATAGAGCTTAGTTTCAAGAAACGATAACAACAGAGCATAATTTTTAGGTATCAGTTAAACCAAGGTAATGATATAGCTCATGTCAGTCTTTTTTTTTTTTTAAATACTTCAAAGAAAAATCCTGTGTAACTCTTTCTTTCATGTCAGCCACTGTGAAGGTCCTAGGGCATATCATTGCCTCTTCCTGCCTCTTCCACATTATAGAGCTGGGCTGCAGCGGAGCAACAGTACCCCTTCAGGGTTATCCAGTCCACATGCTCAGCTCTTCAATTCTCCAACTGAACACTTGCCATCCTGCCACATACCTCATTTGTATTAAATAACTCCTGATAGAAAACCTAAGTTGGTAGTGTATATATAAACTGAATTTCCCTTGGAAATGCTTGGAACATGGTGCTCACTAGAGGAATGGAAAATCAATTTAAAACAATAAATAGGGAAAGCAGAAGGCGTACTCGCATGTGGAAGGGCGAGGCTTGTTCTGATGAGTGACTAAGTAGGGAGCTTCCTGTGAGCCCTTTAAAGAAGGATTTTTTAAAAACTGTTCTTCCCTATCAGTTCTTAACTGGAAAGCAGACCAATTTGTTTGAACGAGATGCTGATAATTAGGTAAAGCACAAATATATGTGGTTTATTTTTAAAATGCAAAAGAGACTATGTTATTCCAATAGTCATAGTCTCTGAAATGGGGCATCTTCTGCTAAATTTTAAAAAAAGTAACTTATGCTCATTCATATACTCATGCAGATTCCTTATCTATAAATAAGATCTATACACTAGACCCTTTAGGCATTTTATAAACTGTAAATTGATTTCTTTCGTTAACTGTTGTTTAAATTTATAATAGAATAACACCTGTTACAATTTTTAAATATTTAATGTGCTTTAGGTACTCAGCACCACCAGTAAACTTGCTGTTGCTCTGCATCTATCAATGTTTTTTCTCCAAGTTAAATGTACATTTCATGAGAACATACCACGTTTTACACTTCTCTTTCCCATATAGTCCCCAACTCAGTGTTGTGTATTTAACTGATGCTTAATAAATACTCGATTGATTGAGTTATATGAATGTGTGAGGAGACAATATAAGTTGCCTTGAGATGACAAACCTCAGACTTTATATGGGTAGAAATTCATGATCAGCAGAAAGAGCACAGGGAATCTTGAAATGAACTCCTTGCTCAGGAATGTACTAGCAATGCGACCCGGAGCAAGTTACTTCACTTCTCTGAGCTTCAGTTTCCTTAATAAAATGATGATAACAATAAATACCTTGGGATTCTTGCAAAGATTAGAGACAAATTATTGAAAGTGACTGGCATGGGGCTGACCCACAGACCTGAATTCATGATGTTATTATTTCCACTTTAAAGATGAAGAGATCAGGGTCTGTGCTAAAGTAACTCTCCCACAATCACACTGCCAGTCCATGCCAGAGACAGGTTGCAAACCCGGCTTTGTCTGACTTGGTCTACAGTGCTTAGAGATTCCCTCTATGCCCTCACTTTTGAAAAAGGTCATTTCTGAGGCAGAAAATGAGTAAGAGGGGGACAAAAATGAAGGCAGGGTAACTAACTAGGATAGTACTTTTCAAATTTTTTGACCTTGACCCACAGTATTACACTGTAAACCCTTAATATATACTAAATAGTTAAACTTTACTGCCTGTGCTACACTCAGATATTTTCTACTCTATTCCATTCTATTTCATGTTTTTAAAAATTCTGGTTATAGCCAGCCATGCAGCTGGGCCTGGGGAGGTATTGTCGAGGTACCAGGGACATGGGACATATGACCTCAGGTAGGGGTCACCTGGCAGCAATGCCCCCCTCTACATGAGGAGGGCACTCTTCTCTCTCTCCATGGCCTCAGTCTCCTCATCTGGTGGTGATCTTCACCCTGGTGGCCTCACCAGACCGTGGGGAGCTGAGGACTATCCCTCATGTGGCCACAGGCCTGTGTCAGCCCAGTGCACCCAGAACTTGAAGGGTAGATCTGGAGATTGCAGGAGGGACCATTGCCTCAGAGAATCAGAATTTTTCCTGGCGATGCTTGTGTGCCTGGCCCTATGAGGGACAGGAAGAAACTAAGAGAAGTGGAAAAACGCTTCCTCCAAGGCCACAAAGCAGGTAACAAAAGCAGATGGTCAGAAAAGCAAACAGTACCGAGGAGTAGGCAGGGCCCTGGAGGTACACGGAGAACCAAACACAGTCCCCACCCTCCTGGAACTGGCCTGCAACAACTAAGGAAACGGCTAAATAAGACAATGAGGCCACAAGAGTAATAGCAAAAGGCCAGACCACTTAAGGAAGATCGTGACTGGCTGTTTGTCTTAAGTCGAGTCAAGATTGGAGACTCCTCATCATCCTTCACTAGCCAGTCACAGGAGCTGTACCATCACAGTGCACGTTGCTCTCAGGACCGGAAGATGAAACCTGGGAGAGCTGCTGGAGGAGAGGCTTGGAATGACTCCTGTCCAAATTCAGAGGTTGCTTCAGGAAGAAGAAAAATTTGAGGGAGGCATGATGCTGGACTTGCTGACATTGGGGAAAATTTCACAACGAGCAGAAAACAGCTCCTGACCAGATCATGGAACTGGAAAATAAAACTGGAAGGACTAACTTGAAGCAAGAGTATCTGACTGCTATTTCAAATCCAAGATGGTTGCTAGAGCTATCATGTAGAGAGGGGGAACAGATTCATTCCAAGGAGCTAACCCCTTTGCGGCAGGAGACATGAGGGATATGGACACTGGAAAGTAACATTGCAGAGAAACAAACTAAATGTCTTTCACAATCCTGATGCGTACACAAATAATATTAAAACTAAATTGCCACTGTACTTGATAATGCTATCCACTGAGTGCTATTCGGATAAAACATTTCTCCACTCAGGTTAAGTGTATGGGGGCAGGGGACGGGCTTTCTTTGTTAAACGTGTTTTTGTGCTCATTGAAAATGGTTTGAATACTTTGACCTTTACAAAAAAGGAAAAGCTGCCAGTCTCTGTGTTGCCACTAATTTTGATCCTGCTAATTTCTGGATTGTATAAAGAAGTAAGTTTAAGAGTTTTTTTTAAAAAGCTTGTTATGACCCACTAAATTGATTTGATGCCTCACTAATGGGTCATGACCCACGTTTTGAAAAATAATTAGGTGATTGTTACAGTCATCCATATAAGAGATGATGATAGGTATAACTACAGTAGTAGCAGTGGAAATGAGAAAAATAGATGCAATAATTATTTGGGAAGTAGAATCAATATGCCCTTAGGATTGTTTGAAGGAAACAGCGTGAGGAAGTTGCCAGCTTGGGTAACATGTTACTATTCACTATATAGGAAGCACTAGAGGAATAACTGTATTGATGGAGAACAAAATCTGGTTTGGAAATATCGAGTGTGTGATGTCGAAGGACATCTAGACAGAGATGTCTAGTAGGCAGTTAGAAGTGTGATTGGGGATGAGGAGAGATATCTGGGCTGGAGGTACAGATTCATCAGCATGTAGATGGTAGTTAAAGTCATGGCAATGGATGAGACTACCCAGGGGACCAGTGGGAAGGGCAGGTCAAGAGTGGAACCCTGAGGATTAGCTGAAGGAAAGACGGAGAAGAAGGAGAGTGGGGATGGAGAGACACCAGAGAGGTAGAAGGTAAAAGAGAAAAGCCTTTGAATAATATCTTTAGTTACCTGTGCTCATGTTATTGTGCTTTTTCAGTAGCACCAAGGCACAACAGAGTGTGGATGCAAGAAGGTGACTGGCGGCATGGTAGACTGAAGAGTGCATGGTAAACTGAACAGGAGTAGGAGGTAGTTCCAAGACAACCTTCACCTCGGCTGATAGGTTTCTTCCCCCACGAAATGAGAGTTGTTGGGCTAGATGATCTCTGTGATGTTTAATTTGGAGCAGAGAGTAGATGGGCAGAGAGTATGAGAAGATATGAAAATTAAGCTATTCATTCATTCAACAAGTATTTATTGAGTTCCTATGATGTTCATCTACTGTTTTAGTCACAGGGACACAAAGATGAAGCAGACAGACTATGAAAGTTGACATTGTAGTGAGGGAAACAGACCATAAACAAGTAAACGATTTAAGTTATAGTGTATTTTCAGGTACTGAGAAGAACTATGAAAAAAAATAAAATGGGCAAGGGATAGAGAGTGTGATTTGGGCAGACTTCTTTAAGGACCTGTGAGAGCTGAATGAAATTAGGAAGCTTTAATGCAAAGGGCTTCCTGAAGAGCATTCCTGGAAAAGGAGGCAGCAAGTGCAAAGGTTTGCACTGGGAATGACTTGGCATATCTGAGAAACAGTAGGAAGGGAACAATGAAGTGAAGCCAGTGCAGAGAGAGAGCAGTAGATGCTGAGTTATCAGCAGACCCCAGACCAGAGTGGTCCTTGTTGGCCATGGTGAGAACTGTGGATTTCTTTTGCGATTGGGAAGCTATTGGAGGATTTTGTGCAGGTGAATGGCTTGGTCTGACTTATGTTTTTAAAAGTTCACTTCGGTAGCTATGTAGACCATAGAGGGCATAAGTAAACGCAGGGAAACTGGGTAGAGGTTAATGGTTTCAGTAATCCAGGTGAAAGAACATGGGTTGGATTAAGATGGTAGATTGAGAAGTAGTACTAATTTACCTTAATTGAGCATCTATTACATTCAGGCTTAGTTCTAAGTACTATATGTGTTAATGTTATTCCCTCAAATAACCCTAAGAGGTAGGAGCTATTGTCATCTCCACTGTACATGTAAGGAAACCGAAGCTCTCATCCAGGATTACACTGTGAGTAAGTGTTAGAGCCAGAATTCAAACTCAGGCCATCTGGCTCCAGACATTGCCTGCTTAATCTCTATGCTATCCAAAAATCAGGATACATTTTGAAGGTACCTTGATAGATTTGATATTGAATATGAAAGAAAGAACAAGAATCAAGGGAAACACTTTGAACTAGTTAGAACTTTGGTGTGAGCAACTGTGTGACATTTAATTATATGAGAAGACTGGGCAGGAGAAAAGGGAACAAGAGTTCTGCTTAGAACACATTTAGTTCAGGATGCCGCATAGACAGCTAGGTAGACGCATTCAATGGGCACTCTGAGCCCTTTGATACCTGACAAATGACAGCTCTGTTTAAATATAGGGAAGAAGTAATATAGCATCATGTTAGAGAAGTATTCTACTGAGATCAGCCCATCAGCCTTTTCACATATTCTTAGTCAAATGCAATTCCCATGTGGGGAATTGAGTGGGATGTTTTACTAATATAACAGGAGAATATTCAAGCCAGCCAAGATCCCACTTTTATCAGCAGTCAGCAATTGTTTTCAATGAGAAATTCCGAGAAATCTCATCACCTTAGACCTCAGGTGGGAGCACAACTTATGGCAACCTTTAACTTTCTAGGGTTTCTAAGAGGGCACATTCTCCCAGCCAGAGAAGTAAAGCTGATTTTGGCATCGCCACCCCACAGCCCCTGCCTCCACTGCTGCCTGCCGGTCGCTGAACCTTGCCTGCCTAACATAACCTTGAAGATTGCACAATCCCTGCTTGGACTTACAAAATACCGCCCCCTTGTCCCCACCACCCCCGACTTCAGTATTTGACTTCTCACTTCGTCTGACCTCAGATGATCCAATCCCTTTAGACAGGCCGAAAACTTAAGATTCACCTTCCTGGTCCTGCCTGCTCCTCCCTGGGCTGAGCTGGGGTGTCTACTGAGCACTTACTCTGTGTAAGACACTGTGCTGAAAATGCTCTCTAGCTTAAGTGGTACGGTGAGTAGTTACGCAGGTACATATGTTTTTCAATACTCAACAAACTATACACTTAGATATTTCAATTTAAAAATACCTTAATTTGAAAAATGACATTATGCTAGGTTCTTTTCAAATAAAAATGTTTTTGCCTTCAAGAAGCTTATAATTTAAAGAAGGTGTAACACCAAACAATAGCTGATAACATCTAAGTGCCAAGTAACCCCAAAATAAATGTTACAGGAGTTGGATTGTAAAAGAGAAGTTTACAGAGAAGATGGTGCTTGATTTCAGCATTAGGAGTTTAGTAGACTGAAGAAGCGGAGAGAGAAGGAGGATTCTAGGCAAAGGAAATAGTGTGAGCAAAGGCGCAGATGTGGGAATTAAAAGAAATTTTGGGAGACAGTGAGTAGTAGACCAGCCTGGATTCATTTTGAGAAACAGTGAAAAATAATATTGAGAGGGACCCAATTTATTGAGCCTCTTCATTGCCAAGACAAGAACTTTAGAAAGTATTGCGTGGGCAGCAAGGAGCTATCAAAAGTGGTAGAGCAGAAAGAGGATGTAATCTATGTTTTTTAAAGGAAATCTATCCTTCCCCTGCCCACCCCCACCACATTCCACGGCAGAATCATCGGTTTACGTGACTCACAGTTTGAGGCATAGAGTGCTTTCCACATACACTGCTTAACAAGGCCTTCTGGAACATGGGTCAAAGAAAATGTCCCAGCTCTGGGTATTCAGCTTTTCATGCAGCCACAGCCCTGTTTTCCTTTCATTCCAGACCTTCTTCTATCTTTGCTCTGAATTCTATTCCAGCTGTAACTTCACACTTTCTTCTAATTTGACTTTTCCATCCTTCTTTAAAATGTGTGGAGACTTGTGTCAGGTGCCCTTCCAGCTCATCTGCTATTCTAACTGCATTGTACTCAGGCATAACTGGTGACAGAAAAGGAATCAATCCCCGCAGTCCTAAGTGTCCTTAACTCCTTTGCTACGCTGAATACTGTTGACCTCTCCTTTTTTTTGAGTTCTCTTCTTCCTTGGACCCGTTAAAGGCATGCCCCTGGTTCTCCTCTTGCTTCTCTGAGTGACCTTCTCTGTCTCTCACTAGTTTTTCTAATATTCCGACATCTACAGAGGAAACAGTTCCTCAAGTCCCTGTCA
The DNA here is from genome assembly GCF_057802395.1 of Ceratotherium simum simum. Taxonomy (NCBI): domain Eukaryota; kingdom Metazoa; phylum Chordata; class Mammalia; order Perissodactyla; family Rhinocerotidae; genus Ceratotherium; species Ceratotherium simum. The sequence continues at coordinate 64,366,592 of NC_141901.1, read as the reverse complement.
TCATCTTTCTCTTCTACACTTCTAGCAGGCCATTTTATCCACGTCTACTATCTTTGACAGTCTTCTCTGTGCAGATGGCTCTGAACATGAATCTTCAAATGACTGGTGTTTGTTTCTGCTCAGATGCCCATATAGCAGTTCAGTCTCAACATGTCTCCAAACAAACCCATCATCTTTCCTAAGGTTGCCTTCCCTGTGACTTCCCTGTTTTTGTGAATGGCATTATTGGGCAACTCTATATCTACTTGTTTTTTACTAAAAATGTACTCCTAAAAACTTGGAAGTAGTCTGTAAATCTCTCCTCTCTACATTTTTTTGCCAATATTTGGACTTTTTTAGCCAGTTAACAATCTGCCTTATCTCTCACATATTATTTCCCATCTATCTCTTTTCCCTATTTTCCCTGTTACCCACCAGGTCAAGCCCTCCATCCCCTCTTACATAGACTATTTAAAATTCCCTAAGGAAGCTCACTTGAATTCATCCCATATACTGCTGCCAAAATATTCTTATGACATTGTATTACCCTTCTACTCAAAATCCTTCTGGGATTCCCATTCATTTAAAGAAATAAAGCCAGATGCCCTCCCTCAGCGTTTGAGTACACTGAATCCAGTCCATCTCTCCAAGTTTCTATCTCACCACTCTCTTTCCAGTACCCTGTGATTTGTCAAAACTCAACTACTTGCTGTTTCCTGGACATTTCTCACACTCTCCTAACCCCATCCTTTTGCTTACACTGCCAACAGCGATGAGACACTCCACACTCCAGTTGAAACCCCCCCATCCCACAAAGTCCAGCACAAATTCATGTCATACCAGCTACAAATGAGGGAAAAGTGCCTTGACAAGAGATTGGGTAACTCTACAAGTACTTTTCATACACTAAAGTACCTAGTGCAGTGCCTAGTGCAAACGAAGTTAGTGAATGTGGAGAAGTTATCTGAATGTAAATATACTTTCTTTTACATTTCCAACTGACTGCCAGCATTTCTTTTAATAGGACATTTTTTTTTACCTTTTAAAAATTATTTTTAATTCATGAATACATTTTCATCATAAAAAAGAAATGAAACATTTAGCAAAATGTTAAAGGCTTCTTGACCATCTCCAATCTAGTTCTTCAAAGAGGGAATTACCGTCAGCCACGTCATGCGTATCTTTCCAGATCTGTCTCTGTGCATTCAAGTCCCTATACAAATAAATAGTTACATTCATAAACAGTAAATCAGCATAATGCTCTGATAAGAATCCTGAATTCTAAATTTAAAAACCAATTTACGCAGGGTTACAAAATATTCATAATCAGTATCATTCTTTTTAATCATTTTAAGTATATAGATATACCTAACAATAATGTTAACATTTATTTGGCATTCACTCTGCCAGCCACTCTTCTAGGCACTTCAGGTAAGTGGATTCTTACAACTGTGAGGTAGCTCCTATTATTATCCTCTTTTTTTTTTTTTTTTTTTTGTGAGGAGATCAGCCCTATGCTAACATCTGCCAATCCGCCTCTTTTTTTGCTGAGGAAGACTGGCCCTGGGCTAACATCCATGCCCATCTTCCTCCACTTTTTATATGGGATGCCACCACAGCATGGCTTGCCAAGCAGTGCGTCGTTGAGCGCCCGGGATCTGAACCGGCGAACCCCGGGCCGCCGCAGCGGAGCACGCGCACTTAACCGCTTGCACCACCGGGCCGGCCTCTATTATCGTCTTTATAGAGATGAGGGATTGTAGCCTTGTGAAGGTCTGGTAACTTTCCTAGGGTCATAGTTCCAGCTAACGAGTGAAAGAACTGGAATTCTGACCCAGGGAGTCTGGCTCTAGAGCTTGCACCTTGAGGATCAAGCTTGTGACTGGATCCTCATGGTTTCTCCTCCAGTGTGATGGTAGGTGCTCCATCCTGGGCTCAAGCCTCCCTAGCTTCTCACACACTTCGGATGACTGCTTGGTAGTGGTGCTTATACTACTTAGCTGACCAAGTAGAGAGGGAGAGAAGATCAAAATTAACCAACTGCTTATTTATATTCATCCTTCCCACCAATGTAAGCTCCATGAGAGCAAGGACCATGTCCCTCTTGCCCACCACCATATCCTCCATGCCTGGCACACAGTAAACAGGCAATAAATAGGTGTGGAAATGAACAGAATTGTAGACAGTCAACCGGGGAGCTCCTGAGCCAGTGTGTTCTCCATTCCAACAATGGATGGATGGTTGTGGGAGCCATGGGGGAAGAAGAGACTGAAGAGAAAGAGCTAAATTGGCTTTTTATTTTTCTTATTTTTATCAAAAGCATGCATTTGGTAGAAAGATAAAATAGAAAGGTGTATAATAAAGAGAAACAGTCCGCTACTCTACCCCTCCCCACTGCCATTTCCTTTCCCAGGGTCAATCACTTGAAACATTTCCTATTTTTAGTTTTTCTAGTGATTAGCTCCACATCTTTAAATAGTATGTCTGTATTGTTACTTCTTAATTAACTTTAGACATTATCGTTGTCTTCCCATGAAGAAATATGATGAGGATTTATAAGACTGTTCTTTAAAATATGAATACGTGGTAGGCCTGGGGTAGTGAGAAGCAACCTGCTTCTTGTTTAAGGATTTGCTAGAGCGCCTTGTGCATAGTTCTATTAAGGCAACCGCCACACTATCCAAAATCATCAATTTTCTTGTTGGTTCCCTCACGAGAAACTGAGCAACGTGAGGGCAATAGTCATAACTCTAATTCTGTGTCCCCCAGACCCATTAGTGCCTTTCAGGTAGCAGGCAGGCTTATTATGTTTACTATTTATTGAACAAATCGATGAATGACTCCTGTTGATAAAGTTACTGAAAAGCTGGGGAGTCATGAAAAGGGGAAGATTTCGATGACTGATCATCCAAGAAGCATGTGAGCAACTGGTTTCAAGGTTGACTGACCAAATCTTCTTGCCACCCTAAATAGCCAAAACGTGATATGGCCAAACATTGCACTGAGTGTGGACAGCCTGCATCTCCAGTGAGGGGAAGTGTTCTGACTGTTCCTAAATAAGCAGTAACATAAGATGAAAATATAAGAGTTACCGTTACGTCTAGAAGTAATTTTGAGTAATATAAAATCATGGTTGGTACATTGTTTGACTGATTATTTAAATTAACTGATCTTTTCAAAGAAGGGTTGGAGATTTACTCTATTTTAAAAAAATATTTCATAATCAAAATTTTAGTCAACACTAACTTTATTATATTCCATAATCTAGAATCAGAACCTAAAAATTATACACCCAGGGCCACCATTAACTGTTTTAGAAAGAAACTATAAGCTCCTCTCCAAACTTGATCTTTATCCTAATTTCCTATCCCAGTAAATGGCATCTCCACTGACTAAGTAACCCAAGCCCCAAACTTGTTTTCTTGACCTTTTCCTTGGCCCCTACGTATATTCTGCGAACAGGTCCTATTGGTTCTATTTTCATCATATTCCTTGCATCTGTCTCCTGCCACTGCTCCCACCACAACTCCCTTTATTCAGGCATGCTTTCATCATCTTTTTCCAATGTCTTGGCAATAGCCTCCTGCTGCTTCAGTATCCCTCCTTAGCCAACAATCCCTCTGCCATATGCCACCGGAGTGGTCCTTTGAAAATACAGATCTCGTTATGATATTTTATATTGTTTGATGCTCAAGAGCTCCCTTAGCCTGAAATGCCATCCACTTCCCCTTCCCATCCTCTCCTTGAGGCAAGCCATCCTAGAGCTTAGCATTAATTCGACTATTACTCCTGATTTGTCCAGAACAATCCAAATTTAACTTGTTATCTCAGCATATTTGCTGAGAGCAACCCCTTGGTCATTCTCAAATGTTCCCCAGTGTATAGGTTTGCTAGGACTGCTATAATCAAGTACCACAGTCCGGGTGGCTTAAACAACAGAAGTGTATTTTCTCACAGTTCTGGAGGCTGGAAGTCCAAGATCAAGATGTTGGCAGGTAACGCTGAAGTTCAGAGGCTCTTTGCACCCAGGCCTACTTCTGGGTGCAACACAGGCTGTTCACAGCAAGACTCAGTTCCAGGCCTCACCCCTACAGTGGGATTGATGCTCCTATTATATATTACCTGCCCCCAGTTAATTGTTTCTGTAACAAGAGTAAGTCTCAATTCTGGGGAGCAAGAATCAACATACCCAGAGATTCCTCCTAATTCTGGGAAATTCAAGTCTGTTGAATCACATGGAAATATAAATTGTTAACTTCACTACCGTTGAAAGTAATAATTTACATTGCATTAAAATATATCAATGTATAATAATTCCATGAAAGCTAAACTATTGCTTCCAAGGTTCACTAAAAGTGAAAACATTATTTGAGTGAAGTCTTGCTCTGAGAAATGAGAATAATTGTTTCATTCTATGTAAACTGTGACTTTTATCAATGGTGTAGTTAGGTGCTTTTTAAAATGTTATAATTTGGGGAGAATAACACTAGGCTTTGACTCTTTAAAGCCACTATATAACTCAAAGAGTTTTATGTGACTTAATCAAATGTAACTTAAAATTTTTTTTCTTTGAATCAGATGTCCCATTTGTCTCTGGAAGAAGAGCATATGGAATTGTTAAACTCAATGAACAGCAACAAAAAGCTGATCCATCTCACCTACTCGTATGGAAAGGATAACACAAAACCAGGATTGCTTTTTACACACAAAAAATTCATTAATTTAAAATAAAGAACATTCTCTATCAACTTGTTCTCTTTCTTTCAGAAGTTATTCTTTTCATTTTACATGATACATCTCTATCACTGATATGCCTTTCTTTCCTTTACCTCTATATAACAGAAAATTATATTTCAGTGTATTTTGTTTTCAAATTACTTTTAAAGAACCAAACCCTTTATTGTCACTTCACTGCAATGAGAGGATTATTTTAAGTATGAAATTGTTTACTCTTAACTCAGCTACTATAGGTGGTAAAAGGCTGTTTGGATGTCCTTAAGTATAACTGGGGCACTTGGACAAATGAGGGGAGGGAACTGACATCCAGAGATGTGTTTCACCTTCAGTGACCCAACTGATTTTGATACAGGGCTTTGATATCAGACTGGATAAAAATCAGAATTACAGGTTTCTATTTGAGAGGGTAACTGGTTGGAGGTCGGGAGGCTGGATATTGTAAGATGACTAAGAATTCTTATAAACAGAAACAATTTTTAATGATTGCAAGCAGGAAAAAAGGAAGGAATTTTATTATAGAATGAGAAGTTTTCTTCTTCCCGCAAAATAATTTATTAAATAGAACTTGTTTTAAACTACAAATATTGGAAAACATACTTAAGAAAAGATTATATCTCTCTTAATGATCAGTTTCATTGTTAATTTCTATAACATTCTATTTAAAAATATATGAAGTGTAAGTATCTTTCTTGCTTTGTTTCTCCTACATGCTCAAACTAGTACATTCTATAAGCTTAACCACTGTAAAAGAAGTTCAATGATATTAGGAAGTTTATTAAAGCCAGGTGATAATTAAGCATAGTACATAGTATTTTTTCTCTAAGTTTTATCCTTAACTTATATTTTATAACAGATATAACTTCTTTCTTACATGCTTAGTAGGCATACTCCTTGGTCATAGGAACATATGGACTCTTGAGTTGTGTCCAAAATACCACCATGTCGATCCCATTATCAAAGACTTTGACCGATAGAATAAAGTAAGCCACAGTCGCATTGACAATACCGAAGAACTGCAATTAATGAACATGAAGTGTCTTTGTATTCTATTTTCTGTTTTCTGAAATCTCCTACTTATCTGGACTTCTATTTTTTACTAGAAAGTTTAAATAGCTAGGATTTCTCCTTGACCCTTTTATTAGTCTCCTACGGCTGCTGTAACAAGTCACCACAAATTTAGTGGCTTAAAACAACACAGTTTATTTTCTTACAGTATGATAGGTCAGAAGTCCAAAACTGGGTCTTATGGGGCTAAAATCAAGGTGTCAGCAGGATGGGTTCCTTCTGTAGGATCTAGGGAGGAATCTATTTCATGCCTTTTCCTGCTTCTAAAGGCGGCCTTCTTTGCTTGGCTGATGACCCCTTACTCACACCTCTCCAACCTCTTTCTTCCACCATCACACATCCTTGTACTGACTTTTAACCCTCTGCTCTCTCTTATAAAGACCCTGGTGATTGCATTGGACCCACTCAGGTAATCCAGGTTAATCTCCTTCTCTCAAAATCCTTAATTGCATGTGCCAAGTCCCTGTTGCCATGCAAGCATCATATTCAGAGGTTTTGAGGGTTAATTAGAATGTGGCTATCTTTGGAGGAGGGCATTATTCAACCTACTATGCCCTTATTGACTTACCTATTGTTATCCTATTGCACTATATTTTTGTACCCTATATTAGTATTATAATAAACAGTATAGTTTGGGTTTGTTTTAAAACCACCCATTGTATAAATGGACATTGCCTTTTTTGACTTCTTCAAAGAATAAGACTTATGGGAGGCAGAGCCCAGATTTTTGCTACAGAAGCTCCAGAGGCCAGATTCTCTCTCCCTCCATGCTCTAGCGTTGGGGCTGTGATCCTGTGACCTCGGCTCAGCCCATGTGGACTCCAGCTCTGTGTCAGAGAGACCATTCACCATTCTTCACAGTAGGGCAGTGGCAGCCAGGGTCCAGTCCTACGGCAGGTCCTGGGCTGTGTTTTCTGCTGCCTATCCTCCCTTAGTTCCTGTCATTTGTTTCTGAACCTGGGCTTCCAACCTTCCCTTTTAAGAGCTGCTCATTATCTTTCAAATGAATTTCTTTTATGTTTAATTTAGTCAGAGTTAATTTCTGTTGCTTTCACAACCTTCATGGGTTCTCTTTTTTAATGATTTTTTAAATGATTGACGGTAGCCTAGGGGTCTATCATAATTATGTATCATTAATTGAGTATAAAAAATAAATATGAGTAAGAGAGAGAGCATTTATTCATTCAAGCTCTTAACCCTATGTATAGCCAGAGCCTGTACAATGATAAATGGTTCCTTAATGATAGCTGTGAGATACACATTGTCTTTTAATCATCAAGGAATGGGTCATATTTTATTTAGGTACTGAGTTTATTTTTTTCATTGATGTAACGAAATGTGGACTTAACTCTTAAACAACCAAAATATTTGATCAACTGGAATGCTTTTGCCTTTAACCACAAGATAAATAGAAATGTGCTAAATAGTTTTGTCATATTTGCCACAAGTTGATTTCCTAATTCAAAAGTCTTGGGTATTACAGAGATTTTTGAGAAAACAACACAATCAAGTGATGGTAGTGTTTGTATTTGGCCCCCTCAGTGAGTAATATTTTACCCATAACACTTACTGAACGCCTGCCATGTGCTAGGCTCCGTATGAGGTGCTGGGTACAAAGATGAATAAGGCTCCTGGCTCCTCTTACAATGCCTGGCAGTGGCAAGAGGCACTCAATGAATGCGTTTTGAATTAACGACATAATCCCTGCCTCTAAGGAGCTCTATCCTGTGGGAAAGACAGACACCTAATTGTGGCGTACCATGTCATGCCAGTGCCCAAAATAGTGAATTTGAGTAGAGTGGGTGTGGAGAGGAACTGCTGGCATGTTTCAGATGCCTTCATGCGTTCTTATCATGGTGTCGAGGTCACACTGTCCTGTCCAATGACACCTCTTGGCTCTCTCAGAACTGTTATTCAGGCCTCTCTTTCCAGGCCGTCACCGTTAAGCTTGTGACACTGTGTTTGAACTCCTATTAATAGGCCTAGTCAGCGCCTCAGCAGATTGCAACCTAACATCAAACAGCCAGGAGCCCAACAATGGCTTCCTGGCGCAAAGCCAATCCTCAAGCATCAAAGCAATATTCCTTGCAAATCAGCTCTGCATGATGATAAATAATGGCATCGGGATTCCAAACCAATTATCCCCTAGTGAAAGGCATATTCCTCAAGGGCACCCTGGGCTTTATTTAAAAAACAGTAACATTGCTGGTGCTCGTCCTGAAATGTCAATAAGGGCCACAGCAAACTAATGAGAGCAGTGACCAGAAAAGAGTGGAGAACTCATGTCCCCCACGTTGCACTCACCCGGAGAAGTTCAAGAAAACGTGCATTTAGGCACATTTGAAAAGTTTCTGGCTTGAGTCCCTACCAGGAAAACTACTGGAAATCCATCTTGTCTGGAACTGAATAACAGAGTAGAAGGATGTGCTTTTAAATTCAGATCTCAACGCTAGTGTTAGCAAACATTCTCTAAGCCTCAGTTCCATATCTGTAAAGTGAGGGGTATTAAGACCTACCTTAAGTCTGTTTTATGGGTAGCAATAGATTGTTAAGAGCCCAATAAATAGTAGATATTGTTAATTAGAACTACTATGTCAAACATCATACTAGGCACTTTACGAACATTATTTTAGTCCTCATATTAACTCTATGAGGCAGGTATTTTTACCCCCCATAATGAGTAAACAGAGACTCAGATTAATTATCCAATACCCCAGATAGTGAGAGAGAGAGAGTGGATTCAAACTTAGGCTGGCTGACTCCTACGGCCAGGTTCTTACCCACACTATGGTGCTTCTCTCTGACAGCCATCAGCGTCCTCCTTTTGCTGCCGTGTTCCTCTCTGTTGCTCCCATGACACTCACTGTCTCTCTGTTGACCTCACCAGGACAGGACAGTCGTCATCACTGTGTTCACCAAGTTCATTGGACAATCTGCCTTGTGGGCCAATTGCCATGGTAGACAGGCAACAGAGGACCCCACTGAGGTAGCTCAGTTTGAAACAAAATATTATATTTGACCCAGGCAACACAATTCTCCTCAATCATCAGCAACTAAGCCGTTAACTAAAGCATACTGGAAAAAGCACTGGCTTTGGAGGGTCTGGAAACTTGTGTTTAAGTCTCAGATCGGGGATTACGAGCCGTGTAAATTTAATCAGGCGCTTAATCTCTCTGAGCTTGTTCTATTCTGAGTTAATGTATGTGGCTGGTTATTCTCTGGGTTTGCCCCCAGATGCATTTGCCCCCCTTCTCTGCTCTTCTCTGTGTCCTAAGGATTTGCTGCCTTCTACTAACTGCATTGCCAGAACTCCCTTGCCATCTGGCTTGTGGTTGGCTTTAGCAGTAGATCAGAAGATGGGAAGAAAGAAAGAGCAAGATAATTCTGCCTCCTCTCACTGCTTCTGTACCACATCTTTGTCAGCAGCTGGGTGATCCCTCTTCCTTGGTACTAACTTTTCCTGGGGCTCTGATAACACTGTTTCTACCCCTTAGCCCTTAGGTTTGGGGGGAAGTAATAGCTTCCTGCTCTTGCTCATCTCTGGCTGCCTCGGCACGCTTGGTTTGCTCTTTAACCTGTCTACAACCTCTGTAAGCAGTCCCTTTGTTAAAGTCTCTCCACTGAACCTTCTGAGTAAATTCGATTTCTTGCTTGGATCCTGATAGGTGCAGTATGCAAAAGGATTGAAAATTATAAATCATTGTCTATAAAAATATAGATAGTCAATCAAATTAGTATTATTAGCATTATTATTAGTATTATTTATTATTATTTGGCCATATTTTCACGATATTCTGAAGTTTGCAAAACTTTCCTGATTTATCTAAATATTGTACCAGCCCAGAAATTAAAAAATCAGAAGCCAGTGATCAAGATTTTTAAGGTGCACCTGGATCTGGTTTGCTTCCTCTTAGTAGATTAGGAAATGGTCAGAAAGATGAACAGTTATCAGAATGAATTTCCAATGATAATTAAATTCTCTATCCTCAAGGAAGGAGTGCCTAAATGTAGAATAAGTAGATATTGTTTTTGTACAGATATAAATATGCATGTGTGTGTGTGCGTGTCTATCTATACACACATATATACCCGTATGGCATTTTTTAGTGAAGAGACTTATGACAGTTGCTCCCACCTACAGCTATTACAGTGATTCGTTGTATTTCTGCTATAAGTATCTCATTTTGGAGGTATTTTATATTCACTATACTATATTATATTATATTAGCAGTTATACGTAAAAAGTTCAGCCTATTTATAAATCGTTTTTAAAATGTTTTTTTTAATAAGAATACAATTTTTTCTCAATACGTTAAGAAAAGTTATGCTTATTGCATTTAAATATAAACTGTGCTTTTTGTGTCCTGAGGAGTGAACTTCCGGGTGACTCTTAAGGAAAAACGAAATGAATCCTCACTTTTGCTATTTTCAAGACATATTTTAAAAGGTCGAATAACTATTGAAATTACATTCTCCAATCTATTTATATGGGTGGATATATTAGGATTCTTTGGTCACAAGCAGCAGAAATCAATTCAGACATATTTAAGTAAAAAAGGATTTTACTGGGAAGCTATATGGGGTAGCTAAGTTAAGCTTGGGGATCTAGATGGCAGGAAGTAATGGATGGTTTCTTCAGGGCTCTGTCATTAGAACGTCTTGGCTATAAATGTTTTCTGACCTTGAGTCACCCTGCTCAAGATTCAAATCCCGGGAGAATCAGCCTGGCCTGGCTCAGGTCCCAGGCACACTGCTTGGCCAAGGGAGCTGGGTCACTCGATTGGCAGTCCCGGCATGTGGAAAGGAGAGGGGTGGTTTGCCAAAGGAAAAGTGGGGTGCTAGGACTGGGAGAAGGGGAAAGAGACTCTAGGACAGCAAAAAAACCCCCGATTCTACCACAAAAATCTTTGAAGCATTTTATGACTTATTAAGGTCTTAGATATGGTACATATTCTTCCTTAAAATAATTTCCACAATTTGGACTTTGGGACATTAAGAATATTACATGAAAGTAGGGTTGAAAGGAGATCACAGAGGTGGTTCTTAAAAATTTTTGTAGAAACTATAGTTTCTTCACTCAAACTGCCCTGAGGAGTGTGCAGTCAGGAACAGTTCTCCATGACACCGTCCTCAATGACTCAGTTAACACATCTTGGATAAGGAGCAGCAGAGGTTCTCTTGTCACATTAAAATGAAATAATATCGGCAGCAACAAACTGTTAACCTTTCTCCATCCCTCTGGTTAGAAACAATGATTTGGATTTCAGGAGCCTTTTGGTTGACAAAGCAAACTCAAAAGTCTTTAAAGAGTGGTTTTTAACTTAAGGGTAAATGTGCTATGCAGAGACACGCTTCTTCAGATCTGCATCTTCTCCATGAAATTCTTGGATGTATATAAAATATTTGCCGATGAGGGCAGGAATTGTGTCTATATTGTTTGCTACCATCTTCTGTACCAAATAGGCACTTGATACATATTTTTGGAATAAATGGACTGAATGAATATACCTGCTGTTATTAAAAGAGATCTTATGACTGAACACATTTAGAGAAAATTTCTCTAAAAAGTGAGCAGTTTTTGCTTATAGAGTATGTTCAAAAGTTTTTAAACTTTTGGAAGGAAAGAAAATATATTTCAACCATTTCTTCTCTTTTGGATTTAGATAGATGAGTTTTAACTATTTCTAACATACTATATAATTCACTTATTCATTATGTTTGTTATCTATCTGCTCTTGCTAGAAAGTAGACTGCACAGGGATAGAGATCTTTGCCTGTCTTGTTTACTGCTGGGCTTCTAGTACACACTCAGTAAACATTTTGAGTGGATTAATACTACATAATTTACTTATTATCATATTGGTGGTTAATTAGATGTTTCCCCTACTAGAATATAGTCTCCACAGGGCAGCAATCTTTCTCTGTTTTATTCACTGTTGCATCCCAAGTACCTTGAACTGCATCTGGTACATTTTTGGTTTTAAATAAATATTTAATGAATGGATGAATGAATGAATGAAATATTTTAATAAAAGTCAATCCATCTCTACCCCCTCCAGTTATAGAAACATTTTTAGAATGCTGCTAAATTGAAGCTTTAGTATATTTTCTTATTAAAGATAACTTTCTTTAAAAAAATTAAGATATAAGTGACATACAGCATTGTGTGAATTTAAGGTGTTCAATGTATTGGCTTAACACATTTACATATTGCAATATGATTACCACCACAGTGTTAGCTAACACTATGATGTCACGTAATTATCATTTCTTTTTTGTGGTGAGAACATTTAAGATCTAGTCTCTTAGCAACTTTGAAGTTTATAACACAGTAGTGTTGACTATAATAACTACGCTGTGTGCTAACTCTAGAACTTATTCATCTTCAGGTTGCAAGTTTGTACCCTAAACAACATCTCCCCAATTCCCCCATCCACCAGCCCCTGGTAACTGCCATTCTACTCTCTGTATCTACGAGTTCGGCCAAAGATAGCTTTTAAAAAGAATATGTACTAAAAGACCATATTCTTAGCTATTTGTAGAATTCCCACAAGATTTGAGCCCCCATTGGAACCTACTCCCACCCCCTATTCCAAGAACAATTCCAAGAGTGTGTGCCGGCTGAGCCTCTACCTTCTCAAGCTCGTAGTTCAAAAAGTTATTTATAATATTCAATAAAACTTGAAAGTCTTCCTCTAAAACTGCATTTTAATGATACCTACTTAAGTTTAATTCTTATTAAAAATAAGAGTCAGTGGTGCCCACATTCCATACATCAGTTAACTTATTGAGGATTATACATTCATATGTCTAAGGAAAATACAAAAGGCATTAGAGAGTAAAGTAGAGCCAGAACAAAGAAAATCTCCACCGATTGGTTTCCTTTCACGTCTTCACAGGCAAAAATATCACCTAAGTAGCAGAGGAGGCCTGCTTCTTACACAATTGACGAAGGGCTGGCTGGTGGGCATGTCATGAATGTTTTTCTAGGAGGCCTAAGAAGTCTAATGATAACATTGTAATTGGGAAGAATTTTTTCTCTGCCAAAAGTATCTGTATCAGAGAAAAAGAAATGAATATTATTTGTTTTGTTATAGCTGTAGTCATTTTACATGCAAGAAAGCCAGAATAAAATGCCTTTTTATGTTACTAGCCAAACATATAAAAATGACTTTTGATATATGAATTATATTCTTGTGAATGAATTCCTGTATTGAAAAGATTGACAGATCTCCTTTGGAACATACTTATACTGTTTTAATGTATATGTGATGATGTAGATATGGACTAGAGGTTTCATTCACTCACTTGCTTAACTAGTACTTATTGACAACTTGCCATGTGCCAGGCATTGTGCCAGGGAGACCACAGTAAACAGAATGACAAAGTCCCTGGATTCATAGAGTTTACAATCTAATGGGGATACCCATTATGCAAAATAACTACACAAAGAATCAATCAATTGGATTTAATATGTGCTAAAAAAAAAAACAGAATGCAAATGAAATGCAAGCATGTAACATAGGGGCTTCATCCAGTCAGGAGGGTCAGGGAAGGCTTCCTGGAGCAGAGATGTGTAAGCTGGCAACTAAAAGATAAAAAAGAAGGAATTAGCCTGGTGCAGGGATGGTGGGGGTAGGGTGGGGTGGGGACAGGGTTGTCAAGAATATTCCTTGCAACAAAAACAGCTCGTGTGAAGGTCTTGAGGTGTGCAGGAGCGTGGCACTTTTAGAGTGCCAATGGCTGGAGAATGAAAAGAGAGGAGGGAGAAGAGAAGACAGAAATGAAGAGGTTGGCAGAGGGTCTTGGAGGCCTTGTTAAATATTTTGAATATTCTTCAAAGGATTTGGTTTTAAAACACAAATTATGTTTTTAAAAAACTCTTTCGGTTGGAGGATTGACACTACCCAACTTTAAGACTTACTATAAAGTCATAGGAATCAAGACAGTGTAGTATCGGCAGAAGAATTGACAAGGAGATCAATGGAACAGAATAGAGAGCCCAGAAATAGGCATACATAAACATAGTCAAGATATTTGACAAAGGAGGCAATACAATGCAGCAAAGATAGCCTTTTCAACAAATGGTGCTAGAACAATTGGACATCCACATGCAAAATAATAAGTCTAGACACAGACCTTACACCCTTCACAAGAATTAACTCAAAATGGGTCATAGTCTTCACCATTAAATACAAAACAATAAAACTCCTAGAAAAGAACACAAAGAAAATCTGGATGACCTTGGGTATGGTGATGGCTTTTTAGATACAACATCAAAGGCATGATCTATGACAGAAAACATTGATAAGCTAGACTTCATTAAAATTAAAAACTTCTTGACACTGCTACAAGAATGAGAAGAAAAGACACAGACTAGGAGAAAATATTCACAAAAGACATATCTGATAAATGACTGTTATCCAAAATATACAAAGAACTCTTAAAACTCAACAATCAGCACATGAACAACTCAATTAAAAAATGGGCCAAAGACAGGAACAGACACCTCACTAAAGAAGACATACAGATGGCAAGTAAACGTATGAAAAGATATTCAACATTACATATGATTAGGAAATTATAAATTAAAACAACAGTGAGATACCACTGTAGACTTATTAGAATGACCAAAATCCAAAACACTGACAACAAATGCTGGTGAGGATGTGGTGCAATAGGAACTCTCATTCATTGCTGATGGGAATGTAAAACGACACTTTGGAAGACAGTTTGACAGTTTCTTACAAAACTAAATATATTCTTGGCATGCGATCCAGCAATTATGCTCATTGGTATTTAGCCAAATGAATTATTATGTCCACACAAAAATCTGCACGTGGATGTTTATAGCAGCTTTCTTCATAACTGCCAAAACTTGGAAGCAACCAGGATGTCCCTCAGTAGGTGAGTGGATAAATGAACTGTGGTACATCCAGAAAACGGAATATTATTCAGTGCTAAAAATAAATGAGCTGTGAAGCCGTCAAAAGACATGCAGGAACCTAAAATGCATATTACTAAGTGAAAGAAGCCAATCTGAGAAGTCTACATATGCTACGATTCCAACTATATGACATTCTGGAAAAGGCAAAACTGTGGAGACACTCAAAAGATTAGTGTTGGGATTAGGGAGGGATGAAATGCGGAGCACAGAGGATTTTTAGGGCAGTGAAGCTATTCTATGTGATACTATAATGGTGGATATATGTCATTATATTTGTTGAATTACATTTGTCAAAACCGTAGAATGTACCAGACCAAGAGTGAACCTTAATGTAAACTATGGACTTTGAATAATTGTGATGTGTCAGTGTTGATTCATCAATTGTAACAAATGTACCATTCTGGTGGGCGATGTTGGTGGAGGGGGAGGTTGCACATGTGCAGGTATAGGGGGTATATGGGAACTCCTTGTACCTTCCACTCCATTTTGCTGTGAACTTGAAACTGCTCTAAAAACTGAAGCTTATTAATTTTTAAGAAATGGAATTACCAAGTTAAAGAGGAAAAAGGTAATCTCCTTCTGGTTCCTGAGTGAAGAATGGACTGAAGATGATCAAGAGTGGAAGTTGAAGAAGCCACTGCAGTAATTCAGTGGGTGAGAGGTGATAATAGCTTGGCTGAAGGGGTGACAGTGGAAAAAAAGAGAAGTGGACAGATTCGAGATGTGTTTTGGTGATAGAATTAAAGGAACTTGCTGAGGGCATGGATTTGCTGGTAAAGGAAAGGGACAATCAAGATGACCCTGGGTGACTGGTGACACTATTTATTGAGACCTGGAAGACTGGAAGGAGAGGTGAGTGGCTGTGGAGCACAGGGTTTTGTTTTTATTGTGTGTGTGTGAGGAAGATCAGCCCTGAGCTAACATCCATGCCAATCCTCCTCTTTTTGCCGAGGAAGACTGGCCCTGGGCTAACATCCGTGCAGATCTTCCTCCACGTTATGTGGGATGCTGCCACAGCATGGCCTGACTAACGGTGCGTGGATGCGTGCCCGGATCCGAACCAGGCTGCCAGCAGCGGAGCGCACACACTTAACTGCTACGCCATGGGGCCGACTCAGAGCACCAGGGTTTTTTGCATAGTTATGTTGAGTATGAGATATTCAACTGGAGATGTTCAAAAGTAGGCTATTTCTGTTTGTTTATTTTGACTTTGTGGCAATAGAAGTTTCACTCTCTACACAGTTTCTCAAAAGTGACCTTTCCTGATTTGGATTTTTAACTTTTCATTTGCATAACTGAAAGGCTCGTTTTGATGGTTTTTTTAAGAACAAAAGAAAAATCTGACTCAAATATATATCGTGTCAAATTCTACAGAAGACTGCTTGCAGTTTTGAAATGAGTTTTTCCAGCTCTGTAACCACCCGTACTGAGGTTTCAATAAGGCTAAGTTTCAGACAGCTCAGGCTCAGGTACAAAGTTCTTCTAGTAGTCTCTACGAGAAGGAACATTCTCAGAACCTGGGCGCACAAGAACACAAGCTCAGCTGGGGACGCAGAACCACATGTTGATTACATGACTTCCTACACTGGATGGTACAGATTTGTTTATTTCTCAGTTGTCTCCACTAGACTGTGAGCATGTTAAGGCCAGGGATTTTATATCCTTAACATTAGCATATACGCAGTACTGGATATTTGTGTATTTGTGTATTGGATTAACATATAAATAAATCTTCCTTAATGTTATAAAATAATGAAGCTCAGAAAGATAAGATGTGAGGGGAAATGGGAAAGGCCAGGAAGAAAGTCAACTTTGAGCCACTGGGTTTTTCGGTTAGAGATTCAATGCTGTCTAACCTGACATCTGGTCAATGGTGAAAAATATAACCAAGTAGCTCTTGTTTTCTCTATGCAACGACAACCAGTCTGACTGATGTCTTTCACTGCATTGACTGAATTTAATAATTCAGTGATAATTTAGCAGATATCCCCTCTTCTCAGGGCGATACAATGTCAGTATTAGGTGTAGTTTGAGGATGTCCATAAACATTTTTATGAAAGCTCTAGATTTTACTTTAGAGGTTTAAAGGTTTTGATGCTTTCTTTTCAGCCTTTCATGAGAATTTTCTTTTTTCAATCAGAGAACATTCACTTTCTAAATAAAGAAGTCATTTGGTGCTTAAGGAGACAGAAATATCACTAATTTTCTGTGATTTTAATTCATTCACTCAACAAATATTTGAATGACTACTGTCCCAGGGACTCTTCTGGGCCACCAATAAAACAATTTGCTTCTAGAGTTTGCACTCTGATTGGAGAAGACAAGTTACAAACAAGTCATGTGTAGAGTGATAATTTAAGGCTATAAAGAAAAATTAAGTAGGTATAAGGAGATAGAGTGTAGAGAGGATGTGTGCATTTTCAGATAGGAGTCAGTGGCGGCCTCTCTGAGGAGATAACATTTGATCTAAGACCTGAATGAAGTGAGCATATGAGCCATCTGAGGATAAAAAGAACATTCCAGACAGAGAGAATAGCAAGTGCAAAGTCCTAGAGTTGAGGGATGAGTAAACAATTATTTTTTAGCGCATTTAAATAACAACCTGTAACTATTTTCCTCTCTGTTACTTAAAGTAGACACGTTCATTTTGAATAAGCAAGATGCCAGGAGAGTAATTAACATATAACCTTCCAAAATTCCTGTTTTCAGCAGTTCAAATTGATGGAGAGAGACAATACTCCAGTGGCTGGGAATCCTTTGCTGAATTGTGGGAACATATACAAGTCACTTTATCTGTTTATCCCTTTGCTTCTCTGTTCAATTAGCAAATCCTTTCCTGCCACAAAAAAGAGATTAAAAAGAAATACAAACAATGGGATATATTAGAATTATGATGGACTGGGGGCAAAACTACCTCTGAAGACAAAGGTACTAAGCTGGTTGAGTCGAACAATAGTTAAGGGCTCTGAGTAAACATACTCAGATCCCTTAAGCACTTCTCACGTTTGTTTACTTCACGTATATGAGAGCTGGTTTTGACCCTTTTCTTTCATTGAGTAAAGGCCATCTCCTGAACAATGCTTGCTTTCCCCATTCCCATCATCCAGGAGATTTTAAAGGAATTAGACTGAATTTACTTTTAAACACTTTCTAATTTAGATGTCTCACCTGTCTAATCTGGCCTTTTCCAGGTAATAAGGATTAATGTGATATTGCAATGTTGACATTAACAAATTTGCAGGGACTATAATATTTATAATTTATGTAAATGAAGTTTTCTGTTACTTCAGTATGCAAAACTTGCTGGGCAGATTTTTCTCAAAATAGGAGAGAATAGGGGCCGGCCCTGTGGCGCAAGTGGTTAAGTGCACGCCGCTCCACTGGGGGTCCTCCGTTTCGGACCGGGAGTGCACTGACACACCGCTTGGCAAGCCGTGCTGTGGCAGCATCCCATATAAAGTAGAGGAAGATGGGCACGGATGTTAGCCCAGGGCCAGTCTTCCTCCGCAAAAAAAAAAAGAGGAGGATTGGCAGGTGTTAGCACAGGGCTGATCTTCCTCACACAAAAAAATAGGAGAGTATAACTAAGATGGTCTGACATAAAATATATAGGTAAAAACTTGAGGTGTCCCAGGAGACCCCAGAAAGAGTGGGTTAGCGTCCTTCAATGCAACTGAAACAATGGGACAAAGAGATACTAAAGCTACTGTCTACAGCAGAATGAACCACAGACAGAGAAAACAAACGGTGCCTTTGTAAACTTTTTATTTTTAAATTTGTTAATAGACTTTATATTTTAGGGTAGTTTTAGATTCACAGCAAAATTGAGTCGAAGGTACTGAGATTTCCCATATATCCTCTACCTCCCATGCAAAGCCTTCCCCATTATCAACACCCCCAACTAGAGTAGTACATTTGTTACAGTTGATGAACCTACATTGTCACATCATTATCATCCAAAGTCCATAGTTTACATTAGGGCTCACTTTTGGCGTACATTCTATGGGTTTGGACAAATATATAATGATATGTATCCATCTTTATAGTATCATATAGAATAGCTTCACTGCCCTAAAAAAATTCTGTGCTCTGCCTATCCAGCCCTGCCACCCCCCTAACTCCTGGCAATCACTGATCTTTTGACTGTCTCCATAGTGTGCCCTTTCCAGAATGCTGTATAGTTGGAATCATTTAGTATGTAGCCTTTTCAGATTGGCTTTTTTCACTTATAGTAGGCATTTACGTTTCCTCCATGTCTTTTCATGGCTTGATAGCTCAGTGCCTCTGTAATTTGAAACTCAAATAAAAAATCAAAAGAACACGCTGATTTATGATCTGACTGCTTTCAAATGGCCCACTCCATTTGACATAATTCAAGATGAGTGTGAGAGATATTTAATTTATGCATTCACTCATTCATCAATATTTTTTGAGCATCTCTATGTGCCAGGCACTATGTTAGGTACAAATATATAATATACAGCCATAAAAGAGATAGATAAAATGTCAATCTTTATGGGACTTACACTCCAGTAAGAGGGTTAGTCAATAAACAAACAAATAAGTAAGAATTATGGAATAACAAATACTTGTTGACTGTTCCTCCTCCCTTCCCTATTCTCATTTCTTCCTTCCTTCCTTCATCTCTTCAACATTTTTTTATTTGAACTATTTTTCAAGCACTGGTAAGGAGGCAGGGGTCTACAATTTCCCATCTGGCTCTGCTACAGACTTGCTATAAGACCTTGGACAACTCACATTCCTTCTTAAGAGTTTTCCCTGGCCTAGAAAATGAGGATGACAATTCCTGCTTACTATTTAGTTGGGAGGAACAAATAAACTAAAAACTGTGAACTTGCTTTAAAAACACATTGATACCTTCTATTTGCCAACCAGTATTGTGAGATTAAAATGCCCTTGTATTTCTTACCAATTTAAAATCTTTTTTTATGTATGCATAATTCAGTTCAATCTCCTTAAACACACAAATGTGACAGCAATCACTGTTCTATCCTCCTCATGGCCTGGTCTACAGGGTGATGAAGGGCAAAATGCTCTCTTGATGCTGCATCTCAGTAATGCACAGTCGGGAGAGAAAACTACACCCCAGAGGGCTCCTAATTACTTCTGCAATTCGTATGAAGAATTGGATCTTTCTGAGACTTGTGAAAATGACATAATAAGAGAGAGTACAAATGTAGAAGACACTTAATTTCAAACCTATAAGGTTAGTCTAGAAACTTTAAAAAGAGAAAGTCTATATAACCTAAAACTTGTTGGAGAATCTGTCTTCAATCTGTTTCTAAAATAGCTTGAGAAATGACTCAAGAGAAGGGTTATCTGTGAGTGGATTTTCAAAGCCAACAACTTTGATTTATTTTATATGAAGCAAAATTCCTTCTGAAATTTTTATTCACTGTGAATTGACATATATATGATATATAAAATATAAATATAGATATATAAAAATAAAGAGAAAGAGATACATTTTTGCTGTTTTCCTCATCCTCTATTTTTAAAAATTCATCTTGAATACTTAGGTTTTGCTAGCATGTTACTTTACAGATGTGTAATCCTACCATTGACCAGAGATTACTTACAAAATTTCCTTCAGAAGGAGGTGGTCTTATTGAATGTTACAGAAGCTCCTCTGGGTTCCATTGACCCTCAAGACTGATAGACTTCAGGGACCCACCAGCCAAGTGTTTGTGGATAGATGCTTCCAGGCATCTACCACCCTATGCTCTGGCTGCCTGGGGATCTCCTCACCACTAGCCAAGTAAAGCTCCATGATAGACAGAACAGAGGCCCAGCCAAGCCTCTACCCCAGGCCTTGCAGTTGAAGTCCTAAATTGAAGGAAAAGAGGCAGCAGTGGTAGATTTTTTCAGGGAAGCAGGACCCAGGAAGGCAAGTAATGGTGTGCTAGGGGTGGAAAGGACCTTAGCGGCCCAGAAAGGGAGGGAGACTTGCCTTAGGCCATTGAGTGAGTACCCTGGATAGGTCCCAGGGTGCCTGTTCAAAGCTCCCCTCACTAGGCTTATTGCCTCTCAAGGCAGGGTTCTTCTCAGGCCTTCCTGATATTGTACCAGGGAGACACAAGCCTGCCATGATGCACTAGTATCCAATGCTACCTACTCAGAGAGGCCAACCCTGACCACTCAGAGGAACAACTGAAGGCCACATCATCCCGTGTTAATGCTCAGCATTGTACTCATTGCCTTCTGATATTTTCTTATGTATTTACCTGTTTGTTTCTTTACTATTTATCTCCTCTACAAGAATATAAACTCCATGATATCAGGGACCTTATTTGTCTTTTTCAAGGCTTTCACTCCAGTTCCTAGAAGAATGCCTGCTGGTTCATAGTCAGTGCTCAATAAATAATTGTTGAAAAAGATTAATGACATGAATTTTTATCACCATAATTTCAGAATTGCTTTATCTTAGTATCTCATTGGTACTTAATAACCAAAGGTCTGGAACATTACAGCTTTTAGTTTTTCCTGGTATGAGTTTCTTGCTCTGTGAACATATACACGAGATGTTTCTTTAAGGGATCCTGTTATTCTTTTGTAACATAAGGAACCCCTTCCCTCCCACAGAGATTACCTGTCAGCCCTAAATAAGTAGAATGAACAGATCTTAGGCATTTAGAAAAGCAGCTCTGATGGTGGTGTGCGTGATCAGAGCTGAGACCAGTTAGGGGGAAGCTGTTATGAATAGGGGGTAAGGACCTAACAAGGACAGTGGGAGGAGGATGAGGGAAGGAATTCAGAAGCCCCTTCAGAGGACAACAGTTTTGGCAGCAAATTTCTTGTAGGGGGTGAGAGAGAGAGAGCAGTCAGAACGGAGTCTGAATGCTCTAGCTTATCTGATGAAGTGGATGCTGATGCCATTCACTGATATACATAGCAGAGAGAAGGTTGAATTGTTCTGAGATGAAAATGACATGGTGGGGTCTTGGATATTTTGAACTTGAAGTGCTGGTGAGAGATGCAAATGGAGGTTTCCAATAAATATTTGGGAATTGATTTTGGAGCTTTGGAGAAAGGTGGGACTAGAGATGTACAGTTCAGAGTTGTCTGCATATATGGGATAGATAAAGCCCTAGAAGTAGATGAGAAAAGCCTAGAAAGCCTAAACAGATAAGAGGGAAGACCAAGGATGTAGCATTTGAAGAAGGAATATTCTCAGTGGGAAAATGAGACTCTAGACAAGTTACTTAAGCTTTCTGTGCCTCAATTTATTCATCTGTAAAAAGGGTTACTTAATAATATTTTGCTTGAAGAATTGCTGAGGGGCTAAATTTAATATATACAAACAGCTTACTTAGTACAGTGCCTGGCACATAATACAGGTTATATAACTATTTCCTATTGTTGGGGTAAGGATATTTAAGATAATGTAGAAAAAGAAAAGCCAGTTAAGAGTACTGGGAAAGACCAATCTGAGTCAGAGGAGAATGAGAGAGAGCAGTGCTACGGAAGAGCAGAGTGAAGAGTTTCTCCAAGCGGGAGTCAACAGTGTCAAATGTTACGATAAGTTCGCCTAAATGAGGATGCATGAGGCGCCTTTGACTCTGTTGGTTAGGGAGTCATTTGTGTGCTTAGAAAGGGCAAAGTTCAGAAGAACGGTTGCAGCAATAGCAAGACTCCATGAGTTTAAGAGAAATGGAAATGACCTCTGTTTAAAGATGGTGAATTGAACACTTTCACTTCCTTCCACTCCTACACTGCACTGACATCATAGTAAAGGGATTTTTTTTTTTTTTTTGCATAAACAAACAAAGAGAAAGAAAAGACAAGAGATGACAGCAACCAAATTTTGGAAACTGAAAAGCAGACAGATCAGTGTTAATGTACTTAGCACAACTGAGAAAACTGAAAACTAAGCCCAGAAGCAAGCTGAGTTGCTCCACAGAACCCCAGACAGACCCAGAAATTGAGGATTTTAGGTATCTCTGGGAGTGGGGTTGAAAGTTAAGAAGAAAACAGAAAGTCTGCTCATCCTGCCCCACCATGGCCTACCCCAGCCCTGTACAGCCAGGGTGACTGCCTCTCCCCCATGGGGATGGAAGACTTGGGGTAGAGAGGGTGAACAGAATGACTTTGACCATGGAACACCACAGTGAAAACAAGAGGGTTACGTAGAAGTCTATATGCTGAATGGTGAGATACGCCAGCTCCATTCTCTCACTCTTCTCCCAGGATGCCATAACCAAGTTTACGAAATTCATGTCTTCTGGGAAGGAGAGTGAAAGACTTTTTCTCCGGATAAATGAGTACCCCAGAAGAAAAAACCTAAAGATACTGACAGTCAGGGGTCCCCCAATGAAATGGCTCAACTAGATCATCTTACAGTGATGACTGTAGCGGTTAACAAGCCCTGCTTGTTAGCAGTTATCAAGCCCTGTTCAAGCACATAGCGCCCCTATGGTCTTTTTGGGCATGTGTCTAAATTCTTAACAAAGGATCAATGGCACCTTGAGTGTTTCTCTCTCTCTCTCTCTCCTCTTTCCATATATTACATCATGGTGTGAGCACTAAAGGCAAAAAAGAGCAAGTGCCAGGAGGAAGCCGTATCACTTTTTATGTCCTAGCCTTGGAAGTCACTCAGCATCACTTGTACCTCATTCTGGTTATAAAGATCCACCAGATTCAACTGGAGGCAACATAGACTCCACCCTTGACAAGGGAATATAAATGTTGTATTATAAGAAGGCCATGTAGAGTGGGGCAGAAAAAAGCAACGAAAACAGCTTACACACAAAGGATAGGGAATAAGAATGGCATCACAATTCTTAACAGCCACACTGCATGCCAGAAGACAATGGAACAATGCCTTACAAATTCTCGAGGAAAACAACTCTCAACCTAGAATTTTATACTCAGTGAAACTATGACTAAAGAGTTAAGATGGGGTAAAGACATTTGTATATATTCAACTTCTTAAGGAATTTATCTTCCATATACCCTTAACCAGGAAATTCCTGAAAGTTGTGCTCCATCAATGTGAAGGCATGAACAAAGAATGAAGGAGATCCAGAAAGTAAGGCTGCAAACAGGAGAGAGGTGAGGGGAACCCCTGAGTATGGCAACCATGCAGCAGTCAGGACTAGAGAGGAGGAGAGAGGACTCAGGAATGTCCCCATAAATTCAATATATTTGCTCATATGTTTGAATGCCCTGAGAGTATGGGGATGAATTAGTAATAAGTACATAGAAAACTGAGCAAACCAAGAGAAAGACAATATTTAAGTCTAGGTATACATGAAAGTAAATATATCACAGCACATACATGGCTAAGCTGCGAGTAAAATTTGCATATCATAATAATATAAAAATTAACATTTAATCTATATTTGGAGGACTGGAGACTGTGTGGGGTGGGAGAGGGCAGTGTGTTTAAGAGAGCTAAATCCTAATATTCAAAGGACAAAGTCAATGCACAATATTTAAAATTGAAAAAATCCAAAAGTCAACATAAGCACATTATTAGAAAACATGGAGGCAAATACTCAAAGGAAAAGTGAAAGAGGTAAAAGTGGTTACCATTGGGGAGCAAGAATGGAGGGAGGAATTATTTTTTAAATTAATAACTTTTATAGAAATATTTCATTTAAAAATTATGTGTACATATTTGATTAAAATAAAAATATGATTTTTAAAAATCATGAACAGAAATTTCTGTCAAAACATGGAGGTTTGCACACATTTTTCTCCCCCTCCCAATCCCACTAGATGTAATAAATAAACTTATAAGGACAAAAAGAATGGGTGAAGAAACGAGCGGGGTAGAGGCTTATACGATTGGAGATAGAGGGCCCTCATTTAGAAAAATAATACAAAGTTAGGTATAAAATGAATTTAGAATAAGAAAAGACATCACCCCAAATTTCTAATTTTAAAAAGCTAACAAACAGGCATGAAATCATAAAAATAACAATATTTTTGTTGCTACCTTAGACATTTTCTTGCATACTTTTTTTCTTACATCTTTGGCTACATACCCTTTGATCTCCTCTTCACGGGATAAAATTTTAAAATATAATTTTCTTTAGAGAGAATAGAAAGATAATTTAGTCTTCCCTCTAGCATTTTGATCAAAGTTTGTTTTTTGTTTTTGTTTTGTTTTGTTTTTTTGTGAGGAAGATTAGCCCTGAGCTAACATCTGTTGCCAGTCCTCCTCTTTTTTGCTGAGTAAGATTGGCCCTGGGCTAACATCGTGCTCATCTTTCTCTACTTTATATGGGATGCTGCCACAGCATGGCTTTGATAAGTGGTGCATAGGTCCATGCCCAGGATCTGAACCTGCGATCCCCAGGCTGCCAAAGCGGAAGGGGCGAACTTAACTACTACACCACTGGGCCAGCCCCTCAAATATTTTATTGAAATAATCCTAAATTTATCTCCAAATTGCAATAGTTATACTCTACAAATACTGGACATATACACACATTCTGATCAATCATTTTTGCGTGAATTCCATAAAAAATGAAAAGAGTATGATGTGTTTAATAATTATATATACTGAGTTATAAAATATATTCTGGAGAGAAGAGAACATCTGTTTTAACTGGGTGTCAAAGAGAATCAAACTCTCCAAATACAATTTACGCATGACATCTTTGGAAGAATTTTCCCCAGACTAGCTTCTGGCTCAGAGTCATGTGACACTAGCCCTGCAGGTTTGTATCATGACAGCAGGAGTAACCACGAAAGGCAGTAGAAGTAGTCTTGAAAATCATTTCTACACTAGGACGGCTAGTAATAATATGGAAGTAACTGTAAACCTCACTCACATATCCTCCTGAACTCAATCTAAATGTATCCCAAATTCAATTTCCCCTTAGCCAGATCCCAAAAATGCCTACGGCAATTCCAAAACCACCCCCACAAGTAGGGAAATAAAATAGAGGGGTCTTCCTAATGGAAAGAGACAGCAAGCCTAGCCGATTATGGTTAAAATACCTTAGTTTTAATATTTATAACTATTTGGACATATTTCTAGGACTCCTTCCAGGACCTTGGAAGCAAGACTCTAAAGTTTAAGCTACATTAGCTTCAGGGTTAATTGGCCTTTGACAATAGCAATAAAATTTTGGAAAACAAATTAATGTGTGTAAATGGCTTTTCAGACCAGAGAAAGTTGAAATCTGAGCCAGAGCAGGGGGATCCCAGAAGCAAGCTGAATTGCTACTACAGATCCTCAAACAAGATCAGGAAATGGAAGCTCCAGGTACTTCTAAAAGTGGTGGTAAATGCTGATCTGAAATAAGAGGACTGAGTGTGAAACATCTACTAGAGTAGAGAGAAAATGCTTCACATACCCTCCCCCATCTCTCTCTAACCCTGCTACTCACTGCTTTCAACATCTTACTTTCCATTCATTTTCCCTTTTCATTTTTAAATAAAATTATTTTTTACCAAATTAAAATTAACAGCTAAATCTCCAGCCCTCCATCTCCAACCTGTACAGCAAGACAAGCACCAATACCCCCATTCCAGCAGGAGACTGGACGTTTATTCTCCAAATGGGCTAAATCAGAGGGTCTTTGGACACAGGGACACCTGGCAGAGCTGAGAGTGTGTATGTGGGGATCCCCACCATTGTGATTCAGTTCAAATTTAAACAGTGGACTATAAGATTCTCCCCCCTTCTCTCCATTGCTCTTCCTTGATTCACTTAGGAAAATGCTAGAAGGCAGACAAGAAATTTTAGAATTCCTCTCTGGTGAAATTGACCAACCCAGGAATAGAGATCTCTAGATATTGACATTTGGGACCCTGACCACCTAGCACCACTTCATTGACAAGCCCCTCACAAAGAGTTTTAATTAGCTTTCAGTGCTTCTGCAAGAAATGTGAGCGGACAGCCAGAGATCATCAGATGAAGCCTTTGACACAAAGGACCGGACTGAGACCAAAACGAACAGGAAAATGAGACAATAAATAAAATAGGAGAAAATATCAGCAATAGCAACAACATTCTAACATCCTCAGAGGCAAGTGAAAATATGGCATCCCTGAAACAAGAACAGAGTTCTGTAAAAACGAAATATTCAGGGATAAAAAAAGAAAGCATTTAGAATTAAAAGTATGATAACAGAAAGGGAATATTTACTGGAGAGCTGAAAGATAAACTTGAGAAATCTCCCAGAAATAAGAAAAAAGATGAAGATGTGGAAAATGGAAAATAAATATGAGGAAATTTTAAAAATCAGTCCAGATGGTCCATAATCTGAATAGTGGGGGTTCCGGAAAGAGAGAATAGAGAAAACAGAGACGATGGACTTATCGAAGAAACAGTTTCAGATAATTTCCCAGACTATAAAGAGCCCATTATGTGTCCAGCAGAAAGTCTGGAAAATTAAGGTATAGCATTGTATAATTCTGGAACACTGTGGAGAAAGAGAAGATTCTAAGAACATCCACAGAAGGAAAAAAGTAGTCATATGTGAAATTTTGATCAGAATAGCTTTAGACTTTTTATCAGTAGCACTAGAAATTAAAAGACAAGGGAGTAATGCCTTCAAAGTTCTCAGGGAAAATTACTTACAACCTATAACTCTATATCCAGCCAAAACATTAGCCAAGTGTAAAAATAGAATTTTAAAAGCATCAGACATGCAAGGATTTAGAAACTTTATAACACAAGCATGTGTTTTAGGGGTAAGTGAATTAATACTCCTTCAACATGGCAGAAAAATCTATGGATATTGTCTAAAATTGATAATCAAGAAATAAAATGTTGTATTTAGAGATTTTCAAGTAGCTACCAGATGAGAAACATCAGTAAGACTTCAAAGTGGTTGGGAGGATTAGAGGGTCATGGAACCTCTGAGAACTGATGCTCTTCCTTACAAGTTTTGTACTATTTGATTTTTTTTAACCATGTGCATGCATTAATTTGATTAAAAAATAATTTTATTTGAAAATCAAAAAGAAAGTGGATGGAAAGTGAGATAATGAAAACAGTGAATATAACAGAGTTAGAGGTAGAGGTAGGGGGAGGGGCAAGCGCTTACTCTATTCTATAGGAGGCCTTTACGCATATGAAGCTCTTTAATCTTCCCAATGGCTGAAAGAGAGAATATCGTTATACCATTTTAGAGGTGAGAAACCTGAGGCTCAAGAAAGTTAAAGGAACTTGCCCCAAGTCACACAGGAGGAACTGGCAGTATTAAGGCTGAACCCACGTCTGTCTTGTTCCAAAGCTCAATCATGTTCCACTACATAGTTTTAAATGTTGGCAAACAAGAGAAGAGAGAGAGACTGGAAACTCACCGTATGAGGGGAAGACGGTGAGTTTTTGGTAGAGGAAACACATAAATGTTAACGTAAATTGAAGGTAAAGAGTCATCAGAGGCCAAGGATTGAAAGTACAAGAGAGAGAAGGAATAATTGAGCCGAGTCTTAGAAAGTTTGGGGGGAGTAGCACAGGGATGAGAGCAAGAGTTTGCCTCAGGAAGGAGTAAAGCTATGGGAAGGAGGTGAGAGTGGGTGAACTTGTTAGTAAGCTGGAATTTAGAGAGGAGGGAAATTGAAGTGGTGATACCATTTTCTCCATGAAGTAGAAAGCTAATTATTCTCCTACGAATAATTGAGTAAGAGGAGGGTTGGATCTTTACAGGGGATTGGGGGGAGGAGATAGAGTTGGAATTTGACTGGAGCATTCAGGAAAGATTGGGGTCACCAGATTTAGCAAATAAAAAATAGAGCTCACCCAGCTAAATTTGAATTGCAGATTAACAACAAACAATTTTTTTAGTATATGTCCCAAATATTGCATGGTATTTCATCTGGTAACCCTTAAAGAGAGACACTAAAACATGCATAAAGAACAGCAAAGCTGCTTTGAAATAAAAAATTTGGAATGGTGCAAACTCAATGTGAATTGGACAACAGATGATAACTTCAGTGGGACAAGAAGGTAGGAACATTGGGCTTGGCTTCCAGGCAGCAGCAGAAAGGGAGTGGGGCTAACTGCCAGGAGATAGCTTGAAGATGTGATTCTTAGGGTCTCTCCTGAGAGTAATGGGAAGAAAGATGCGTGAGAACCAGCAACTTGGAACTGGTAAGGAAGCCGTCGCTGCAAATAGCTTTGCCTACTTTCTAATTCTGCCTGAGTGGTCATCTACATCTTATGTCTCATAGGTGTGTACTAAGGATGAATATTACTGAATAACCATCTGCAAAGTGTTTGAGCTCTTTAAAACATTGGATCAATACTGACCGTTGTCCGCACCAACAGTTGGCGTCCTCACCAACTCACAAGAAAAGGACTGACTTCCCCTGCACAATTCTTCGACATGCTTGAGGTTTATCATGGTGGTTTGGAGTAGTGGTTAAGAATCTGCAGCTCATCGACAGTCATAGCCCACGTTAACCACGTTGCTTACTATGTCTGGGACTCAGTTTCCTTGTTTGTAAAATTAGATAATAACAGTACCTAACTCATGGTAAGGATTAAATGAGTTAATGTGTGTAACACTTAGAATCTGGTACACAAATACTAAAACTCTAACCTTACATTAGATGGTATAGGTAGATAATGAGAGGTTTTTAAAAATGTTCTTCATTATATCTTTATATACATTTTTTACACATGTAGAGTCAGGAAGTCAGTGGTTTTAAAAAAGACTCATGAGGGGAGGGGTTGGAGAAATAGCATAGAGGATTCTTAGGGCAGTGAAAATATTCTACATGGTACCATAAGGATGGATGGATACGCATCATTATATGTTTGTCCAAACCCATAGAAAGTACAACACAGAGAGTGAACCCTAAAGTAAACTATGGACTCTGGGTGACAATGATGTAACAATGTAGGTTCATCGATTGTAACAAAGGTACCACTCTGGTGGGGATGTTGATAATGGAGAGGTAATGCCTGTGTGGGGGCAGGGGGTATATGGGAAATCTCTGTATCTCCCACTCAATTTTGCTGTGAACCTAAAACTGCTCAAAAAAAAAATCTTAATAATAAAAAGGTGGTAAAAATAAAAATAAAATTTAATAAAATATTTTGGCAAAAAGAAAATGCATGATGGTGAAAAAAAGGACATCTATACTTTTGTATACATGTTTTACAGACTTGCATACTCAGTAAATAAGTGGTTTTAAAAGGACATTCATTAGCATATCTTTGAATACATTTTGTAGACATGCATAGTCAAAAAATACATACAATTTTAAAACTTTAAAACTAGAGGTTTGCTTCCCTTCAGGAACATGCATTTCAATTCCTGAACTGTTTATTGACTGAGAGTGTTTGACCTGGGAGACACGGCATCTGCAGCATTTAAGTTTTGGAACCCAGAGCGGGCACTCACGAGCTGGGACATCTAGCGACTTAAGCTGTCTGAGTGACATTTCTCTCATCAATAAAATGACCAACAATGCTTGCTTCACAGAGTAGTAGTGTTAAATTAGATAATCTATCACATGCCTGATATAGTCTGGGTGTGCAATTCACTTTAATTCCTTTCTCTTTAAAGAACTCATAAATTAGTGGATGGGGTGGAGTTTGCCAGATGGCCATTGGGCAGACTCAGCATATTTCCCCTTTTAAATGAAGTAAGTCCTCAAACCCAATCAGAGTCTACTCTAGAGTCTAGAGGACCGTTATCTTAGTTTCTACATTGTATGCACATACTGTTGTTGAATTTGTGGGTATGTGCTGGGTGCAACGCTGTTGACGAGGGCTTTCAGGCAGCTGTGAATTAACTGTCACTTGATTTTTTCCTTTGCAAACTCATAAGATCCCAGAAGCCAGGGGTCTGTTTATTCATTCAGCCTCCTTCTGAGTCATTCAGGTACAGGGTGTGTCTGTCAATTGAAACCACACAACAGAGAAGTTTTGCGTTCACATCTGCAGGGATGGGAAGCCAGTGCGACCAGGGACTGGGTGGAAACCGTCTGTAGAGTAGCGCAGGGCAGAAGTGCTCTGAGCTTGTCACTTAGGTGGAGCTGACCAAAGCCGCCTCTCAGTCTCACGTTCTGAAGTAACATCTAAGCAAAAGGAAAGAGTGGGTGAGTTGCGAGCACTGATGTTTGGGGGCCTCTGACTTGCCTCCCAAGTAGAAAGGGAGAGAAAGGCGCCGGCTGGGGAGCTGCAGGCCCTCGGCTGGGCTGGCCTCGGCGGCTCTTCCCCCTTGGAAATTTCTGAGCTGCCCCAGCTTTTTAAATCCCTCAGGTCCGGGCAGCTGCCCACCTCCTCAAAGGCCTCACCACTGGCCAGATCTGGGACACACCGCCTGACTTTGCGCCCAGTCGAGTGAGGGGAACCCCTGTCCAGCGCCTCGCGCGGCGCTGGCCCATTTCACTGTGCGCGCCGGGAAAGCCACTTTCTGCCCTTCAGACCACAAGTTTCAAGGCAGCAGCTGGATGGGGGCGGGGTAGGGAGAAGAGGAGGAACTCCCAGGCCACTCGCCCTTGGTGGCTGCTGCCTGCTCCATACCTCGCGCGGCCCTTCCCAGCCTCTGCTCCCGGGAGCGCGGCCGGGACTCGCTGGGTCGCGGCTCCGGTTTCGCCTGCCTGCGCTGACGCGGCCCGGGGGCACCCGGCCACAGTCTCGGGACTCCGATCCCCCGAGGGCTGCGGGGTAGCCGACGAGAGAGGTGTGCTACGAGTCTCCGGGCCGTCTTCTCCCCCTAAGACTTTTCGAGAGAAAAGTTTCCAAAGGCTTTCCACCTCCTCTCTTTTCTAAGGCTCGGGAGAACGGTCTCCACCGCCCGGGAGCAGCGGATAGCAGGGCGAGGGCTGTGATTTATACATTAGAGTCTAGGGGGCACCAGGCTCCTCCCCTTCTGAGTTTTTTTTTTTTTTTCCCAGTTGCCTGTGGAGGAGGAGGGGTTCTTTTTCTTTTTCGCTTCTGCCCCCTCCTACCCTCTCCCCCCAAAAAACTCTTTCCTGGACAGAGAGTCTCAGCAGCTGAGATCCGGGGGCCCCCAGCCACTGGCGGAGGGCGTGGGGGGTTGAGGCGAAAACCCCTCCCCATCTCTTTCTAAAGAAACCACCAGCCTCAGCGGGGCGCTCGGCTACTTCAGCTCGCAGGCCGGAGCTGTGCGGAGAGGGAGGGGACCCCGACTCGAGTAAGTTTAGAGCGCAACGTAGTCAGTCCGGGGCAGCAGCAAGATGCCGAGCGCGCCGTGCAGACCTGGAGCTCTGCGAAAGCAGCTTCGTCCTGCCTGAGCGAGGTAGGGGACCGCGCGCCGCGCCAGCGGGTGCTGGGGGCGCCGGGGAGTCCCGCTGCGGGAGGGCTTCTGTGTCAGGCACGAATTTTTAAACAGGAATGAAGCAAAACAAAAACTTTTAAAACATCCATCTCTGGGCGCTGGAAACATGCATCTCTGGGCTACTAAGGAGCCCAACCCGATGGGATTGTTCTTGGGGCACTTGTGATTTATGAAGTTTGGAAAAGGGTTAAGTCTCAGTTGCAGAACCGACTGGGGGTGGGGGATAGGGGAAGCTGCGGTTGGTCGGAGGAAAGGGAGGGAAGGCGATTATTTTTGGAAATCCTATAGACAAAGAATATGGGTGGTGGGGCTACGGGCTTAAACTTGCCCTCCCGAGAGCAGGGTGTGGAATTAGGTGGAGGGAATGCGGAGCTTCTGGGCGCCAGCAGCTTCTACTGGCCCGGGAATCGTTGGGATTGCTTTCGCCTCTATTACTCCAATTTTATCACATTGCTGCGTTATCTTGAAACATTTAATCAACTGACAGCTAGACTTCTTCTGCTAACCAGTGCCTGTCTCATTCCCTCCACACTTTCTAGTTCTACGAGAGGAGGCAACGTGTTGGGGGAGAGCAGTAAATAAAACTGCCGGCGCTAGCTTAGCAATGCACCAGACGTCCGCTTATGTGAATTTCTGGAGCGTAGTTTCGCACTCGGGATTAGGAACGTAGTGGCGTGTATTGTGTACTGTTATCATTAGTAGTGTAACTTCTCTTTGTGTGTGTTTTGGCTATACGCACGGTAACTAAAAATACTTATGCGATCAATGAATGTACGAAACTTCTGGGATTTATTGCAATCTCTTATGAATGATTCTTACTGAGTACCTTTATATTTTTTCTTGCACTGGCTTGCAAGAAAAAAAAAGAAGAAGAAGAAAGAAAAGGCAGTTGCTTCACGGAGGCGCTAAGCTTTCCTGTTTACCGAAAGGCCAGGGCGGGCTTGGCTGCCCACACCACGCTGCACCCTCGGACCCAAAGCACACCTGCTCCTAGAGAGTTATTAATAAAGCCTAAGGAATGACTTACGCTGTCAAATGATTTTCGTGCAAGTCTAATTTCTTGCATGGCATTTAGGAGGTGGTTCTTGTCTCTTTTAGCTGGGTAGTGGTGGGGGGCAGAGGTGTGCATCTCCGCCCTCATACTGGCTGTGGGGTCTCTTCAGAGGAGAGAACAAGAGCTGGTGGTGAGTGAGTCCACCGTGTCTGGAAACCTGGGAGAGGTGGGGACGGGGGAGGGTGAGTGAATGGAGTTAAATGGGGCTCGCTTCTCCAGTTTTCCCATTTCCATTTGAGTGGATGTGACCATAGGGAAAGTTTTCGTCTTGCCGAGTTGGAGTGTTCAGTTTGGATAAAATTTTGTTTTTTCTCCCTCTCTTTCTTCCCTTTCTTCCTCTTTTTTGCAAGAAATGAGAATTTGAAATTTTTAAATCGAATGTCCCCAAGTTTTCTTAAATCAACAAAAACAACAACACTAGAGCAATGCCTTAGTTAGGATGAATTATACCAGTGTGCTGTGGCTTTTTCCCTGACTCGCTTCTCTTTGTGACTTGTTTAAGGCTGCGGTTTCCGAGGCCCTCTCCAGCCAAGGAAAAGCGACACAAAAAGCTTGGATCTCTCTGACTGAACCACCCCCGCAGCAAGTGAAGGCTCGCTCGGCCTCGCCCTCTAGCGTTCGTCTGGAGAAGCGCCATCCTCGGGTTCCTGGGGACGCAGAGCGCACCATGGGCTCCACCAGCATCCCGCTGGTCAAGGCCCTACGCAGCTCTGTCTCCGACTACGTCAACTATGACATCATCGTCCGGCATTACAACTACACAGGAAAGCTGAATACCAGCGCGGACAAGGAGAACGGCATTAAACTGACCTCAGTGGTGTTCATTCTCATCTGCTGCTTTATCATCCTAGAGAACATCTTTGTCTTGCTGACCATTTGGAAAACCAAGAAGTTCCACCGACCCATGTACTATTTTATTGGCAACTTGGCCCTCTCAGACCTGTTGGCAGGAGTGGCCTACACAGCCAACCTGCTCTTGTCTGGGGCCACCACCTACAAGCTCACCCCCGCGCAGTGGTTTCTGCGGGAAGGGAGTATGTTTGTGGCTCTGTCTGCCTCCGTGTTCAGCCTCCTAGCCATCGCCATTGAGCGCTATATTACCATGCTGAAGATGAAACTCCATAACGGGAGCAACAGCTTCCGCTCCTTCCTGCTGATCAGCGCCTGTTGGGTCATCTCGCTCATCCTGGGTGGCCTGCCCATCATGGGCTGGAACTGCATCAGCACTCTGTCCAGCTGCTCCACGGTGCTGCCGCTCTACCACAAGCACTATATCCTCTTCTGCACCACTGTCTTCACTCTGCTCCTGCTCTCCATCGTCATTCTATACTGCAGGATCTACTCCTTGGTCAGGACTCGCAGCCGCCGTCTGACTTTCCGCAAGAACATTTCTAAGGCCAGCCGCAGCTCAGAGAAGTCGCTGGCGCTGCTCAAGACCGTGATTATCGTCCTGAGCGTCTTCATCGCCTGCTGGGCGCCTCTCTTCATCCTGCTCCTGCTGGACGTGGGCTGCAAGGTGAAGACCTGCGACATCCTCTTCAGAGCAGAATACTTTCTGGTGTTGGCGGTGCTCAACTCTGGCACCAACCCCATCATTTACACTCTGACCAACAAGGAGATGCGCCGGGCCTTCATCCGAATCATGTCTTGCTGCAAGTGTCCCAGCGGAGACTCCACTGGCAAATTCAAGCGTCCTATCATCGCAGGCGTGGAATTCAGCCGCAGTAAGTCGGACAACTCCTCCCACCCCCAGAAGGATGATGGAGACAACCCAGAAACCATTATGTCCTCTGGAAATGTCAACTCTTCTTCCTAAAACTGAAAGCTGCCAACCCATGGGCAGCATTCTTGCATGGTCACCCACCACCCCAGTGTTTGGAAAAAAATCTCTGCGCCTCGACTGCTACCAGGGAGGAGCTGCTGCGAGCCAGAGGGAGGGAGGGGGAGAGTAAGAACGGCCTGGTCCGGCCGGGTGTTGGTGGGTAGAGTTAGTTCCTGTGAACAATGCACTGGGAAGGGTGGAGATCAGGTCCTCGCCTGGAATCTATTTCCTCCCCCCTGGAGCTTTGATTTTGCACTGAGCCAAAGGTCTAGCATTGTCAAGCTCCTGAAGGGTTCATTTGGCCCCTCCTCAAAGACTAGTATCCCCCGTGTGAAAGCCTCTCTCTCAGGAGCTTTGAGGAGAAGATGTTTTCTTTGACTTTAGTTTCCAACCCAACTGAGTGTGTGCACTTCTGCTTCTCTAGGTATGCTCTACATATCCCACCCTCCCTTCCCCTTCACTCCCCTCCTCAAAATTCTTTTACTTTATATTTTAACTACCTGGCATTCATCAGAGCTGGGGGTGTGGCATGGTCCATTTCTTGATCATCTGTAGCAGCTAGGCTGGGTCCAGGGAGTAGACTGTGAGGAGATGGAGATGGTTTGGAGATGTAAAGCAATTTCATTTGCTGAGGCCAAAGTTTCCACATCAGCCGGATCAGTGTCTTGGAATTTGGTTGTAGTCACTTTGATTTTTGTTTTTTTATCTTTACAATGAAATGTTACAGTATCATATCCATTGTGGCTGAAATATGCATAAGGATTTGTCTAAATGGTGTCAGCCAGGATCCTCGGTGTCATAGGAGAAACAAACAAGCAAAAGAAGGTGAAAACTGACTGGGGGGTGAATTTGTAAACACAGAGATATTTCTAAACGAATTTGTCTAACAAATACAGCATCTTTTTTTGGCACTTTTGTTGATGTTTATGTCAGAGTATTGTGTGAATCATTTCAACCAACAGGATGGTTATATTTTGTTGTGTTAAAAGTACTTTTCCTGATTTTTGAATGTATTTGTTTCAGCATTTTATTGGATTTTTCTAACCTGTGTTAACACCATTGAATGTGTATTTCTTAAGAAAATGCCACCCTCTTGTGCCCTTAAAGCATTACTTTAACTGATAGGGAACGTCAGAAGATTTCAGTACAGCTGTTTATCAGATACTTAATTGAAGATGTGTATAAATGTTACAAAGAATAAAAATATATTGCTGTCTTTTTAGTATGGTTTTCAGTGCAATTAAACCAAGAAATGTCTTTTTTTTAAAAAATAGTATTTAATAGGTTTCTGACTTTTGTGGATCATTTTGCACATAGCTTTATCAACTTTTAAACATTAATAAACTGATTTTTTTAAAGATTCCATTGTGAAGAGCATTTTTGGAAAATAATTATTAAGACATTCTATTTGACTATGTAGCTCTTTAGAATCAAAGTTAAGGGGAAATTTCTGTTATTCTTTAAAGGATTTCACCTTGATAAACTAGGGTGTGAAAAAAAATGTGGTTTGTCAAGAAACCGCTCACTCTTTTTTCAGGAAGAGAAACTTCAATAAGTTAACATTGAAGAGTTGTAAAGAGATGAAAATCACCCACCTCTAAATACCACATTGACAAGTAAATGTAATTGTTTGAGTTTTAAATTGCATTCATGCCAAACTAAATTAAGTACAATAATTCTGTCCTAAAACATGAGCTTTTTAGGAAACAATATGCAACAATGTGGTTGTAAATCTAATTTAAATTATGAGACTCAGTCGTCAGTTCAAACTCATCAACAAAAGCTTGCATTCTTGGCTTTCCACCAACATGCTGGGGAAGTGGGGATATGGATGCGGGAGATAGTATTAAATCACTTTTTTTTTTTCGGAACACTGTCTTAGCTTCTCCCGGTCTACCCTCTGAAAAATATGGGACTATATGTATCAATGAAGTAGCAAGTTGCAGAATGTAGGCTGAGGAGCATACACCTTTTATCTGAAAACTTTTGATTCATAGTGTCTGAAAGCTTTAACCTCCTTAGTCATTAATTTCTCCAGCTATAAAATGAGAGCAAGGGTACTTTGCAAGTATCACAGAATTATCGTAGTAGTTAATTCTTATTGTGATATTATTGTCATCTTCTTTGGGAATTAAATGGAAGCATTTTGGTGTGTTTGGCCCTCCAGTGCTATTGTTACTTTCAGAATTTGTGCTTTCAAGTGTCATTGAACATGCACAGGACACAGTTGGGACATGAAGATAAACCTCACCTAACAGAGTAGATGTCATTTCTGGGTAAGGTTAACTGTGGGAAACAGAAGTGTGTTCACTGGGGAAACCTTGGGTCACAACCTCCAGTTTCCTGAAGGAAATGCCAAAAATGCTCCGAAGACAAAAGACTGGAAACAAACTGGAATGTCTCTATCCATCTGTCTGCTGAGGCGGAAGGAATGAGTTCATGTTACACTCACTTCCTAAAGCTTTCATTACAGAGTCAAGCATAATGGAAAAGTGTGTCCATTTTGTGTTTCTATGCAAGATACTCTTGGACTAATCTTTATAAACACAGTGGTGACTCACAGGACATGGGGAAGATGAGGTAGGGCAGCTGACCTTGGTGGGACTGGGGAGCTCATTAGTGACAGGGAGCATAGCCTCACTTGCCCACCTGTGAGCACATTAGCCAATGACTAAATGTGCTTTTTTCCTGGAAACTTCAGACAGTGCATTTCATTCCAAGAAAACTGGACAGTCATGGACTGTGGTTTTTTTGGGCAGATGTGGGGTAGAGCCCTAGTTCTGGTGAAGAAGCAATGGCTAAGATGGTTGGTTGTATCCCAACATGAATATCTAGTTTTAGTTCAGTATATCCTGACAACTGAGGATGAAAAAAAATTTTAGTAACTGTATGTTTATACTAAATAAACATCCATAAAGTTTTGATTAAAGAAACATAAGTAGAGGGGCTGGCCTGCTGGCATAGTGGTTAAGTTAGCGTACCACACTTCAGTGGCCCGGGGTTCGCGGGTTCAGATCCCGGGGCGTGGACATATGCACCACTTATCAAGCCATGCTGTGGCAGACGTCCCACATATAAACTAGAGAAGGATGGGCACAGATGCTAGCCCAGGGCTCTTTTTTCCTCAGCAAAAAGAGGATTGGCAACAGATACTAGGTCAGGGCTAATCTTCTTACCAAAAAAAACACACAGAAAAACCAAACCGTAAGTAGAATTTTTTAAGAGGAGTAAAACCAACAATCTGAGCAATACTTGACATATTCTTGTAAAAAGTACCATTGGCTCATAAATACTAAGGAAAGTTACAAAATGACTTAAAATAATATTTTACTCCAAGAACATTAAATGTGATTACAATTTTACAGAACATTCAAATAAAAATCTTACATAAGCAAATGCTTGTTCTTGCTTGTAGTCTCATAATTATAAGTAGAAAAATTTAGTTGTTTAATCAAAGTTGATCCAGTGATATTAGAAATTCAAAACTTTATCATAGTAAGAATTTTGCCTTCATCTTAGTTAGATACTGGATTCCAATTAAGTAATGTCAGCACTGTGGTTGTGATTTACGGCATCTCTAATTTTCCCCAACGTAAAAAGTCTTACTATAAAGATTTTAACCTTACTTCTTTTCAAATCAGATTAATTTCTGCTCTAGACATGGTTTTTGTTAAGGATATGCCCAATGCAATACTCTTGTAGCACTTCTTTTTTTTTTTTTTTTTAATTTTTTATTTATTTTATTTTTTCCCCCAAAGCCCCAGTAGATAGTTGTATGTCATAGCTGCACATCCTTCTAGTTGTCTTGTAGCACTTCTAACCTAGACTGTACTTTTTGTGTGATTTTGACTCTTCATGCCTCCAATCAGTACATGTCTGAGACCTGTCATGTTTTCTAGACAACTACAAATTTAGTTCTGTTTGGGAGCTATTACTTTGAAAAAGCAACTTCAGAAAGATGATGGGCTCTATTGGGGAAATCCTACAAAGTGAGGACTTGAAGTTCAAGTAATTCCAAATATTAGCAACCCCATTTTCAATTGAGAAGCGAGGGATAATACTTGAGTGATACATTAAAAATATATTCTAACTACAAAAAACTGTTAAAGATTTGATCTTGTAAATAGTTGGCTCAAAAATTAATCTCTAACTAGGAACCATTGTTTACCCATGGTATTTGCAATAATAAGTTTCTTTAATCTCTGTATAATGTTCAGTTATTCTTTTTTTTTTAAATATTCCCTGCTCCATAGTCAGCTGGAATGATGTTGTTTCCTGTGGACACCTAGCTAATTAAATCAAACTAGATTTGTCTATGTTTTAAACATCTTGAGAAGGAATCACAAATAACCAAAAGAAACCTTTATAGGACCTATTAGAGTATTCTTTCCCCATGGATGTAGTAAGTTCTTCATGAGAATCATAATAAATTGTATCATTTCCTCCAAACTTCCTTCCTGCTTTTTTGATGTGTGCTTCACATGGTCCAAGGAAAGGGACTCAAAATAGTTTTTTATAGACACCTTCACCTTCAGCTTCTAATTGGAACTAGAGTCATCTTTCAGAATACCCAAGCAATCAAGGTTTACTTGAATAGCTAATAGACTTTAGCTTGTCTACCAAGAAAAAGAATTTTTAACCAGTGGTCAAAGAGCTAAGAGACAGAGGAGGAAGATAATACTGAGGGAGGTTTAGACCTTCATTTAATTCAGTCTTTTCACAATCCTTGACAAGAGCCAGGACGAAGAACAAATTTGGTTCATGTTGAGGATATCTCCCCCAACACATCCTATCTCTTACTCTTTGCTCTTTCTTCTTGGATTCAGACACTCCAGTGATTCCTATTTTCCAATACTTTCTTTTTCATCCCTTTGAGGATTTAAGGATTAAAAATCAGATTTATCTCTGGGTATAGTCATTAGCAAAATTCAAGTGTGGATTGCAGAGTTGAATGAACAGGAATTGCTACATTTTGTTTTATTGGAGTACCATGATGTGCCCAACCAGCTTCTGTGTTAATAATGGATAAACACATTGTGGTAAATTCGTAGAATAGAATACTATGCAACAATTTAAAAAGGAACTGCTACCGATGCTTGCAACAATTTGCATAAATCTCAAGACCATAAGATGTTGAGCAAAAGAAGCCAGCCAGGAAAGAGTACATACTGCATGATTCCATTTATGTGAAATTCAAGAACAGACAAATTAATCTATGGAGGTAGAATTCAGAGCAGTGGTTGCCTGGGGGAAAGGATAAACTGGAAAGGAACATGAGGGAACTTTCTAGATTGTTAACAATGTTATATATCTTAATTTTTAGGGTATTGTTTACTCAGGTGTATATATTTGTCTAAACTTATTCAAAAATATTCTTAAGACGTGTGAAATTAAAAAGAAATCAATATGGTAGACTTGTACTTCAGAGTATGAGGGCTATATGGGACTTTCCCTGTGAAATTATGGAACAAGTTTTCAAAGAGTTCAATAGAATGTAGCATCCAAAGAGTTCCATAGAAGGAACTCCTGCTCTTTTAGCACTCTCCTAGGTCCTAGAACCAAAACATTAAAATGCTAAATAATTGTGACCCGATGATACTCTCTTTGCTTCTATAGGATGAGAATTTGGCTTAGTATTGCTATTTGTAATCCCTGGAGAATTTCTGGGTCTTGGAAAAGTCTAGGGTTGCAATGGAACTGTCACAATAAAAGTTGATTGACATTCAGATTTCAGTTTTAGGAATATATGGTGTATTCTAAATAACCTTACGAAGAATGAACTTTTACATAGTGGCAAGGATACTGAAACCTATTCATATCGGTGACATACAATCTGGAGTGTGCCAAACCATTTCTTACCACCTGACTAAACTATAAAAGACATTCAGTCAAATAATAACACTTGTCCTGGATGCAAGGGCTGCACTGTTAGAAGTAATGGGCAGAGACACAAAAGAAATGGAAGACAGGCTAATGCTTTTGAGGACATTATAAGCTTGTTTTGGCTAGATACATCGTTTACCTGTGCTCAGCTCTGTCTAAGGATTTCTTCCTTCAGCCAGGGCAGAGAAGAAGTGCCTCAGGTGCTGCCGTGCTTCCTTTGGGGACAGGCTAATTAGATACAAGGAGGAATGGAAACAGGAGAGAAGAGGCAGAGCTACCAGGGCTGATGCTAGGGGGGAAGGTAGTTAGCTGCTTATCTATTTCCCTAGAGCTTTGATCCTATTATTGCTCCAGTTTGCTGCTGCTTTGTTGATACCAGGGCAGAAAGAACAACCCTAGAGGAAGCCCTGATGTGGCTCATGCTTCCTGGTCCCACCCTTCTTGATGGTGCACTCATCCATTTACCCGTCCATTACAAGAATGCCAGCACAATGCTGTATGCAATGGTGCTGGGCAAACCATGAGCAAGGTCCCTGGCTTCACAGAGCTTACAGGAGTCCTTCCTCCAGCTCTGCTGCTTCAGTGGCTCCTTCCCTTTGGGGTCCAGGGAACCTGATTTGGCGAGAAACAGTTCTTCTTTTCATGAGTTTGCCCATTGTTGTACACTTCCCCTAATATATTGAGTTTTAAGCAGTGTAAAATAATTTCATTTAGCAAATATGATCAATGTTGGCAGCTCTTAAATCTTTGGCTTTTATATAACCAATATCACTAAATAACTTAAAGTTAAATAATGTGAAATTAACTTTTAGATTTGGAATGGAGAGAAGTCCTTTATGTAATTGGATTCTGTTGCAAATATCAGTATTTGTATACAATTTTTCAGGTTGTTCTGGGCCCCATTTGAAATCAAAGCATCCAAGATTGTTTTTAGTTTCTGTCTCACCTTAGTTTGTGCTTTTCTTTCTAAAGCACTGCTGTGAACTCTGCTGGGTGGGGCCTCTTGGGTTAAAATGGGCAAATGAAGTCTACATTTGAATAAATCTTAGATGGTGTCTTTATTTAACTCAGATGAAAGAGAAAGGAGACAAAAATGCACAACTCAAGAGAAAACTTGGCACGTCCTTAATTGTTAATATCGTTGTGATCAAATTCATCTAATGGTGAGCAATCGCAAATCATCTAGAGGACTAGAGAGAGAAGGTAGATTGGCCTTTGTGTACTGTATGCTTCAGTGACTACTTATGCCAGGGAGCTGGGGCTAACTCTGGAGCAGCCAAAGACCCGGCACCAATCCCACTGAACCCAACCTGGCCCTCTCACATTGGAGGGCCATTTTTATGAGGAGGACCCTTGAGAATGCCAATAGCTCAGATGCCACTAACCATTACCCGATTTACCCCTCAAAGATCTACTGGTGGGTGGACTGGTGGTTTCATTTTTTTTGTACAAAGGAAAGTATATTTATTTCTAATTTCAGGGTTTCTCTTGTGCCTGTCTAGACACTTCAGGGAAAAACAACTTTAAGTCACCAGTAAAGTTATGTTCTAAAATAAGAGAAGACTTGTACTAAATAACTTGTGAAGATATTGACTATCATATACCTAGAGGTTCTTCAGTTACCAAGCTTCTGCAGATCTCTTCTGGCACCAGAAATAGTGGTTAGTTCTCACATGCTGTTCTGCTTCAGCTAGCTTCATGAGGCCACCTGCAGAAATAGTTCTTGGTTTCTCTTCCTTGTCTACATGCTCATCAGTGCAGCATTTAGAAAAACACAGATTTTCATATTCCCATTCACACGTGCAAAGTGAATTAGGATATCAAAGAATTACCTAGATTATTCAATCTATAAAATCCTTTGCCTCAATTATCTGAATATTTTGTGTCAACAGATATTTCCCCTGCAGAATTATTATACTAAATAAGCACTGTGGTAAGAGTTGCAGAATCATAAGGAATTACAAAACGTACCCACAAGGATCCCTTAATTTAAAGGGGCAAAAACACCCACATAATAACTTATAGTTTGAAAAGCAGTTTTCTATACATTATCTCATATATTCCTTTTATTAGTTTTTCTTTTAAAAACGACACTCATTCAGTGTCTTATGGTTTTTATTTTCCATAATCAGTTATTTTTGAATTGTGGCCCTGAGTAGCAAAAATTGAAATGGGTTGAAGGAATTTAAACATCTGCAGGTGATTCGTGTCAAATAGATTTCTACTCTGTTCATTTTCTGAGGAATTCAATACAAGCAGTTTGGTTACTCAACCTGTTACCAGGGTAAAGGTAAAGGAGATTTCTGGATTGTACTATCCTTTCCTTCAAGGGGTACTGTACGGACAGGAGCTGTGCTGAGGTCTATGTGGCCTGCAGATAGAGAAATTTTTGACTTCTAGGGTTGTTTATTTAGTTTCTTTCTATACTGATTCGGGTTTTCTACCAGATTTGTAAAAAGGCCAGTGTTAGATATTCTCAACAAGTCTAGGTTAAACACTATTCAAAGTGTGTGTGTTAATACCTAAATGTTCATAGCAGCCAACTACTGGAGGATTGGTAGTGTGGGATCTTAGATGCCTAAATACTCATCAGATTTCCACTAGGGAAAAAAAAATTGCTCAATATTTTGTTTGTCTTCTCAAAATAGGAATGAATTAAATAGTTCCTCCCTAAAGTAAAAATTTAGAATAAATGTATTAACTCAATGCAATGCTCAACATTGAAAACCTAAAATACTTTTAATTTGAGGAATAGACATTTATTTTTCTTTGTGTTTTAAAATAGACTTTCTTGATTTATGGATAGGTGGCTTTTGAAAAGCAATATATGATTTTATCAGCGTCTCATATAAGAAACAATTATTTATATGAAATTTTTGCACAATCGATAGAATAAGCCTATGGGGAATTTGGAGGAATTAAATAAACATGGAAGAGAAAAGCCCACAAGAGATGAATTTCGCTGAAAAACCATGCAGTGATCAAATGTTATAATTTCTTCCTTGGTGAGGACAGTTTTCAGGCCACCACAACTGCCTTTCATCACGTCAGGGTCGAGTCTGGCACTGTGTGATGTTATTAGGTGGTTTGCAGAATTTTGACTCATATGGAATTGTGTGTCTGTGTTGCTACAGTAAGCTCACTTTAGACTTGGCATTTCATTATCAATTAAGAATACGCTGGTAACTGACAGGAAACTTCCATTTGGAACAAAGCAATAGGAACATTTTCTTATTGTTGAAAGCACTTTTACTTCTTCCCTACTTTCATTTAAATCTATCTGAAGGAAAAAGAGCAATTTGTGTTCCATACAAAAGAAATCTTAGACATCAGGGACTACTATAGTTTCTCTGTGTTAGAAACTATCCACATTCTTTATATGTCCCTCCATGAACTTTTCTGTAGTTTGGAGGAAATCCATAGCATTAACTCTTATTTCAGAGGCTGCAACATCCTGCCTAATGCAAGTAAAGTTGGCAGCATCATTTCCCCTTCCCAAATTCTTTCTCTGGGACATTTAAGGAGGGGCATAAATTGAGAGTGCAACCTTGTTTCCCGTATTTTTGAACTGGTAGGGTATCCCTGGGATTTGAGGCTCTCTACGTGAATAATGGGTGAACACCATTCACATTTCATCGCTCTCGCTAGGAATCGTTAACAGCCCAGTGCAGAGTTTTGCTTTTCACTTAACTTGTAAGAGAATGAAGAGGCCCTGCCAAAGTTCAGAAAAGGATAACAAAGCATAAGCTCTTTAATGGGATGAACTAACATAAAAGTCTAAGTGCATGGAGCCCTTTCCCACAAGTAGGACCTGATTCGGGGAC
The DNA here is from genome assembly GCF_057802395.1 of Ceratotherium simum simum. Classification (NCBI taxonomy): domain Eukaryota; kingdom Metazoa; phylum Chordata; class Mammalia; order Perissodactyla; family Rhinocerotidae; genus Ceratotherium; species Ceratotherium simum. The sequence continues at coordinate 64,322,041 of NC_141901.1, read as the reverse complement.
TGGCATTCCAGCTGACAACTATCATATACTGGGAAACAGCACTACAGAGAAACAGAAGTAATTCCACTGAAATGAGCCAAGTATGGGCTTCAAGAAAATAAGGATGTATCTGTCAAGCTTTGCTAAGATCAGGACCTCTGTGACTTATAGTATTTTCCATGGAACTGGGTTTATTTTTGTTGAAGAGAATTGTAGGATCTAGAAAGCACTTACTTTGTGAAGCCCTGCGTGAATTCAGCTTTAAGTACGCTGAAATATTCCTTTATATTGTGGAAATGTCTCCATATATTTGTTGGCTAATTAACATGATATCTTATAAAAGGACATTTTATATACCATGCATGGCAGAGCAGTTGAAAAGCAATTGCAATATTAAAACAGTGCTTCTGTCCTGGTCCTGATTCCTCGTCGGAGTGCTGTAAGGACCTCCAGCCTGTTTGCCACAGGACCTTTCACAGGACACTGTTTGCCAGTGTCTTTCATCATTTGGTTTTCAGGGGTCCCTACAACAGTTCTCTTGTTAGATCAGCTTCATGACTAGATGCCCAAGGAGCCACTCAGATCCTGAAGCAGTTGCATTCTGGCAGGTGAGGAGTTTTTCTAGTCCACTTAGACATTCTGTTTTGTTTTTTATAATTTTATTTATTTATTTTCCCCCAAAGCCCCAGCAGATAGTTGTATGTCATGGCTGCACATCCTTCTAGTTGCTCTATGTGGGACATGGCCTCAGCGTGGCCAGAGAAGCAGTGCGTCGGTGTGCGCCCGGGATCCGAACCCGAGCTGCCAGCAGCGGAGCGCATGCACTTAACCACTAAGCCACGGGGCCGGCCCCACTTAGACATTCTTACTCTGTGATTGGACTCAAATGCCTTCAGGAACCAGGCACCGGAGTGGGCCAGGTAGGGACTGTGAGGAACTTGAGAGTAAATGTCCATCTCAATGGAGAAGACTTTACCTCCTCCAGCCCTTTGCTGACAGCTGAAAATGTGAGTCCCGTGTACTTAGGTATTCTAAAGGGAGCTGAAAATATGAATTTTGATGTGTAACTGCCTGATTTTTAAATGCTGGTAACTCATTCAATTTCAAAATCTTATACAGGCAAAATGTAACATGATAGTAGCCACACATGACCTCAGGGCTCCTATTTTGCCACCTGACTTAAATTGGAATAACTGAGCTCTCAGAGCTGAGTTGCTCACCTGAAGTCCACCCTGGGTGCTCAGTCAGTCCCACATGGAGCAGACTCCTTCTGGTGGTTTGGGGTGTGACAGCCCTGGGTGAAATGGGAGAATAGGCCATCTAGTGTTCTGAGACTCCGAGTTAGGGAGGCTTTTTGGTTGGCTTGTCTGATCATCAGAGGCTGCCACATATCTGAATGCGATGTCTCCAGCACCTGGATTTCCACTGTGTTGTGATGCTGGATACAAAAACAAGAGCCTCTCAACTTTTCTAAAGGGTGCCAGGTTGTACAATCTAGTAAGATCATGAGAAAAATCAGCCAAGTGCATCATATACTGCGTTCTAGGCACTTTCCAAATACTAGTTCCCACCTTCATCTAAAAATTAAAAGCTTTAAAGAGTGTATGAGCACGTCGGACTTTACCATTTTTCCACTAGCTATACACAACAATCCTGTGAACTGTGGATCACTATCTGTCCACTGAGTATGAAGAATCTTAAGCTGATGGGGTTAAATAACTTCCCCCAAGCCACATAGGGGGTGACCAGTGAATTTGGGCTTTGCTTTTCCATTACACAGAGAAGCCAGGAAAACTTCTTCAGGCTTCCCAGACTCATAATCACAGATCCACTGAGTTGGGAGGGACCTCAGGAATTAACATGTCCAACTGTCTCATTTTAGAGATGTGACTTGCTCCCAACTCCTAATCATTTCTCTTTTCCTTGTACTATTTGGAAATCATAGTTGTATTAGCAAGAGCAATGATTGAAAGTGAAATATTTCTGATGCTGGTTAGATTTCCATTTTTATGCCTCCAGCTTCGTTTCTTTTAGATGCAGCCAGATTTTCTTTAGACCCTTAGGCTATTGGCCCTTGCTAATTTTTATAACTGGGAGAAATGGAAGGCAAGTCTTTGAAATTACAGTGATTTTGCTTCTGCAGCAGTGTGAATGTCTGTTGAATTTAGAGGAAGCCTCAGATCAAAGCAGCAGGGCGTGGCAAACGTTACTGTAGAGGTTGGTGTTTAACCAAACAACCCACCAGAGGGTAGAAACTCATGCTGTAATTTAAATAGATGGCAGAGCCTTTTGTGGTTTGTAACGTCACTAGAAACCCAAGAAAAGTCTTATTTTATGCAATTTGGCCTATTCTGTTGTTTTTTTCTATTACATAAAGCTCAAGTGTTCTTTTGACGTTTAAAAACGCTTATTTCAGTTAAAATACTGATTATGGTCATGATTTCCCTTTTTTCTTTCCTTTCCTTTTTCTGGGATTGCATTTTGGTTTCCCAAACAGCTCTTTCCTCTTTCCTGTGATTTCTTTCTGTCCAGATAACTATTGGCATTTCAACTTAGATGCAACAACTGCCCCAATACGGTGTTATCTTCGTAGTGTGATCGTGGCAGCGGAAGAATCATTTTGCAGTGAGAGTCTGGTCTTGGCAGTGAACATCAGGATCTTGCTTGTAATATAAAATGGAAGGTAGATGGAAATATTATTGGAATTGCATCTATACAAAGATATTTCCCTCCTTGGAGGAAGCACATTGAGAAGTCACAGTGGTCAGTTTGGCCTGTGTTTGAATTCTGTCCCCATCACACACTTCTTAGGTATGTAACCCTGGAGAAGTTTTTCATCTCATCTAAACTCATTTCTTTATGTATCAAATGGTGCTAATAATACAACTTCAAAGCTATTGTGAGAATTGAATAGGATCATGTTTTAAGTGTCTGGCACAAGATAGATACTCAAATGTCTATTTGTTCATTCATTTAACAAGCGTTTATGGAGCATCTATTGTGCTCTAGGCCTTGCCAACGCATCAGTGAACAAAATAGACAAAATCCTTGCCCACAGCCAGTTCATTTTCCTCTTTTCCCTCCTCAGTCACTTGATCCTCCCCACTAAAACCAGACTACACAGATGAATATGCCTGTTCTTTCAAAGAATTCATTGCTTTGAAAGTTCTACCAGTCATCAATTACGTTTTCTGCTTGAATGGCCTTTTTGCATGAAATCAGAGAAAGAATATGTGTGATGGAATTGCAAAATTTTAACCTACATTACAACTTGGATGTGTAGAAAAATGAACTTTATTTTGTCTATACTATTTGGCTTCCTTCCCAAGCCCTTACTTTCTGGTTCAAGGGAGGAATAACATTAACTAAATACTTGGTTTAAAATGTAGTCCCATCCTGTAATTGACTCCATTTGGACGCTGTTCTGCTTCCCTGGGCTAAAAATGCTCAGGCTCTCAGATAACCTCTTCCTCCCTGGCTTGTCTGGAGCAGGCGGGGCGTGCTGAGGCTTATGCAGACTTGCGGTGGCGGGGAGGAGTTGGTGTCCCCAGGCACAGCTCTCCAATGGCCCTGATTGTCCAGGCTGTTGTCCCTTTTCCACTCGGTGCTGCTTGCCTTGTGGGTGTTTGTGGCTGAGACTTGAGTGGGTGTGACCTGCGGTTGGTCTTCCAGCCTGATCAGAGTCTGCAGTGTGCTCAGGCTGATCTGCCCTCATTTCAGCTTCCCCTGGTGCTAGAGAGCTCTTTGAAGTCTGGCTGGCCTTTCCTCCAGCCCGTGCCTCACCTGCCTCTGACAAGCAGAGATGCTTGAGGTTTCTAGGTCCTCTCTCCATACCTCTGCCTGACCCTACTACTCTGCCTCGGAGTGGGCGGGTCCCTAGGTCTGTGTGGGGGCATGCCACCCCCAGGGCCACCTTGTTTAGAGTCCACAGGGAGTCAGTTCAAGAATGACTCCCCTGCTCTGCCTTTGGCGGTAACTTCGCTTTCTTAGTGCACATTTCCCTCCCTGGGCCAAACGCAGAAGCGCTAGGGAAGGGGCGATTAGGACAACCGTCCCCATTTCCCTCCTCTCTCTGCGTCTCTCTCTGCCTCCCTCCCTCTCTCCCCACTTCCCACAATTCCCCACACTAACAAAGAGCAGATCTTTCTTTTCATCATATCTTCCTCCTGACTTCATTCACCTGGCTAAATCTTAGTGACAAACAAGTTACTTTTTTGTCACCTTGTTGTGGTAGACCTCTAAGATCCGAAGCCTCCATGCTTAGTTGTTAAAATACTAAGGCCTCACAAAGGAGCTCAGCAAATCTCTTTTCAAGAGGCTTGCATAACTCTATGTTTTCTGAATGACAGAAGCAGAGCATTACTCTTTTTCTTATTTTCCTTCTATAATGAATTCAAACTTTCCTTTGGGGCAAATCCTTACCTAAAGCTGACTAGTGTGAAGATTTCTACTCAGGAAGACAAAAGGAGAAAAACACTTTAAAAAGTTGCCTCTGTTACAGAGGTATGGGTATTGTCTTCAAGGAGCTCATTGTTTATTAGCTTTATGGTACCCTGACTGTCTAGGTGACTGGCCTGCACCCAGATGTTAGTGGCCCTGGGCAGTTGGCTTCCTGTCCGTCGACTTGGAGACAGTGGCAGATTATATGCTTTTAAGTCAAATTTCTCCTCCTCCACCCAATGGGGTCTCCCTTCCTCTTCCTCTTCATTATCCTCTTCTTGAGATTGGGTTTCTTTTTCTCCTTGTTCCCACACTTGCACTTTGCTCCCACACTGGGCACACCCACAGGCATGTGCATACCCAGAAACACATATGTCACCCCTTTGTCTTTCTCCATATATACACATTTACATCCCCTATCACTCTAGCTCTTTTTCCAGATCTTTCTCTTTTGTCCTTCTATATATGTGAGCATTGGTTCCTTAATGTGATTATAATCATTGCCATAATTTATCGAGCTCTTATTACATAGTACAGATGAGAAAGATTATTGGCTCTCTCATTTAATCCTTAGAATCTCCATTGTATATAGGAAAAAACTGAGGCTCAGAGAAGTAAAAAAAATTTGTTTAAGACCACAGAACTAGTAATGGCAGAGCTAGGACTGAATCCAGGTTTCATTGTCCTCTAAGCCCATTCCAATAAAGCATGCTGTTCAAAACAAAAATTTAGACTTTCGAGTGAAGATTTTATATAAATCAAATTATCCTACAGTAACTCTGAACATGGAACTCGAAAAGTATCTTATGATGACTCGTCTACAAACCATTACTTTGAAGAGAAGAATGGGGAACTCCTTTTCAGAGATGATTAATCTTTGATGCAATTCTATTAGAAGTGCTGACTAAT